>NC_138348.1:94114831-94714831 GCF_046562875.1 Panthera onca | reverse complement strand
AAAGTCCTCGGATGTCTTCCCTGGGCCTTCCCATCCCTGGCCCCCTGAAAGGCCCCTAAACTCTTCAGCTCCCCTTGGGCAGTACAGGAAACAAAGCTCTGATCAGAAGTATGCCTCCCATGGTGATCTCTGCGGACCCCCTCCTCCCAGAAGCTCAGGACTGGTATGTGTTCCACGATGGCCATTCTGAAGGAAGTCTTTTTCTTTTCTTCTCATCCAGTTGGTTCTCCTGGAGAGAACAAGTCCCCAGAGTGCTAATTAATCACCAGTCTCAGTTCAGAACAAACCCTTACGCCCTGCCCCTAATCCTTCCTATAATATGTTTTTACCCAATTAAGAGACTTTCTGGGGTGTTTTGGATGTTGGTCTGCAGTTATCCTGGCCTGGGGCAAGCGTGAGATCCAGACCCTGGGGAGATTTTCAGCTGTGGTGGGGATCCCACTTCCTGCTCCTCACTGTGGGCCCCATTGAATGGACAGTGCCCCCTGCTGGGTATGGCGGCATTTCCTACAGAGGCCAAGCCTTAGTGGAATGTCATTTACCCTTGAGAATTTCCGTGGGAGGCCGCAGAGCAGGTATTATGGATCGAAAATGGTCAAGTCGGTGGGAAATATGGACCCTTTTCTGTGGCTGCTCCTAATTCTCCAAACCACGTGGTCAATTATCAGATGAAGGATAGTTTCATAGAGCAGGCAAAAAAAAAAAAAAAAAATTAACATTGATTGCTTCTGCCTCACAGATAAAAATTCTAATCCTTAAGTATGAGGTATTCTTTCTTTCTTTCTTTCTTTCTTTCTTTCTTTCTTTCTTTCTTTCTTTTTTCTTTTACAGAATTGTATTTCTTTTTTCTTTTTTTAATTTAAGTTTTTTTTAATTTACATCCAAATTAGTTAGCATATAGCGCAACAGTGATTTCAGGAGTAGATTCCTTAATGCCCCTTCCTCATTTAGCCCCTCCGCCATCCCACACCCCCTCCAGTAACCCTCTGTTTGCCCTCTGTATTTAAGAGTCTCTTATGTTTTGTCTCCCTCCCCGTTTTTATATTATTTTTGTTTCCCTTCCCTTATGTTCATCTGTTTTGTCTCCTAAAGTCCTCATATGAGTGAAGTCATATGATTTTTGTCTTTCTCTGACTAATTTCACTTAGCATAATACCCTCCATGTAGTTCCATCCACGTAGTTGCAAATGGCAAGATTTCATTCTTTTTGATTAACGAGTAATACTCCATTGTATATATATATACCACATCTGCTTTATCCATTCATCCATCGATGGACGTTTGGGCTCTTTCCATACTTTGGCTATTGTTGATAGTGCTGCTATAAACATGGGGGTACATGTGTCCCTTCAAAACAGCATACCTGTATCCCTTAGATAAATACCTAGTAATGCAACTGGTAGGTCGTAGGGTAGTTTTTTTTTTAACTTTTTGAGGAACCTCCATACCGTTTTCCAGAGTGGCTGTACCAGCTTGCATTGCCACCAACAATGCAAAAGAGATCCTCTTTCTCCACATCCTCGCCAACATCTGTTGTTGCCTGAGTTGTTCACGTTAGCCATTCTGACAGGTGTGAGGTGGTATCTCATTGTGGTTTCGATGTGTATTTCCCTGATGATGAGTGATGTGGAGCATTTTTTCCTGTGTCGGTTGGCCATCTGGATGTGTTCTTTGGAGAAGTGTCTATTCATGTCTTTTGCCCATTTCTTCACTGGATTATTTGGTTTTTGGGTGTTGAGTTTGATAAGTTCTTTATAGACTTGGGATACTAACCCTTTATCTGATATGTCATTTGCAAATATCTTCTGCCAGTCTGTTGGTTGCCTTTTAGTTTTGCTGATTGTTTCCTTCTCTGTGCAGAAGCTTTTTATTTTGATGAGGTTCCAGTAGTTCATTATTGCTTTTGTTTCCCTTGTCTCCAGAGACGTGTTGAGTAACAAGTTGCTGTGGGCAAGATCAAAGTGGTTTTTGCCTGCTTTCTCCTCGAGGATTTTGATGGCTTCCTGTCTTACATTTAGGTCTTTCATTCATTTTGAGTTTATTTTTGTGTCTGGTATAAGAAAGTGGTCCAGGTTCATTCTTCTGCATGTCTCTGTCCAGTTTTCCCAGCACCGCTTGCAGAAGAGACTGTCTTGATTCCATTGGATATTCTCTCCTGCTTTGTCAAAGATTAGTTGGCCATACGTTTGTGGGTCCCTTTCTGGGTTCTCTATTCTGTTCCATTGATCTGAGTGTCTGTTCTTGTGCCAGTACCATACTGTCTTGATGATTACAGCTTTGTAGTATAGCTTGAACTCTGGGTGAGGTATACTTTCAACTGGTTAAATAAAACATCACTTTTCCTTTTTCTTGTATGAGGTTCAGAATAGATACAATATTTAGAGATAAACTAGCTGTCCTACTTAGCTTAACAAATGTCTACGTGACAGCAAAGGGGGAAATGCTTCGGTGTGCTGTCCAAGTCCTAGGGCTTCTGAGAATTTTTCTTCTCATTCACATCAGTGTTGATTCCTGAAGAAAAAAGCCTTTGGAACTATGATAGGGGCAGAGGGTGGGAGGGTACAGGGAGGAAGTCATTTCCTGGGCAGGTGTGCATCAAGAAAAGTTGATTTGAGGAAGAGAATCAGCTTTTTGGAAATGAGGGTTGTCTCAGAGATAGGAATAATGCCCTCAGGTTTCTAGTGGAAAGAAAGCAGAATAGATCCAGCTTTCCCAAAGTCTGTATGTGTGTGTGCGTCATTGAATGTGGGGCATAGATCCATTTTCATGCTTCTAGGGTAAAGCCAGGGGTACACTTAAAAAAAGTTGGTTCCCTGGTTCAGCCCAAACTGGACCAATTGTCAGGGTTCCTCACGTTGCCAGATCTTTATCTGGTACATTCACAGAATGGCAGGAACTGTCAAACAGCCAGGGCTGTAGAAAAAGGAGCTATTTTACTAAGGACGTTTTATGTACACAATGTTAGTTTCAACGAAACGTGGTCTCAGTCGACCAGGAAGCCTTTCAGTGGTAGGAAGGTTGAGACCCAGACAGGACTAACCGAGCGCTGAGGCCAGGCTGTGTGCGTTCACGTATCCATTTCTGCGTGCAGACACGTGCTCCCCAAACCCTTGTTAAGATACTGGGGAGCCTGCTAGAGTCCAGGCTGTGAGATGGATAGAGAGGTTTCCTCGCTGGCGGGCTGTGTGGTGTCCTAGAAAGACAGACCCAGACCTTGAAGTCAGACCCACTTAGGTGTTCGACTAACCTTCTTCCTTATTAGCTGCATTTTTAAAAGCACCTTACTTAGCTTTACTCACCCTCGTTTACTCATCTATGAAAGTCTTTCCTTGAAAGAAATAAATGAGATAATATGTGTAAGGTGCTCGGTACTTAGCAGGTGCTTAGTGAGTGGTAGCTGCTAGTACTCTGATGATGTGAGATTTCACTCTGTTTCCTAGCGGATCTGTATATACTCTGCTGTCCTTGAAGAAGCAGAGACAGAAAGAACACGTAGGATATTGATCGCCCGTAAAATGTCAGATGTGGACACTAAGAATAAATAGATGAAAGCCTGGTAGTTCCCCTTGGGCACCTTGTTGTCTCATGGTGAGACACACCTATAATGTCATGTTTTATAATGGACTCGGAATTCTGTATACAGTAATAACACGGAAGAATTTGTTCACTTAACACGTCTAACCCTGTGCCATGCGTCTTGCACAGACTCTGAAATGCAGTCCTCTCAACAGCCCCGTCAAACAGATGCTGTTATTACCTGCACATTAGAGTGTAAGAAACGGAGGCTCAGTGGAGGTACCAAATTTGCCCCAGAGTAGCACAGCTACTGTGCTTGGGGCGAGAGCAGGGAAGAGGGACGAGGAGCCCGAGGGATCCAGAAAGACCCCACAGAAGGAGATGTGCCTCGCTGAGAGCTACAAGATGAGTAGGAATCTGTCACGCGGGCTGCATTCGCAGGCGACAGAACAAGCTGTACATAAGCAGGGAGGCGTGAGAAAGCCAGGCAAGTTCAGGGACTTCAGATACTTCGGTATCGCTGCCGATCATGTCCCAGGAGGGGAGTGGCTAGTGAGTGGCTAGCAATCATCTTTGCACAGGTAGACAGGTGCCGGTCCTGCCACAGCCCGCTGTGACAGAGTGGGCTTCCTCATAGGGGAGGAGAAATGAGGGAGAGGTTTTGATGAAGGGGGTGCCCAGATCACTTACAGATACTCTTGTGACAAAAGTCACTTTGGTCCTAGTGGGAGAGATGGATTTAAGGGGCTTCGTTGAAAGCAGACAGACAAGGAAGGAAACTGACAATGATTTACCTAATCGGTTCCTCATTTAACAAGCATTTATTGAGCACATACTATCAGCTAGCTACTCTTGTAAACGTTGGGGGCCGCAGCCATGAACAGGTAACTTGTCCCCCATCTCTTGATGCTTATGTTATAGCAAGTGGACACAGATATAAACAAACAAGTGAATAAGAAAGCACCAAATGGTAACAAGGGCTATAAAGAAAATGAAAAAGAGTGATACAGCGGACCAAGGCTTTTTAGGACAACTCTTAAGCGGGAAGGGTCACCTTATTGACCTGGTGATGTTTAAGCCAAGACCAGATGGGCACATTTCTGAATTAATGGTAGTGAGAACGGAAAAGGAGGAACCAATTGAAGAAGTTTGTTAAGTAGGTTTGGCAAAGCTTATCTACATCTGGGTTGAGGAAGGGTACCTAGTGTGAGCCTAAGGTTTCTAGTGGGGGCAGCAAATAAAAGGTAGCATAGTCCACAGGTTTAATGCCTACCTGGGTTCTGATTATGCTTCCAGCTGCGTGCTGTGTGACCTTGGGCAAACCACTTCACCTCTGTGCCTCAGTCTCCTCATCTATGAAATGGGTATAATAATAGTTCATACTTCATGAGTTATTGGGAGGAGCGTGTGTATGTGTGTGTCGTCTACGACGATTTGAATAGTGCCTGGTACATGGCTGGTATTTTACAGGTGCTTGCTATGATTATTAATATATTATTGTTATTAAAATACTGAGTAAAGGGGGAAGAATTTGAAGTGCGGAAGTGATAGTGGATTTAATTTAGACACGCCGAACGTGTTGGTGGAGAGGTAGATACACTAGCCAGTGGCCTGCACCTGTTTGAAGCTCAGGAGACAGGACTAAAACTACTTGTTTGGCAATGAGATTGTGGTCGAGGCAAGAGTCAGCATCAGCAGATTGTAAGCAGAAGGCAAAGGAAGATGGAATTTGCAAAAGATTGCCCAGTAAGTAGAAAAGACAGAAATACAGATGTGAGAAGGAAGAATCCAAGAGGAAAGAGATAGGGAAGGTAAGCCCTAAACAGGATCTTCTGCAGTGGCCGTTAGGATGTCACTGGGAACCACCAATTAGTTTTAGAAGGGTGTATGGGAAGGAAGGGAGAAGAGACTGAACATGGAGAATTTATTCTAGGAGTTTCCCTGGGAGGAAGAGAAATAGAGATGAAAGCTAGAGGAGAAAGCGGGGGTGATTGGGGAGAATTTTTGTTTTAATATAGGGAGACACAAGCATGCTTTAAATCTATGAAGTAGAAACCCACAGGTCAAGGATGTGAATTTCAGAGAGGACATCATCCATTGATGCACTCAGCAAACACTTACCAGTTGTGCAGTAGGTATTCACCGAGTTTCCAGGCTTGTCGAGGAGACAGTATTAACACACCTCAGGGTATGGCTTAGAAAGTACAAACTTGGGTGTGTGCATTAAAGGAAGGGTCCCGGGAGACAGTATATCGAAGAAACTGGCCCCAGACAGAGGGGGCAGGGCCAGAGTGGAGTGGTTGAGTTCAGAACAGGTGAGCAGGAAGCAGTGGGATGAGATGAGATGAAATGGGGCAGGAACTTGGTTGGCCATGACCAGGACTTGAGTTGTTATGCCAAGAGCATCAGGAAGCAATTGAGAGTCTTTAAGAAGGGAGGCGACAAAAAAAAAAAAAAAAAAAAAAAAAAAAAAAAAAAAGAAGGGAGGCGACAGCATCACATTTGCATCCTGGAAAGATTGCAGTGTGGAGAAAGGGTGGAGGCGGCCCTGGCGGGTGCAGGGAGATCAGCTGGGGCAGTTACAATAGTCCAATTAAGGGATGTTGGTGGCTTGGATTTGAGATGGTGGTCGTAGGGGTGTGTGTGTGTGTGGTGGGGGGGGGGGGGAGCAGATGGATTCAGGATACATTTAGAGGATTAAAATGTCCAGGACTTGGTGATGGATTGGATTTAGAGTGTGAGAGAGCAGGGAGGTCCTCACAGTTGGTTCTGGGATTCCGACTTGGTCAGCTTGGCTGGTACCACCTACTGAAGATAAGGAAGCAAGGTTTCGGAGGAGGCAAGGAAAGATAGGTCTAGATCACAGGTGAACAGATTGGCCTTGGACAGACCATAATGGCTGTGGATGCAGGTGAGTTCACACGCCATGTGGTGGGAAGGCGAGGAGGCTGATAGCAGCAGGATCTGTTTTGTCCGTGTAATAGGAACAAAGATTATTTCCTAAGATCAAGGAAGGTGGACGGAGAATAAGTGTGAGCTTTGGGTATAATCAGTTTGGGGGTTGACTGTGTCACCTTTTCTCTGACGGGCTGAAAAGATGCCCACGTCTTCCGTGTCTCACTAGAACTCACCCTTGTTTCTTCCGGTTGGGGAAGGGAGAGCATGTTTTTTCACCCCTGTCTGAGAGGCTGTGGTTCGTTCTGTACAGCACTGGCCTCCTGGTATGTGCTGTGTGGTTCCCTTCTCTGTCTCCCCCTAGCCCAGGAGACCCCGGAGGACAGAAACGGTATCTCTTCTGTCTGGCATAGCGTAAGTGCTCGGCAGACGCTTGTGGAATTCGTGAACGAACAAATGGAGGAACCAAGGTAATGGAATTTGAGGCCACAGGGCAAGCCTCCAGCGTGGAAGGAAAGGAAAGAAAGGCCAGAGTGCAGGCTCAGGAATTTCACCTCAGGTCTAGCCGCCAGAATCCATAGCTTCCTAATAGAAGGAAAGATGCTTTCAGTTCTGCTGATCCGATCCCAGAAATTGGCCCCAAATAGCATATTTCCAAGAGCACCGTAGTTCCATCTACCTGCCCGGGCACTGAATTCCCCGTGGCCCCGTGGACACTCAGGTGACCTCTCGGCCAGCTCCCTCACCACGAGGAAGGAGCCCAGTCGCAAACCCTCTGGGAGCGGTGCCCGCGGGCCCTCCCCCTCCCTCTGGCACCAGCAGCTGACATCACATGTAGGTACAGCCCCGTCCTCCCTGGCGGAGGACGAAGGAGAGGAGGAAACTCACCAAGTGCCCAGAGCCTTGCCAGATGTTGAAAGACGGAGCGGGGCTCTGTTCCGAGCTGTGGCTTGGGCCGCAGCCAGAGGGGATCCTGGTAACAGGGAGCCTCAGGCTCTCCCTCCCCGGGGCCCTCCACCTGCCTGTGTCTGGGACTGAACACCGGGGCCGGGAGGGCTCCCGTGCAGGAGCTGCGGCGGACAGCTGAAGGAGCCGCGAAAGCAGCACGTCCATGCAGCTCCGGGGTGAGCCCCGAGCCCTTGAGGTCCCAGCTGCCATGTGGCGGGCCCTCCCCTGAGCCCAGCATGGTACAGAATCTGCGCTCCGAGACGGTCTCCTGCAGCACGGCCGTGAAGCAGGCCTGTCACTACCACGTCTCCTCCCTGAGGAAGAAGCTGTTCTTTCTACGAGCCAAGTAGGTGGCAGGGGGCCCCTGGAAAGTAGGACACGAGGACTCGGTCCTTGGCCTGGTCGGGGTTGACCCGGGGCTCTTCACAGAGGCAGGAGGGCTTTGGGGGGCTGGCCCCCGTGTTCGGGGGCTGTTGTGGTTCTTTGCCAAGTGACAGCCCCTCAGGAGGGAGGAGCGGGCTGTCGCAAGAGGCTGAAGGTAAGGGGTAGAGGGGTGCAGCCAGGCGAGGCCGTGTGGCCTTTGGTCGGAATGGATGGAACGCGTGACTGGGCCTTACTGTCTGCCAAGGAAGTGTCCAGCTCTCCCCGCTCTTCGTAACTGGCCAGGGATTGTTAATTTTCCTCCCTCGTGGTACATCATTAGGTTGGTAAAGAACTTGGAGGTCCCAAGAGAAAGGTGCTCTAGAGAATGAAATATTCTGTCCGGTGCCTTTGAGGTGTCGACAGTTCCATTCCAGTGAGAGAGAACCTATGAGTGGGGTATTTGGGGGGGTGCGGACTCTGTGCGTTCACTTCTTACAAGGTGTAGTCACTTGGGACTTTGCTCTGACTCCAGAGCCACTCGAGCAGACTGCCGGGGAGACGTGAGGATAAACCGGGTGTGGGGCGCTTTTTCCTGGTGGGGGGGGGGGGGCCCTGTACCGGAACTGTGGTACAATGGCTCTCTGGTGAATATGTCCCTTTGTGACAAGCAGAGGGGAGGAGGTGTCCTGGAGGAGAGAGAGGTTCCAGCCCCTAGCGTCTGAGTTAAACTCAGAGCCTGACGGGCATTGGAGAGAGAGGGGCACGTAAGCCTATGGGCAGGCTTCCGGGTGTTTTTTTTTTTTTTTGTGAAGAGAAATACAGCAGTAAGTGGAAGGAAAGGTAGGACAAATGGAGGAAAGGTAGTGAGGGAGGCTGAGTGGAGGTAGATTGGGGATGGAGGTGCAGTAGATGATCTTGATTCTCTCTCTCTGTCTCTCTCTTACTCTCTCGCACACACGGAGGCATGGATGCCTGCCCATAAGTGTTTAGCCAACTGTTGATAAGAGTTGTCTCCCCTGAGGTGTTCTCATGGCAGAAGTTTTGAGGGCAGTGAACAGAGACTGAGTCCTTCCTCTTACGAGATGACTCCTCAGGTACTGACCACCCAGTACCCTGTACGCAGCAAAAATCCAAGGGATAATGGCGGAAGAAGAGATTCTCCGACCCTGTGGTACGGTGCTGGGGGCAGAGACACGATCCCTCAGCGGTCGTCTTGTGGAACTCAGGAACGCTTTGAAAACCGAACAACCTTCCATTAAGCTCTGGCTCTACCACCTATTGGCTCTGGGGCTCTCGCAAAATCCTGCCCTCTCTGAATGTTTCCTTCCTTAAGAATAGAGATAGCTGTACCTCCTTCGTGGAGGCTGTGAGAATCAAAATGGCACAAAATGGAGGAAGGTCTTGGCCCTGTGTGTGGGACACAGTAGATGTCGTTGTGACTGCCAGCCAACAGCAGACTCGGGCTAAACCTGCGAGGAGAGCGGAAGGTGAGTTTTGAGCTGCTGGAGAGCTGTGTGTTGGAGAGCTTGGTTCGGGTAAGCCACGAACAAGTCCGCAGTGGCCAGGAGAAGTCAGTCAACGTAAACCCCGGCCTTCACTTGCCCAGCTTATTTTCCATTTTGGCGCTAACCATCTTGTCGCTGTATTTATCTGTTGGCCTGGTTGTCGTCTGTCTCCTCCACTAGGGCCCTAACTAAGCTCCATGAGAGCAGGGGACTGTCCTTGCTTCATTCACTAGTGTGTGCCTGACACGTGGTAGGTGCTCAGGAAAGATCGGTTAAAGGAGGGGCGCCTGGTGGCTCAGTCGGTTAAGTGACTCTTGATTTTGGCTCAAGTCATGATCTGAAGGTTCCTGGGTTCGAGCCCTGCACTGGGTTCTGTGCTGACCGTGAAGAGCCTGCTTAGGACTCTCTCTTTCCCTCTCTTCTCTCTGCCCCTCCCCCGCGTGTGTGTGTGTGCTCTCGCTCGCTCTCTCTCTCAAAAATAAGTAAATAAACCTTAAAAAAAAAGAAAAGATTTGTTAAATGAGTAAATGGGCGCATGAGTAACTATCTAAGACGTTTTTGCCAGCCTCTCGCGTTCTATAATCGTGGGATTCTGTGACTATGCTCCAGACGGAGGGCCACGGACTAGCCCCTCTGTATCTGTTAATTGTGTGACGTTTTCATGCTCGTGGCCTGTGGTTAGTGACCGCCCCTCACCTGTTGTTCTCCTTTCTTGGATCCACGTACTTCTATCCTTGGGGGATGGTCTGGTCTTGGACAGACAGCACACATGGCATTTGAATAGGAGGGAGAAGGACCTTATTTTAGGTCTGCGCAGGGAAGCAAGCGGGTGTTCCTGCTTTCCCCTCCCTTCTCTAGTTCCCAGTTTGTAGTTCCTCGCTGGCAGTCCTGGCTGCTTCCGTCGCTGTCAGCAGAACTGTCTGCAGGTGTAACCGTCACCTGCTCAGTGTTTCTCCTACCCCAGCGTTTCTCCTTTCCTGCCCGAGAAAGGGGGATATTAATTATAGCTCAGCAAACGACGCTCACTCTGCTGATGCCATAGTTGGGATTTAGATTGGGACAACTGGCAGGCAGATGGTAAACCTCATTCTCTCGCTTCCCCCCACTCCTGCCGGGTGAAATCCCATCCTCCTATAGCCAGGGTGAAGAAGGAATGTGAGTGGGTGACAGTTCTGGGGGCTCAAGCAGGCACTCCACTTCCGGCTTGCCCTGCTCTGCACCGCATTTTTTTGCCTCCCTCTTACTCCAGGGTTGAGATGCAGTTGGAGGTCAAAATCCGGAGTTCTCTTCTCAGCTTGTTACTGATGAATCCTGTGAGCTCAGAGCACCTGTTTGCCGAGACCACTCCCTGCTTTCCCCGTCGTACCCGAAGTCGATACTCCAGCCTTGTTGCAAACCCCTGTCTCAGTGAAAATTTTCTGAGCTATCTCCACCAGTGTATATTTATATAAATTATATGCGTGCACTGCTGTACTAAATGTTTTGCTTATTACAGACGTTTTAAAAGGGTTAGATAAAAAGAAACATAATATACATAAGTTATAATATTTTGCATGAGTAAGTGTTCCTGTCCCTTGATGATGAACAGCCTACTTGGGAGACCAGGGAGGCCGCATCGCATGGGTTTCAGAATCGTGTGCATAACTTGTTCAGTGTGCAGATTTCCTGGGCTCTTGTGAGTGGTGTGGACTGGGGTGGGCCTAGGAATTTGCACAGTGAACACATATCCCAAAGTGATTCTGACTTGAGTGGTCTTGAACCTGGCTTTGAGAAATGTGCCCCGTTGCCCAAAGCCTCCTGTTATCGCTGAGCTAGTTAGCATCAAATACACAATTTAACAGTGAATAGTAACAGGACAGGGAGAGCCCAGTGCCCTGTTCCTGGCCTGTGGCGTCTCTTTTCAGGGAGCCTCTGGCAGACCCGTGGCTCCCTCAGGGACACTGGTGTCGTGCCTAGCTCCTGTTTTCCCTTATTGGTTGCTCCATAGACCAAGAATCCTCATTCTGCAGCAAGGAGAAAGGTGGGCGGGGTGTGTGTGCGTGTGCGTGTGCGTGGGGATATGTAATTAAAATAATCATTACATCTTATCTGTCACCAACTTTCCGGACTGCTCAGTGCTTCTTTTCTTCTTATCCTTTGACGGGTGACCAACAAACAGTTCACAGCTGGGCTCCCTCCTTCTCTTTGCCATTTCCTAGTCTGAAGGTGAAGGTCTCCCATCAAAATGCAGAGGAAAGCATTGTAACCCTGGTTCGGATGGTCCCAGGATTGGGAGAGGGGCTGAGGGAGCGGACGGTGTCCGAGTACCTCCCCAGAGGTTCCGTGCTGTCAGCGCAGAGCCTGATGTGGGGCTTGATCTCACAAACCATGAGATCGTGACCTGAGGTGAAATCAAGAGTCAGACACTTAGCTGAGCCACCCTGGCGCCCCTCCCTTGTGTCTTTTGTATGTGAACTGGCTGGGTGATTCATGAAGTAGAATTCAACGCCAGACTCAAAACTCTTGAGTTTATGAACATGGAACCACAACAGGTTTGTTTGGGGATCCACAGAGCGACCAGTCTTACCTGTTGAACTCCTTTCTCCCTAGAAGTAAAACACCCATGTTTCCTTTTCTTGGCATCTTAAACAGTGGGTGGACTTGAATCTGGCCAGGAGTGTGTATGTATCAGTTGTCCTTACAAAGTGGCCTGAAGTGGCCCTAAAGAAGAGATTTAAGGAGGCTAATACCCTCTACTCCTTCGTGATTCGTGGATTTCTTCTTCAGTACCTACATCAAATGGTTATCTGCCTCTCGGTGAATAACTTCCATAGTCAGGAGATAAACTGGGGTTTCTCTCAGTAAAGAAACTTAGAATTATAGGAAACTACAGAGAATCTACGCATGTGATGAATAAATCCAAGACTATGAAAAATGCCTGTGTACTTAGTTTGTGGGCATGTGAGGTATCAATTGTCATTACTACTAATATCTGCTGTTTTGAGAGTTTATTATGTGTTCAGCACTGCACTTTACATGTGCTTTAGAAAGCGTGATTAAGAATTCAACCGTAATAGCAGGCCTATAAGGAGTTGCTGTTTTATCCATTGTCTTCTAGAGAAGGAAATGGATGCTTAAATTGCCCACTGGCATTCTTTGTAAGTGATCAAGCTGAAATTCAACTCCAGAGATTTAAAAAATATGTTTATTCATTTTTGAAAGATAGAGAGAGACAGAGCACAAACATGGGTGGGGCGGAGAGAGAGGGGGACACAGAATCCAAAGCAGGCTCCAGGCTCTGAGCTGTCAGCATAGAGCCCGACGCGAGGCTGGGACACACGAACCGCGAGATCATGATCTGAGCCGAAGTCGGACGCTCAACCGACTGTGCCACCCAGGTGCCCCTGACTCCAGAGATTTTTATTTGCAACCTTTTATGACTTCCCCCTTGAGACAGCATCCATGTGGCTATCAGGACACTTGGGGCCCAGTGCTGAACCTTCTGCTTTTCCTTATGTCGGATGGATATTCCTTCACCAGCTTCCTGGACCTAAAGCTCCAAATGTGGAGTGTGTAAACGAGTTTGTTAGTGAAAGTTATCTCTTGTGAAGCTTCAAGCTGGATGGAACAGGAGACAGATCGACAAGGAGAGGATAGACCCCGGTGATTTTGAATGATACATGTTAAATATGCCTGAGCCAAACAGTTGGGGTTGTTTTGAGTATGTTCCTTATGCCTTGTGGATATTGAGAAGTGCTGTAGACTTTTCACCAGCAAGTTATTTATAGGAAAGTTCTAGTACATTTCTGATGCTTTCTTTCAGTTTCACTATTATGCCTAAACCTCAGGATAAAATGGGTCACTCTGACCTCTCTGCGGGTACCAGGTGAAGCCCCTATGGGTACCAGCCTGAGCTGCAAAAAGCTCACCTTCCCTTGGGGTCTCTCCGCTGGGCTCACCAGCACCCTCTGCTGGCAGTGGCTTTGCCGGAGAGGAGAGAGCGGGGCCACCTGAGCCCTCCTCAGTAGTGAGATCAGTGTGAGTCAGCAGGCAGGAGGCAAGGGGAGTGCCCTGGACCCCACTTCTTCTACCCTGGAGGGTAGGACTGTCTAAGCCCAACAACTCCCGCCTCTTAGGACGAGGACACTAGGAGAAGGCTCCTGCTATTGCAAAGGCAGAGGAGCTGTGGAAATGGGTTTGTCCGTTCTTCTTAGACCCTCTACTCAGATTCCTCTGGGGCCAGTGGAGTTCTTCCTTGGACATCTATTTTCCTTGGTCCTTCTTTTCTTCCCCACCCCACCCAGCTTCTGTAGCTTAATGGTCTGTTTTTTGTTTTTAATTTTTTTAATGTTTTTTTCATTTCTGAGAGAGAGAGACAGACAGACAGAATCCAAAGCAGGCTCCAGGCTCCGAGCTGTCAGCACAGAGCCCGATGTAGGGCTCAAACCCACGAGCTGTGAGATCATGACCTGAGCTGAAGTTGGACGCATAACTGACTGAGCCACCCAGGCACCCCTGTGTTTTGTTTCCTGATGTGATTGCGACAGCCCTCCATGGTGGAGCCTGTATCCTCGGGGATGTTGGATGGGGAGGGGGTTACCTAACAGCAGTCTGGAGGGGACAGTAGTCCCTGGAATCCTTCCCCTCCACATTGCCCTTTTTTGTGCCGGCTTTGCGTCTTTTCCCCTGCCTCTGGCCTGAGAATTGGCGGGGATCTACAGCTGTGTCTTTTGACCCCCGGCTCAGTTAATCCTGTGGCTTCTTATATGCCCTCACTCTGAATGGCTGTGTGAAAGGCTCCAGAGGGCTTGGCAGCCTGCGGTAGGTCTTTTGTGAAAATTGGTGCAGGTGCAGAAGGAAACCCCCAAAGCAGGAGGTGCAAGCACTTATCTGCCTTATGCTTTGGTGACCCTTCTCATTTTCTTTTATTTTCTTTTTAAAAATGTTTTTATTTATTTTTGAGAGAGAGAGAGAGTGAGCATGGAGGGGCAGAGAGAGAGAGAGAGAGAGAGAGAGAGAGAATCCCATGCAGGCTCTGCACTGTCAGCGCAGAGCCCGATGCGGGGCTCGAACTCACGAACGGTGAGATCGTGACCTGAGCTGAAATCAAGAGTCAGATGCTCAACCGACTGAGCCACCCAGGCACCCCAACTCTTTTCATTTTCAAAGCACTTGCACAAAGTTGTCATGTGAAAGTCCAGTTTGGGGACCAGCTGCTGGCTGGAGGCCATATCATGAGGCCTGGAGGTGGCAGGGAAGGGCTTGTGTAATCAGAGCGCTGCGAGCTTCACGTGGACACCAAGTGAAGACAGAGGGACATTAGGGGAACTCGTGGAGTTCCCATTGTTCCCAACCCCTGACTGCCCTTAAGACAGTAATCGTGAAGACAGCATTTTAGTGACTGTTCCCAGTATGTGTCAGTCACTGGGCTCACATTTAAATTTCACCATTTTGGTGTGCCCGGGTGGCTCAGTCAGTTGAGTGTCCGATTTTGACTCAGGTCATGATCTCACGGTTTGTGGGTTCCAGCCTCACGTCGAGCTCTATGCTGACAGCTCAGAGCCTGGAGCCTGCTTTGGATTCTGGTCTCCCTCTCCCTGTGTCCCTCCCCCGCTCATACTCTGTCTTTCTCTCTCTCTCTCAAAAATAAACAATCATTGAAAAACATTTAAAAAATGTCTCCATTTTGTTATGAAACAGTAGTCCTCTTATCTCCATTTTAGAGTTTACAAAACTGAGGCTTAGAGAGGTTTTGTAATTCGCATAAGATCACACAGCTGTTTTAAAAAAATGTTTTTTTTGAGAGAGGGCGTCCATGCATGTGAGCGTGGGGGGAGCAGAGAAGGGGAGAGAGAGAGAGATAGAATCCCAAACAGGCTCTGCGCGCCTGACTTGGGGCTCGAACCCACAAACCAGGAGATCATGACCTAAGCTGAAACCGAGAGTCTGACGCTCAACTGGCTGAGCCACCCAGGCACTCTGAGATGACACAACCCTTGTACGATGGGCTGGAATCTGAATCTCGGCAACTTGACTGTAGAGTTCAACCGCTATGCAATGCTGCCCTGTCCAGCTCTAGAGGCTAATGTTGAGGGGGTAGCATTTATATTCCTGTTGCTTGTGAGGCCTCAGAAATTGCTAGTGGCTGAGGGAGGCGGGCCTCCCTCCCCTTTGTCTATCTTGTTTTACCCTGAGGAACTCAGATGCAGAAGGGCACCGATACCGGCAAAGACACTCAGTATTGCACAGAGTACGAGTTTCCCTAAGCTGGCATCGTCCCTTTGTCCCGCCCGGAGTACTTGCACTCAGATAGGCCTGTTTCTCTCCTCTTGACTTCATTTTTTTTTTTTTTTAATTTATTTATTTTGAGAGAGAGAGAGCGAGCAAGCACAAGCAGGGGACGGGGCAGAGAGAAGAGAGGCAGAATCCCAAGCAGGCTCCGCGCCATCACCGCAGAGCCCGATGCAGAGCTTGAACTCAGGAACTGTGAGACCATGACCTGAGCTGCATGCTTAACCACCTGGGCCGCCCAGGTACCCACCCCTCTCCTCTTGACTTCAGAGCTGAGGGTGCTGTCTTCTAGGTGACTGGTCCCAAAGCTACGTCTACTTCCTTTCCTCCTGGAACCTGAACCTTAACCCTTACCACCCACCTCACTCGCTCCAGTCCTGCCTGCTTGAGCAACCTCCTCCAGCCCAGACCCCCACAACACCGGGGCGGGCCATCGCCAGGGATCAGGCCCGCTTGGCAAGACCATTCTAGACTCGAACTTTGCAGTGTTAGCTGCCATCTCTCTAGTTTCCTCATGCTGGGCAGTTCTGTCCATCCATAGCTCCTCACAGATGCTTTGGTCATATCCTCTCGGAACTTTCCACTTTGAGTTTTTAATTTCTCCGTCTCCTTTCTCCTCCCACCTCCAACCTGATCGGCTTCCCTGATTTTCTTCGTCAGTCTTTCCTCCCCTTCTTTATTTTTGTTCGGACTCCTTTTTACTGTTCTTTGATGATTTTTTCCCCCAAACTCCCCCGCATGTCCCCCTTAATGTCCGCTGCCATTCAGTATTACTTGCAAGTGTCTCTGGTTGTAGTTCTTGTCCTTGTTCCTTTTCTGCCCTTTTTCTTATTCTAATGTCTGTCTCACTGCCCCCCCCCTCCCCTCTTGTCTTTATTCATCTAAAAACGCAGGTGGGATTGTTTTCTGTCCAGTCTACCTCTGCCATCGTCAGCTCTGAGGACTTAAAATTTCATGTTCTGGGTGGGGGGAAAGGTCACATGGATTAGGGGAAGGGGCAAACCACTGAATAATACTGAAAAAAAAAATCTAACACTTAAGACACAGTTTTAAGCCCTCTAGCATGTTATCTGCATATAGTCTATGAGTTGAGTAACATCATCTCTGCCTTACAGATGAGGAATGGGGGCACAGAGGCTAAGTAACCAGCCTGAAGGTCACACAGATGGTGGGCAGTTGGGTCAGAATTCCAACCTGCGCAGAATAGCTGGAGAGGCATGCTCGTCAGCACACTCGACTGCCTCTCTCCAGAGTTGATGGTTAACCGGCAAAAGATGAGAAGTCACTTTCTGGTCCCTGAATCCAACATGCACAGTCATGGGAACACACACGCTGCCCTTTTCTCCTTCATCTGCCTCTCTTTCTCCCTTCCTCTTTCTTTTTCTGTCTCTTCTCTTGAGAGAAGCTGTCATTTTCTGTGCTCACAGAGCAAAGACATCAAGTGACCTCTCAAGGTCCTCATGTTTGTGATCTCCTGTAGTTTGTGAACCTCTCCCTGTTTCCTCACCGTCTTTTCTGTTTAAAGTCAGACTGCAGGGGGGCACCTGGGTGGCTCAGTTGGTTAAGCGTCGGACTTCAGCTGGGGTCATGATCTCACAGCTCGTGGGTTCGAGCCCCTCATTGGGCTCTGTGCTGACAGCTCAGAGCCTGGAACCTGCTTCGGATTCTGGGTCTCCCTCTCTCTCTGCCCCTCCCCCACTCACACTCTGTCTCTCTCAAATAAATATTAAAAATAAAAAATAAATTCAGACTGCAGGGAGGAGTTGTACCTTTTTGGCTAAGGTGTCTGACTCACGTTTGTGGTCAAGCTGCACATTGGATAAGCAGTGCAAATATGGCCGCACCACTGCCCATTGCTCAGAGAACTACATATCCCATGGTGCAGCAGGAGGACACTGGTCTGACCAGGGTTTGAAACTGGCTTGCTTGGCTTCCTTGTGCCCTGCCCACCAATAGGCAGCTGCTTTAGAGGAGGCTCTTCCTAAAGAAGCAGGTGCAGTGTCCAGCCTCTGAGCTGTCTTTAGGAAACTGGGTGCCTGTTCTTCCCAGGACACCCTACCCATCCTCCACCAAAACTCACTCTAGCCTCTTTTCAGGTATCTGGGTTTTTTTTTGTTGTTGTTATTTGTTTTTCTTCCTTAATTTGTAACATAAGTATAGTGATTAAGGAGTTAGAATATAATACCTAGGGTAAAGTCATTAGTACAAATAGTTCCCCTGGAGAGAAAATGATGTAATGATATGGTAAAGAGCTTCCTATCCATCTCTCTGTCTCTCTCTCTGTCTGTCTCTCTCTGTCTCTCTCTCTCTATCCATCTTTCTGTCTTTTTACTCAATATGAGGTCAAATGGAGCACAACGAACTTGCAGAAGAGGGAGCTTCTGGTCTCTAGCTCAAAGAGCAAACGAATAGACTAGAGGAGTTACTTCTTCCAGAAGAAATTGTTAGATGGATTCCTTTCTGGTTAGCAGAGGTATGGATGCAGTGGCTTGTTAATTGATCCACTGCATCAGTTTTCCTTTCTTTTTCCCCTTTCATTGTCATTTTCTTTCTTCCCTCCTGGAATTATCTTTGGACTCTGGGACATACTTCTTCCCTCCTTTCTCATCGAAACCAAGCATTATCCCCTACCTCCTTCTGTGCCCCATCTCCTGCATTATCTGTTCTATAGCTAACAGCTCTCTTCCTGCTGCTTTGAGTCCAGGACATATAAATTGCTTTGTAAAAACATGGCTGCTTCTGGCTGAGCAGCCCTCTGAAATGCTGTCTGCTGTGTTCAGCATCCAGGGCTGTGTGACGGTTGGTTGCCATTAAGAACCGAGGAGGTACATGTGTTTGGTCATTTGGGACACTGGGCGGGGTCCTGTTAACACGGGTCTGATTTCTGCATGATTTTGATGAAACAGAACGTCCTCCTTCGTGGGTACTAGCCTTCTGCTCTCCGTCTGTCTGTGCATTTGACTGTCAGCCCAGGAACAGAGAGGACCGCAGGCCAGAGCGATAGCCAGAAGGAACATTACAGGCCTCTGAGCAGAGGTGATTCGTGTGGAACCAGCGCAGCCTGCACACTCTTGGCTTTTTTGTGCAGGTTATGATAGAATACCTTTAGTGCTGTCCTAGCAGCGCCCCGTACCCTTTCCAAGTTGATTGTATCTATGACCATGGGGCAGTGAGCTAAAGAAAACCAATCCATCGGCCCAGATGGTGTCCCACTACTTTTACTCCTGTCCTTTTTCATTTTGCTGTATGGAACTTTCATGCCCCTTGGCTAATAGAGTGAGATGGGATGGGATAGGCAAGGGATACATGATATATTCAGTGTTTATGGTGACTGGAACCAGGAACATATCCCCCCACCTTCATTTTAATCTTGGTAATTGACCAGTTTGGTCAGATGGCTTAGTCTACTCTGCTACCTAAATAAAGTGAACGTGAGTAACTCTGATTCTTTTTAAAGGCAATTTCCACTGGACACAGGAGGTTTTTTTTTTTTTTTTTTTTTTTTTAATTGACATCCAAGTTAGTTAGCATATAGTGTAATGATTCCAGGAGTAGAATCCAGTGATTCATCCCCTACATGTAACACTCAGTGCTCATCCCAAGTGTCTTTCTTAATGCTCCTTACCCATTTAGCCCAGCCCCCCGGCACAATCCCTTCAGCAACCCTCTGTTTTCTGTATTTAAGAGTCTCTTATGTTTTGTCCCCCTCCCTGTTTCTATATTATTTTTGCTTCTCTTCCCTTATGTTCATCTGTTTTGTGCCTTAAATGTCACATATGAGTGAAGTCATATGATTTTTGTCTTTCTCTGACTAATTTCACTTAGCATAATACCCTCTAGTTCCATCCACGTTGTTGCAAATGGAAAGATTTCATTCTTTTTGATTGCCGAGTAATACTCCACTGTATATATGGGGCGCCTGGATGGCTCAGTCGGTTAAATGTCTGACTCTTGATTTCAGCTCAGGTCATGATCTCATGGTATGTGGGTTCGAGGCGTGCATTGGGTTCTACGCTGACAGCGTGGAGCCTGTTTAGGATGCTCTCTCTCTCTTTCTCTCTTTGTCTCTCTCTCTCTCTCTTTCCCCCTCTTCCACTCTCTACCCCCTTCTCTCTCTGTCCCTCCCCTGCTTGTGCTCTCTCTAAACAATAAATAAATAAACTTAAAAATACTCCATTGTATATATATACCACATCTTCTTTATCCATTCATCAGTGGATGGACATTTGGGCTTTTTCCATACTTTGACTATTGTTGATAATGTTGCTATAAACATTGGGGTGCTTTGAAACAGCACACCTGTATCCCTTGGATAAATACTTAGTATTGCAATTGCTGGGACATAGGTAGTTCTATTTTTAATTCTTTGAGGTACTTCCATACTGTTTTCCAGAGTGGCTGTACCAGTTTGCATTCCCACCAGCAATGCAACAGAGATCCTCTTTCTCCGCATCCTCGCCAACATCTGTTGTTGCCTGAGTTGTTAACGTTAGCCATGCTGACAGGTGTGAGGTGGTATCTCATTGTGGTTTTGATGTGTATTTCCCTGATGATGAGTGATGTTGAACATTTTTCCTGTGTCGGTTGGCCATCTGGATGTCTTCTTTTGAAAAGTGTCTATTCATGTCTTTTGCCCATTTCTTCACTGCATTACTTGTTTCTTTGGGTGTTGAGTTTGATAAGTTCTTTATAGATTTTGGATCTAAGCCTTTATGCAAATATCTTCTCCCATTCTGTCAGTTGCCTTTTAGTTTTGCTGATTGTTTCCCTCCCTGTGCAGAAGTTTTTTAAAAAAAAATTTTTTTTAACGTTTATTTATTTTTGAGACAGAGAGAGATAGAGCATGAACGGGGGAGGGTGAGAGAGAGAGGGAGACACAGAATCTGAAACAGGCTCCAGGCTTTGAGCAGTCAGCATAGAGCCCGACGCGGGGCTCGAACTCACAGACCACGAGATCATGACCTGAGCCGAAGTCGGACGCTCAACCGACTGAGCCACCCAGGCGCCCCAGAAGTTTTTATCTTGATGAGGTCCCAGTAGTTCATTTTTGCTTTCGTTTCCCTTGCCTCCAGAGACCTGGGGAGCAAGAAGTTGCAGCTGAAGTCGAAGAGGTGTTTGCCTGCTTTCTCCTCAAGGATTTTGATGGCTTCCTGTCTTACATTTAGATCTTTCCTCCATTTTGAGCTTCTTTTTGTGTATGGTGTAAGAAAGTGGTCCAGGTTCATTTTTTTGCATGTCGCTGTCCAGTTTTCTCAACATCGTTTGCTGAAGAGACTGTCTTTATTCCATTGGATATTCTTTTCTGCTTTGTCAATGATTAGTTGGCTATACGTTGTGGGTCCAGTTCTGGACCACGATTCAGTTCCATTGATCTAAGTGTCTGTTTCTGTCCTAGTGTCATTGGACACAGGAGATTTGCTTAATGTGTATACACCAACCTCTGGATACGCCCAAGATTTTTTCCCCCTAATGTTTGAGAATGCATTTTCTTACAATTTGCCATCTTCAGGGGAAAACAGGCGGGGGGTTGAGGGTGGGGAGTGTCCCAAAAGGAAATCTTAAATTCATTGAGGTTTTATATTCTCTTAGTCTGTGGTAATGGCAGCAAGAGTTGGGGACAGATGGAGGACGGAAAGATGAAGGGGTGGGAAATTTGGTAGCATGGCGTTTAGTGGAAAGATGTTTGGTGTCAGTGAACACAGGTTTGGAGCCCAACTCTGCTGTGCCGGCTCTGTGACCTTGGGCAAGTCACGGAAAGTCTCTGAATCCTAGTTTAATTATCTCTGAACTGGAGAAAACAATACTTACCTCACAGGCTTCCTCGGAGAGTCAGATGAGGCAGCAGATTTGGAAACGCATTAGAGCACCTTACAAATGGGAGTTGTTAACTCTTACTGTCCTGTCATTAAGCCAGACTCACAAAGGCTGTGTTAAAGTGGAATTGTTTGTGGGATGGTTGGTATTGTCGTTCTTTCGGGAAACTCTTTTCCTGCTCTGTGTTGGTCCCCCTGAGTGCTCAGTTTTGTTGTGAAGCCAGGCTTGACCAGCAGCAGAGGTAAGAGAAAAGAATGAAGGGTGAGGGAGGCAGGAATGGATGAGTGATCACAGGTTCCTTGCCTGTCTTTTTTATTCTCTTCTATTTTAATCTCTCTCTTTAACCCTGGCTGTGCTAGATTGTTCTATGCTCTGGAAGCTGGATTGGGAGGGGGTACATGAAGGGGCTTATATCTTGGGGTCTCACCCTTTCTGAGGGATGAGTCTATCTGGAATCTGGAAAGGAGTGTTGGCAGGCCTTTCTTTGACCCTTTTGCTCTTTTCCGGGTCTTTGTTTGTTTTCTCATCTGTAAAATGGAGCCTCAGCTTCCACCTTAACACTTTGCAGGTCCGAAACCAGAAGCATAAAGCAATCAATGTGCTTAACAGCCCGCCCAGGTTAGCACTGTTGGAAGATCTGGTAGAGCTGAGTATATTGATCTGCCTTTCCGTGGGTTATCGGCTTTGACTGGGAGAATATCTCTAAAGACGGGGCGGGAAGGTCAGTGGTTCAGGAGAGCACACACCTCCCTTCTTGGCTGCCTCCGAGGAGCCCTGCTCTTTTGTGTTTATCCGGGCGCCAGCGCGAGCAAATGCACACAGTGAATACCCACACCGTGTTTTATTTAAGTAGAGGCTTTGCTCTTTCCTTGAAACGTGAACGGCCTCTTCCCCTTCTTCCCTCTAGGGCCTGGGGTGCTCCGATCCCTTTCCCCTGGCGGCCTCTGGCCGACACAGCCTATCCCAGGTTGCCGGAGTAAAATGGGCCAGAGAGGAAGCTGTAGTCACTGCAAGCAGAGCGGCCTGTCCCCGCTGGGCAGGAAACCTACAGTGATGAATGGGGCCGGATGAAGTCATCCTGCTCCTCCAATCAGGCTGCTCCGAGAGAGCCAGGGGCCTCTGCAGATCCAGCCGGGCTGCCGGCTGCTCTCATGTACCTTTAGACAGAGGCTGTGAGTCTCTGGGAGTGGAGTGGGGGGGTGTGAACCGCCCGCTCCTGGCTCCTGTGTAGGCCTCAGTCAGTCTGAATGTTATTGCAAGGTGAGTGGCTTCACCCGGCAGATTCCTCTCCCTCTGCATTCTCGACCTTGCCGCGCAGGGCTCCGGCTTGAGCCTCCGGCACCTCCTTGCACAGCACCTCCTGCTTCCATCTGAGTGCCTGTACCTCCTTGAGGTTCTCACACCCGCCCCCACGGGCCCCCGGCCTCCTCCCTACCTGCTACCCCCAGCACTTGCTCAGCACCCGCCAGCTGGCCTCTGCCCACACGCTCCGCTCTTCCTGACCTGTGGGTACCAGTTGGCCGGGTGATGGGAGGGCAGGGCCTCCACCTCTGTGCGCTCTCCCCCAGCAGGGGGAGCCCTGGGAGACCCACACTTGCCTCCTGGGAAGAAGTGCCAGGCAAGGGGAGACGCCCCCTGACTCAGCCTGATGTGAGCATCTGTGGGAACCCAGGCAGCCCCCCCCCCCGCAACCCCAACTTGCTGGGGACCCCGAGCCTCTTTCCTGTCTCCCCTCCCTTCCCCCACCGCCAGTAGAGGACATCCCAGGGGGCCAGAGAACCGAAATTGGTCTCTTATTTTCCCTGCCCTTCCAGAGGGGTGGTTTGTTCTTTCTGGGTGGACATTTGTGACTCTGCCTTTTTTCTCTGGATGGGGCCACTGCTCCTTAGGCCAAGCAGAGATCATGGAGCCGGCTGATATGGCGACAGCAAAGGTAGGATGGAAATGCTGCCGGCCGCACTGTGCGTAAGTGGCTTCGCTTGGCGAGTTCTGCCTTTGGTTCACTTTTCTCTCCCCTCCTGTCCCTCAGCTCACCACTCCTAAGTGTCCGGGGGCTGGGTCAGAGCGGAGGGAAATGACCCCCGAGCATGAAGCTCAGGAGAGGGGAGGGAGGGCTGGGTCTGACAGAACGCACTCCTCACCTTTCCGTGCCCAGAAGTCTGAGCAGGTGGTGGTGGGGGGGGGATTGGTCTCTAGCTCTGTCTGGGCTGATCTGTGTCTTTCTCATTAGCTCTCCCTCCTTATTCCTTTATCCTTATCCCGTCTCTCTTTAGTCACCCCCTCCTTTATGGTCTCTCTTCCTCATGCCACAATGCTCTCTTCATCCATTTGTGCCTCCCTACCCTTCCTTCCCACCTTCTGTCTGCTTCCCTTTTCCCTCCGTCTGTTGTATAAGGAATGGGTGGGGTCTTTGTGGGCCGGACAGTCTTGAGAGCAGAGACTGCCTCTCATCCTGCAGCAGACGATGGCCTTGGGATTGGCGGGGAGTTGGTCTCTGAGTGGCAGGTGCTGCTGCTGTCCCCTCCCACCGCTCATCTGATGCCCCAATGGAAGTGTGGGTCTGGGCCCCTCCAGGGAATGTGCCCGGGTGCTCTCGCCCAGACCCTGCAGGCTCACTAGAGGGCGTTCCTGAGATGAGTTTCTAATCCCTCCTGAGTCCTGCTTGCAGTTTGGAATTTGCAGTGCCTGTGCATTTTCCCAGACGAGGAACTTGAGCCATTGGGAGTGGATGGGGGAACCTAAGGAGGCCAAGTCTGCAAGCCCCAACCCCAATACCTTTATGCAGGGAGAGACCTAGTGTCCTTGTAGAATATCTCAGCCCTTGGACGGGCTTGGGGGGGGGGGGGTTCGTTTTTGGCTAGATGGCAGGGTCTCCTTTGTTTCAGAGATGAAAGACTGAACAGGATTCAGACTTTTGGAACAGGTTGGGTACCCCATGTGTATATGGAAGAGAGAAGGAGGTTGGAGGCCCAAGCAGCGAGGGTGCTGTGGGCAGTAATGTGTTCTGGTGGTGAGGACATGTCCCCGCGAATCACAGATCTGAGCTCCTGGTGCCTTTCTCCTACTCCTGCATGCGGTGTGATCTGCCCCGAGTTACTTCCCCTCTCTGGGCTTTCATTTTCTAGTCTGCAAAATTACCCACAGCTGTTGTTTTAACCAGCTTAGATTTGTCAAATACTTTGTTTTCTTTGAAGAAAGGAGCTGGGGAGCACACAACTAAATGAGAACAGGCCTCCCTGGACTGCCTCCCTCCCCTGTCCCCACTTCCCCTCTCTTTCCCCTCCTTCCGCAAACATCCTGGTACCCACATTAAGCACGGTTGGTGCAAGATGCCCTCCCCCCCTTCGCAGCGCACACAGAGGCAGCCAGGGGGAGCAGCCCTGTGTTTGGATCCAAAACCGGTTTGCTCCAAGCAGTTTGTTTTGTGGTTGTAATGCTACTGTTGGTGATGTCAGGTGTCATCTGTCACCAGGCTTCCCTCTCACGAACCTCCAGGTCAACTAGCTCATGAAGTTGTAAGCGGTTTGGGATCAACCAGTTGGCCCTCAAGGGTGGGTGGTGGCCTGTGCTGGGGGGAAAGGTGTGGTTTGCAGGGATTGGAGAGTTATTCTGCGGTTAATTAGGAGGGTATGTTTATGTTTGCAGCTGCATATGGAGGTAGAAACAGAGGCAGCTCCATTTTTCTTAGTCTCTTACCATCCGCTAGTCAAGATTGCAGATTGTCCACGCAGGGGGACAATCAGGTCTTGGGAGCCGGACCATTCCTGAGGCTGGCATCTTCTTTCAGGACCTCAAAGAATGAACCTGGCTGGCCGTGGAGACAGATGCTTTAACCCCAGAGCTGTGATTCTCTTTCTTTAACCTTCTCTACCCCAGACCCTTTGGAGGGAGTTTAGTTCAGGTATTTCCAGTCTGGGCCCACGGACCACTGAGGTCCTTAGGAGAGGGTCCATGAGCTCTATCGTTTGTAGGCGGAATTTTATATTTCTCTGCATTTTTCTGGGAAGAGTACCTGTAGCTCTCCGTAGGTCCCCAGGAGGATTATAAGTCACAAATGTTTAAGAAACTTTACCCGATGAAGATGCTCCTGCAAAAAGCCTGTTTGCATTTTGCAGCCTAGGTACAAAGAGAACCTAGCAGATGTACCGAATCTCTGATACTATCTAAATGCAGCGGAGCTGTTGAGTAAAAATCCATGTCGTGACTCATTGGTACATCATTTATATATGACTCGGATGTTGTTTCCTTAATATATCATTTTACTTGTGTGTATTGCCAAATACATGTAAATGCATCTGTCTTACCCTGTCCCCTTCAGTTCTCAGGTACTGTTCCCAGGATTTCCCTTAGCCCCAACTATACTGGGTTCAGTTACTCCAGAATGAAAGAGCTTTTGGTTTGGAAGTGTGATCACTCTGGACGACAGCACTACCTATTTAGACCATGTTCAGTTCCTGGAGGAAGGCTGTTGGAGGCATGATTTCCTCTCCTGGGGTCTGGAGTTTGAGGCTCTGTTATTGCATTGCCATGGTACTTTTTTTTTTTTTTTTTAAGGTTGTAATTTCAGCGCGGGGCCGTCTGATGTCTTGACGTGACTGTTAAGATATGTAGATAGTAAATTGCACCCTGAGAGTTCTCGTTTCAACCGTGAGAAAAGAGGTTGGTAGGCATTCGTCAATACGTTCGTTCAAGGAATGTTTATTAAATGCCAGTTATTTGCCAGCAAAGATTTCACTATGGAGGTTGTAATTGGATCGCACATGATCACGGTGAACAGTTTGTTCACGGGTTCTTGGGGGAGACAGATGAGTAAACATTATGAAACATTATGACGGTACAAGGTAACAGGGGTTGTAACAGAAGTTCAAGTCAGCAGGGAAGCGCAAAAGAACTATTTGATGTTGGCCTAGGCAGGCAGGAGGGCTTTCTAAAGGAAGCGACATTTGATCTGAGACCTGAAGTGTCAGCGGGAGCTTAGCAGGTGGACAAGAGAAGAGAGGTGGTGTTATAAACTGGAGTTGGACATATCTGCCTTCATACGCTGGTGCTGCCACTTTCTGGCTCTGCGAACTTGAGCGGGTTATCTTGGCCTGTCCTCGTCCCCGCGTCCTTATTTGTAAACGAGGGCGATACCCATCAACCCTGCAGGATTGTCGTGAGGATTAGATGAGATAATGCCTGGCTCACCATAGCTGCTCGCTGAACGGTAGCTAGGCAAGAGGAGACAGCGTGCACAGGGCAAAGCCCAGGTCACTGCAAACAGTTTGGCATGATCAGGGCTTAGGAGCACGTGGACCCTAGGCGGCAGATGATGGAACCAGACATAGGGATTGACATCCCATGACAACCTTGCACATTACTGAGATTATGTAGATACTGGGAACAATCGAAATATCTTAGGATAGCATCAGATTTGCTTTTGAAAAAGTACTCTCTGGGGTGCCTGGGTGGCTCAGTCAGCTAAGCGTCCTACTCTTGAATTCGGCTCAGGTCATGGTCTCACGGTTTGTGAGCTGGAGCCCTGCACTGGGCTGTGTGCTGACAGCACAGAGCCTGCTTTGGATTCTCCCCCGCCCCCATCCCTACCCCGCTTCGTTGTGCATGCGTGTGCTCTCTCTCTCTCTCTCTCTCAAAATAAACTTAAAACAAAAAGTACTCTCTGGCTACAAGGCAGACAGATAATTGATCATTTCCTCATTTTGTGCCATCTCAGATTCTTTGTTTTACATGTCTGTCTTCCCCAACTAGACCGTAAACTTTTTTTTTAAGGGCAGGGCTAGTGTGATTTTGCTTTTTAAGCCACAACCCGCCCCCCCCCCCACGCCTATTATATTACCAAGTAATATAATAGGGGCTCAATAAATAATTTGGTAAACGAACAAATAGGAGAGGAGGGGTAGGCATAACGCCACACCTAACGATGAGAATTTAAAGGCACGTATAAAACTGAAAGCAAGATACAAACTCAGAGTTGTTCAGGGAGCTAGAACGGACAGGCCTTTGTATCTAGTTCAGTGGGAGGTGGAAGGGGAGTATAGGGTGAATTCCAGGTGTCTGGGCGACTTTGTAGTTGGTGCCGTTCACTGAAGCAGGCACAGGAGGTCAGAGGGAGCAGCAGGTATAGAGGGGCAGTGAGAAGTTGCATTTATTCAGGCTGGCTTTGAGGTGCCCTTGGGACATCTAGGTGACGGTGTTCGGAACAGTTGGAAATGGGTGTCCGAGGTCAGGGGAGTGGCAGTAGTTGTTCTCGTGTACTTGGGAGGCACAGGCGTATCTCCAAGGCTTTGTTAGAGCATTCAAGAGTAGATCGGGTCATCATAAGAAAAAAGCCTTACAATGTCGTGGGGATGGATGTTGACGAAGCTTACTGTGATCATTTCACCGTGTGTACAAATAATGAACCGTTATGTTCTACACCTGAAACTAATAGAATGTGACATGCCAATTAGTATGTCACTAAGCCCCCCTGGATTAGGAACCTCTGGGATGCAGGTGACCACCTGAAGACAGGGAGTTGACTGAAGCAGGCTTTCAGATCCCCCTTCCCAGCAGTTGGGAGCCATAGCCTCTCCTTAGAGTGGAATGTGAGGTCCCAGAACTCAGCAGCCCTTCCTCGGGGCGGGGAGTGGGAGACACGGGGGATCTGAGCTTGTGCGTCGGGTAGAGAAGTTGAAAAAAGTTGGTGGACCGACACAGAATCGCCACATGTCTTACCTATGGAAGGTAACAAAACTAAAATAGAAAACGTCCACCACCACTGTTTAAAGAATATTTTAATACAAATTTATTTTTTTTTAATGTTTATTTATTTTGAGAGAGAGAGCAAGAGAGAGAGGGAGAACACAAGCAGGGGAGGGGCAGAGAGAGAGAGAGAGGGAGATACAGAATCCCAAGAAGGCTCCAGGCTCCCAGCTGTCAGCACAGAGCCCAACGCAGGGCTTGATCTCATGAACTGTGAGATCATGACCTGAGCTGAAATCAAGAGTCAGACGCTTCACCTGCTGAGCCACCAGGTGCCCCTTAATACAAATTTCAACGGACATGTTATCAAAAACTAAAAATTCAGTGTATTTAGCTTTTTCAAAACTTAACCATGTTGCCCTTATTTTTGTCAGTTGTCCACAGATCATCTAAATACTTCACAGTGCCCTTGAGCCATCAGATGTAGCTGGTGGCAGAGTATGGAAGGACACAGGTGCATTTACCGAGTAGTCATAAGACACACGGAACCTGAGCTCTCTGGAGGTTTACTCATGATTATGCCATCTCACATCAGTTGTGACGTTTAGAGAATATAGTAGGTAGAGGGGCCTGAACCATCTTCCACATTGGTTTCCCCCCAGCTTTAAGGCCCTGATGAGAAAACGTCCTAATGGTAGGAAATGCAATTTCAGATTCCAGCCCGTTAGATGCAGTCTGCTCTGTCCAAATAAACCTGTATTTATTGGCAGCGATGATGGCAATATGTTCCGAAGGCACTGTTTCTGGACACCTGTCATGCAAATAGGAAGTTCTTGTCTCCATAAAGGATGATAACAAATATTGGATCCTTTTTCTGGCTGACTCTTTTGTGTTAAGACCAGACTAATCAAGAAATAATTATCGCAGACAGACTTAACATAGGTTGGCTGAGAATACTCATCATTACTTATTAATTGAAAAGTTGGCATAACGATTACAAACCTGTGTTCATTTTGGTGAACGGAAGTACTGTGTCCTGATTACCTGTGCCTCTCTTACAGGACTTACTACTTTAAACTTTATGTTAGAATTACTTAATACAACTACTTAATGCCTGTGTATTATCTTCCTTATGAGATCATAAGCTTCCGGAGATCAAGGAGGATATTTGGGTTATTATTGAAATAACGTCATGATTTGTCTGGGTCCTGAACATAGTAGGCACTCAGTAAGTATGGTTGTTGTTGAATAAATAAATGGCTGACTGATGTGACAGAAATACCACATATAGAAATAGAAACATAAAGTAGAAATATAAAAACATCCCCAACAAAACAGAAAAAAAAAAAATCAGAAACTTTTGTGTACATAAAGGAGAAAGAGTAGATAAGGAAGCATAGAAATGGAGCCTGTGGTCCCTGCAGGGGGTACTGGTCGTCTGTGGATACCGGTTAGGAACAGTCACGATGATGGTTAAAATGTGCTGGGCACTCGATATGACGTCGTGTGTTGTGTCATTGACACCCAACAGCCGCGTGGGTTGTTGCCATTATCACCTCTGTGTGCTGATGGAGCTGAGGCTTCGAGAAACGAAGTAACTTGCTCAAGGTCACAGAGCTGTTACGTATGGATTCGAACTCCCGTCCGATTCCGGAATCGCTGCGCAGAAGAAACCGCAGCACACGCCCCCGGGGCTGGTGTCCGGCCCGTGTCCGTCAAGAATGTGGTTTTCCTAGGCTCGTCACATCACGGAGTGGTTTCTCTGCCAGCAGTCTTGCGTCCTTGGCCAGGAGCCTTTCCCTGTTGAAATGAGTTCATCAGTTTGTTAACAGTCCTTCTCAAGCGTAACTTAGATGAGAAAGGAGAAGTCTCCATTCGGTGGGAGGAGAGCGGGAGCAGCTGGCCGTGGGCGTCTGGGCGCTCCCTCCCCGCGAGAACCTGAGTTTATAAGCTCCCTTCTGGGTCCCTGATGCCATCAGTCACCCTGAATTTCTCCTGAGGATAAACCAGGAGGATCAGGGTGGGTAATTAGAAATCTGCCTTGTTTCTTCCATCTGGCAGGAGCAATGTTTTCTTTTGTTATGCATGTAATTAGAATGAGGGAAGTCAGGCGAGGTCCCCTCTCCTGGTGGGTGGGGGGTTTTGGAAGGTGTGTGCCTCTTTCCTGACAGGGGGGGCTTTACCACCTGGGGGCCGCCCTTCTGTCTAGCAGCAGAGAGCCTTGTGATCGAGAACACGCTAATGAAGAAGACATCCCAAGAAGCCAGCACTGAGGCAGGCGGGCAGGTGTTCAGGAAGCTGGGGAGAGATTCTGGAGAGGAAGGGGATAGAGATGTAGGCCAGAGCGAGGGGGTCCTCTCTGGGATTTCCGTCGCCAGCCCTTGCGGGCACGAGGAAGTCAGGCGGTCACCATGGAGGAGGGATGTCCAGAGTTGCCGGGACAGAGGGAGGGACGTAGGTTAGCTGGGCTCTGCCAGTGAGGTGAGCAGGAGAGGTGGCTGAGGAGAGGTGAGGGGGTTTGTGCTGCTGGCACTGGGCTTCACCTCTTCGCTTTTCCCGATTTTACCAACCGCGGCACCCCCTCGTCTTGTGGCTCTAGGAGCAGCCACCAGCGGTAGGAAGAGAAGCAGACCTCGCCGGGCCTCGGTGTCTTCCTCCATTAGATGTGGCTCAGTGACACCTCCCCGGGGCGTTGTGAGACTCACAGGACGTAATGTAGGGGGGCCCACTTTAGGCTCTAGAGTGGACAGGCTGCCTCTATCCTGTCTTCCTCCCTCTCCAGTCAGCTGTGCTGGTGAAGCAGCCGGGGGCGGGATGAAGCTGGCTGGAGTTTGGCTCTGCCCTTGCCCATCCTGTTGGAACATTCTGGATTAGCAGATTGTGAAGGAGGGGCAGAGAAGGATGGGGAGGAGGTGAGTCTGTCCATTTTCGATTTTGATTTTTTTTTATTTCGCTCCAGCCCCCCGAGTAAATCCCTGGGGTCATGGAGGCCCAAGGAAGCATGCCTGAAGTGAACCGAGCCCCCACTTGCTTTCCACACAAACCTCTCAACCTCTGCTGCTCTGTGGCCTGGGCCACCCCTCCCCTCCCCGCCTCTCCCCTCTCTACAGTGGACTGGTGGGGCTGGAGGGCAGGGGTGTGCACATGAGTCCCCCACACGGGAGGGGAGAGGAGGGGCGGGCTCGGGAAGCTCCCGGCTGGGAGCTGACACAGATGAACAGACCAGAAGGCAAGGCCAATGCCTGCAGCCCACACTGTCACCCCAGAGCCAGTGACTAATAGTGGCGGGGGGGGGGGGGGGGGGGGAGGGGACAGGGAAGTGGTGGGGAGCACCTGATCGGGTGCCGCTCTGGCCATCTGCCGTCCCCCTCACACAGGCTCTATTGACTGCAGTTTGGGATTTGGAAGAGGATTCTGGCTGGAGGACGAGGAGGCTTGTTGAAATGCAGTGTTTAGGACGCCACTCCTCCCCCGCTGCTCCTCTCACCAGCTTCCTGACCTCCAAAATGCTCCTTAAATATAACACTCTCAGCGCCTGCCGACTCCCCTGCCTGAGCTTGGAGCTTTGATTCCCCAACGTGTGACTGCAGCAAGGCTCTGCCCCAGTTTTGCCAGCTCCTGGAGGCATGCGGCACTGCCCTGGTCCTGCAGCTCTCCTCTCCTCGGGAGGCGAGCGCAGAACCCAGAGACTCCGGATAGAAGGGGAGCCCGGGGATCCTGTCCACTGTCTGTTTTCTGCCCCAGATGGGCTCCCGGTGACTCCCCAAGGTCATGAGGAGGCGTGAGCTTCTGGTGGTGGAAAGAGCCACTGAGGGGTGGGAGTCAGGGCAACTGAATCCTGTGGTGGGTTCGTGGACTCCACGTTTCCCTTGGCCGAGGCCTTGGGGGTCTGCAGAGTGGTAATGCTCCGAAGGAAAGACCTGCCAGTCCAGTGCCTGCTTACAGATGAGGCGAGGAGCATCAGTCCTGTTCTCGTTGCCTTGGGAAAGGAGCAGTACCCACGTGGTGAGACCTTAAGGCTTGACTTGGAGACCAGGAGAGAGTCAAAGCAGCTAAAATCAAAGTTTCTTTTTTCTTTTTTTCTAACCTGTATTCCAAACCCAGTAAAGTTTGGAAGAAACCGTTGTAGCAAGAGGTTTGGAGGGACACAGCTCAACCTTCTGTTAATCAGACCTTAGAAACACAACAGACGTTGGAATGAATATCCATGAGCCTGGGAAGGCTAGGTTTTTGAACTTAGATTTTGAAAATTCATGTTGAAAACGCAACACGAATCGTTGTCCCAGTCAGCCATTCCCCGCCACCGCCCTCCTCTCTCATCCATTCTGTTCACAGAGATTGGAAGAAGATTGGTGTCAGGTGTGTCCAGTTATGTTGTTTATCTTTAAATTGTTTTTTGCTAAATATTGAACAGAGACAAAGATTATTTATAAAAAAGTACATAAAAAGTATACAGAAAGAAGGAACAACAAACAGTGTACTTCTTACCTGTCCTGCTGACTCCATGTTCTTGCCCACTGACCACCTTTCAGAATGTTGAGTTTGTCACTTCCTTGATTTTCCATTTTATGGATACACACTGTCTAGCTATACAGATAGAGAATATCTGTATACTCGTGAGTACTGATGAGGTTGAGTACCTTTTTATACATGAATGTGAAGCATCTATCTTGTTACGTGTTTGTCCTGTGGCTGTATCCGCATGCAATCATACGTCATGCTTTCTTCATTTTGATTTGCTTTCCGTGTTCAACATTGTTTCCAAGATTCGTGCGCTTGGTTGCACGTGACAGTAACTTATAAATTTTCTGAATGTTATAGACTGTTCACACTTTAAGAAAATGCTAGTTGTGTATCCTTTCTGCTGTCGGTAGACATTTGTTTCCAGGTTTGGGGGTTTGTTTCCACAAACCGTGTTACCACACAGAGTGAGTGCTGTGTGAAGTTTCTCTCGAACATTTCCTAATGGGAGCTTCTTCATTTGGCAGAATGGAACCATCAGGTGTTAGGGGATGCATTCCTTGAACTCTACTATAAATACCAAATGGTTTGCTTACGTAGTTGAACCACTGTATACATGTCCATGGGTTCCTTTTTTTTTTTTTTTTTTTTTTTTTTTTTGTTAATGTTTATTTTTGAGAGAGACAGAGAGACAGAGCATGAATAGGGGAGGGGCAGAGAGAGAGAAGGAGACAGAATTTGAAGCAGGCTCCAGGTTCTGTCCAGGTTCTGTCTGTCAGCACGGAGCCTGATGTGGGGGTTGAGCTCACAAACTGCGAGATCATGACTTGAGCCGAAGTTGGACGCTCAACCGACTGAGCCACCCAGGCCCCCCTCCACCGGTTCCTTTCCAACCTTTATATTATTAGACTTTTTAACTTTTGCCAATCAGATAGGTACAAAGTTAGCACCTCATTGGCATTTTAAGCTTGCTTTTTCCTGAGTGCTAATGAGGTTGAGCACCTTTTTATATGTGTATTGATTGATCACTTCCTCTTCTGAAAGTGCTTATTCAAATCCCTTGTCTTTTTATCTAATTGTTTTTCTTTTTCCTATTGATTTGTAGATATTTTTATTTATATTTATAAATTCTGTGAACTAAAATTCCTTTTTCAGCTACATTTGTTGCAATTATCTTCTCCCAGGAAAGCCTGGTCTTTTCTCCCTCTTTATAATCAGTTTGAGGATCAGATGTTCTTCATTTTACTGTGGTGGAGTTCATCCGCCTTCTCCTTTCTGGACACTGTGTGTGTGTGTGTGTGTGTGTGTGTGTGAATTGCTTAGGAAGTCCTCAGGCAGCCGCCTGTGTGAGGATCAGTTGGTAATTATGATTTATCAGGGGAGATTGTTTGGTCTCTGCCAAGGTTGAAGACAGGCCTGTCTTTGAGTTCCTCAGCAGCATGTGGGAGTTTGTTGGAGGCTCACTTGTAGGGTTAGGGGAGGCCAGCAGGGCCTCCTACTGTATGAGGTGATCTCCCCTTTCCTCCTCCCATTAGTGGGCCTGTGCACTGTCTCTGCTCACTGTGTTCTGTGAGGTCCAGAAAACCAAGGCCGTTTTATGGGTGCCACAAGTGCCTTCTCTAGAAAACATATCTGTAAGGCTTTCTTTAATTGTCTGAGTTTCTGCCCTCACTGAATTTATGGTTTCTAAATTTGTCTTATTGTTTCGATAGCTCATCAAGTATTTTTTTAAAAATTTCCTCTCTATTTTTCTTTCTAAATGTTTTCTTTCATCCAGCATTTTTAGTTGTTTTTAGCAGGAAGGTCCATTAGGATAGCTAGTCTGCCATATTGCCGGAAATGGAACTCTTCCTTCTTTTCCGTAAAAGTTCTTATCCTTCCTGAAATACAGATCTCAAGGAGCAGCCAGATTGCAGTTCAGGCGGAAGCAGGAGAATTGAAAGCACCTGCCTGACCGTTAACCTGTGTACTCACCCCCACAGTCATCTAGAATGATGTCAGTGCTGACACCTTACCGGTCAGGAAACTTGGCGAACCTACAGAACTGTCTGCCCTCTAGGAGAAGATCAAAGAGGGAAGATACATTAAATGATGAACACCTCTTCATTTTGCTTGGTCTTATTCTTTAAATATATTTCAAGGAAAGCTGGCAATCCCATGGCTCTTTAAAGCCCTATTTGGGTCATATTTTGAGATCTTCTTATGGACCACAAAAATGGAGCCAGGTTGCCGAGCTCTGTGAAGAGCCCAGGTTACAGAAACAGGAAAGAGCCAAGGGGAATTTGAGGCAGTTGATGGTCTCGCAACCAACTAGATTCTCCTTTTCATGTTCCTCCCATCACATTCATGTACTGACCTATCAGCAATAGTAATAGAAAGAAGCAGCTAACTTGATTTAGCATCTTTTTTTTTTTTTTTTTTTTTTTTTACCTGTTGCCTGGATTCTTTTTGCCCTGGGAGCGTGTGGGCCCTTATTAGCCTGTCTCACAGACTTTCTTTCTTTCTTTCTTTTCTTTTTTTTTTTTTTTTTAATAAGCATACATCCTGATTAAGAGACTGGACTTTGGGTTTGAACATGCCCAAGTTCAAGTCTCAGGCTTGCAGCTTGTTGGTTATTTAGCATTAGGCAAATCCAGATGCTACAGTCTTAATTTTCAATAACATCATCTGAAAAATACTGATAGTCACTACTTCATAATACGGATGTGAGTGTTAAGTGAGATAATACAAGTAAAATGCTTATTAGCACGATGCCTGACATAAATAAGCTCCCCCAAAATTCTTATTAGTAGTTGCAAGGGAGTTTTTTTTTTTTTTTATTTGACGGCTTTTAAAATTTTTATTGAAAAATATAGAATTTTCACTATTTAGTAATGTGTGTCTAATGTAATACTTGGAAAGCTTTGATTCAGATTTCATGTGTTACCTGTGATCAGGGGGGATAGGATGAGAGTATTCTCATCTACCTAGAGAATTCTACGTGCCATTTGCCTAGAGGCTGGCATCATTGGTCCCTGGAGGCCCTTGGAGTGAATTACCTAGGTTGTAAAGGAGAACTTATGCAGCCCTACAATACCTAAGTTGAAAGAATGGCCTGGATACATAACTAAAGATGTATTCTGAGGTCTTGAGAGCGTTTCAGTGTTGTCTGGCTTGGGTCTGTGGACGGAGGAGAATTCCATAGGCCAGGGCTGCTTTGAGAGTACATCTCTAAAAGCTCAGGATCCCTTAAAGGGTGTTTTTGCTGGACCATCTGGACCCTGGAGAGAGGCTGCAGTGTTTTAGTTAGGTTCGAATAAGGCCACTTCAATTAAACTCTTGCTAATAGTATCTAGTGTATATAAGCCATCCTCAGTCAGTGAGATGGTGGACTCACACACTGTCCCTGCCCACTTAGAGTTTACCATCTAAAAAGGCAGGTAATAAGTAATTACAAGTACAGCGAGCGTTACCAGTGGGGATCTTGCGCTCTGGTTTTTCTTAAGACTGTCTATCACTTTGGGGGTCAAGTATAGATGATGTGCACACAACCCGTATGGGTGTCTGTAGATTGCTCTGAGGCAAGTTTCAGGGTAAAGGCTTAGTATGGTTCAGTTGGAGGTTGCTATTTCATAATTAATCTCCTCTTTGTTTGTTCTCACCCATCCGCATTACTGACCCAGATAGTCCGCAATCTAGGGGAGGCCAAAAAAAAAAAGAAAGTCACATAGCCACGGAAGTTGCTGGGGCTGGAACACAGTGGGCCCAGGTTGGAGGATTTTAAGAGCGAATTGTATGTTCTAGTTGGAGTTGAAAATCTCAGTGCCTCCTCTCTTTGATGCTGTGTCTGGTCTGAATCATCTTAGAGCCCGGTATTGGTGAGAAAATGTTGTTGAGATCCCACACCAGGCCCTTGTGGCCACCTTAAAAGGATTCCAGGCCCCAGGTGACTTGGGGCGCTGCTGGACCACCATAAGTTGCTGCCTCACCATGCGCCCCAAAAGTGGTGGCCCTGGGGCCGAGCACTTTCCCCAGAAGGGGAAGAGAACTGTGTGTTCCGTGTGCCTTGAACTGCTTGGGATCTCATTGCTGCGCGGGCCCCGCCTTGCTGGGGAAAGGGTGAGGATTCTATTTAAGGTGGTCTTGAGCAGCTCGCCTTTGGGCCTCTAGGCACTAACCGCGGGAGGAGGGGAGGGGCGCTTTCAGGTCTGCTCGGGATTCCGGACGTTTGCAGAGGGCCTGGGGTCAGCGCTCCGCTCCACCACCCCCCCACCCCCCCGCCCCCCCCGCCCCCCCGCCCCGGGGTGTGGCATTTTAACACCTTGGATGGATGCTCATGGAAGTGCCCGACTCGCGCTCTTCCTGCCCCCTCTCCTCTTCCTCCTTGGGCATCACCTTGCTCGCCCACCCTCTCCCTGACTTTCTGTCCCATCCCGGGACAAAACATGTGCTGTGTCTTTAAATGGGCGGAAGTGGCTGGCAGTGCTTTGCTTGGGTACTGCATTGATGAGGAGATTATATGGAGCTGCGGGAGCCGCCGCCTGGGGGAAGAGAGGTGCAGGTTCTGCTCGGTTCTTGCTCTCTCCTGCCGGGCTCTCCTTGGGTCCTTTCCCCCCCAAGGCTGCTCTGAGCCGGCAGGAGGCGAGGGTGGGCGGGTGGCCGGCCGGCCTGCCTGTTGACAGCCACTCCAGGCTTGTTTTGCAGCCTTGCCGTTGCCTGTCCCCATCAGAAGCTGGCAGTGGCAGCAAAGGCTCCGCAGGCAGCTCCAGCCCCGGGGCTGGATTTGCAGAGGCTGCCCTTGGCCTCCGAGCCCAGCCTGCCGCGGTTCTTCTGGCTGGTGCTGGCTCTCTCTCTGTCTCTCTGTCTTCTTTCTCTCTCTGTGTTCAAGTCACATTACATGGGCTTCTGTTCTTTGGGGACTTCGTCATCTTTTCCAATATGTCCTGGGACCTCCGGAGCTGTCACGGGGATGCTAAGGACACGGTCAGTGGATTACCGTGCCTGTACTAATGAAAGGATTCAAGCTATCCTGGTAAGTAGAGGAGAGGGGTACGGCCCCTTCCTCTTCGTCATCGTTCTTCAACCCCATGTCCCTCCTCAGCACCTGAGCATCCTCGAGGTCTCCTTCACACAGGCCTGTCCCCCCCCCCCCCCCATGGTTCTCAAGGAGTCAAGACGGGGGCCGCACACCCTACAAAGTTGGGTCACTCTCCCTGGCTCATCCTAGCTTCTACCCCGCTGCAGTTATGTTTTGCCAGCATCTTCCCTGGGGGAGGGGGTTGGTGGAAGTTGGGGGGCTGTGAAGAGAATCCAAGTGCAGCTGGAAAGAGTCTCCAACTTTGAGGGACCTGATGGGTGGTGCATGCTGAGGGAACTTGGTAAAGAAGGGTCCCTTGGGTCACGCCCGGCCGGTGGTGGGGGCAGTGGCACTCTACCCAGCCTGACAGCCAGCCCCAGGGGCCTTGCTCACCCTGCTCCATAGGGTACCCTCATCCCAGCGGGCAGGCCCTGATCTCTTCGAGGCTTCTCTCTGAGAAGTCGGGAGGACCAGGCCCCGACCTCTGGCACGCCTGGTGTCCAAAGGAGAGTGGGGTGGCCCCTCTGCCGTGCCTACCACGCACACACCTTGGGGCTTTGGAGGCACCTCCTGCAGAGCCTGATGTTGGGATATTAGAGCCTCCTCTTGCTTGGGATGTGAGCTAGCTGTCTGGTAGCCGCAGAAGCAGTCAGAATATTTTTACCTTCCATTTTAAAAATAAAACCCTCACCTCTCCCTTTCCTCCTCGGAATCGGGTGGGTGGGTGGGTGAATTGGCTTTTTTATCTGGTTGAGAAACTGGAGATTTCGCCTGGGAAACTTTGTCACGGCAGGGATCTGGCCCTCCCCACGGGGTAGTGTGTGCGGCTTACCGGGGACCAGCTCTCTGGGCTGGGGATGGTGCCTTTCTCCTTGACAGCGGAGGGTGGGAGGAGGAGAGTTTGGGAAAGCTTCCTGCGGGGATGCGCCCTGCCTTCCTTGTGGCTCCCAGCCGCCCACCCGCACTCCATGGTGGGACCATGGGAAATGATCTCTGTTGTTGGGAGGGTGATTTCCAGAATCGGGGTAGGTACTGAGCAGTTTAATACATGTCGTCCTATCCTGGCTCTAGCTCACATCTGGCCTTCCAGAACCTCCTACTCTAGGTTAAAGTCTAACAGGATTAATCTAGCCCAGCCCTCCTCTAGGCCAGAGGGCTCTTCGGTGGGTCTTCAAAAGGTACTTTGCGGAAAGGAAAGGGAGGAGCTTAGTTCTTGTGAGCTTAACTCTTAAAAACTGAGGTCGTGAATAGTCAGTTACCCCCGCCCCCAGCCTGTAGTCTCTTCTCAAGATTGGGTATCACTCCCTCCTATCTGTAGCTCTTGTGCTGAAGGCCCCCCACCCCCACCCCCACCCCCCTGAGGTTGAGAAAAGGACGTAGAGGTACTGCAATGCCATTCCTGCTTTCTTGGGGCCAGGTTCCTTGTTCTTCAGGATTGGAAAGGCATTAGCAGAATCTGTTGTCACTGGGAATGCCAGGCCCAGTCAGCACCCAGAGCCGCCCCTTGGTCCCTCAGCCGAGCCAAGCTGGGCCTGTAACTTGGATGAGGCCTCCAAGGAAGACCCAGGTCTTGCTGGGAGAGTGGGGGTGCTGGGCTCATCTTCGGAAATCCCTCCGTGTCCTTCCATGCCCCTACTGTCAGCAGCCACGGTTGGGACTGAAGGGGTGCCTGGCTGTCTCTCAGGATGAGACATCACTTTAACACAGTAATGCTTCTCTGCTCAGCCCCTATTGGTCCCTCAGGGACATGCAGAGACATGTGCCTTTAAAAATCTGCCTTGAGTATCTCTTGATGCATTTCACCAGGAGATCATTGTTATGCTGGGAACTGTAATTGGGGTAACCTTGTCTTTTTCAGCCAAATACCATATTACAAAGATGGGGAAGTTTTGTCGTTTATATCTGCCTGGCTAGTGTTAGATCCTACGATTCCCTCTTTCTTTCATTAGGTGCAGATCTATTGGTCCATTTTGGTCGAGGGGCCAACGTTGTAGTTGTATTGTGAATGTGTGGGCTTGAAATGCGGCTCCCTTTGGTGGTATCCCCTGTCAGAGTCCTTCTGTGTCCATGGGGAGACTTGGTAGGAACAAGGTGACCAAATATATTGGCTACCCTGTGCTGGGTAATGTTATCCGCGTACGGAAGAAGATGGAATTAATTGGGTGTTTGAGTCACTTCTAGAAACATTTCTGGAATCCTACTATGTGTTAGTGATATTAAAAAATGATAATAATGCTGATTAAAAAAGAATAAAAATGGCAACTAACATTTATTGAGTGCTTACGGGGGTGTCAAGGACCATATCAAGCACTTCACATACGTGAAGTCCTATAGTGCCAAAGGCAGTGTGGTTAAGATCCTCATTTTACAGAGCGAGGAAACTGAGTCACAGAGAGGGTGTACAGATAGGAATCAGGCTTTGGACTTGTGGGTAATTTTCCCTAGTGATTCACCTGTTCTTGGTTGCTTTTCTATAGATCATTTTCCTCTGCATGCAGCAATACCATATATTGGCGCTTTTTTCCCCCCTGCTTTGTGGTCTCCTTGCCTTATACTTATTTTTTTAGTTAGACTTTTAAAAGTGTAAGGAAGTGAGGTGCCTGGGTGGCTCAGTCGGTTAAGCTCCCGACTTTGGCTTAGGTCATGATCTCATGGTTCGTGAGTTTGAGCCCCACATTGGACTCTGCTATCAGCACAGAGCCTGCTTCGGATCCTCTGTCTCCCTCTCTCTGCCCCTCCCTCACCAGCGCGCTCTTTCAAAAATAAACATTAAAAAAACAAGTTTCTTAAAAAAAAAAAGTATAAGGAAATGCATTATCTTAATTGATCCTTATTATGGCCCCACGAAGCAGCTGACATCTCCATTTGAGAACCAGGGAAACCGAGGTACAGAGTAGTAAAGAGTTTTGCCTAAATTCATGCAACTGGTTAATGAAAAAGGTAGGGTGCACTCCTGTTACTGGACTCTTATTTAGTTTTGCGAGCAACAGCGAGCAACAGTTTTGCGAGCAATTGTATCTGCATTAGACCTACTCTCCCAGAGGGCAGAGTCAGGGTCTGTACATCCATTATTCATTCTTCCCTTCATTCTACAAATGTTGGCCAAGTAATTATTATTTTCACAGTCCTGTGCTTAGGCATTGTGGGGGCTAAAACAATGTAAGGGCATTGCCTCTGACTTCTAGGGACTGGTAGCTTCACAGATAGAATAAGTTTCAGCCACCCTGTACGCGCACCCACACCCACACAAACACACACTTTCTCTCTCTCTCCAAAACAAGTCAGTAAATGCTAAAGAACAGATACATGCAATAGACAACAAGCACTGTAGACATTGAGAGGAGGCTGGGATTCATTTCAGCTGGGGTGACCCGGAAGCTTCCCAGAGTAATTGGCATTTGAGTGGGGGGTTCGAAGCCTGGCCAATGTTAGGTAAGTAGAGGCTGTGCTTTGTACAGCATTAATACTGCCCCTCATGGTGTTGGGAGGTTATCATAGGAGATGCTTTTGGATGACGCTGATGAAGGCACGTGGCCGTGATTGACAGCGGCTGGATTGTGAGAGGGAAATCCTGCTTTTTCAGCCTCCCCTGACAGGGTCTTTAGACTCTCTCCAAAGATGATTCTGTGATTCTGTCTTCAGATAACTTGGTGCACGAGGTTAAGGGCAACGGTGGAGGGGACGGCACGTGCAAACACATGGGGCCGTGCCAAAGCAGAGTTGGGAGCACAGACAATTTGGAAGCCGTGTAATGTTTTTAAAGAAGCATTCACCAGTCCTGAGCTTCTACAGAGTTTCTATTTATTTATTTATTTATGTATGTATGTATGTATGTATGTATGTATGTATGTGAAATATGTAAAGATATTCCTAAACCCTGTAGGGTCCCAACACCAAGAAGCTCTCCAGTGTGGTGGAGTGCCCCATGTACAGATTGTTTTGGCCCCCAGAGGACTTGGCAGACTGCAGTGACATCTGTCTTCATTCGCTGTCCTTGTGTTCCCGGTCCTCACATCTGTTGGGGTTGGTGGGTGCGGTCTTCACAGAGCCTGGAGGCTCTGCCAGACCTTCAGGAAAGCCCATGTGCTGCAAGAATGTGGTTCTGGGAAAATAGAGGAACGAGAGTACAGTTCTCGACACGTTGCAGGGGAAGCATTTCTGTGGCCAGGCCGTGGTCCGCACATAGAGAAGTTTTGAGCTCCTGTTTGTGTTTGAGCAGGTGAGTGAGCTTTCACCCCGTTTCTTGAGGAATGTGAGCGCTGTGTGAGGGACCCTGCTCACTTAGGGCCTCCCCAGGTAGCGGGGACCGAACTTCATTTTCGATTTCCTCCGTGTTTCATGGAGATTTGTGATCATCCGTATTTCATTAGATACCAAAGATCAGCCGTCCAGTATGCTTTTTTTCCTTCGGACCTGCAAACAAGTGGAACACTGTTCCTTCTTTAGCCCTGCTGTAGACCCGTGAAAGGAGAAACGGGTGACGGTGCCTGGGAGGATTTAAGTTAGACATAAAGAAAAAGTTTGGAATTTCTTTCTCTGGGGAGGGTCCAGACCAGGTTATACTTTTCTCATTCGAGGTTCTTTCTGTGAGACATTTTCTCTCGAGGAGGAGGAAGGCCTGCGTGTGACCTCCTTCAGAGCCAGGCTTCCCAAGGCATTCAGATGCTTACCGGGAGGTGAGCTGCAGTGAAGGTTGGGGTCGCTCAGTAGCTTGAGATTCTGGAGAGCCGACTGGACTCTGAAGAATCCAAACCTTGTAACCACCTCCTCGCCTGCTGTGTGGCCTTGGTAGGTGATTTCTGTTTGCCTTGGGTGGTAGTTGTTTTGAAAGCAGGGTTAAATGACAGTGCTGGGCGGATTAGTCTGTCTGTCAGCTTCCTTTTCACTCATGGTTTAGAAAAAGGCCACAGTTCTTACAGAGCAGTCGCTCGTAATGTGGACTCTGGTGTGCTTCCCTAGCCAGCAGGAAATACTAAAAAAAAAAAAAACCCCTTCATTTGAAAATATTAAATGCTCATTTACAAACATCCCCCAGCAGGCACACCCTCTAGCTAACAGTGCAAGATTTACTTTATTATTTGGTGGGATGGGAATCGGGGATTTCCCCATGGTCTGTCACATCCAGGGCACGGAGTGCCGGTCACCTAAGCATTTAAATCCCATGAGTGATCAGGACAGCTGTGATCTGACTCTACAGATTTTTTTTTTTTTTTTTTCAAAGGGTGGGCCGTTCCCACCTCTTACCCAGGTTTCTACGTTGGGAACTGCACCTGGCTTGAAATGAATGGCAGGCCACATGATTTATTGTTCTTCTTGCCACCATTAGCATTAGTCTAAGGAGAAAGAAATGTACTGTATTAGAGCGGGAGATGGTTGACAGGGATGGTGTCAAAGCAAATCAGATTGGAGGGACAGCAGTCCCCCCTTATCCGTGGTTTTGCTTCGTGAGGTGTTAGCTACCGTGGCCAGCTGTGGTCTGGAAGCAGGTGACCCTCCTGACGTGTCCTCAGAGGGTCAGTAGGAGCCCAACACAGTGCCATGACACCCCCCTGTCCCCCTCACATCTTCCTCTTACGTGGGCATTTTGTCATCTCACATCATCACAACAAGGGTGAGTATAGAAGAATAAGGCATTTTGTGTGTGTGTGGATGAGAGAGACCGCATTCACAGAACTTTTTATTACAGTATATTATAATCGTTCTATTATTATTTGTTGTTAATCTCTTACTGTGCCTAATTTGTAAATTAAACTTAATCACAGGTGTGTACCTGTGGGAAAAAGGGTCGTCTGTATAGGGTTCGGTCCGCCTGTGGTTTCAGGGGTCCGCTGGGGGTCTTTGAGTGGATCGCCCCCCCCCCCGCGGATAGGGGGCACTTGGGCTTCTTTGTTCTGGTTAGAGACCCTTTCTCCTGGCCATTCGGAGACTTTTTGTCATTGAATTTCATTTTTGGAAGAGATGGTTTGGGGCTTCTCGTGATAGAACACTTCTGATCCCTTGTCCAGAAGGCCGGACGTTTGTTTCCCAAATGAGCTAAGGTGAAAGACTGGGTAAAGTAGATACTGCTAGATGTCGTTATGTGTCCTTACCCTTAACGCCGTTCTTTGGTTCCTATTTGCACAAAGATGTTGAGTTAAACTGGGTAGGCTAGGTTCTGCTCTGACAGCAACCACTGTCCTCCCCCGCCCCCTCCAAACTCAGTAGCTTGACTCATCATAAGCTAACTCTTGAGCACTGCAAGCCCCTCTGAGGCTCTGGAAAAGACCCCAGGGAGGCTGTCCTCTGTGAGGCATACGGTGGCTCGGTGATCTAGGCCGTAGATCTCCTGGCGCCCCCTCCGCAGTCACTGCAGAGGTCAGGGGGCAGGAGAGCCTGGCTCTTCGGTGCTTCTCCTCGGAAGCGAGCACGCTGCCCTTGCCCTTCAGCATGGTCCATGGTCATCACGTGGCCTGACCACAGGAAGGCCGGGAAACAGTAGGCTTCTGAAGGGCAGGAGGGGAGGAGAACCAGGAGTCTTGCTGGGCACCAGTCATGGCCACATAGCTGCTTTTATGGAAGTGCAGCCATGGGCCCACCCCCTCCTGAAAACCCGCATGGCTTTCTTATTGCCTGTAGGATAAAGGCCTTGATTTGAAATGTCATGGAAGGACTTGTGTAACCTTAGACCAGGGGGTCAGCACCCAACAGCCAGGGGTCAAGTTCAACTTGCTGCCTGTTTTCATGCAGCTAAGTATGTTTTGGGGGTTTGTTTGTTTGTTTGTTTGTTGTTACATTTTTTATTATTTTTTTTTTTTTTAATTTTTTTTTTTTTTTAATGTTTTTATTTATTTTTGTGACAGAGAGAGACAGAACATGAGCAGGGGAGGGCCAGAGAGAGAGGGAGACACAGAATCGGAAGCAGGCTCCAGGCTCTGAGCTGTCAGCACAGAGCCCGATGCGGGGCTCGAACCCACAGACTGTGAGATCATGACCTGAGCCGAAGTCGGACGCTTAACCGACGAGCCACCCAGGCGCCCCTGTTGTTACATTTTTTAAATGGTTGAAAAAAATCAAGAGAAGAGTGGTATTTCATGACATGTGAAAATTATATGAAATTAAGATATTAATGTCCATAAATAAAGTTTTATTTGTACCCAGCCACACTCGTTGGTGTATGGCATTGTCTGTGGCTGCTTTCGTGGTACAGTGTCAGAACTGAGCAGTTACGACAGACACCTATGGCCCACAAAGCTAGACTATTTATTGTCTAGCCCTTTACACAAAGTTTGCTGCCTCCTAGTTTAGACGGATAAAGATGCCTCTCAAATGCAGCAAAGTGATATGTTTTCACTGGATACTTTAGTAGAGCTAGCGGTCTTATTCGAAACGCTGTAACAGTGTTCAAAAAACCATAACGGTGACCGTGATAAGGATATTAATAGTAAGGATAAGGATAATAGTAAGGATAAGGATATTAATAGTAATAGCTAATACTTCTACCGTAACTTACTATATCACGCGTATCTTAAATGTTTTCTATATATTAGCCCAGAGCTGTTTTTTTGATCTATATGTTATTATGGTGTAGATTTTACAAATCATTAAACCGAAGCACAGAGAGGTTAGGTCATCAGCTCAAGATCACATAGCCCCTAAAGTGTTCAAGCTGGCAGTCTGACTTAAGATCGTGCTCTTAACCACCACAGTTATAAAGCAGCTGGAACACGGGCTTTGCCCGTGAGGAGAGAGAAGACTGATACTCTTGAAAAGTTAGAAGAATTTGGCAAGGTAATCTATGAAGGTGTTTAATGAAGACGAATCACAACTAGAAAGGTATGCAAGAACGGAGAGGGAGAGAGCAGTAATGAGCAAAGTAAATGGAGAAGGCCTAAAGAGGAGGTAGAATGAGTGCCTGATATGTATGTATGTATGTATTTATTTTTATTATTTTTTAGAGAGACCATGAGTCAGGGAGAGGGGTAGAGGGAGAGACAGAGAGAGTGGATCCCAAGCAGGCTTCATGCTCAATGCGGAGGCTGACGCAGGGCTCGATCCCACAACCCTGGGATCATGACCCTAGCCGAAATCAAGAGTCAGTCCGATGCTCAACCGACTGAGCCACCCAGCCCTCCTGAGGGTTGAGCCTTGAACGACGAGGACGCCCGAAATTTCAAGAGAAAGAACTAGACAGTGAAGAAGCAAGAACTAGACCACAGAAACCACAGTGAGGGCCTGGTGGCAGGAAGCAAGAGCTGCGTGTCCTGATCAGAATGCAGGGGTGTGTGGGGACACGGGGGTAGATACTCAAATGGTAAGACAGGTTCCACCTACAGATAGGATCGTCTCACAGGTGAGGCAGAGACATGCGAGCTTGCTGTACTCAGCCGGCAGAAGCCCTCGGGTTCAGGATGACCACAGAAGGTGGAGATGTATTTCCAAACTTGGTGGGCAAGATGTTCTGGGGCCTGGAGCGTAAGTGGGTGGTTTGAGAGCAGGCAAGAAGAATAGTGTTGCAAATTAAAAACAATGCTTCTGTGAGCTTTTCTTTATTTGTCTCTTTCCTTTTTTAATTTATTTTATTTTAGAGAGAGCGCATGAGTGGGGGAGAGAGGAGAGGGAGAGAGAGAGAATCTTAAGCAGACTCCACCTTCAGCGAGGAGCTGGACGCAGGGCTTGATCCCACAACCCTGGGATCATGACCTCAGCTGAAGTTTAGTCCGAAGCTCAACTGACTGAGCCGCCCCGGTGCACCTCTTTCTTCCTTCCTTCCTCTCTTTCTCTTTCTTTGTCTCTCTCTCTTTCTCTCTCTCTCTCTTCTCCCCCTCCCTCCCTTTCCATCTTCCCTTCCTTTCTCCCTTCCTCCCCTTCTCTCTCCCTCTCTCTCTCTATCCCCCCCTTCTCTCTTTTTTATCTCATGTAACCCTCACACAACTCGACAGGGAAGGTGGTATTTATCCCTTTTTTACAGGTAAGGAAACTGTGTCTCAAAAGAGGTTTAAGTAACAGGGCCAGGACCCCATGGTTATTGGCAGAACTGGGATAAAACTGAAATTGTCTGTCTGTAAAGCCTGTGTTCTTAACCTCTACACTTAAGTACTTGACTTCTTAGTGGGAAAAGTGTTTATTGGTAGAAATTTGGAGCTTTATTTATTTATTTTTAAATGTCTATTTATTTTGAGAGAGCGCATGGGGGAGGGCCAGAGAGAGCAAGGAGAGAGAATCTCAAGCCAGTTCCTTACTGTTCGTGCAGAGCCTGAAGTGGGGTTCGATCTGGCGATCCATGAGATCATGAGCTGAGCTGAAATCAAGAGTCAGACACTTAGCTGACTGAGCCACCCAGGTGCCCCCAAAGTTTAGAGCTTTAAACTTAACAATTTAGGAAGGGTTTGGTGCGGAGGTGTGGTGGTCTTTCTGGGGAGTGGTGTCGTTTGTATCAGGCGATCATATAGTAGAACAGTTTTGCAAAGTGTTCACTTTTGTGCTGAACCATGACCCTTGTCATTGCTGATCTGGTGGCTTCACTTTGGGGCTGGGTCAGGGTTTATTTAAAAAAAAAAAAGTTTTTTTTTTTTTGTTTTTTGTTTTTAATTTATAGAACGTATCATGCATCCAAAAGAAAGCATATAATGTATAGCTGTTCAACTTAAAGGAGAAAAACTAAACATTGTTCGTCATCCAGTTAAGCATTATAACAATGCCTAAATATTTGAAAGCCATTCAGTTTGTTTGTTTGTTGTATAAGATTTGTGAAAATATTCAAAGGCTGGGAGGATAAGCCCCAGAAAATGCAGGTCTTGGGGACTGAGCACTATGTACCTGTGCACCTGCACCTGGGCCGAGTACTCTTGCCCCGCCCCCCCTCCCCTAGGGGGTATGTTACAGGTATGTTACACTTCTCAGGCAGTGCCTCTTTGTTCTGACGGACTCTGGACTCGAATGGCTGCCCCTAGCACAGGGCTCCCTCCCTTTAGCTCTGTGGGGGACCCTAAGGGACAGGCGTAGGTGGTTCTGTTCCTTTCTGGTTGGGTGATTCTGGGCAAGTTACCTACTCTGTCAAGCCTTGATTTTTCTCATCTATAAAATGGAGCTAATCCCACCTGACCTTGGAGGGCTTTGGGAAGATAATTCCTGAGCAGGTACTCAGGGGGAGGCCTGGCCCATTGTAACCTTATAAAGGTTAAGCTGCTGTTAAAATTGTCATTGTCTTACGTTTGACATTGTGCAAAAAGAGAGCATGGTCATAACCTGGCTCTCCACATACTTAACATCCACAGTTGTCTCTCACGCCCTGGATGGATACAGAAAACTCTGATCATGATCTTTCCTGGAACAGCCAGGAAAGTTTTACTTTCAGTCAGTTTTACTCCTTCTTTGAAGTTAACAGCCTCCCAAATCATGTATTTCAGTCTCGCTGCTGGAACTCTTCTGTCTGCTGCCCCCTCCGGGTATGGTCACTTGGTCACTTAACTGGAGGCTAGGATATGTTCTGCCACTCACTGAGCGTGTGACCTTCTTCGTCAAGGCACCAGCGCCCACATCTCTAAGATGATAGTTGAGATTTGAACAGCAGATTTTCTCTCTTCTGGATGCCCATGGACTTCAGGCTAAGGTTCTCTGGAGTACAGGACCCTTTAATAGTCTCAAGTTCCCACTGGATTCTTGCCGTCCTCTTCTTAATCATTTATTCGTTTGTTTACTTGAACATTTCTGGAGTGCCCACTGGGCTCGTGGTAGAAACACAAAGACCAGGAGCAACCAGTCCTTGCCTTGGGGCGGAGGGGTGGGGGGCTTGACTAAAGTAGTGGGGAGCCAGACCCGGACTCCCAGTGCTGCATATTGTAGGAAAATTCCACAGAGGGACTCAGATCCCTCTCCTGCTGGAGTGCAAATAGATTTATCTTCCAGTTAAGATCTTTTTTTGGACCCATTCTCCTGAGACTGGGAGCCTCACTGTTTCATAATAGCTTCCCTGCAGCGACCTCAACTCTTTATGCCTTACTGAATGGTCGGAGTTTATATCCGGTGGCATGATGACATGCAAAACGCCTTTGTTTCCCAGAGGCTTAACTCCACAAGCCCCAGGATGCAAATTTTGGGAACTGTCACCACTGGGCTTTTGGAGGTGATCTGCTGTGCACGTGATGATTATTATTTTTTAGCCATCTTTTGAGTCTAAAGCATACTCTTATTTATGGAGTCTCTGTTGACCCTTGCTTGTTCAAATGACTTTTTTGTTTTTTAAGTTTATTTATCTTGAGAGAGACAGAGCGCAAGCAGGGGAGAGGCAGAGAGAGGGGGAGAATCCCAAGCAGATTCTGTGCTGTCAGCACAGAGCCCCACGTCGGGCTCAAACTCATGAGACTGTGAGATAACGGCCTGAGCCAAAATCAAGAGTCGGACGCTTAACCGACTGAGGCACCCAGGCGGCCCTCAAACGGCTTTTTTTTTTTTTTTTAAATCTCTGATTCCGTGAACCAAGCGTTTCTACTTCATGCTCTTGTCTTCTTCTTTGATATAAACAAGTGGAGTAAATCTGTATTCCTGGGAGGCACATTGGTAAGAGGAGCTAACCGCTGCCATTCACCTCTTGAGCCGTCTTTGTATGAGCCATTACGTTTATGGAAGCCTTGATGGTACTCCTTTTTACAAAACTCTGGACCTAGAGCAGTACTCCGCTCTGTTAAATGCTGACACTATTGTGTGTGCAGCTGTACAATTGGTTTTTCTTGTTTACTGCCGTCCTAACCTTCTTTCTCTGTGCACCTTCCCCCGAGTATATTTCCAAGCCTAAGTTAGGACCACTTTTGAGCTGATCCCTCCTGCTAAACGGAATTGGTACTTGTCACCAGTCACAAAAGACGTCTCTCACCACCACTGCCAGGAGAAGGGCTGGGAACTCCAGGCCCTCACCTCTCTCTCTCTGCTTCCTCGCTGCCTGCAGGGGCCAAGCCCCTGGCTGCGCAGAAAGCATATTTATGATAATCTCCCAGCCAGCCTTCTCTTCACATCCTCTTGCCCTAATCATTCACGTTGGAAGCTTCAGAGCTATTTTTTCCTTTGTTCTTCCTCATTCTCCACATAGTTAGTTCTCTTTGCAGCCTCTCTGGTTTGTCCTCTGTCCTTTCCCATGACTTACTGTCACTGTCCTAATTCATAACCAACCTTCCATTCCTTGCTTGGCCTATTGCAGTAGCCACCTGGCTGATCGCTTTTTATTCTTCTTCTTTTTTTAAAAGCTTTCTTGAGATACGATACACATACCACACAACTCATTTAAAGTGTACAATTCAGTGGATTTTAGTATATTCACGATATGTGCAACAAGACGACGGGTAATTTGAGGACATTTTCATCACCTCGGAAAGAAACCCCGTCCGTACATTTTAGCAGGTAACCACCACCCCCCCATCCCAACCCTCACAACCCGGAAACTACTAATCTATTTCCTGTCTCTGTAGAGTCCCCCGTTCTGGACTTTTCATGAATGGAATCATGAACTGGCTTCTTTCACTTAGTGTAATGTTTTCAAGATTCGTTTAAGTCATAGCATGTATCAGCACTTCTTCCCCCTTTTATGGCTGAATAACCTCATCTCTTCCTGGAACTCTTGAGGTCCATTAATGATTCATCTATCATACAGGTCAGATTTCCAACCCCTAAAACTGAACTTGGCCCCTAGGAACCTACAAAATACAGTGGACACTGGGGCATGGCACTTCAGGCCTTCCCCATTCTGGCTCCATGGTGACTGTCCAGCCTCATCGTCACTCCACACTTCCACGGGGCTCTACTGTCCCCACCATCCCGACACTCCTTTCCTTAGCGAGGGGCGTGTCGCCCACGTACTGTGTCCTATCACTGCAGTCTTGGTTTATGTTACCCCTTAGCTTATGGTTCTCCGGTCTTTGGCTGTAGAAATCCCATTTCTCTTTCAGACTTGTCTTCATTCTCACCTTGAGGAAGTCCACCTCAGGTTTATCTCATCTCCAGTTAGGAATTAATTCGTCCTTTCCCATTCTCTGTACACTTCAGTTGGATCCCCATCATTTCAGTCTTGGATCAAAGCATCATTCTGTCTTTTATAACATATTAAATCTTTTCCGAAACGAGAGAGTCATTCCAAATTTTGTTTTATCTTCTGGTGCTCTCTACAAGGCTTTACACATAGTTGGTGCCCAGAACAGATTTGCTGGATAATTGATGGCCTTCTTGGATTTGTATAGTCCTTTCTGCTTTTCAGAGTTCTTTTACATATTTTCTCTCTTCCAAAAATCAGAAGTAAAGAGCTTTTTTCCAGAAAAAGATTATCAGTAGTTTTAACTTGTTTGAATATTTATGGTTTTTTTGCATCACCCATTGCCTCTGCGTATTCTAATGTTGGTGGAAACATTAGAAAATACAAAGTCAAAAAGAAGTCCATCATAATACCACCCCTCAGTGATAATCACTGTTAATATTTTGGTTTTTATCCTTTGAGCTATTTCTTCTATGTATACTATACATAGATAAACATAGGGGAAACTTATAACTCGTTCTATACACTGTTCTGGAATCCTTTAATTAACAGCATCTGATCTCTCTATAATAATAAATATTGATTTACATAATTACGTTTAAGGGGCAGTATTGCAAATATGCAAGTACTTGTCTATTCTCTTCCTGTTTGACACTTAGGTTATTTCTTATTCCTCAAGATTAAAAATAATGTCATACTAACATTCTTCAGGTAAATACCTTAGAAGCCAGATTTCTAGGTCAACAGCTTTTTTTTTTTTTTTTTCCGTTTTTATTTTTAAGTAATCTCTACACTCACTGTGGAGCTTAAGTCACAACCCTGAGATCAAGACTCGCATGCTCTACCCACTGCGCCAGCCGGGGCGCCCCTAGGTCAGCAGCTTTAATATAGAGTGCCAAGTTGCCCTTCGGAAAGGTCGTTCCAATTTACACACCCGCCAGCAAGTTATGAGTGTTTGTTCCTTCCCCTTGTCCTTGCGTGCCTCAGCATTACCATTCTTTTTAGTCTTTGCCAATCTGATAATCCACAAGTGATATCTTAGAGTTGCATTCATTTGCGTCTCTTTCTTTGATCCTTGGTGACATGCTTTTAATTTCCTTATTACCCATGTATTTCTCCTGTGAAATACCTTTTTGTTCTCTGCCCACCTCCTTGTTGAGGTGTTTGTCTTTTTCATCTCTCAGGACTCGACTGGAATAAGGATATTCACCCTTAGGTCATACATGTAATAAGTATTTTCCCTGGGCGGTGTGTCTTAACTTCAGGCTGTTTTCGGCACATAGAAGTGTATTTGTTTGTGATCCAGTTAATTAATCACTCTTGTCCTCTATGGTTTCTGTGTTTGGCATTATTCACAGAAAGTTCCTCCCAAACCAGTACCGTATACACATTCACTTTTGCTTTCTTTGAGTCCTTCTGGGATTTGGTTTTTTAAGTTTAATGCATTGGTTCATTTTGACATATAATTGCATCTACTTTTATAAAACCCGGGTGATTAAATTACACAGCACAGGCCTAGAGGGGACTGTGATAGGTCCCGTCCATTTTCCTGGCATCAGAGCACCAGGTAGACGAGCACTTCTTTTCCAGAGTACAACAGTCTACCATTTCCCAGCAGGTGCCCGCATTTACCATAATTCCTTCTGAAATCACCTCTGTTGTTGTGTGCCAGTTACGTGTTAATAATAGTCTGGCCTGAGGATTAAATGAATTTGCACATGAGATGAACGACGATCTATGGGACACTGCTTGGCACGTGAATATTCCACGTGTGTTTTATTGAACGCACGAATGACCGAATGAATGAAGGAAGGAATGGTGGTGTGAACAGTGGTAACAGGTCACTGACGATAACGTGAGATAGCAGGAGCTGTTCCATGGAAGCAGAGCCTTGGCCAAAGCGACAGTCTCAGGAGAGCACTGGCCAATTACATGTGGAAGAAGGAAAAGTTATCATGTGGGTTTTGAGCAGGTGGCATTATAAGGGTTAGGACCCGTAGGCTGACATACACCATGCATTAGGTACATAAGCAACAGTGAACCACACTGGAGAATTCCAGGGGATGCTGTAGAGATATGGGGGAGTTCATCAGGGAAGTCGCCCTGGGGAAGGTGCATTGAGAGCAGAGCTTTTGAAGGAAGGTTGGGGCCGCATAGGAGGGATTCTTGGAGTGAGGTCATTTTATGCAGATAGAATGATGTAAGCAAACAGTATTTTTTTTTTTTTTAATTTGAAGTAGTGATTTTTTTTTTTTTTGCTTTTTTTTCCCACCTCCTTTGCTTTTGATCTGTCTCCTCATTTCTCAGCTTTTTTTATGCTCCCTGCTTTTAGTGCCAGTTAGAAATTGTCATGACAAACGTTGTTCGTACAGTTGAGGAAAGTTATTCTTGAAGTGCTTGGGCTCTGGGGTAGAAAGACTCCAGGGAGTGGGAACGGAACACAAGGAACAGGAGGGTGGCCCTCTGAGGGGACGCACCGTATCAGCCTTTTTCCAGCTCCACTCAAGACGGAGGTGAAGTTGGCCTTTTCTAAGGTTTACTCACCATACAGTAGACATTCCCCTGAATGAGTGAAAATAGGCATAGCACTGAGATGCATAGCCATTCAGGAAGATGGACAGACGTGAAGGACCCCGGCCCGCCGCAGCCTGGGAAGCTGGGCGGGCAGTGGACGTTTTCGCGGTGAGGGATGCCGAGGAGGACACCTCGAAGGGTGGGCCATTTGGTCAGTACCCCGCTAACCTTGCCGAGGAAGGAGACCCTGCCTCTTCTGAGCTTCCAATCTCAAGGAGTAGAAGTCCAGAAGAACAAGAAAAAGAGGGCTTGGAAGGGCAAAGAGATGCTAAGCAAACTCTGGACCTAGATGCTGAAGGATTCCGCGTGAGTCATTGCAGTTGGCTGGTGTTGGCCGGAAGCTTTTCTTGGAAATCAAATTAGTGGGTACAGTACAATCCCAGCGTAGAAGAGCAAGAAATAGGTTTCTGCCTCCATATCTTTTATTCCTTAAGGAATAAATCCCGTAAGGATTTCACCCTTTCTTCCACGAAAGCCCTCCGTCGGCCTGCCTCCTCTTCTCGTAAATAAAGTTTTATTGGGACACAGCCACGTTCTTTCCTTTCCATGTTGTCCATGGCTGTTTTAACCCTACGGAAAGAAGAGTTCAGTGCTGATGGCAGACTCTGTGGTCTGCAAAGCCCAATATATTTGCTATCTGGCCCTTTACAGAAAAAGTTTCCGACCCCTGCTTTATATTACGAATAGATGACTAATTTTGAGCTGTTTTTCCAGGAGAATCCTGGTTTGCACCAACCCATGCCATTTGCTAAATGAGTGCCCCTTTTCCTCATGGCACATATTTGCAAGATGACTTCGAACCGGTGGTGTGGTCTAGGATTCAGGCTTCTTGAGCACATAGTCTGACCATCTGAGCTGCCTGGGAGACCCACGTGGAGTGGCTAGTACCCTAATATAGCAGCCATTATTAGTTTCTGGTATTTATTTGCTGTTCAGTAAACGCCAAATTACAGAGAAACTGGGGCTCAGGGAAGTTAGGGAAGCTGCCCGGATTACATAAAGTGGTAGCAGTTGAACCCTGTGGGAGGAGAGCCCTTGCCCCACCCCTCCCCTGCATTGCCTGCCACCACCCCACACCTCGCCCTTTCCTCCCAACCTCCACCCTCTACCCCCATCTCTTTGTGATTTCTGGATCTTTCATTCATCAGCTTTTGCTCTTCTGGACGAAATACCATGTTTCTCTTGGAGCATCCATTCCTCGGTCAGTTTTCTTTTTGACCCCATCCCCCCTCCTGTAGTCATCTTTCTGACCTTGGCCCCCAAGCTCCACTTTCTTGGGGCTGACTCTCCTGGGGAGGGGGGGATGATTTTGAGAGGCAAATGAGGTCTTGGGTTCCCTGCACATCAGCAGTTCCTGCCGGATGGATCGCTGAACCTCATTTAGAGCGGCAGCTGTCCCCCCAGGTGCTCTGCCTTTTTCAGAAGACAGCAGGTGCCCAGAGAACCAGCTGGAGGGGGGAGCACGGCCCAGGGCCCCGGGGCACCAAAGTGGCAAAACGGCAGCCGCTGGGCAGGCTGAGCTGGCATTTCTGACCTTTGCGGAGAGAGGGCGTCCTTAAAGGGACAGCGAGCTCTTTTCTTTCCTGGTGGCCGGCTGCCAGTTCAGATGCCAGGGATTTGAAGAGGCCATTGTTCTGGCAGTGGAAGATGGGGGCCCAGACCGCCCAGTCTTTTTTTCTTTTCCCGTTACCAACCGCGTGTCCCCCTCTGATGTGCAGCCTGTCAAGTGTGGAGGGACGGTGAGCTGTCTTCAGTCACCCACCCTCCCCTCCTCCTCCGCAGTCAGAAGGCAGCCTCAGTCACCAAGGCTAAAGAACAGACTAGCCCTCACACAGCCTCCGGCTCCCCCTCCCCCAGGGCAGCCGCTCTAGTGGAGAATGAATGGTCTCTGCAGGCTGCAGTGAGGTGCCCCATGAGTTGTTTACTTGTCCAGGTGAAGCAACAGGACTGGTTTTCTACAAAGTGCCTTTTGTGAACCGCCGTCGCTGGAACCACCTTAGGTGCTTGTTAAAACTGTACGTTCTAGGTTCCGGTTCTAGAACCTCCGGGGCCCCAGAATCTGAATAGCAACAAGCACACCATAGCTTGAGAACCACTAACTCAGTACTTTGGACACCTGGCTGGCCATCTGAATCATGTGGGGACATGTGGAATCAGACTGTCTGGGTGGGGCTCATGAATTTGAGCAAGGGAGCCTCTCTTTAGTGGTTAAGAGCAGATACCCTGGAGCTGGTGCACTGGGTTTGAATCCTGGCCCCACCAGCTACTATCTCTATGATCTTGGGTAAGTTCCTCAACCTCTCTTGTGACTCAGTTTTCTAACCTGGAATATAGGGATAATCTAGTATGTGCTGCGTAGGGTGATTATGAGAATTAACAGAGTTGATGTTTATAGAGTTCTTACAATAGAATTAACACATCAGTAGCACCATATACGTTTTTTGTGAAATTTTTTTTTTGTCTGTCTTTCTTTCTTTCTTTCTTTCTTTCTTTCTTTCTTTCCTTCTTTCAATAAGCTGATCATCCAGGTCAGAGATCATGATTTGAATAGTCTTTTTGTGGCAAAGTCCCCTGGCTAAGCTGGCCTTGGTGGCTTCAGTAAATGACTGGCAGTTCTCAGGTGCATCTCCGTGACTCGCTGTGAAAAGGCCGGCCTACCATTGCCCTGCCCTATAGAGTAAGGAGAGAAATCCCTGCCTGGCTTCCACCTCTAGGAGAGGTGATGTGGATAAGCATTGGAATGCTATCACAAGAAGGGCCAGAGGCCACATCTATAAGGCTGACTGACCTCTTCAGAGGGAATTGAAGGATGGGAAAACAAACTCAGGCCAGAAATAGCTCGACATAAATACAAGGTATTATAATTACTGTCCACACCCAACTCGGTCCCCTGAGTTAAATCGAACCGTCTGCACAGCTTTCCTGACCTCAAGGAAGGAGAATGGACAGAAGTGTCCGTGGTGGGCTCAGCAGGGGTGGGGTGGGGTGGGGTGGTGTGTAACCAAGGGTACATGGGAGGCGCCACCCTCAGGGGCACCACTGAGCCAAAATAGGCACTAGGGTTGAGCATGCAAACAAGTTTTTATTATAACTTTTTGGTTTTGCAAAACCGTTACTTTTCTGGAAATGATCCTGTTGGACGTGAGTTTTCCACATTAAGTATCCAGCTCAGGGCTTCGTTTTCTTCCCGTGCTCTGTCATTTCTCTTTGCACTCAGGAGTCAGATTTCTCCGGCTGCTTGTGGACATGGCGTGAGGTCGAGGAGGCCGGGGGAGAGACACCCAGCCTGGGAGGACTGGGCTCTTCTACTTCTACTTGGCCCCTACCTGGCCCCCATTCCCGCCCCAGGGTGTGCTGTGAAATCATCAAGGCTGGACAAAAGGCCGTGGGGAGACTAGAGGGTTCTGATGCCATACACCCAGGCAGTGGTATTTTATAGATCCTGATACAAGGGTTTTGGGGGAGTCAAATGCTAGACTATTTAGAAGAAAACAAGCCAGTCCTCCGGGGCACGTCTCGTGGATGTTTTCCATCTTGATTGCAAATGTCAGCATACAGGGAACGCGGCAGTGGGCAGAGTTTTCCTAGCATCCACTCACTCCTACTGGAGCATATTTTACAAGATTTCCAGGAAGCTTCACAGGACCATTTGTGTTCTTGGGGGGGTGGGGGGGAGAGGTGGTTTTGATACCTTTGGTGGCTCAGAGACCCACAGTGATGTGCAGGAGCAGGACCTCAGTGGATGGAGAGACTAATTTTGTCAGCCCCCCCCAGGAGAAGGATTTGGCCACCTGCCCTATCACTTAAGAATATTGATTCATCATTTTGGAAGCCAATGGAAAAGTTCCATTTTTTCCCCCCCTTCCTTCTCTTCAGAGGAGCTGCAGGGGAGATCACTGCTTTGGGTGAGGATCTGAGCTGAGTGAGATCAAAAGGCCTTTCTACGCTGGGGCTGGGTAGAGGCTGTGGATGTTATTTTTGGCCCCTAACAGTAGAGGAAGACCGTACCTCTCCGTCTGGGGAAGAAGAACGTACAGAATTGAAACAGATGGAGATCCCCAGTGGTTTTCCCTACAAAAAGTGGAAGACCGTGTGCTCTTTGACACGCTGGAGCCTCACTGGACATCATCTACTACTCGGGCCTGTTTTGCCACAGATGCTGACTGCGGATGAGTCGGGAGGTTTGGGAAGGTCATCTGGACCCTCCTGGAGGAGATGGGGATGTGAAACCAGCAACTTGACTAGGAACTCACCCTCTGTGAGCCGGCCTCTTACAATGTGTGGCTGCCACAACTCTTAGGATATCCCCTCGTATTCCAAACCCAGTTATGCCACCCGGTAACTTCCCTTTGGAGAAACAAAAAAAATAAGGCTCCTCCGTTGGCTTTCTTTCTTCCCTCCTTCTTTTCAAATAGGGGATGCCCTGCTTGCTCTGAGGCATCTGTCCTACAGTCTAAATATCTAATTACTCTGCAGTTTTGTGTAGGGCAGACCCACGCTGTCTTATTTATCTTGTCTGACCAGTAGACCTCGTAAAGTGTGGCAGTATTTCTAGGTACACTCCTACCAGTATTATTTGTGGGAAGTTGATTACCTCTTCCACTTGCTTCTGTCGGTGAGGCCCACATGAGGCCCACGTTTATTTATTTTTTTGACGTTTATTTATATTTGAGACAGAGAGAGTGTGCACGTTCAGGGGGGAGGGGCAGAGAGAGACAGAAACAGAATCCGAAGCAGGCTCCCGGCTCCGAGCTGTGAGATCACGACCTGAGCTGAAGTTGGACGCTTGAACCAACTGAGCCATCCAGGCGCCCCCGCGAATTTATTTTAATTATTCTCAAAGCCACCTTGTAGTTTGGGTCCGTGCCGAGCTTTGGTCTTTGCCCACCAGTAGCTAGCCTTCCACACTCCTTCAAGCTTTGGAGAAGAAAGGTCCTTGCCAGCAGGCCAGTGGCTTATTCTCCACCCCCGCCCCCTGCTTTAGGCAGCCTCATGTCCGGGGCGCGCGGCTGAAGGGTCAACACTGTGTGGACTGTGAGAAGGGAATTTGGTTGTGGTGAGATTTAATTTGGTTGGAGGGTGTTATACTGCCAGGATGTCCTAGCATATGCGGGTAAGTGTCACCAGCCTGCCTCCTTACTCGCATCTCTTCTGCCCCTACCTGTCCCCCCCCCCCCCCCCACGAGGTGTTGACTGGTCAGGCAGTGCCGAAACTCTCTAATGAGGATTGGCTTGGAGTTTGGAGAGAGAACCTGCCAGCTGCTCAGCACAGCATTTTTTAGCTCTTCTCTGGAGAGGCTGGAGGTGCAGAGGTAGGAAGAGGAGAGGCAGTTAGTTCAAGGCGGTGATGTGGCCAAAAGGGGGAAAGTAGAAAGAGACTAGGACCCAGAAACTCATGGCTTGGGTCACTGGCCCTATCTGCTTTAATAGATCAGCATTAGTGCCTTTTCCTGCTCTGCCCCCCCCCCCCCCCCCCCGCCGTGGTCACAGAGCTCATCTTTTTGTTCTTAATTAGCACTTTGACATGTGTGAGGTGAAGAATGAGGGGGGCATCTAGACCCAACGCCTTCATATACCAGATGGGGAAACTGAGGCCCAGAGGCCCATCCAGGGTCACACGCCAGAGTCCTCTAGGTGCCTAGCCTCCTGAAGGTGGACGCTTTTATAACACGAGTTTGGGATTGCCATATGTCAGTCACTCCTGCATTAGCCTGCATTGCCCTCATCTAGAATCAAGTGTATATTGGGTCCCTGCCTCGGAGGGGGGCCCATCTTGGGAGCAATAGCATTAGCAGCCCAGCGAGACCCTTTGGGGAGGGTGACTGAGCAGGCTGACTGCCACAGCTGGACATGTATGGGGAAAATGGAGTCCATACTTGTGTGCCACCCCATGGCAAGAGAGATTATGGAAATTCTCCCAATGCCTTTTTAGTGATTTCCTGGAGACTCAGGGTTGATTTCTAGGAGGAGCTAGGTCACAATGCTTGAAAACTGAGCTGCGGGGCTTTGCTTGCCACCTGCTTTTTCGGTCTTGCCTGGCCCCACTGGCCAACCAAGCTTCTAAGACACATGGGCGTGCGTAGCGAACGGGAGGCAACAGCAGCGTCTCTAGCATGGCCCAAAGACCTCCCACCTGGGGGCAGTCATTGCTTTGACTAGGATTTCTTCTTAACTCATCATGATCCCCCCACCCCCTTCTGCCCTAACGTAGCACTCTTCCTGTCTTTCTCGCTAGCACCCAGTGTTGTGCCTAGCAATGCGATTTTCATGATGTCCGCTCCATTAGCCACCCAAGCTTCCTGGTTCTTTAAGCTAAACGGACAGTGGGTAGGGGGTGGAGGGAGATGGAGGGATGGTCATGTTGCCCAAGCCTTTGGCCAGTGGCAGGAGGGACTCAAGTTCTCTTCTTAAGTACATGTCAACATCTTAACTGGGGCACCAGCAAGCAGGTTTCCCTCTTAAAGACCTTAATCCAGGATTAAAGAGAGGTCAGTTACCTCTGCAGAGAGGTGATTAGTCTCCCCTAATATCCTGTAGTGGACAGAGGTAGAAGGCCTACCACGGTTATCTGCCTGTTCCGGGGTGGGGGGGAGGGGGGGGGCAGAACTCTCTAGACATCCCAGACTTGTACTGAATTCCTGAGTCTTGAGATTTGGCCATTTCCTTACACTTGAGCAGTGCGTCTCTCAGCACCTCCCTGTTCGCACACATTCCTTCATGGTAATTGGGGTATGTCTTAGGTTGGAAAGAGACTCTGGAAAGGACTCAGACAAATTTGCCTTGCGGGAGCTTTATTGGGAAATGGCTCTTGGGAACAGACCTGTAAGTAAGTGACCGAATCAGAATTGGACAGAGGAAGAAGTTAAACTTTAACGAACTTGCAGGAGGCTTTGACCAGTTCCGTGAAAAGCTCTGGCTCTGGAGTGGCCTCGCAGAGTTATCCCAAATTGAGGCAAAGGAGCAGGATTTCATGACCTTTTGGGGAGGGATTGTCCATTAGGTGTGGTCTGTCTTTATGGAGAAGACATTATTCTTCGGTGAGGCTGTTCTCTTTGGTCAAGGGCAGTTTGGAGCTGGGAAAGCGAATGCCTGTTTCTGGGAGGCAGAATTACCACTACATGATAATATTCCTGCATGTGTCTCGGACCCAGGGACTTGCACTTGACCTTACTTACATCTTCTCTTTCTCCCAGTCGCCCTTTTGTACAACAGGTGCTATCTCCCTTTGACAGAGAGGGTCACGGTGGAGGGTCTGAGGGTAGCTGGTGGCAGACCATATCCAGAACTCGGTGACTGGGTGGCGGAAAGAACACTAGACTGAGTGGTCTGTGTCATTGTTTAATCCTCTTCCATGCTAACCTGTGTTAACCCGGGGATTGAGGGCTAAATTAAACTTAAAACTACTTAATTTGCATAATTAAGTAATTAGATGAGCTCTTTGCCCATGTTTTAAAGGGCTCCAGCCTTGCTTGTGGCCACCCTCCTCGCAGTCTCTTGTTCAGGACCTTCTTGCTCGAGCAGTTATAATTGCCTGGAAAGAGGACAACTTGCTTTTTTCTGTTAGGTGACCTTCCATTTGGCCCTTCGGACTCCAGTCCCACCTGATACCTCTTCGCCCTTTCTTCTTCGATGTCTCTGTGGCTTCTGGACCCCGTGTCGATTCCTGCCCCTACCTGCTTCCCACAGTCATGATCAGATATGATTTCATTTATCCCCAGTTCCATTTTTTTCCTCTTCGGGAATCAACTCCAGTTAGTTGCCTGGAACTTTCTGCCCACAAGGTGTGGTGTTCCGATCATGTGCTTTCTCAGCGGGGGTGGGGGACAGAACAGTCTGATGCCGGCCACCTTGTATAGATTCTTGCTGTGGCCACTGAGCACCTGCCCGGATTCTGTAAATCTAGGAGGAGAAATTTTCACTGCATTGAAGAATATCACCAAACTTACCCAAACTTGTCCTCTCTCTCTTTTTTTTAAAATTTTTTTTTGATGTTTCATTTATTTTTGAGAGACAGAGAGACAGTGACTGTGTGAGTGGGGGAGGGGCAGAAAGAGAGGGAGACACAGAATACGAAGCAGGTTCCAGGCTCTAAGCTGTCAGCACAGAGCCCAATGCAGGGCTCGAACTCACAGACTGCCAGATCATGACCTGAGCGGAAGCTGGATGCTTAACCGGTTGAGCCACCCAGCCACCCCCATCCTGTCTTTTAAAAAGAGCGATTTTCAAAACCAGAAGAATAGAGCAAATGTAACTGGGTGGAATTAAAACCCAAATATCAGAGAAAAGAACAGAGGGCAATTTTGACTTTCTTAAAACTTGCTTAAGTCTCTAGTTCTCGATGAGAGACATCTCAGGTGTACCGAATACACTTACAGATGTGCTCATAATCTTTTTTGTCTTCTGTGAAATTGGTCAAATTCTCTTCTGTGAAATTGGAATAATAAGATTAACTGAGATATAACCCAATGTAACCTTCATAATGTGCCTAGAACAAGACCTGGCATGTAGTTCTCAATGAGTATCAGTTCTGATTATTAGTTGGAAAATCATTAAAAGAGAGGAAAAATGTCTTAGATTAAAATAATTGATTTCTAGGGAATTCAGATTATTAGACTATACTTTCAGAAGTAATTTCCCTGTATATTTTGAAAGTTTATTTATTTATGTTGAGCGGGGAAGGGGCAGAGAGAGAAGAAGAGAACATCCCAAGCAGGCTCTGTGGAGCCTGATACAGGGCTCGATCCTACGAACTGTGAGATCATGACCTGAGCGGAAATCAAGAGGTGGATGCTTAACCAGCTGAACCACCCAAGCGCCCCAGAAATAATTTCTATATTACATTACTAGAGAATTAAGGTTGAAGTCATACAGACCAGTGGTATCTAAATTTTTGCCGCATTTGCAGTCACCTGGAGATCTTTAAAAACATACCCAGACATTCTGATGTAATTGGTAGGAGGTGCGCCTGTGCACTGGGAATGTGTAAAAACGTCTAGGTGATTCTGAAGTATGACCACTCAGTGGATGTACAATTGATCCCGGCTGAAAATCTAGAATGGATGGTTGGGAACATTTGGAAAAGAAAAAGGTGATACTCAGAAAAGCTAATTCTTCTGTTTGTGTAGGATTAGGAGAAAATTGGGAGGAGGGGGTTGGCGGGCATGGCGAATGGCGCTTTCTTTGACTAATGTATAGAAGGAGCCCTAAACCCTGAAAGTTCTGTTCCCAGTGGGCTAGGGGCTAGGTCTTCTTATCTGACTGCCCAGAGCCTATGTGGCTTTTATAGCCGCTAAAGACTGGGCACTGGCTCAGTGGGGGCACAGGCTCTCCACAGAGCGAGAGCAGAGCCGTGTTAGAGCTGCCCGCACCCTCAGCGTCTTCCCCCATGTCTTGCTTCAGGTTTTAATTACATAGACATCTCCGCTCCTCATGTGAGAGATGCAGTATTAATGCGATGTCTTGGGTTACAGCTGGGTCACAGGCAATCAATATACCCTTTCGGACACCCCCGACCCAGCTTCCGTGGCTTAAAGTCTGAGCTGGGGGAACTCAGGGCAGGGCGGAAGCGTGCCGATTGTCAGTTCTCTTGCATGTGTGGTTCATAACACGTGGGCAATATCCTGAGCGTTAAATCTGGAACGAGTTGTTTAGTGGGGTCTTTGGAGCATCTGTCGACCAGGGTACCCCAGCTCTTGTGCACTACAGAGACCAACTTGAAAGACCCTTCATGGTGGCCCCTTGTCGTATTTTGATTTCTTTGGGTATATGTGGACCTCTCCGGCTAACAATTTAACTTCTTCCTTCTTCTGTCCCATCTTTGTGAAAGATTGATGTGTTTATACGTCCCATTCGCACTGCCTTGGCCCTTTGTCGCTCTTTGCAGCCAGTTGATGGAGGCAGCATTTCAGTGTGGATGACTGTGGAGTCAAGAGTGCTGAGAGACCTATCCTGGCTTCTCGGTCCACTGTCTCTGTGACCTGAGGAAATTATTTAAACTCTGAGTTATCTCCCTGTAAAGTAGGGTCGATGGGAAGAGGAAATGAAGGAACACATTCTAAATCCGCAAAATCTCCGTCTGGCTCATAGAATGCTCTTAGGTACTTTTAGCCATTATTACTGCATCACTTGAGGGCAGGGACGGTGCTTCTTTTCGCTCATTGCTGTGGCAGTGTATCAGTGAGCCTTCTGTCAGGAGACAGCACAGCCGTGAGTTGAACAGGGATGATACAACGTTGAGAATCATTAACAGGTAAACAGAAGGCTCTGAAGAACGTAGGAATAACAGATGTAGGGAGCAGCCACCACCTTTAGGATTGAGGCAGAGAACCCAACGAAGGAAAACACCTACAAGGGTGATCCCCATGCAAAGGTGGAGATCCACGTTCACTGGAGACAGTGTGGGGGTGGCCCAGTGTGGGGGTGGCCCAGTGTGTGGCACAGAAGGTTGTTGAGGTGCCGCAGGCTGGGGCTGGTAAACAGGCAAGTGCCCACTAGGGGCGCCAGTGAGGCTTATTAGGCCAGCGGAGTGTTCACCAGGTACAGCTCCAGCATCATGAGTCAGGGCAAAGAAGGGTGGATTTGGACCTGAGGGGCAATAAATGGATAACTGGCCTGAGTAGGAGCAATGGGACTTGACTTGCAGTGTCATTTCAAGGGCTAAATGCAATATCATGATTGTAACTGCTTTTGGTTAAGTGCGGTTACTTAAAAAAAAATATTTTTTTTTAAGATTTATTTATTCTTGAGAGACAGAGACAGAGACAAAGCACAAACGGGAGAGGGGCAGAGAGAGGGAGATACAATCTGAAGCAGGCTCCAGGCTCTGAGCTGTCGGCACAGAGCCTGACGCGGGGCTCGAACCCACGAACCACAAGATCATGACCGGAGCCGAAGTCGGACGCTTAACTGACTGAACCACCCAGGTGCCCCAAGTGCGGTAACTTTTGAAGTGCCTTTTACTTCATAGGTGTTTGTTTATGGAGGTAGCATGGTGTGGTGAAAACATAGGTTTTAGAAATACCTATGTGACCTTGGATAAGGATAGGCTTTTTTTTTTCTTCTAGGTTTTGCTTATTTTCAGAGAGAGAGAGAGAGCATGTGAGCAGGGGAGGGGCAAGGAGAGAGAGAGATTGAGAGAGAGAGAGAGAGAGAGAGAGAGAGAGACAGAGACAGACAGAGACAGACAGAGACAGACAGACAGACAATATCCCAAGGAGGCTCTGCACTGCCAGCACAGAGCCCAGTGTGGGGCTCAAACCCACAAACTGTGAGATCATGACCTGAGCCGAAGTCTGACACTCAACCAACTGAGCCAGGATAGTTTTCTATATTTAGTCTTATCATCAGATTAAAAAGAAGTTTTATAAGTAAATAAGATATGTGCCTAGCACATGGTAGATTCTCAGTAAATGTCCTATCTCTATTCCTTTTCCTTCTTTGATTTACCAAACACTTCAGGGATCTCCTAGATTAGCACCTGTATTTTGGATGATGGTGGTAGTAATGTAATCGGGTTCACTTCAGTCGATCATTCCCCGTAATTCAAGAAATTCAGATTTCGTTAAAATGAAAGCACTACTTAAAAAAGTCTTTTGTTTTCATTGGGATGGGAGTAGAGTTCAGAGACAGAATAGGACCTTGTCCTTTGTCTCCCATTTTTGTCAACAACAATTACTAAGTGCTTGAGGTGAACAAGATACTAGGTGCACGCCAACCTTCTTTCTATAGAATGTGATTGAACGGGACTATGTCGAGTGGGACCGGATTGGATTTGCAGGTGCACCTTAACTTCTCTTTCTTCCCCCGATTCCTCCAGGGTGCTCTTTGGAAAGTGCTTTTGATATTGCACAGGACTCAGAAAACCTCTTTGCCTCTTCAAAAATAGAAGCTAATGTCAGCTTTCCATATCTCTAAGGGAAAGGTTTAATTCAGAAAAAGATACCTACTTTTACCTCCCATTTCCTAAATTCATTTACAGAAAAGCAGTTTGGGAATTTAGGTGCCAAAGAGCTCAGCTGTTAAAAGGCGGAGGTTGAGTCTGGGGGTGTCGGTTGCATCTGCAGAAAGCCGGTTTGGTCCTTTCGGATCACAGGTCTTCGATCTCTCAGACTCAGCGGCCTCTGCAGAGTTTGTGCTGTGGCTTTCAGGGACGACGAGAAAGCAGTGCAAATCTAGTAAGCCCTCTTAGCACAAGAAGGCCCCTGCCTGCCCCCCCCCCGCCCATGATGTGTCAGTAGCACTTCTTTTCATGCACGATGCAGTGGTTAAGAGTGGGACTCGGGTGGGGGCGCCTGGGTGGCTTAGTCGGTTAAGCATCCCGCTTCGGCTCAGGTTATGATCTCACGGTTCGTGAGTTCAAGCCCCGTGTCGGGCTCTGTGCTGACAGCTCAGAGCCGGGAGCCTACTTCCAGTTCTGTGTCTCCCTCTCTCTGCCCCTCCCCCGCTTGCACTCTGTCTCTCTCTCTCTCTCTCTCTCTCAAAATTAAATAAACATTAAAAATTAAAAAAAAAAGTGGGACTCGGGTAAGGCAGTCGGGGTTTCAGATACATGTTCTACTGTTCATGAACCATATGCTATAGGAAAGTTAGCAAACCTGCCACCTCTTAAGTTATTAACCCATCGGAAAAAATGGGGGTGAGAAGTACCTGTTTCATAACATTGTTGGCAGGATTAGATGAGATCGTTCACTTCAGAGACTTAGCAAGTTGCATCACACGCAGAAAGTACTCTATTTCTGTTTATTATCAGGTTAATTTTGGTTTTATGTAGCTCAAGTGAGGAGCTTCAAATCATGGAGAAAAGGTTTACATTTTATAACACAGTAGATACAACCCAGATTCTCTGATTTGCTTGCTCTGTAACTTTCCTACTATTCAGTGAGGTCTAGTTGGGGAGTCGCAAAGAACATTCTGACAATGGCAGGGGGCATAACCTGCAGCTTATGGAACTGAGATTTTTCTTAGGTCCAGACTCAGACTCAGCTGAAGGCTTATGAATACTTGTCTCACCACTAGAAGTTCTTTCTTTTTTTCTTTCTTTCTTAAATAGCTGTTGTTTTTGACCAATATTGATAATCATGGTATTTTGATTCATTGGACTGATACTCTGTGTCCGATAAAGTGAAAACCTTGTTACATGTATTTACCTCACTTAATCCTCGCAGAATCCAGTAAGTTTCTGTTATTTTTTGACTAAAGATTAAGAAGTCTGAAGCTTAGTGAGGCTAACTTTTTTCAAAGGTGACAAAATTAGGAATTGAGAGAGCCAGTATATGAAGTCTGCTTGGTCCGGCCTGCCCTTTTAACCCACCGCTATTAATCTAAACTGTTGAAGATACTAACACGATAGGGGGATGTGGAGGTGTTTCAGAGGAAAGACGAATTTGTGCATTTTATAGTGGAAGTAGGAAAGCCTCTGAAAAGTTAGTATGATTTGTCCAAAGTCACGCGGTAAGTGAGCCAAGACGAAGGCTCTGGCTGGTTGACTCCACCAACCCCTTTGTTAAGTCTGTTAATAGAGGACAGGACAGTCAGTACAAAGATATTTACCGAGTACCTGTGCTGTGCCCAGAACTCCTACATGTTGGAAGGACATGAGAAAAGTAGCCTACAACCTTCTTAGGAAGAGAAAACTAATGGAGTGAACAAAAGAATCTCCAGTTAAGTTCCTTCTAGGTTATAAGGGCAGGGGTGGGGGAGATACCAGCTTTTCTTGGTTCCTGTTCCATGCCTTTGTTTTAGTCCATCATTTTTTCAACAGTATCAGAGAGGAAAGATACTATTGGCTTCTTCAGATGAAGAGGCCGAGTCTGAAATGAGGGGGTGGGGGTGGGGGTAGATGGATTTACACAAGGGTCAGATTGCCAGAGAGCAGCAAAGCTTAGCTTTGCATGCAGATTCAACTGCACAGTGCAAGCTCTTTCTAAGGAGTAAGAGAAGAGGGGAGGGAGTTGGAAGGTCCAGAGTGAGGAAGGTATTTGAGAAGGGGGCAGGACTTGAGCCAGACAGGTACTGGTGGGTAGAATTGGGGCAGAATTGGTGTCTTAGGGTATTGCTTGTACACCTTTCTTTGGAGTCGAAGGAACTTCCTCTGGGTAACCGAAGTGGAGGCCAGATACCCAAACCTGTGTGCTTCTTGATACAGTGAAAGCACTCTTCTATCGATGGTTGCAGACAGAAACAATCCTGGAAAGGCCTTTCAGGCTGAGCCTTATAGATAAGGCTTGACAGTCCCAGAGTGACACTTTTTGCCAACAGATGACCAAGAAGTATTAGCTCCCAGCATGAGTCTGATGAGCAGGACACGGGGGACATCAATAGATTATAATTATTATTCACCTTCAGCAGGTTATCCTGTGTAGCTGCAGCAGACAGACAAAACTCTGTCCTTTAGGAATATCCAGAGAGCAAGAATGCATGAACCAGCCCTTTGCTACCCCAGGTGTGGCCTGTGGAATGGCAACATGGGCATCACCTGAGCGTCTGTTAGAAAGGCCAACTCTTGGGCCCTCCCGTAGACGTTAGAATCTGTGGTTTAACAAGATCCTTGGGGGATTAAGGTTTGAGAAACACTGAGCTAACCGCCATCATTCTTTTTGTTATTTGTTTGTTTGGGCTCATGTTTGGGCTTCCCTTGCTACTCTGTCAAAAGGTGATGGTGATGTTCCAGAGGCTCAAGGTCATGCCTGGGGTGTTAGGCAGTTCATTGTCATGGGATTTCTAGTCTGGTGATGATTCACAGCTCAGCCTTTCTTGCCGCGGGACCATCCACCTTTCCGGGGCTCAGCATCCTTACGTTTGGTGTGGTCATAATGAGGCCTATATAGATGATTGTTGTAGAAAGCAAATTAATGTGAGGGAAAGTGCCTTACGGGCCGTAGATGACTTTCAAAATATTCATTACTACCCTTGTTGACTAGACTGCCTGCCTCTCGACTGAAAGAACACTTGTCTGGGGGCTTTTGCAGTACCACTGAAATCACTGCGTTTCAGTGAATGGAGAGGACAGAAAAAACCTTTTTAAGAGGCGCAGCTTAGGAGTTCAAAAACTCAGATGAGCCTCCTTTGTCATGACTGCAAGTGCTTTACTTGAGTGTTATTTTCCTTGTCTGTGAGGATCAGCCCGGCTGTCTTGGGAGTCTGGGAGAGGCTACCCTGAAGAGGCCCTCAGCCATTTTCTTGCATAGAGTCTGGTCTCCAGCGCTGCCTTGCTCCTCTCCTGTATTCCCAAGGCTGGGGCCATGAGAGCAGCTGTCATCCTTTGAAAGAGGCAAGGCTCTATTTTGAGCCAGGCGCCTGTGTTTTGATTCAGCGTCACCTCCTTGATACAGGTTGACCTAATAGGCAACACCTGGGAAATAATTGGTGGCAGCAAAGGGCACAGGATCTCCTGGGAGCATCATCTGGCGTTTGGTCCGGTTTGGGGATGGAGGGGAAATCATGCTCGCGGGGCGCCCGGCGGCTCTGTCCTCCAAACTGGCATAAATAATTGAGAGCTGGCAAGCTGACCGCACCAAAGAGTTGCATTATGTAAAGCGGCAGGCGGCAGGGTGTGTGCGCGCGCGCTTGTGCGTGTGCGCGCGCGTGTGTCGGCGCGCGAGAGGGGTGCGTGTCTGAGTGTGTGCGTGTGTGTGTGTGTGTGTGTGTGTGTGTGTGCGCGCGCGCGCGCGCGCGTGTGCGCCTGTGCGCGTGCGTGCTGGGGCCGGAGAACAGCTGTCTGTGAGGGAGTCGGGGAGAGAAAGGGAGCAAGGGCGAGGGAGAGAGGGACTTCTGTAGCCGCGCGACCACACCGACCACACCAAGTAACAGCCGCGGCGGGAGGGAGGGGGAGAAAATAAAGGGGGAGGGTCATGCTTACAACTCCAGAGCCGTGCGAGACAGCAGAGAAAGGCAGCTCCCCGAGCTTATGAGCACCCCGCCCCCACTCCCTCCCCGGTTAGAAACAGGGCTGCGGGGTGGGCATGGAGGTGAGTGCCCTCCGACGTCCTCAGGGCCCCCGCTCCCCGCCCCCGCCCCCCACTGCCCAATGCATGAATGAATGAGTTCCTCTGCACTGCACTCCACTACCGTTCCTAATGGCTTCCAGGTTAGTGCTAACTGACGCTTGTGTGTGTGTATGTGTCAGTCTATCTTTGTTTTCCTCTGGGCATTTGTTTTGGAGGGGTAGCTCTGCCCCCACCCCCCCCCCCGCCCCTTCCCCCCGCCCCTCCCCATCCGGGGGTCGGGTTGGGGCCCCCCCGGGGGCTGTAAGGAGGAGGACCTGTCTGTCTGGCCGTGTGCTTTTTCCAGCTGGCGCAGGCTGCTCAGAGCTGCTGAGAACACAAACCTTTCAAGACAGTAAATCCGGAGTCCATGTTGTTTGCTTCTGTTCTGTGTTGGGGGATCTGGAAGCAGCCAGCGTGACATCATCCTGCAGAGATGCCACATTCTTTTCACCCCCTAGCTTTTCCCTCCCCCCCCCCCCCACCCTTCCTCTCCTGCTTCATAGTAGCACAGCTTGAGCAGACCTTTGGAGCACTGAGCGGTGGGCCCTGGTGGGGTGAAAGGAGGGCTTGAGTTGGGCGGATGGGGTCCCCTTGGCCCAGCAAGACTTATTCAGGGTCCTATAGCTTGGAGAAAGGAGGGCAGAGGGTTGAATTAGCGATGCGTCATGGAGAGCTGGCCGGAGCCTCTGGGGGAGGTGTGGACAGGCCATGTGCTCTCCAGCCACCAACTGAGCTCTGGGGTGCCCCTGGTGGGGGTGAGGTGACCAGAGCAGTGGTTAGCAAGGGGGAGGAGGCAGGCCCCCCTCCTAGATGCTGACAGATGCTGCTTCTCCCACGGGGAGAGGACCATGGGATCGATGGATCTGGCTAGCGGAAGGAAAGGACCGGAGGGGAAGTTGATAGCTCCTGTCTCAGAGAAATAAAGGGATTTGTTTATTCTTTGGCTTAGCAGGCATTTGGCTCAGAGATTTGCCATGTGTTTTCAGAAAATAGATACCCAGTGGCTGGTCCTTACTCCCCCGCACCTCCTTGCATTGTTAGTTATTTGCTTGATTTAGGCAAGTAGAGGAGTGGGGAGGAGGGCTTGAAGCTCCCTGTCTTCCTGGGGACTCAGCCAAGCTCTCAGCCAGGGCTGGAGACAGGGAACTTTGCCTCTTCACCTTGCTAAGCCAACTGTGTTCCTGTAGACCCACCCGCTTGCTCTTCTGCTTACTGCCCCACCTCTCTGCCCAGACATCCTCCAGTGGTACCCCATGGGGAGAGAATGAAGGAGAGGAACTTTTATATACTACCTACAAAAAGCTTCCTCTCTTTCCTGGCCCTACATTTTTCGTCTGCAGGTGGGAGCAAGCCTGGAACCCCTTCCCTCAACTTGTGAAGTCCTCATACACGGGTGGGCGGGTTGGGGCCCCGGGGGTTGATGGAATGTGTCAGAAGAGAAGCAGGCTCCCAGAAACCACCTTTCCAGGGGGCATATATTGTTAGACCAAAGGCTGGCCAACTGTTTCTGTAAAGGGTCAGATGGTAAATACTTGAGGCTTTGTGGGCCCGTGCTGTTCTCTGTTGAAACGACTCAACTCTGCTTTGTACAGCAGAAGCAGCCACAGGCACAGACGACCTATGAACGAACACAGGTGGCTGAGTTCCCAATAAAACTTTATTTGTGGACTCTGAAATTTCCATTTCATATAATTTTCACATGTTACAAGGTACTCTTCTTTTCTCCCCTAATCATTTAAAAATGTAAAAACCGTCTCGCGGGTCATACAGAAATGGATGGTGGGCTGCATTTGACCTGTGGGTCATAGTTTGCTGACCCCGAATCAGACAGTCCTGATGGGAGAGTCCTGAGACCGCCTTAGAAAGGTGTGAAGGGAGCAGACAGCCTTCACTCTACATGCGTTTGCACACACGCACCCTTCTGTTCTTGGTTATGGACACGACAGGGCTGGATTCAGGTTTCCTAACGACCTCAGAACCTCGCGGTATTGCTTCGGCCAGTTAGGGGAAACTTCAGCTTATCTGTGAGTCAGGCTGTGAGGGTCCAAGGAACAAATGTGTGTGGACTAGGGGGAGAGAAAACATTTTCTAAGGATCTGACCTCCTCAGGTGAGAGAATCTCTAAGGGCTGTGGTTTTGCATCTGGCCTGGAGATAATTCATATAAACACATTCAGAGTTGGGATATAGCCTGAGTTGGGGCAAGAACTGGATGGATTCTTCATCATCTCACCGAACTCAGGTTTGTCAGGTTAGGGGGAAAATGGGGGTGGGGTGTTTCCTGTAGGGATATGCATATGTATGGCATACATGGAGGCACTCTCCTTAGCCTATAGGCTGTAGCCAGAAACTTCGTAAGAGAACAGTGACTAATTCCAGAGTCTCCTGATTCAGAACAGGAGTCCAAAAATACATGTTTGCATTCTGATTTCCAGAGCCCATGGGGTGGTGGCTCTGCTCTATTCTGAGCTGATCAGAGAGCACTTCTCTGTGGGATTACAATGCCTGGGCTCCAGAGTGTAAGGGGGATTGGGATGAACTGGAATGAGCCCAGCCAGTGGCTGTGGGGTCCATAGCCATGCTGTACAAGGGATGCTGGAGGGACTGGCAGGTCTGGAGGAGAAAAGACTGAGCGAGCATGCGAGCCGTGTGCAGATTGCACGTGCAAAAGGAATTAGATTATTCTATGTCTGCCGGGAGAGTAGAAATGGGACCTCTGGTAGGGAGCCACGGGAAACAGTTTGAGCTTAAAATAAAAAGAGTTGTCCAAAGGTGAAATGAACTGCACGATCAATTAATGACTTTTCTGTCACTTGAGGTATAATCTAAACAGAGATTTGGAGAGATTGTAGGAGAAATGATTTTTCACTTCTGAAAATAGGTTTGAGGAATTGGAATCATTCCAACCCAAAGAAAGGAGTATGGGAACTGAGAAAGGGTTCTAGCTAATGAACTGACCTCGAGTTCTGGAAAGCTGGAATAAGAGAAAGTGGTATTAAATGCATTTTACTAGACTTTTGTTTTAATCGTAAGGAACTTCCTGATGATCGCAGAGGGCAGTGAGAAGGATCACAAAGGGGAGCCTTGGCATTTTGTACCTCGGATATATGCTAAAGTAGGGTGAAGCCTCTTGGGTGATTTGGGTGTTTCTGTTTGCCTGCAGCCAGACATATTGGCTGACCTCTTACAGACTTCTTTGTTCTAAAATTTTCTGTAATTTTAACATAATGGTTGTTCTTCAGCCTGTTTTCTGTTTGATCTCCAGCAGAAAAGGAAATCAGAACTGGATTTGAATCCATAGAAGTCTGGAAAGGATTCGCCGCACTTGGTTTTAACCATGAGCTTAGGCAGGAGTGATAGGAGAGAAGGGTGCACTGAGTGCTGTTACTTAACCGTCATTCACCTACACCCTACGTACCCCTTAGTCTACGAGACTGCTTGGCCCAGAATTTTCTTCTGACAGCATGGCAGCAGCCTCTGGTGCCTGATGTGGCATAGCCTCAATGAGAGGGAAGGCTGATGAGTCTGAATTAACAAGGACCCCAGGATCTCGTTTCTGAATCCCTCACCTAATTTAGATTGGAGTCCCTCTATGTCAGAGAAGCTGCTTCCTCTCACTAGTTCCCAGTGTATCCTTGAGACACTCTTTGTCATCCTCCTGTCACATCTTTGCGGGGACTAGGTGGCATCCACACGCCTTCTTGTTGCATAATTAATGCTGAATCTCAGAGAGGACTGGTTTGCTCCCAGGTTATACTCAGGGAAGGGGCTGAGTCAGGACTGGCTGACTCTTTGGCAGGTAGTGAAGGGAGCTGTTTTGATTGAGGCCAAGGAGCTCTTATCGCATGGTGTTAGTTCATTACATGTCTGTCTCTCCCACCCCGTTGTGAGTTCCTTAGAGGTAGAGCCTGTATCCCTAATGCCTAGAGCATTACCCGGCATGGAGTGTGGTCTCCTCAGCTACTGGATTGATGGATGGGTGGATGGGTGGATGATGGATGGATGGATGGATGGATGGATGGATGGATGGATGGATCCGGCACAAGTTCCTTTCAGTTTTTTGTTGTTGTTGTTGTTGTTTTTTGGTAATGTTTATTTATTTTTGAGAGAGAGAGAGACAGACAGAGTGCAAATTGGAGAGGGGCAGAGAGAGGAGGAGACACAGAATCTGAAGCAGGCTCCAGGCTCCGAGCTGTCAGCACAGAGCCCGAGGCGGGGCTCAAACCTACGAACCGCAAGATCGTGACCTGAGCCGATGTCGGATGCTTAACCGACTGAGCCACCCAGGTGCCCTCCCCCCTTAAAAAATTTTTTTGGGGGGATAATGTTTATTTTTGAGAGAGAGAGAGACAGAGTGAAGTTCCTTTTCAGTTTTAGTAGCAACATTTCTCATGCTGAGGATGGGGGCAAAGTTAGAAGAAGCTGGAAGTTCTATTCAGTTGAACCGCGCCCTGCCTTGCTCCGGTGGTTTCTGGCCTCCCAATGGATTGGAAATCTCTTTCAAGGAAGGCTTCCTGGGATAGCTTATTAGCACCTGTCTGCTTTTACAAGGTCCCGTTCTTCTGAGTGTTGAGGCTTCTGAAATACTTAGGGTGGGATTGTACTTAGATTTGGCTGAGATTGATAGTGAGTCCAATTTAAAAGCATTAAGTCCCTACTGTGTGCCCATAATCATGTTTAGTATTGTGTATTTCATCTCTGTGTATCTACATAGAACCATGACACAAGTCACTGCCCTGTGGGGCCCTCAGGATGAATAGGTTTCTCAGGGTTGGAGGTGCATAGTAGGTGTTCAGTAAATGCTTGTTCACTGACATCAAATCAGCAGGGTTAGCTTAATTTCCACAGACTGTGAAGCTCAGAGAGAGCTGGATGGATAATGATCTCCAAGAATCATGGAGAAATAAGGACCATGGTCCTAAAAATCCCTTGAGAGCTGTCCTGGCATGTATGTGGCCACCCAGTGAGTACTCTCTCATTGGAGATCTGAAGCAGAGGCTGGATGGTGGTTGTCAGGGCCTTGCGGAGAAAACCCCTGCGCTTGGTGACAGGTTGGATTACATGACCACCAAGGCACTTTCCAAGCAACAGACTGTTATGACAGATCAGTTCAGCCAGCACTGCCCGCAAACCCAGCACGACTGTCTCCCAACGTAGATGTTTGTCCTGCAGTGAATAATCTCAGGGAAAGGAAACGGTACGAAACCAGTTAAGTTCCTTTGAGTAATTTCAGCATCTTCTGCTCCATCCTAAGTCCTTATCTTCCCAGCCCCATGGAGGGAGGAACTAGCTGAAGGCGTGCATAGCAACAACTGATATTCTCACCCTCTGTGCCATGAAGAAAGGGACAGAATTTAGAAACAGGATTCAGTTTCTTAACTAGGAATTCACTTCCTGCTTCTCTAACACTTTTTTTTTTTTTTTTTTTTTTTTTTTGCTCGGTGAGCAATTATAGGAAGACCTTTATTTTAGGGGGAGGTACTGTCTAAATCGCTTTGTTTGTTTGCTTGTTTGCTTTTTAAGATTCTGCCCCTCACCCCAGTAAGGTAGGTTGTGATTCTTTGACAGACAAGGAACACAGACTCACGGAAAGATAAAATCATTTTTCTCAAGAGCACGAAGCAGCTCAGAATTTAAACTCAGACATACATACTGATGTTTAGAGAAAGTGGCCAGGCCAGCATAGAACCTGGAAGTGATGTCACCAATTTCAGTTTGCATGGATCCAGAAGTCAGAATAAGAACCAGTGGGCTGGTGTTACAACAAGGCAGATTTAGGGCAGGCTTAAGAAAGAAATGTCTAACAGAGTGGCCGAACAGTGGATTGAATGGCTTTTAAAAAGAGCTCATTCCTTTATTCATGCAGTGCATCTGTGGTCCCAGATTTGTGCCAGTCATTGTGTTAGAGGCACTGGCGACCCACACAAGTAGACAAGGCCCTGTCCCCCACGGAGCGTTCACTCTATTGATAGGAAACGCAGCAAAACAACGACAAAGGCAATTTCAGCTCCTACTAAATGCCATCAAGGGGGAAAGGCAGGCCATGATCATGATTGCCTGGGAGACAAGGGAGGGCACTTTAGACCCAGTGGTCCTTCAAGACCAGCTGCTCTAGGGAGGTAGCCTTTGAACTTTGAAGGTTGAAAAGGAACCAGAATTCAAAACTCAAAAGAGTTCCCAGACAGAAGGGAAATACACTGGGGCAGGTGGTGGACTTGGTGTGTTCGAGGAACAGAAGGGTCCAGGGAGGCCAGAAGAGAGTGAGGGGCAGAGTGGCATAAGAGGACATTGAAGAAAACAGTTCCCCGATTTTGGATTCTGGGAGTAGTGTCGCCAGCCATTAAGTACATGTCTTAGGGGATATGACCCTCTCCCTCCAGAAGGTTAAGACGAGGACACAGGATGGGTTTGGTCTGAGAGCCTTTTGGGTGAAGCAATTCGTGTCTGCCTTCTGACAGCTTTTGTAGCATCGTCAGAGTTTTCAAAGGTTATTATCATTCCTTCCTCTTCAAAGTGTCCATAGAGATAACCGGAGCTCTGGCAGGACCCAAACAAACTTATTTTGTTTTTGTAGGAAGGGGGAAAAGTGGGTCAGGCTGTTTTGGCATTTCAGGCATGGAGTCCTGGTTCTATTGCAGGCCTTGGTCTCCATGGAAATGAAAAATAGTGTTTGTCATGCCTGTGCCTGGATTGAATTCCAAACTCTGGCTGAACAGAAGCTGCAGGAGAGCCAGGGAGTGGGGGAGTAGGATGGATGGAGGCTCCAGCCATTGTGATCAGGGCTCTCTCTCCACGCATCACCTCCCTGGACCGAGAACACCAGTAGAAGGGTAATTGAAGGTCTGCTTTTCTCTGCTTGGCCAAAGACTTTCCATGAACCTGGCCCTTATATTAATAGGTCAATTAATAAATTCATCAACAACTGAAGTCCCTGCTGGGACTTTCCCCCACAACAAGTAGTTCCCTCGAGGCTTAAGTAGGTTTCTAATGAGATACATCTAGGTATTAAATGTTTTGCAAATGTTTCTGAATGGGTTCTGCTATCTTTATTTCCTTAGTAAAATTTACCCCCCCCCCCAAAAAAAAAACCCACATTTTTTTTTTTTTTAACTTTCCGTAGTTACTTGAGCAAGATAGGAATGGAAGATTGGGTAAGCGAAGCTTGTTGGCTATAGGAAGTGACCTGAATTATCTATACAATATCTACAGAGATGAGGACTCATGAGAGGCAGAGGGCAGGGCCTGGGCCAGTGTGTGGATAACCAGTGGCCAGTTAGTGAGTCTGGAGAATTGTCGGTCTTCCATTTGTCAGTTTTCTCTGCCTGTGATCTGATGTGGCAATAGCCTGTAGTTCTACCTTCTGGGTTCTGAATTTCAAACAGAACCTGTCCCTGAACACCCTGTATACTTCACCTAAAGGCCCAACCTGGAAAGCCCTCAGGGAATTTCAGCAGGTTACCCAAACAGAGGACAGGGAACGAGATGTTCATCTTTGTCAAAATCTTGCTCTTGAAGCAGTTGAGGGAGGCCCATTCTGGTTCGGGCTCTGCTGCTGGCATTTTGTGAACTGTGAGAGGGAGAAAGGCAGTGTCCTGGGAGCCCTCTCCTTTCCTACCCCTTGCTGAAATGCAGCGTGCTGCCACAACCAGCCAAAGCATGGCATGCTGGGCCAGGCCGAGACTCCACTGTAGCAGAAGTTGGGAAGAGAACCTCTGCACCATCAAAAACAACAACAACAATGACAACCCCCCCCCCCCCAAAACCCACAAAAAACAACAACAGCAACAGCAAAAAAGCTTCTGTCTCCTAGGTGCTGCCTGGCCTTTGTTTTCAACCAGGTAATCACAGTTGGACACAAAAGGCAACAGTTGGCTTTCTTCCATAAAGAAGGAACCGACCTAATGGTAGAGTTGTCGCCAGGTTTAGATTCCAAGTAATAGGTCCTCAGAGGGTGAGTTTCATACACGGTCACAGGGAGCTCCTCTTAAGAGAAACCGTAGTACATTTCTCATTCTTTGAAACTTCCTCTCCATCCAGTATCTTAAAAAGTGGAAGGGTTGGGGAGACACTGACACTTGCACTGTTGAGCCCCCTGTGCTGAGCTTTGGGATGTCCAGCTCCCTTTTATCCCCCTGGTGGGCAGTCGTGGCACCTCTCTGGGCCTGTGCTTCCCATCCGTCAGTGAGAGGACCGGACAGGGTGAGACTTTCCACCTCTTGCTCTGCACCCGTCATCTCTTGGGGACCCGAGGCTGGCTTTATCTTCGTGGGTACAGGGGACCAAGGTCGGCAACTGCGGAACATCATAACAAGGAGTGAAGCAGGCCTGGGGCCTGGGAAGATTTTTTTTTTTTTTTTTTCTCAATGACTTGGTGTTTTGCTCTTTTAAGGAGGAGGATCCAAGGGGAATTGAGGTCTCCACTGGGATTTGTGATTCTGGTCATAGTCCCCTGTCTATAAAGTCCCTGTTGGACCCCGCCCTTCCCATCTAGTATGCTGTGGTTTTAAGAGGGTACAGAGACATTGTCAAGTGGCAAGCTGGAGTATAGAGAGGAATTGGGGAAAAAAGCCAGCTTCAGGGAGCCCTACTAAACTGAATGAGGAAACCGGTTTAGGTGGAGAGACCTCACAGAGGCGTTTGCAGGCAGCGTGTAAATTTCAGGCAAATGCTACCCAAATATACCTGTGGGCTTTGTGCTATGGGGAGATTCAAAGTGGAGCCGGCTAATTCACATGGATGTTTGCAGTGCTGATAGAAGGAACTGAGGAGAGTGACTGACAAACCTCACGATTGGCATGGCGATGGGAGGCACAGAATTGGAGGACAGAATGGTCGTCTGCTAGGAATTAGGGACTGCCAGAGATCAGAATCTGTTTTAACTAGATGCTGCTAAAGGCAGGGGGGGATTCGATGCCTGTCATATGGTTGTGGGCATGGACTCTAATGATAATCGTCAGGCTCCCACACCAAACGAAGGCGACACAATCCCATCGAGCGCCGAGTCGTGGCCTTACTGCGAGAACGACATCTCTGAGCCGACTCCTCATCAGCTCACGATTCTCCATTGCCAGTTTCTATGACAGACTCAACTCATTTTCTGTTCCAACGAGTTGGTGACATGGGAGACTCTGAATGGGCGGTTCACTTAAGGAGTCATCTGTCATCTGGGACAGATCGGTCACTTACCCTTTGACGAATCCTTGGGAGTCCTCTCAAATTTTAGAGCGCAATGTCTACTATGGTGCTTGTTCAGGATGCAGATTCCTAACACCATCTCCTGGAAATTGTCATTTATTGCGTGGGGGTGGGATTGGGATTCTGCACTTCAAGGATCCTGCACATCCAGGTGGATGTGGTCCCCAGAAGTCCTGCTTGGGAGCATTTGAAGCATGTCCATATAATCCTCTGAGGAAAGAGGGCAAGGGTATTTATTCCACATTTTACAAAGAGGAACAAAAGCCTTCTTCTTCTTTTTTTAAAATGTTTATTTATTTTGAGAGAGAGCATGAGTGGGGGAGGGGCAGAGAGACCGAGGTGGCGAGATTGAGAGAGAGAGAGAGAGAGAGAGAGAGAGAGAGAGAGAGAGAGAAAATCCCAAGCAGCCTCCAGACTCAGCCCAGAACCTGACGGGGGCTCCATCTCATGACTGAGAGATCACAACCTGAGCCGGATTTCGAGAGTCAGACGCTTACTGATGGAGCCCCCCAGGCGCCCCAGAACAACAGTTTTCTGAACAATAATAGAAGCTCCATAGTATTTATTGAGCATTTGTTATGTATCAGGCCCTGCGCTAAATATTTCACTCACGTTATTTCATTCGACATAGCAGTCCTATGAGATACGCATTAACACCTCTCATTTGTCTAAGCAGAAAAATGAGACTCAGAGACCGATGTCACCCAGCAAGTGGCAGAGCTGGGACTCAAGCCTGAGCCTATTGACACAACTCTACAGGCCGGCAATTAATCCTGACATAACGGCCCAAGCAGGCCCTCAGCAAACAGATGTTTCATTTGAAACTGGCTTTCTGAATTTCTAATTAAATGTTCTTCCTGTTAGTTTGGGGGTGCCCTGGAATATATCAGGGAGTCAGAAAAATTACCAATGTCCTGGCACCGAAACTATCATGGCCGAACCATTTGATCAGACAGGTCATGGCGGGGCTGGGCTTGGGGGAAGGGATGATGTGAAACAGGAAGTGTCCAGGTGTGCGGAGGGTGAGTGGGAATCTGGGAATGAGCCAGGCCAGTGGAACGTGTTAGCGTGTAGGAAAGGGGCTGCTGCCATCCCAGCAGCTTAGGTGGTGTTCCTCATTCAGGTTCACTTGTTTGCCTTCCGTGTAATCATTTCTGCCACAGAGATTACAAGACACATGCCTGTCGCTCCGCACCCAGGAGCGACATGAGGTATTAGACTTAAGGAAGCACTCACTGTTTGTTAGCAGGGTAACCAGGAGAGGAATGAAAAAGTGTTGTTGGAGATCTTTAAAAAGGGAGAGATGAGGGGCGCCTGGGTGGCTCAGTTGGTTAAGCATCCGACTTCAGCTCAGGTCACGATCTCGCGGTCCGTGAGTTCGAGCCCCGCGTCGGGCTCCGGGCTGACGGCTCAGAGCCTGGAGCCTGTTTCCGATTCTGTGTCTCCCTCTCTCTCTGCCCCTCCCCCGTTCATGCTCTGTCTCTCTCTGTCCCCAAAATAAATAAACGTTAAAAAAAAAAAATTAAAAAAAAAAAAAAGGGAGAGATGGGAAGTGAGTGAATGAGGTCTGCCCCCCCCCCCCACCTGCAGTGAGTGGGTTAAAAGTGGCTGGTGGGGGTCTCAGCGGACCTATTACTGGGGAGAGTTGATAGTCTGAGGAGTCTCATGTGCGTCAGCTTAAGCATGTTACGCTTCAGTAACACATAGTTTCTTGCAATGCTCTGTGTATCCCCAGCTGTTCTAGGTCTCCACACCTTTGTTTATACAGGGTTTTTGTTTTGTTTTGTTTTGTTTTGCTTGGGCACATTCTCTTCCCTCCTACTGCCATGCCTTCACCTGGCTGACTCTGACAGTTATTTAGGACCCAGCTCACGTCTCAAGTGCTGAATTCTCAAGGAAGCGGTCTGCGTAAGATTCCTGGACTCTTCCCTGTCTTGCCACTCATTGCTTATGTTGGAAGGAGCAGAACACGTGTCTGGCTCTTCCCGACTATAATAATGTCCCAAGCACAGGGATCCTTTGTCACTCACCATTATGGACTTGAACGCCGCATGCTCGGTGTGTGTGTGTGTGTGTGTGTGTGTATGGAGCAGAAGATCCAGGTCTGAAAGCGTATCACTCTGGCAGCCATGCAGCCTCCGTGTTTCTTAGATTTCTTATGTGTGGCTATGTGCAAAGTTCTGGAAGGAGGCCATGGTCCAGTAGCTCCTACAATACCAGTCTTCCTTCCCTTTAGGTAGTAAATCCAAGGTCCCTTTTAGCTTTAAATCCCCAAGGTTTTGAAATAGAAAGTAATACTATTACTAATAATGGTGGCAGGATTGGATTAATGGCCCATTGTAGAGTTCGCTGGAAAGACAACAATAGTGTAGGGTTATGAGATGCAAAGGAATTGGGTTTTATTTGCTCAGCAGGACATCCAAATCTATAGGATAAGGGGATACCTTTGAAGAGTGTTAGGTATGCATGTAGCAAATCAAATAGTGATTGTGGTGAGTTAGAATCCCAGCTGTCTTCTTGTATAGTGAAGGATTAGAGTGGAATGGGGAATGGAGTAGGGAGTAGTTGGGCTTAGTCTTGAGGGGTCAATGTTGGGAGGGCGCCTGGAGGGGGAAATGGTATTTTCAGCATGAGAGAGACTGAAAAGATAGGGAAAGGCAAGAACGTGGCACAAGGATCTCTAAGGAGTCCTGGATGGCTGAGGCAGAGGGTCCCCTGGGAAGAGTTGCAAAGATGGAGCTTTCAGAGGTAGCTTGAAGTACGATCATTGAGGAGCTGCTCTGCCATAGTTTGGAGTTCAGATTTCATTCTAAGGAGGTTGGGCACCATAGAGGACTTCAAGCAAGGGAGAAAATGGTCAAAATGGCAAAATCACTTTTTTTTAGAAAGTTCATTGTAACAGCAAAATAGGGAATGGATTAAAAACTGCAGGCAGGAAGCTGATTCCTTCTTTCTTTCCACCCACCCAGCCACCCCATCCATCCTTCTATCTATTCACCCAGCAAATATTACCGAATGCTTGGTTCCAAGAATAGGCTCTATCATCAGATAGGCCTGCATGTCAAATCCTCTCTTGCCACTTACCTGTCTGTGTGACTTTGGGCAAATTACTAAATCTGTCAGTAATTGAGTTTTATCACCTGAAAAGAGGACGAATGATAATCTCCATCAACACTTCATAGGTTGGCTGGGAAATAAAATAAACTAGTGCTTCATCAGTGCTTGGTACCATGCCAGGAACTCATAAACATTCATAAACTTTTAGCTATTTCTGTTAAGTTTATTTATTTTAAGAGAGAAAGACAGCAGAAGTCGGGGAGGGGCAGAGAGAGAGGGAGAAAGAGAGAGAACCCCAAGCAGGCTCTGCACTGTCATCAGGGAGCCTGGTGTGGGGCTCGAACTCAGGAACTTTGAGATCATGACCTGGGCTGAAATCAAGAGTCGGATGCTTACCCAACTGAGCCACCCAGGCGCCCCAACTTTTAGCTATTTTTATTAACAGGTTGGAGGTACCTGTTTGGGAGATGTCATGATCCTGGGGATTGTTAAAGCCACGGAGATTGTGAAAACCTTTACTAGGTTGTTACGTAATTCAGCAGACATCCCCGGAGCACACACTACTTATAAGGTGTCACATGAAACCACGTGGGAGGTGCAGAGGTGGGTGCCCCCAAGAGTGTGTGTACCAGGCAGAATATATTAAATGCTCTAGTCAGTTCATTAGTGGGGATTTTATTTTATTTTTTAAATTTTTTTAATGTTTATTTTTGAGAGAAAGAGAGAGAGAGAGAGAGCACATGAGCAGGGGAGGGGCAAAAAGAGAGGAAGACCCAGAAACCGAAGCAGGCTTCAGGCTCTGAGCTGTCAGCACAGAGCCCGGCGCGGGGCTCGAACTCACGAACCGTGAGATCATGACCTGAACTGAAGTTGGACGCTTAACCGACTGAGCCATCCAGGTGTCTCAGTGGTGGAGATTTTAAAAAGATTTGTGGGGAAGGTGAGGTTTGAGATGGCTCTTAAAAGCTGAATAGGACTCCAGTAGGTAGATAGATACAGGGCGGGAAGAGCCCTTCACGTGCAAGTAGTGGTAGGTATGGAAGCCTGGAGACAGGAGGAAGCGAGTGCGTATTAACACCAGTGGAAGATACATGGGACTAAGATACGGAAACCCTCAAAGACTGTATAAGGAGAGATAAAGTATTGGAATACAGGCAAGTGTCAACATCATTTTCGGTAGAGAACTTTGACTTCCATTCTGAGGATTTGAGACTTTAAGATGCATGCCTGTGGCGGGGGGGGGGGGGTGGGCGGAAAGATCGTATCAGGCTTGTACTTAGAAAGATTGATGACAAGGGCACCTGGGTGACTCAGTTGGTTAAGTGTCCGACTTTGGCTCGGGTCATGATCTCCCTTGTTGGGCTCTGTGCTGACAGCTTGAACCTGGAGCCTGCTTCAGATTCTGTCTCTCCCTCTCTTTCTGCCCTTGCCCTGCTTGTACTCTGTGCCTGTCTCTTTTTCTCCAAAATAAATAATTTTAATTAATTAATTAATTAATTTAAAAAAATAGATCGAATGACAGAGATGGGAATGAGTACGAGACAGGGAAAGGAGATGAAAGAGACCACTTAAACGACTCGGAAGCATCTAGGCAAGAGACCCCGGGTGGGGGAGGGGAGGGAAGGAAGGATGGGTTAAGAAGCTTTCCGCAGATAGAATCGATGTGAGCCGGTGACTCACTTTTTGCGGAGTGACACAGAAGACGTGGATTTGCAGGCTGGGAGACGAGGAATGGTAATGCCGCTGACGAGGGGTGGTAGTGGGAGGAGTTTCGGGAGGAAGGATGGTGAGCTCGGTTCTCAGTCTGAACTGAGACCTCTCTTCGGAGGGGTTGTCCACTCGGCCGCAGACTGTTGAGCTGAAGGGAGCAAGTGCGATCGGAGCCAGAAACAGGCAGGGGAGTGAGTCTTCTGCTGCGAGGTACAGTTGAAGTTATGCAGGTGATGGTTCGGGCCGTGGGGAAGGACCAGACTTCAGGCGGAGTCAGCAAGAGAGAAACCAGCGTTTGAGGCCAGAAGAGGAATAGAAAGAGTTGTGTGGCATCACGGAGCGGAGAAGAGCGCTTCAGGAACAACACGGATCATCAGTGGCCTTCAAAGCACAGAGACTGACACGACAAATGACAGGATAAGCTTACGGATGTGTTGAAAGTAGGAATTTAGGTATCCATTGGGTGGCACGTGTCAGTCAGGTCAGCTGATATGGGGCCACTCAGTGGTTGAGGGAATCTCATGGGCATTTTGATCACTGAGTGGGAGATTCATGTGGTTTTGGGTAGTTGGAGCGAGTTTCCTCCAGGTTAGAATTTTGTGCCCAGCCCTTGCTGAATGAAGCCCTCCTCAACAGCCTGTTACCAGTGGGGATGGAGAGTTTGGAGAAGGATAAGGAGACCTGCTTTCCATTCTCGCACCCGGACTCGCCATGTGTCAAGATGTCCCTGACTGAAGGGAAAGACAGGAGCCGAGCTGTTGTGACCGAGATGGACGTGTGCTAGGCATCGTCCACACTCTGGTATGTCTGTGAGCAAACTAGTTGAGGTTAGGGGTAGAGTTCCCGACCGTTCTTCCAGCAAAGTAATCCTAGAAGACAGTTTAATCCTTGGAGTACTTGGCCGTGGGTTGAAGTTGGCCTGAGTGAGAGGCAGCTACCCCAGAACGATGAGCACCCGAGTTTACCCTTCAGGAGCTTTCGGAGGCTTCCCCCCAGGGACCATGTCCCGAGAACCTCCTCACCACCATTCCAAGACTCTGCTTTTCCAAGTGAAGAAAAGGAACATAATTTCCCCTCTCCTCGGTGTGCAGTAGTGAATGAGTGGGGGGGGGGGAGTGAGAACTTGAAGAAATACTTCTTTTTTAAATTTATCTTAGAATGAGAGAGGGAGAGAGGCAGAGGGAAAAAGAGAGAATCTTAAGCAGGCTCCACACTGAGCCTGCAGCCTGATGTGGGGCTTGAGCCCATGACCCTGGGATCATGACCTGAGCCAAAATCAAGAGTCAGACGCTCAACCGGCTGAGCCATCCAGGTGCTCCAAGAGCTTCTTTTTCAAAAGCACAGTTATTATTAGTTTTGTAAGCAATATCTATCTGAATTCTGTTTTAGGGGGAAGCAAAACATTGGGTCTTAACGTGTCTCCATACGTCCTCTGGTCACCTTTGTCTTCCTTTTCTCTGTCTGGCCTCCTTTTTTTCTTCTCTCCATCAGTTTCCTTCAAAAGTTAGAGCATTGCACTCACCCCCTGCCGCCCTCCTTCCCCACTTGCCGGTTTGGGCTTTGGGCTTCCTTCCTTCTCTGCTGAGGATCCCCAGGTGCAAGGTTCTGCTGAGAGGGGCATGGTTTTCATTGCAAATGGGTCCGATGGGACATCGGAGGTCACAGCTGGATCTTCATGCAAATGACAGTGTTCCCTACCCTGCGTGCCACTCACTTAGGGAAGGCTGGGATGGAGGGGCCCTCACAGCCTCAGATCTGGGCTGTCCCTGAAGCCTGACCCTGCTCTCTGACCGGAGTGGGTGAGGGGGCCCTTGGCTTCTCATCCCCCTACCCTTGTGCTTCTTTCTTTGCCTTTGCAGTTTCGTCCATGCTTCCCTTCCCATTCCCCCTGTCTCTTTCCCACTTAACCATGTCCTTTTCCATGTTTGTCCTTCCATTCTCTCAGGGCAAAGCAAACACTTGTTAGAACTTAACTTCATTTCCCCTCCCCTCTTTCTTTACGCCCATCCTGTTCCATCAAGAGCACACGCTCAGTGTCCAATAGTAAATAATTACAGCCTGTAAGCCTTGGCGTGAGCGGATTTGGTACTGTGGGATGTATACGGTGCCTGTTGGAAACGAATTTGGGTGGAGGGGGCTATGGAATGTGAGAACTTCTGCTGTGTTCATCTTTCCCCTGGGCAGGGGAAGCAGAGAGTAACATGGCTTACAAGGAAATACTATGCTGTGCTTGAGTTGCAAGTCGGAAGACCTTAAAAATAGGGATTATGGCACTTGCCGTTAGGAATGCCTTAAGAAATAATGCCTCAGTGAAATAATATGCATGTGACTGCTTTGAAAGTAGGATTATTCTTAACTATTTTTATGGGCACATATCTGCAAAACAAAATGTCGGAACTAGTTATGCAGTGTGCATAAAAGGAGCTCGTGGTATTGGATGAGCTGTAATGAGCCTTTCAGCTCTTAAATTCTGTTTTCCCTAGACAGTTCTTGGCATGTAATAGGGGCTCGAACGATATTTGGATGGATGGACAGACAGATGGTCGGATGGATGGATGAATATCTAAATGTCTAACTGCCCTACTTGCCCCTTCTATGTCATTTCACATTGTTTCCATTTCACATCGGCACCACCGCCCCCTCCTGGCCAGCAGCAGTATTACGGTGCAGTGAGATCATAGCTGGGCCCTTTTCTCCCTGTTTCTCCCCAGCCCCTGACCCTGGCTCCCTGAGCTGGCTCCTTGGGACCCGTCTTTGGCCTTCAATCACTGACTGCCTGTCTTTCCTCCTCCTCCCCCCTTTCCACCCCACTCCCTCTCTCCATCTGCCCCTGCAGCACTGCCAGTAACTCAAACCGCAGCACGCCGGCCTGCTCCCCCATCCTCCGGAAACGGTCTCGTTCGCCAACCCCGCAGAGCCCGGACGGAGACACCATGGTGGAGAAGGGCTCAGACCACTCCTCGGACAAGTCCCCGTCCACGCCGGAGCAGGGCGTCCAGCGCAGCTGCTCCTCGCAGTCCGGCCGGAGTGGCGGCAAAAATTCCAAGGTGAGTCGGGCGCTGCCGGGACTCTCTACTTGCTCGTCAGCTGGCTGCGGGGAAGCCAGTGTTGGGGGTCAGCGAGGTAGACAACCCCTTCCTCGAGGGCCCTTGTGTCAGTGAGGCGAGGGTAGGACAGGCGGGGGAGACCCTAGTTTATCTTCTCAGCGGAACACTCAGAGTGCCCCAAGCGCTAGTTAAATGGTTCCACGGTGACTGTTGTCTCCTTTTGGGGTAGGGAGCCTCACGTGCCTTGAGATTTGGAGAAAGGGTGCTCTGGGGACCAGGAGGGGGTCATCCGTTTAGTCCTGCTTCCTTTTTTCAAATTCGGGGTAGAGGGGAGCATTATCTGGGAGGAGCGTAGTGCCAGGAAGAGAGAGTCCTCAGGGAAGAGAGGGGTTTTTAACCTCCGCCCTGGCTATCACTCTGCCTCACCTTTGGTAATAACCCACTTGGTACTCATTGGGCCAGGAGGACGGTGACAGGGCCTCTCCATCCCCTGCAAGTGTCAGTGCCACCTGCCGAGGGCCTGGGCCTTTGCCTAAGGAAAGACGTAAAATGAGCCCCAGGGGGGCCCGGACTACTTACGGGTCCCCAGAGATTTTCTTGTCCCCTCCTCAGTCCTTTGGGAAGCAGGAGGTGGTCTTTGCCTAGATGCTCCTTCAGAAAGCTTCTCGTTACTGCTGGACTCCTAGGCCCCGGGGAGGGGAAGGGGCCCCTGGGAGGCACGGGAGCTGGCTTCCCACCTGATTTGTCTTTTGATTTTCTTGTTCTTCCTCTTCTTCCCCACCATTTCCCAAATACCTCCTTTGCATGCATGGTCTTAGTCTCACAAGCGCCTCTCAAAAGTAAGCCATCTTTTGTCTCTGTCTTTGGTCTCCCCTCCGGTGTTGAATTGTCTGTAGCGCTCCGCACCCCTCCCTCTGCCCCCGCCCACTCTGGCCCATGTCTTGCTTGGTCCCTTTCCCAGAAGGGCCGGCCCCACTGCCCCCTGGCAGGCTGGCTTGAAGTTACAGAGGGACCATTCCTATTGCACCCAAAGTCGGAGAACAGACCCGTCCCCCATCCTCCCCTGTCTCTGCCTGCTCCCCAAATACCGCCTTGGGTTGGGAATCTGTTCCCTCCTTACATGGAGCCATCTAGAAGCAGAGTCCTGCCGGGGCTTAGTTTCATTGCTCTGGGGGAAGGGAAGCCCCATCCAGCTGGGCTTTGGGTCCTGATATACCCGCTTACACCTGCTTTAGTGGGTGAGACCAGAGTCCCCGGACGTGATGATTGAGGGTCACAGATTCCCATAGGTGAGTTCCCCGGTGTGGGAAAGTGACCTCAGGAGCTCTACCTGGCACCTTCTTCCCTCTGCCTGCCCACTGACAGCTGCTCAGCCTGGGCATCCCTCACGGCTTCCGCCCACTGCCCAGCCCGGGGGCTTGTGGTATTCTTAGGATCCTGAAGTGTGATCAGATCGGAGCTATTCTTCCAGAAGGGCGTGGTACCAGGATCTGGAGGTCGATGGACATCGATAGTAGCCCCTGCCAGGCCCTGTAGAAATGCGACGAGGTCAGGGGGCAGTTCCAGAGTCTGCCCTGGCCCCCAGGATCTCAGAGGTCCGAAGAGAACTTGGAGGGAGTCCAGCGTGAGCAGTAGGTATTTTAGAATGGCAGGGCTCAGGAAATAACCCCCACAGGGGAAAAGGAGGTGGGATGTCGCCTGGAGAAGAAAAAGAGAGGGATGACTTAATAATAGTCTTGAGCCTCTGTAAGTGTCTTGGGGAGGAGGAGGGCGAACAGCTGTTCTCATTCCTGAGGGAAGAGCAAGAGACTACGGGGCTGAGCCCAGAGTCTGTGACCTTTCAGGCTCAAAGCACATCTTGGCTCTGAAGACTTCACATGGTGGTTGCTCGCTGTGGGCAGGGAAGGAGGAGCTCTACCTGTGGGGAGTGAGGAGTGCTCCGTGGGGTCAGCACCCGCTCCCAGCCCCTCACAGCTCTGGCTGGCGAGAGGACACGTGTCGCTAGACCCAGGCATCGGGTTATTCCGTCTCTCTGGCTGTGTCTGAGCGGAAGCTGCGGGCTTCGTCTCCTCTCACCCCTATGCCAGCAGGGCGCTCGGTGAGCACGTTACTGATGGCCGTCAGCCACCACCCACAGAGGAGCCTCTTTTAGTCGGGTGCTGGGTTGAGGCGAGTAGTCCGTAAGGAGGATTTTTTAAAAATCTCCTAAATGGTAGGTCTTCCTCGGGAAACGAGTAACGGGCCCGTGCCTGCCCCCTGGCAGCCTACAGGCTAGGAAGGGAAATAAGAAACCTTAAGAAACGTGCCTAGATTGTCCGGAAACCAGACCCGACTCATAGGGGCTCGTGTGTAGTTGGGGACGTTACACGTCAGAGGCTGGAGGACTCATAAATGAGTGGGGTGACGGGCGTGTTTCATGGAGCTGGTCCGCTGAGCCAGGCTGGGACTCTGAGAGTCAGAATGAGGCGTTGTGAAGGGGCCAAGAGCTGAATTCAAAGTTAGTCTTGGTCCCCCTCTCATGAGCTGAAGAGGGAGGTGCTGGGAAAGGGGGGGGTGGTCTAGGTTTTCTTTCCCTTTGATGGGCTTCGGTGAGGCAGACACATAGTCCTCGAGTCCCTGGTTTGGGTGGATGCCTCCCCTCGGCCCGATTCTCCCACCAGTCACAGCTGTCACCACTGCCACCACCATCCTCCAAACGCCATTAGAACAGGACTGACTTGTGGGTGACGGGGGTGCCTTGCCAGCTCAGCGGGAAATGGTGGCAGCTGAGGTCGGTCTGGGAAACCATTGTGTGTGGGACACACAGACTTCAGGAATTAGGTGCTACACAGGTCAGGGGCCTGGAGCGGAAAGTGAGGGAGAGCTGCAGAGGTGAGGTGAGGAGAGGTGGAGCGCGTGCTCCTGTGCTTAGGATACCCCCTCCCCCAGTTGGAACGTGGTCTCAGGTTGACCAGACGTATCCGTGGCAAAGGGCTCTGGTCGCCAGAGCTATTGTTGCTATTATGGCCACCAGGCCACCTCACCCCGTCTCTCATCCACCTCCTAGAGGAGACGACCTCGTATATTTTCCAGGCCGCCTGGAAAGTACTTCCACTTCTCCCTGGAGCCAGGCATGGGCGGTGTCTGCCTTGCCTTCTCAGGGCCTCCATTTCCTCATATTAATATGGAGGGGTCAGACCAGGTGATCCGTAAGGCCCCTCTCCTGTGAGTGTGTAACTGTACTGCTGAGGCTGACCCTTCTGGGTGCAGCCCCGCCCAGAGCAGCGAGCTAGAAGATCTCAAGGCGTCCTTTCCTTCCTCTTCCCCAGACCCCTGGAGTTTGTGCGGCCACCCAGCTTCTGCTCTGTAGTACTGGCTTGCGGCCACTAGGGGGAGCCAGCGGCCGTTCCCCCGCTCCGGCCAGCTCCTGCTCTAGGATAGCCGCTGCGATGACCCCGGTAGGGGAGTCCTCCTGCGTTGGGTGTGCTCTGTCACCCAGCCCGTGGCTTCGCTGCAGCTTTTCCCCTTGACCTTTCTCCTTGTTTTCCAACCCTAATTTTTGTGGTTTTTTTCTTTCCAGTATGACAGACTTAACCTGATCAAAGTAAGAAGTCTCTTTTATTTCGTACCTCCTATAAGTAGAGCTCCTCTCTTCCCCTCCTCTGGCCCCCCAGCCCCCACCATCCCGACCCCAGGAGCCTTTGCACTGGGGAGATGTCTCTAGGGAAGGTGGGTCTGTTTCCAGAGGCCTCGTATTCCTTTAGTGCTTGTTCTTTAGACCCCTTCTAGGAGGCAGTGGAACCATCCTCTGCTCAGTTCCCTGTCCTGGGCAGCTCTGAGTACTTTTCCTGACTCCCCTGCTCCCCTTTTAGCCAAATCCATTCATGACCTGTCAGAGAAGCCTCGACCCCCACCCCCTAGTTCTGTTTTTTCCATGCCTCTGGCCCTCTCTGCGAAGGAGGGGCATTTTAAAGAAGCCGCAATAGCAGACACCCTAACTTGTGTCCCTGGATGCCTCTGCTCTCGCTCCCTCCTCCCTTCCCACGCCCGCAGCCCCTCTGGTTTCTCTGCCCCCGTGAGCTGGGGACTCAGCCCTGGGAGAGTGAAGCCAGAGGATGAAATTTGCCTCCAGGAGGCTGGTCAGAGTTGAGGGACTCGTGCCCGCAGTGCATGTTCCTAGGAGCTACTATGGGTTTGACAGGGGGGTGGGGTGGGGGGCATTTTTCTTAGCGGTGACAGATGAGAAGCTGCCTGGAGATGGCTGATGAGGGTAGAGTGTCATGCTGAGGGACAGGACAGAAGCCCTCACTCTGGCTGGTTCATTTCACACATTTCAGTACTTGGGAACACAAATTGTTATCCCCTCCCCCCCCTTTATGAACGAGCAAGTATTACACAAAAGTATCACACAGAAATGGGACACCGGTTCCCTGGTTGAGGCTCTTTGTCACTCTGAACGGATTCCAAAGGGACATCTATCTGTGTGGCAGTACAGGAATACCTAAGGCAGGAGTGGGAACAGCACGTAAGAGTAATCATGAAGGATCTTGGGTCCCCCGCACCCAGCCCGATTTCATTCCTGCTGTCCCCTTTTCTCCCAGGGTCTAACATGAAGGCCAGGACAGTGGGGTGAGAAGCTAGGGGGCGGGTGACGGACGGAGAGTTCTCTCAGCTGTGAAGCAGATATCTGAGGGCCCGGCTTCGGTTTGGTGAAATGCCATAAACTATGGGGCAGGCGAGGCTGGCACATCCTAGAAGGTTCCTCTCCGCTGTTGGGAGATGTGGTTCAGTGGATACCTGCACAGCCTCATGCCCTGTGATCTCAGAGACAGGACCCAGGAATGAAGACCTCGCAAGGTACAAGTAAGGTCAGACACAGCCTCTTTGCCCCATCCACTCGCCTCCAGAAATGGGTGGCTCTCGCCAAATGATTACAGGCTCATGTTCAGATCGAGGTCCAGGATTCCCATGGGGCAACAGCTCCCTCAACAGTGAAATAGTTGGTTTTAAATATTCAGATTTGGCCCCTTTACCTGCTAAGACCTCTGGAATAGAGGAGAAGGTAAGGCCGTGGTTCGAGTGTGTGGCTTCCAGATGGGCCATAGTGATAGCCTTTGTTGGGAAATGACTACAGAGAGCATCTAGAGAGTTCTGGTGGAACGGGGGAGCTGGTGAGGAGGGGGGTGGTGGTCACATGACCACCCTCCTCCCAGCCAGACCTGCTCCCGGTGGACATTCTGAGACAGTGGCTGCCCTTTTCCTCCCCTTATGAGTCGGGGCCCCTTCAACGAGGTGGGAGGGTAAAAGTTGCCACTTGTGCCCAGGATCCACACCTGTGTGTACAGCTGTTGACCAGCAGTTTCCCTGATGCAGTGATTCTTGGCTGGAATTACACCCTTGACAAGTTTTTTACAACCTGAAATACCCCATCCCCAATCTAAAACCATTGGATCAGCACCTCACGGTTTTGGGGCCCAGGCAGGTATGCGTGTGTGTTCCTGTCCACCTGTCTAGCTTTCAGGTGGGATTAGAGACTGGAGGTAGACAAAGCACAATGTTAGCCATCCCTCTTGCTCTAAAGAACTTTCAGTTGCCATGAAAACGAGTAACCTTTGCCCAGGGCAGGAAATGAACCAGCTCCTGAAGTCTGGAGCTGGGACGGAGTCTTGATTTTGTTGGGAACCGAGTTACAGCAGCACAGAGTGGGGAGGGACAACCGGCAATCATGTGCTTCAACTCTCCTCTCAGCGCAGAACCTCCCCAGGACCCCTTTGCCACCTGGGTCATCAGCCAGCTATTGAGCAGAAGGAGGAATTCACGCCTCTGCTCGCCGAGAGCGTAGTGGGAGGAAGTTTCCAGGCAGCCCCTTTGCTTCCTTTACCCGAAGGCCCCATCTTGCCTTCTACAGAGGGGCTGACTTGGAGCGGAAGGCTGGGTTGGTCTCTCTCTGCACTTTGCTTCTGGTCAGGGCCCATTTGGGGACTGGGTCTCGGATGCCTGCAGCGCACCCCTCACCCCCATCAGAAAACCTCATGATGGGGCTCCGACTCCCTTCCAGCTGAGCTCTGGCTGGTGCTGCCGCTGCCTGCCGCCCCGACCTCGGTGAGGTTTCCAGCATGGACTGCTCCCTGGGCCTCCTTTCTGGAGCTGTCTTGAGAAAGGAGGACCCCTCTCGAGCAGCCACATGGGAAGCATCCGGCTGCATTTGGATTCCTCCTCCCTGCCCGCCCTCTGCTGTCTGTGTAACCTTCCCTCTGGAGCCAGGAATACCCTGGCCATTCCCACCATCTCGTCCCAGACTAATTGTGCTTTCTCTTATTTTGTCCTTTCAGAAAAGCCAGAGTTGGTATAACGTAAGTATCCCTGTTTCTCTTCTTGTCCGGGCACGTGGGAAGCGGGTGGTGGATGGAGGTGGTTGGGGAACGGAGAGGTGGCGAGGAGAGGTTTGGCCGCCCCGTGGGCTTGTTCAAGCAAGCTCAGGGGCCCCTGACCAGCCCCCTCCCTGAAACACCAGATAGACTGGTTTTCCTGTGCAGGAGGACAGGACTGCTGGTGAGGGAGGATTTGATTCAGGGAGACCTGGGAAGGATGGCCCTCCCCTCGACTCCTGGACGGGGCTCTTCCAGCCCCAGTGGAGGGGCCCAGCTGGGGGAGGCGTCCAGAGACCAGACAGAATTCTGGGACTCGGACAGCCCCGGGGCCTGAACGTAGGGGCAAAGTTTCCTTCCTTCAGCCAAGACATTTTGGGGGCAATGCAGCCAGAAAACTTTCCCCCGTTAAGTAGAGAGGCTGTCCCATCTAGGAGAATTTGACTTCTGCCTCAAGGCACACCTCAGTAGTCCCGAGGGGCATCTTCCTTCTAGAAGACGCCCACTGCTCCTGGGTCTGTGATGGAGGCGTAGCCTGATGTCGTCCACGGTGGTGGCTCAGCCAGCTGCTGCAGACCCAGAAACTGTTTTGTGGGGTAAACAGTCCCTTCCGAGACCCCAACCCCCATCGCGTAGACTGGGCTGCAGCAGTTTGAACTTTTCCCCCTGGAGAGCAGCCGGTTGAAGTCTCTCAGCTGGCCCCTGCCACCGAATTGTACTCTGCCCTCTGGAACTGCCTAGTGGAGAGCCTGGCCTCAGGTCAGCTGTCTTTCCTGCTCCGAGTCTGCTGTTCCCCACCCTCGAGTCTGATTGATCATGCAGGTACCACCTTCCCCAGCACCGGGCCGGGCCTCAGCAGGCTTCGGGGGGGGGGGGGGGGCAGCAAGTGTGGGAGAAGGTGGCCGTGAGTGACAGAGCTTGTGGACACGGGGGCGGGGGTGGGAGTGGGGAGGCTTGGGTTTCACGTAGGGACTTGGGTCAGGATCGCTTGTGTGTACGTGCGGGCTGTGTTCCCACAGGGCTCAGTGATTCCCCCAGGTCAGGTACCTCCTGCTGCTCCGTGGGGAGCTGTGCCCCTCTGGCCTGGCACAGCCAAGGCAGAGGTTGGGGGGCCTCGCTGACTGAGGCGGCCTGTGTCAGGGAAAAGCCGGACCGTCCCCTCTCATTCCCCAGCCCTTCCCTGTGGACCCACCTTGGTCTTTACCCCGGCGCTGCTTACAGCTCACCTCCTGGAGGAGAGAGACGCCGCTTCTGTGAGGGAGGAGGGTGGGGGCCGCTTTCCTGCGAGCTGCGCAGGGGCTCCAGCGCCCCTTGCCTGACGAAACCTCCGCCCCAAAAAGTTGCATCCCCGAAAGGAACGGGAAGCAGGTGGCTGCAGACGTGTCAGACCATCGAAACTTCCAAATCTGGACATGCAAGTGCCCATCTTGGTTGCCGGCCCCCATCCTCGCCTCTTCTCTCTCTGTCCCTCTCGCTCTCATTCTCTTTCAGTCAGGCTTCTCTGTTCCACCTCGCTTTTCCTTGCCTTGGCTCTTCCATCTGGCTCCTCCTCCCTCTCCCCTCTGACTCCCGTTCTCTGGCCGGCTCTCCCTTCCTGTCTGCCACCGGCAGGTTCCCCACACTCTCCCCTCAGCGCCTCTCCCAGCCCCGCACATCACTGCTGGCGGCTGAGGGAAGGACAGAAGTGGACGCTGCCTCTCGCAGGCCAGCTGGAAAGGCCAGCCACCACGTGAGGCCCAGAACTCAGGCGTTCCGGCGACAGATAAGTGGGAGATGGTAGAGGAGCCGGGCCGCCAGAGCCCTGCTTCCTGACCGATGCCCTGCGGCTGCAGACCCTCGCTGACCGCACGTCTCCCTCTAAAACGGGCCTCCACTCCGTCTCGTCTCCCGGGCCTTCCTGGGGCTCACAGATGGTCCGTGTCTCCTCCGGCCTCCACCCCTCACCCCGCATGAATCCCAGAAACATTATCTATCGACTCTCCCCTTGGCACGAGTCATTAGCTCACAGAGGCCAAGTGCACAGGGGGACTCTTTGCAGAGCAGCATTTAGCGTTCCTCCTGATGACCGCTCTCTTGGACGCGTGCTTCCACTCTGGGGCTTCTTCCAGACCCCACGAGCCCCCTCCAGAAATGTTTTCCTGTGGCTCCCCTTTCCTCTCCCCCCTGATCCCGCATTGCCAGGCAGATGCGGTTCCTTGTCTGCCTTCCTCCCCGGCTGCCTCTGTGGAGGTCTGACACGGGACAGGGACAGGCCACAGAATGGGATGATGTGTCAGAAGGACAGAGAAGGGCTAGGTGGACGCTGGGAGGACGAGGCAGAGCCGAGCAAAGGCTCGGGCGCGGAGAGGTGACGAGGGACCTCCAGCCGGCCCGAGCCAGAGGTGTGAGGAGCTGTATCTAGGTGACCTTTCCACTTTGCCTCCGTGTGTTTTTACATCAGGAGGGAGATCAGTGGCTAGCATAGTGGGTAGAGCCCTAGAAAGGCTGGCTTCAGATAACCTGGGGTGAAAACCCTGCTTTCCTTCTGAGGCCGAGGCTGGTGCCTGGCCCACTTCTGGGTGTCTGGGGGGGAAGCCAGATGCTGCCTGTTCCACACAGCAGGTGTCATCCCCTGCCCCCCCTCCCCCCACCCCGTCTCTGCCCGCTCTGATGGTACCAGTGTGCTCATTATCTGTAGCACGGACTTGAGCGTGACCGTTCCCCGAGTCACCGTTGCCCTGCCTCGATCAGGAAGAAGCCACCACCTGGGTGTTTCCCCAGAGCCACCTGGATCGATGCACACGGGTGTGGGGTGCCCTCATACCCCCAGTGCCTGTGTCCTTGGGTGGCTGGACACCCCCCTGCTGTGTACCACGTGTGTGCCTGTGCTCTCGCGTGCAGAGGCCCCATCAGGAAACTTCAGTTCAAACCGCTCCCCTCCTCTGCACTGCCCCCTGATAGTCCATTCATGGTTTTCCAGAAGACACTTACTGTGTTGCCCCATCCCCCCTGCTTATCTCTACTGACAACTCTCTTTGTAATCTGTCCCCTGACACTCGTGGTGGTGGTGGCTGATGTGCCATCATTGACAGGATGGGCAAAGGCTCTGTAATCCCAGCTCTGGAGACAGTCACAAATGTCCTGGTCAGATTCAGGAGCGGGGGGGGGGGGGGGGGGTCATCGCAGAGCTGCTGACCACCGAGAGAACATCTCAGGTTGTCAGAGTAGCTTGGGTGTGCAGCTCCCCGCCCACTCCCAGCTCCCTCCTTACCTGCCTCCCTTACACATTTTACTGTCTAGCCAGGGAAGACCTGTCAGCATGATGGCAGACCAACCGGGCCTAAAGAGTGGGCCCATGGCAAGAGGTGGCTAGGTCCTGAGACGTGGAAAGGCTGAGGTGTGAGGGCTTCTGGTCTCTAGCCAGGGATGTGACATGAAGGTCAAGAGTGGGATATGAAGGCAGTGCAATTCACAACTGCCCTAAGGCCCTCCCAGGCCTGTTTATATCTACGCTTCTTCCCCTCAACCCTTCCCCCTCTACTTACTTGACCATACCAGCTTTATTCACCGAGGCCCCCAGCCTGGGAGGCACAGCCCCTGGCAGACCTGAGCCAGAGGGATGAGCAGAAACAGGGCTTTAGTTTGTGGAGGGAGCCAAGGGCAGAGTTGGGAGTGGAAGGGGTGTAGTCTGCCCCCCAAAAGATGGCGCCTGCTGGGTACAGTGGGCTCGCTTCTTGGAGGAAGCAGTCACAGCTCTCCTGTCCGATGCCTCGCGTGGGCACAGGTACCGTCCTCTTCTGCGTCACCCCTTTCGTGGCGGTCAGTGGTCATGGCAACCCAGGGAAGGAGCTTGTCTGAGGTCAGAGGTCAGGAGCCTAGACCCTGGTGGCCGGGAGAGACTCAGTGCCCAAGTTGCCCCATGCCCCTGGTCGGGGATGCTGGCTTTTTGGTGGCGAGGAAAGCGATCGCGCCAATCCTACAGAATGACTGACCAAGGAGGCCTGGCAGGCACGATATTGAGAGCAAGAGAACAAAGCTCTGTGGGCATGAAACCGGGGACATTAGGGGGACAGTGTAGAAAATGGAGAGTCTGAGAGACGACCTGCTGACAGCCTCGGCAGCCTGTTCTTTCCAGGTGGGGCCACCTGTCCTTCCTTCAGCTCTGCCCGTCTGTCCGCACCTGTTTACCCATGGTCTCCAAGAGTCTTCCTGACCTCTGCCCCCCGACCCCCACCCTTCACCTTCTCTAGAATGGTCCCGTCTCTCCTGATGAGAACCCCTCCCAGTCCTACCCCCTCCTTGACTTTCTGCACGATGCCGTCCTGCCCCCATCTCTCTCCTCTCTGTTCATTGCCTCCCCCTGTCTCCTACATCTGGTTTCTCCCTACCTGGACTTGGCTGAAGGGCCAGGATTTCCTTTGAGGGTCTTAATTGAATTCTTCTCAGGTGAGGCCAGGACTCCTCCAAAATCCATCTGTTTTTTTTCCTGGGCTCCTCCACCCCTTCCCTCCCCGTGTCATACCCAGGGAGGGGGTACCACTTGGTCCCAGCTCCCAGTGTTTGCCATAGAGTTAATGTTTAGCTCGGGGTCATTTCCCTCGTCTCAGCCCCAAGCTGCCTGACGTCCTGCCTTGCCCAGCCCAGCCCAGCCCATTGTCGGGGGTGTAGGAGACAAAGGCTGAGCGCTGAGACTTGTCTCTTAAGAGTTATCTCTCTGGGTGTATCCTGCCTATGCCTCACCCGACCCACCGAGGTCATCCCTTTGTTTGGCCTGCAGCAATAAACAAACGTTTCTGGGCAATTACTGTAAGGATGCAGCTTTCGTGGGTGTAGGTACTGCCTAGATCTTGGGGTCTGGTATGGCCCAGGAGGGAGGCATTCTGGTCACCCTGCAAAATGGAACTACTCGGTTCTCCTGCTATACCGCAGAGGGTAGGGCTGACACACACAGGCCAGAGAGAAGCTCAGGTGTATGGTTTGAAGAGCGTAGACAGGGACTGGGCACCAGGAAGCCATGCACGTATTACTGGATCTGTGTGGCTGTGCACACAGGAGATGCGACGTAAACAGGAACAGTTCTAGAAGTGTATGAGGAATGCGATCGTTTGGTAAACAGATTTGGAGCAGCAGACATCTGGAACACGTCATGCTCGGTGCTGTAGAAGATAGAGGGCTGTTTGAGGTTTAGACCCCTCCTGGGGAGGACAGCGGTTTGATGAAGCTACCTGCCTGCGCTTGTGACGGGTGGAGGCCGTGGGGCTGTGTCCGGTGTGCAGATGCTAAAGACAGGGAGATAGGAGTTTGGGAAAGGAGTCAAGCTCTACTTTCTCTAAAACCTTTTAACCGGGAAACCCTGGGCTCCTCAGAGTCAGAATCTGGGAGTTTGGGAGTCAAGGATCTCCATCTGTAATGCATTCCTGTAGTCCTTCTAAAGCATGCTCATGTTTGAGTGCCGCTGGCTCTAACCTTGGAAACTCCTAGGCCAGAGGCCCCTCCTTCATCATGTGCAGACTTGGGACCCCTGAGGCAGACACAGTGGGCATAGCTGTGGGGCGTGGGGCAGGTGCCCCATTTGTTTCAGAGGTCTGACTTTTCCTGGGGTCCCAAGTCCAGTCTTCCCAGTCCCAGGGCTATCTCTTCGCTGCCCCCGCTTCTGCCTGGACCCCTTCCTGGCCCCATTGGCTTCAGCTCCCAAGATCCCAAGGATCTTGATAATCCTTGAGCTAAAGTTCTTTGACTATTTTAAATTAAAATAGGTGAGCCATGTCTCCTTTTGACCCCGGGGTCAGATTCTCTGCTCTTAGCATTGCTACTTGGCCCTCAAGGTCTGAGGAGCTGCCTGGGAATCCTTTTGGCCTTCGGTCCCCCTCCTGCCAGTGCTGGAGGCAGGGCAGGGTCCCCGGAGCTGGTGACGTCAGCTTCTCCAGGCGATCTGCCCGACTTCTCCCCCCTGGCATATCTACAGTGCGAAGAGTCCAGCTTCCCGACCTCCTGCTGCCCCTGCGCAGAGGGTAGTTGGTGGACCGGTGGGTCAGTGAGGGGAGAGTGTGCCCCCAAAGTCCCTGGCCGTTAGAGTCTCCGATTTCAGATTTCACCACAGCAGCAGTGCTCCTGGCACCTCCCCCACCCCCTCCCCCACCAGGAGCCCCGGCCAGCTACTTTCCATTGCAGGAAACATCTGCTGGGGAGGCCAGGCTAGGCCGGGGGGTTACTGGAGGACGTTGGCCAGTACCGTCACCCAGATCCTGTAACTTGAAGCATGTGGAGGGCTCTGGCCCTGCCCGCCCACCCACCCTGCCTCCCTCCTGCCACGGGCGGGCAACTCTAACAAAGAAGTTGTTTGCTGGGCAGCTAAGCAGAGCACGGTCTGGGAGGAAAGGGGTGTGTGTAGGGGTGGGGGTGAGAGCAGGCCTTGTTGCCACAGCCAGTGGTGGCCGCTCTGCCTGGGAGAGGGCCATGAGTCATAGGGACCGGCGCCCGCCCAGGGAAGAGATTGCACGGTGAACAGCCCGCCTTATGGGACAGGCCAGACAGAGCTGGGAAGCTGGGAGTTCATTCTCTCCTGGGAGTTTCTGACCAACTATGAGCTGTGTGTGAGTAACCGGCGGGGTGCACCTGTGCACCTGGCTGTGGGGTCATCCTCTTCCTGTGCAGTCGGTCTGTCCTCCAGGAGCCTGCTTGTTCAGAGCCCTCAGCTGGCCCTGTGCACCTGCCGTGTGTCTGCGTCGTCTGGCCCCTGCCTGCCTCTTGAAGTGGCTGTCCACATTGACTAGAGGAGGGGCTTCACCACATCCCCTCTGGGTCACCCTCAGCCCAACAACCGGCCACACTGTGGGAGCCAAAGTGGGACAAAGCAAAACCTGGCCATGGGAGACTGGCTGGCCAGCCTGTCCCAGGAACCATGCGGACGACACCCTCCCACTCGTGAGGTTCCGTGCTGAGAGCAGAGCTCTAGGAGGGAAAAGGAGGCCGGGCAGGGTCACGAAGGCTCTCTGCCAAGCCACCAGAGGTTGCCCATCTGTGTCCAGCCCAGACAAGACGGACTGTTTTCATCCTGAGGGAATCAGAGCTCAAGGAGCGGGGCTCCACTGGGAGGCGGAGCCGTGGGGAGCAATGGAATCTCTGACGGAGTCTGGGGTCCTCTGGAGCCTCCTGCTGGAGCAGGACAGCCAGCCTTTGCAGTGGTACCTGAAGAAGTTTCCAGATACACCTGCTGGTGCAGAGCTCTGCTTTGGGCACGGATCTGAGGAAATCCCAGCCGTGAGTGTGCCTCCCAACCCCTCCGGGCCTGAGTGACATTCCGCTGGGCCTTTGTAATTCGTCACTTGGCCCCAGATCACCCAGGGGCCCCAGATCTTGATAATCCTTGAGCCAAAGTTCTTTGACGATTTTAAATTAAAATAGGTGAACCATGGCTCACTTTTGGAGAAGATTGCTTTAAGAGCGGGCTGGGGGGGCGGGGGTTGCGGGGAGCAGAGGGTCAGGTCTCTTGTGTCACAAGGATCTATGGTGGCAGGTCGTCCTACCGTGTATTTACTTAGAGTTTAGGAAGCAAAGGCGGCCGCCATCCACACCGGCAGCCAGCCGGGAAGAAATCGGAGCATTTATATGCAAGACCAAGTTGAGGAGTCCCTACACCCAAGCCACTTGTTGTAGAACTGGCCGAGGTCAGAGGTCAAGGCGGGATTTGCCCTCCCCCTCCGTACAGCTGCAGCTTTGTTCTGAGGAGAGGGGAGGAGTGGCTCCCTCCCTTTGCCAGAGGTTTGGTGTGGAGATTATGGCCAGACACCATGCACTGTGCACCTCTGTAAAATGCCCGAGTTCCCAGTGGAAATCCGGGTGAGGGAGCACTATGGAAAGCCCATTAGGAATAGGAACACTTCTGGGCTTCAGGTAACTGGATGCCTGATGCCCGCTTTCACCTGCAGGGGGCTCGGGGCCATCTGGTAGGCTGGTCCTCAGGCTGATAACTGGAGTGTGGTAATGAAGACCCGCTTGATCGTTGCATTCATTTAAAAACAATTAATCGTGGTAAGGAACATAAAATGTTCCATCTTAAGTATTTCTCAGTTCAGTAGCATTAAGTGCATTCACACTGTACTGCCACCAATTTCCAGAACTTCTTCCCCTTGAAAAACTGAAACTTTATTACCACGCCCCTGGACAAAAAGACCCACTCGTGGGCCTGAAAGGCTAGCGGGGGCCCCAAAGCAGGTGAACATCTCATCCGCAAGAGAGCGTGCTCTGCTGGGGCATCCTGTCGTTTCCTTCTTGGCACCGAGATCCTAAGGCAACATGGAGACGTGACTCCGACCAGGGGCTCTGGACCACCTTGGTTCATGCTCTCCTCTCCCGCTTGGTAACCACATACTTTGGACAAGTTGCTTAACCTCTCTGTGCCTCAACTTCCTAGTGTGTAAAATGGGATAATGAAAACAATCTGTGGCCAAATGAAATGATGTATATGAAGGGCTAACAATGACAATGCTTGGTACATGGTAATAACTCATTTTGTGTTAACTTAACTATAGCTCTAGAAGGGGCGCCTGGGTGGCTCAGTCGGTGAAGCATCTGACTCAGTTTTTGGTTCAAGCCCTGCGCCCGGCCCCACACTGACAGCTGGAGCCTGATTGGGATTCTCTGTTTCCCTCTCTCTCTCTCTCTTCCCCTCCCACACTCATGCATGAGCTTGTGCATTCTCTCTCTCTCAAAATAGATGAATACACTTAAAAAAAAAAAGAAGGTCAGACATAATTAGGAACTTACTGATGATCAGGTGGTCAAGCAGGGGTTTTCATTGTGCAGGCTCTGTTCTGCAAGGCCAGGCAGCCAGTTAGATTGGATATCTCAGTATCGGTTTGGAGCTATCATATAGGCCAGAGGAGTGTTATATTGGGAGGTCTTTTCTAGCCACAGGAGAGGTTGGCTTCTAGATACTCACTCCCAATGGCCCTGATACTTGGTTCAAACACACGGCAGGTGATTTTTGCAGTTTGGGCTTCTGCAGCATAGCATTGCCTGGGGGGTGGGAGGTAGCACGGCATCCACTGGAAATCTCTTCCAGAAATCCTCCCCAAACTGAAGTCCTGTCATTACGTCTCCTTCAACTTCCTGTGATATTCCTCTTCCCTCTGGCACAAAAGCCATTGAGCCACTTAGCTCAGGTAGTCAACTGCAGGCTCTGAATGTGGTCGGGCCACAGCCTGAGTTTGCTCACAGGCCAGCGAGCTTCACAGAAAGCCAAAAACGAACAGTCTAAGGTGCATTTCATTGCAATTCATTGCACCCAGCTGTATGTCAGTGGATTCCCAGGGAAGTGGCTGAGAGAGTGTAAATGGCCAAGATCTATCTGTCGCCATCATCAGGACAATCTGTGTGCACCCGTGCACTCCTGGCATAAGTAGGTCAGTGAACCTCCTGGGTGGAGTACACATGTTTCTCTGTCGCAATGCATGGCTCTTCTGGGTTGTGCACCTGTCTTCCTGTATCATCCTCGGGTACCTTTTTTTTTAATTTTTCATTTTAATTTTAAGATTGTAAGTTTGGAAAGATCAGGATTCCTGTCTATTCAACTGGCTGATGGAATTTCCATGGAGGATTTGCTAAGGTGGTTTATGGGTACGAGCCTGCACGGAGGCACCCAAAAAGCTAGGTGGGCACAGAGTCACCTGGTGGCACCAGTGATGGGAGGTGAGCTCAGGACCAGGAATCCAGAAAGCTGCCCCTGACCAGCTGGAGAAACCTTGGGGAGGGGTCTCCTCTCTGGCCTTTGTTTCCTCATCAGTAATGTAAGTGTTGGAGTGGATAGTCTTATAAAGGGTGGGGAGGGAATGAAGGCTGCGTGCCTCTAGTTGCCAGGTGTGCTTTTAAATTCTCTGTGTGCTTACTCTAGTACTAGCTTTATGGGTTTTTTAAAATCCAGTCTTGGTGAAGTGCAGGTCTTCTCCCTGCCCCGTTTTCCTGAGATATAATTGAGATGTCACATTGATATAGTCCTCCATTTTGATTTCTTTTTTTTTCCTTGTTGTGAATTTCATACACGGCCAAGTACTTACTGTGTTAGTCATGATAACCACTTCTGAGGGATGCACTGAGTACCGTCATATTCTGGGTCCTCCCGGGGGGCTGAGGGAGCCCTTCTGAGCCCCTGTTTCACTGTCAAGGTGGTACTTCCTGCTGGCAGAAGGCAGGACAGCAATAGCTCTCATGGTGGGTCCCAGGAAGCTCCCTGGACGTGTCCCTCCTTCTTTTCTCTTCTTGGAATGCAATGTGGGCCCTGCTTCGTCTGTTTGACGTTTTTGCGTCGATGGCCACTTTTTCAGTGGCAGATTCTCTCCGCGGTGTTTTTCCATAATACCGAAGCTCCCTTTGCCTAACCTGGCCGCTTAGGGTCTGTGGGATAACAGGGCCTCATCTTTGCCTTTTAAATACGCAAGCAGGTGCTTTTCCTGCATCTGCCTCCCCAGCCCCACGGAACCTGGAAGCATCCTGCTAACCTTGGCCGTTGTCGTGCAGGTATTAAGCCCAACTTACAAGCAGAGAAATGAAGACTTCAGAAAGCTCTTTAAGCAACTTCCAGACACGGAGCGCCTCATTGTTGGTGAGCTGGGAGACCTGGGGATGGAGGGCAGGGGGCAAGAAGGAAGTCTGGGATCCCAAGGACAGCACTCAGGCTGCTTCTGTCTCGAGGTTGCCCACATAAAAGCCAGCCCAAGCGAGAACATCTGTCCGGGAGCAGGGAGAGAAGATGTCCAGAGCGCTGACCCCGGTGGTTGTGGCTCAGGGCTAAGTACCATGTGTGTGGTGGCCTTGACAGAAAACCCAACCTGGAAGGAGTCTCTGCCATTCTTAACCTCTGTAGATGGCCCAGCGGTGAAGGGTTGGGGTAACTGTGTAGGGGAGGGGTGTTCGTTGACTTTAAAAAAAAAAAAATTTTTTTTAGTGTTTATTTTGAGAGAGAGCATGAGCAGGGGAGGGGCAGAGCAAGAGAATCCCAAGAAGGCTCCATGCTGTCAGTGCAGAGCCCCATGCAGGGCTCAGTCTCATAAAGCGTGAGGTCATGACCTGAGCTGAAATCAAGAGTCGGACACTTAACCGACTGAGCCACCCAGGCGCCCCGTGGCCTTTTCTTTTTTTATTTATTTATTTATTTTTTTTTTTAAATTTTTTTTTTTTCAACGTTTTTTATTTATTTTTGGGACAGAGAGAGACAGAGCATGAACGGGGGAGGGGCAGAGAGAGAGGGAGACACAGAATCGGAAACAGGCTCCAGGCTCCGAGCCATCAGCCCAGAGCCTGACGCAGGGCTCGAACTCACGGACCGTGAGATCGTGACCTGGCTGAAGTCGGACGCTTAACCGACTGCGCCACCCAGGCGCCCCCCCCCCCCCCCCCCCCCCCCCCCGTGGCCTTTTCTACCTCCGACGTCTTTGCCCCGCCTCTGCCATCTCATCCATTCCTCTGCCTCCAGGCGGAAGCACGGTGATATTTCAAATCACGTGAGACACCAGGGACTCCCTTGGCCACGAGTTCAAGGGTCTCACCCACCTAGTGAGCCTAGTGAGTGGGAGGCAGTTGGGCTCCCCCAGTGCTGGTGCAGGGCACGCATGCTTAACTCGTGGTTCGCTGAAGATGCGTCCCGTCTCTGAGCTCTCTGCCCCCCATCCTACCACAGATTACTCATGTGCACTCCAAAGAGACATTCTTCTTCAGGGCCGACTCTACCTCTCTGAAAATTGGATCTGCTTCTACAGCAACATCTTCCGCTGGGAAACTCTGGTAAAGACCTGGGGCTTGCCTCCGGGGTTGTCCCCTTGGCTGTGACTGAACGAGCTGCCCCCCACCTGCCCCTTTTTGTTGACTTCGTGCTCCACCCACACCTTTGCACAATTCCTAAATGTACAGGCCGAGTCTTGAGGGATAGACCTCCTCTACCACGTCTTCCCCTCCCTCCCTCCCTCCCTCCCTCCCTCTTGGGTGTGGAAGAGAGTGTGGGAGCATCTGCTTTCGGCAAATGCAGTTAAGTATCCTGCAAGGCGTAGGATAGTTGAGTAAAAGGAACATTGGCCTCAGAACTGGCTTGTACGTTATCTGCGTTCTCCACCTAGTGAGCTGTGTGCTACTAGGCTGGTCCTTTGCTCTTTCTCTATTTCCTTATCTTAGGAGATCAAGTGGGAAGAGGTAAACTGGGTGACTTTTATGGTTGCATCCAGTGCCGGTGTTCTGTGTCTCTGTAAGTGGCAAGTAGCACGGGGCCTCTGCACGTTAATCGGACCGTGTAGACTTGAGAAAGAAGGCTCCCTGCACCAGGAGCTGAGGCACCCTTGGGCTCTAGGCGAGGCTCAGCCACCACGTCGCCCTGTGGCCTCCGTGAAGTAGGGGGCTACACCAGGTGATCTCCGAGGAGGTCCCTTCTAGGTTTAGAAATACGTAGACTGACACGTGATCTCCCCTCTCTGAACTGGGGCCATGCGAATGCTCACTGCCGACTCAGTTAATGTCTCCTCTCGTTATCCACCCTCCCTTCCCTGTGGGGTGCCAGCTGACTGTCCGTTTGAAAGACATCTGCTCCATGACTAAAGAAAAAACAGCCCGCCTCATTCCCAATGCCATCCAAGTTTGCACTGACTCAGAAAAGGTAAGTGGAGTCTGACCTTGGACTTTCTGCTCCCCGCTGCCCCTGGCCCCAAGCCTCCCGCTTCTGTCCCTCGGTTGCATGAATATGGAAGCCAGTAGTATGGCAGTGGGGGATGGTCAGGTGATGCAGATCGTGGGGGTCGCCTCCACTGGGTCAGGGTGTTTGGATTCTGAGCAGGGGTGAAGATGGAACGGCTGAACGTTGCCCTTGGAGCCGGAACACTTAAATTTGAGTCCCGTAACCGTAGGTGTGTGCCGTTGCCTCTCTCAGCCTCAGTTTTCCCGTGTATAAAGTGGAGCCAGCCATTCCTATAACACTCTTGAAGTGACATCACATATTTGGAAACACTAAATCGTAAAGCGTTGTACACATGTAAGATGTTATTATATATCCGTGTAGAGCTCCTCAAAAGGGATGAGAGTCAGGGGCGCCTGGGTGGCTCAGTCGGTTAAGCGTCCGACTTCAGCTCAGGTCACGATCTCGCGGTCCGTGAGTTTGAGCCCCGCGTCGGGCTCTGTGCTGACCGCTCAGAGCCTGGAGCCCGCTTCGGATTCTGCGTCTCCCTCTCTGTCTGCCCCTCCCCTGCTCATGCTGTGTCTCTCTCTGTCTCAAAAATAAATACAAACATTAAAAAAAAAAAAGATTTAAAAAAATAAATAAAAGAGGGATGAGAGTCTGGTAGGAAATGGATTCAGCACATCAGGATGGGGAAAATGTGGTAGGTAACATTTAGGGCAGAGAAAACACTGTGATCTTTGATCTTTAACCAGAGCCTGAAGACTGATAGCTTCAGGGCTAGGGGTGGACCAGGCTTCTGCTGAACACAGGTCCACCATGCCCTTGGACTGAGGCAGTTCAGTGGCAGCAACCATGAGACTTTGGGGTCAGATGGCATTTGGTTTGAATTCTGTTTTTCCTCACGAATCAGCTTTGTGATTACAGACGTCACCTGATCCCCACCAGCCTGTTTATTAGGTATTAGCAGTTATGTTTATTTTCCAAGGCTTTTGTGTGATTAAAATGAAGCAGCAGCATTTGGGAAGCGCCTGGATCGTGTTCAGTACCATCTGGTTTTCCATCATTTCCCCCCCGCGCGTTACACAGGGTCCCCACTAATGTGTAAGCACAAAGAGCAGGAGTCCCTCTCTCCCTGTCCTGATTGCTGTTGTATCCCAAATGTGTAAAATCGTACCCAGCACGTACCACATTCAGTTATTTGTTGACTTAATATTGAAAGGGTGAGTGGGTTAGTGGGTTTGTCTTCTCAAGGGCCAGTTCACAGCTCACCACTTAATAACCCAGTTCTAGCCGGTAGGTGAAAGAAGCTTCTTTGGAGGTGGAAAGAAAAAGAAGCTTTTATGGAGGTGAAAACCTCCACCCAGAGAGAGAAGCACTTAGCATTTAGCATTTAACATGGGTGACTGAAGGACTTGGTGACGGTGAGGACTTAGGGGGTCCCAGGTACACAGACCCCGAGGATTCATCCCCATCGCGAGAGTACCCTGGTGTCATGGTCACCGATAACTGTAGCATTTGGGGATGAATTCAGCAGCTTCTTTGTTTATTTTTGTTTTGTTTTATTTTAATTAATTAATTAAGTTTAATGTTTGTTTTTGAGAGAGACAGATAGAGTGTGAATGGGGGAGGGGCAGAGAGAGAGAGAGGGAGACACAGAATCTGAAACACCCTCCAGCTTTGAGCTGTCAGCACAGAGCCTGACGTGGGGCTTGAACTCAGCAACCATCAGATCGTGACCTGAGCTGAACGGTCGGACACTTAACTGACTAAGCCACCCAGGTGCCCCAGCAGCTTCTTTTTTTTTTTTTTTTTTTAAAGGATGAAGCACCCTGTCTCCTCCATTCGTTATATCGTGAGTCTTACCAGATATTTCTTGCTGTTTTCCCCAAATCTAGCACTTTTTCACTTCATTCGGAGCCCGGGATAGGACGTACATGATGATGTTCCGGCTCTGGCAGAATGCACTCCTCGAAAAGGTGAGTGCCGCCCAGCTCCTTCCTTCAGCCTCAGCACGCACATCCGTCCGGAATGCTCTTTCCCCTGAGGTGGGGGCCCCACGGAGAGATTGCTCTTACTGGGACATTGGCTTGCTCCAAAGCCGCCCACGTGGTTCGGGAAAGCCCCCCCAGACTCGGGGTGAGTTACGTCTTCTCCCACACGTGGTGCCGTGTGAGCAGCCTCGTCGCTGTCTGCACCGAGGCCTTCCTGGACCTCAGACACTTCAGTCCCACTGTTGTAAAATGTGCCAGCGTTTGTTTTAGTCAGGAATGGTGAGACACACAGAGGTGGAGGTGACTGTTAGGAAAGGATCAGTTTTCAGGCTTATGGGGGCCTAGAGGCAGAGGTGCATCCCACCGTGCAGAAACACACGGGGAAGTGCCAGCCGGCGTCAGCCAGGAGGCAGAGAGAGCGAGGGGGAAAGCATGCCAGAGCTTCTGTTGTGATTTTTTTTTTTTTGCAGGAAGCAATAGGTGAGGCAGGGTAAGCAGGCGGACAGGTTGAGGATCAGCTACTTTGAATAATTCCATCTGGCTTCAGGGCACAGAGACTGTCTCTGGGTGCCTGGTACCTGTCCCTGGAGTACGTAAAGCTGAATACTAGGGACCTGGACTGTAAGAGCTGGAAAAGAAGGTGGTATCCACCTCGGATTGGTCAGTCGCGTGTGAAAGATGCACTTCAGGCACGTGGTTTTCTATCTGCGGGAATTACCTAACCCCAGGAGGGGCAGTCCCGCCCCAGTGAGCAAGGCCTCAGATCCCGGAGCATCAAAAATACAGAAAATAGGGGGCACCTGGGTGGCTCCGTCGGTTAAGTGTCCGACTTCAACTCAGGTCACGATCTCGCGGTCCGTGAGTTCGAGCCCCGCGTCAGGTTCTGGGCTGACGGCTCAGAGCCTGGAGCCTGTTTCAGATTCTGTGTCTCCCTGTCTCTGCCCCTCCCCCGTTCATGCTCTGTCTCTCTCTGTCTCAAAAATAAAATAAACGTTAAAAAAAAAAAATTTTAGAATTTCTTCTAACCTGAAGATCTACAGCCCTGGCATAAATCCAGGTAACTTATTTGAGCTGAGATGTTCTGCCTTAAGTAGCTATCAACAGTAGTAACATGATAATGTGTTTTAACGTCCACTGGCCTGTTTGGATCTTCAGTTCACAACCACTGTCATTGCTGGATAAGACAGAGGGACGTCCATACGGTTCACAGGTACTCTCACAAAATAGATGTGTGCCGATTGTCCTTGACCTGGTTGTGGTCAATCAAGCCAAGCCAAATGGAATGGACAGGGAAGGGTGAATGGAGAAGGGGAGAACATAGAATGGCAAAGGCGTCCCAGGTGGGATGAATGCTATACATAAGGGCCAAAGATAGGAGGCAGGAGGTCCAGATAAAGGAAAAGGAGATGTTTCCCTCTGGCTCTGTGAGGGCCAGCACCCGCCAGCTCAGGGAGAGCCCTGACTATGCTATTCTAGGCATTTCTCCTTAGGTGGAAACCCAGAACCCTGGCTCCTGGCAATCTGCCAGCACCTGCTGCTTTTTTTTTCCCTTAATTTTTAATTTTATTTGGGGGGGGAGTGGCAGAGAAAGGGGGAGAGAGAATTTCAAGCGGGCTCTGCGCTGATAGCACGGAGCCCGATGTGGGACTCGATCCCATGACCCTGGGATCATGACCTGAGCCAAAATCAAGAGTCAGACGCTCAACCAACAGAACCACCCAGGCGCCCCAGCACCTGCTTCTTAAACCATAACCTTGAAAGGATGGACTCGGAGAATTCTCAGATTCTTCATCGAATCTATTGATGGGAAACATGCTTTATGTTTGACTTAAAAATCTATCTTTGTATTTTGACTGCTTCTCTTTTTCTTAATTCTCTTGCTCTCTTTTTCACATACTTCCCTTACCACCTGCTCCCCCTCCTTCCAGTTTAAGACTCATTCATGGTTCCTCCAGTCTTAGTTCTTCCACATTCTGTTGCCTCTTTCCCAAAAATCTGAACCCCATGCGAGCTCACTTTTCTGAGGACAGTACTTTTGAGGACCTGTAGACACCCAGTGAAATAAGAAACTAGAACTAATACATAGAACTGTAGGCAAACTGATTCTGCGTGACAATAAAGAAGGAAGTGTGCAGGTAGCCAAGAGAGGGTTGGATGTGATGACCTTTGAGGTCCCTTGAACTATGAGAATATAGGTTTCTTTCCAACCACAAGAACTTTCCAACTATGGAATGGGCCTCTGAGGTCACACCTCGTTCTTGAACATGAGGCAGTAGGGCCTACGTGACCAGCATTAGTATAAGGAGATTTCTGAGGTGTTGGGGAGACTGGCTCAAGGGACCGAGTCCGAATCAGACACTCTGTGATCACCTTGGCCCCAGAGTAACACTGGCTTATGACGCCTAATGCTCGACCTCATCCATAGGAGCAAAAGATGGCTAGTTACCATCCTTAAGGGGCCAGTTGATTCCATTATGCAAACCTGAGTTGTGGGGACAGGTCAAGTTCCTGGCTCTACTGAAAGCCATATTGTTGGCAGAAGATAGGTGTCTGACGATGGGCTTGGAAAAGGGAAGAAGAGGTGGAGGAAGCTGTCACAGAGGCGTTACTCTCCTCTTCGTCCAGCAAGGGAGCATGGAGGCCAGCTTCTCCTTCCCTCAAGGGAGTCCAGCTCAACTCAGTGCCTCCGTGTAGAGTGGGGTCCTGAGGAAGGAAGGGTCACAGTCACTCTGTTGTCTCCTGCAGCCCCTCTGTCCCAAGGAGCTCTGGCACTTTGTTCACCAGTGCTATGGGAATGAATTGGGCCTTACCAGTGACGACGAGGACTACGTGCCCCCCGATGACGACTTCAACACTATGGGGTGAGAAGGCAGAGGGCAGCTTCTCCAAGAGGGACTGGGATGGTGGGGACAGCCTTCCCGGGGAGTGATGTCTAAGTGAGGCCCTGAAGGAAGTGAGGGGGTCAACCATGAGCTTACCTGTGGGAGACTTTCCCAGGCAGAGACAAAAGCAAGCGGGTGGGTGGGTGGGTGGAATGGACAAAGCACAAGCGGGAAGAGGTGAGGCCAGGGGCCAGATTCTGAAGGCCTTTTGGCCAACATGATGATTGGCTCTCACTCAGAGTGGGACAGGAAGCCCTGGGAAGGCTTTGACTAGGTAATTGATAACTGACTTAACATTTTAATAGGATCACTCTGGCTCCTGGGTTGAAAATAGATCAGGGAGGAGCAAGAGCAGACAGGCTAAGAGGCTTGAATAATTTAGATCATTTAGATGAGAGGTGAAGGTGGTTTGGACCAGGAGGGTAGCAGTAAAAATGGCAGCAAGTGGTTAGTTTCTGAATATATTTTTGAAAGTAGAACCAGATACATTTTGAAGGATTTGCTGACAGATTGGAAAGGAACCAAAAATGGCTTTAAGGTTTTCTTGGATTTACCAACTGGAAGAGTAGAGAAGTTCCAAACCGAGATGGACAATACTATAGACCAGATTTGGGGGAGAAGATCAGGCAGGTTGGGTCTCAGAGGACTGTTAGCCAGGTGGAGATGTCACATAGACATTTGTGTTTGTGAGTGTGGAGTTCACGAGGGAAGTCTGGGCGAGGGACATAAATTAGGGAATTATGAGTGGATAGCCGTGAGATTGGCTGAAGCCACCAAGTGGCTGAATGAACATAAGAAAAGAAGTTCAGGGACTCAGCTTGGGGACACTCAACAAGAAGGAGAAGCAACAAAAGAAATCCTGGAAGAACAGCCAGCCAGGCAGGAGGAAGACTGGGAGACCTGGCATCCTAGAGGCCAAGGGAAGGAGGCTTTAGGGAGAAGGAAGCATCGTTGTATCTCATGCTGTCGATGGATTGAGAAAGATGGGAATGTGGGTAGGTGGGGGCCCAGTGGTGGTGTGTGAGGCACAGAGCAGTAGAAGGCCAGGAAAGAGCACCGAATGTGTTGTAGGTAGACCCGGGCTCAGGTAGGATTTCCGACATTTAGTGGTAGTTATCACTTAATCTCTGTGAACATCTGTCTATTTGATTATCTTTAGGAGGCACATAATAGATTACTCAAGAGTTGTCATGCATCCAGATGGGGCAATAGGTAAAGTTTAAGATGTTGGTGACGGTGATGATTGCTCCCTTAGGAAAGGCTACAGTGACGTCCCTGAAGTGTCCCTACAAGGACACCCGCCTCTACCTCAAGGAGGGTTTCCCTTCAGGCGTCCAAGGCAAAGAAGTTCACTAGTTAGGATACAGAATCTGGGCATTATCAACAAAAGGCCCTCGTGTCCGGGGTGTCATCCTCATCACTGTGTGGGAAATAAAATGTGTGTTCAGAGACCGGTTAATTCATTCAAAGGGTCAGGTTGGGATGGGATGGGATGGGATGCCAGCGGGCGAAAGATAGTTTAAGACACATAATAGTTGTATTTAGGCATGGTTAAATCTAAGAAGAGGTGACTTTGGAGCCAGACATTGTACATGGGGCTGGGGGTGCAGGGTGGGGAGAAGGCGTCAGGAGAACAGTGTAGCAGGGGGGTGGTGTTTTGAGGAAGATCATTCACAAAGCAAAGAAGCAAGAAAGCCGATAGTTTGGGATGGGGTGGACAGATCTGGGGCTCTTAGAATAGTTGGTGGTCTTGGCAGCAAGGTTAACAGGAATGTATGGTGTCCTCTCTCAGCTACTGTGAGGAGATCCCCGTGGAAGAGAATGAAGTGAATGACAGCTCGTCGAAAAGCAGCATCGAGACCAAGCCAGATGCCAGTCCTCAGCTACCCAAGAAATCCATCACCAACAGCACGCTGACATCCACAGGGAGCAGCGAAGCCCCCGTGTCGGTATGGGCAGTAAGACCTTTCTTCCTCCCCCAATCCAGTGGCCGGTGTTTCCCAGCCGAGCTAACTTCACAGGACCCCAGCCCGGGGAGTGGGCAGAAGGGAGGTTGGTTACCCTGTGGTCAGTTTGTTCACGGAGACATCCTAGAGCCGGTGGGCTCTCTGTTCTAACAGCATAGTCCCAGGATCCAGAGCCGGGTTCTCGGTGCCTTGAATATAAGATCTTGTTTGCTTTCTGAGTGGATAAAAACCATTCCAAGTTCACTGACGTGGGCTTCACTCCCGGCGGAGTGTTCCAGATCAGCCCCTCTGTGGAGAATTATCCCAGGGTTTTGTGTGTGTGTGTGTGTGTGTGTGTGTGTGTGTGTGTGTGTTTACTGCCTTGATCTGAGGTCAAAATCATGGATGAATCTGGGACTGTATACCTCTTCCCTGTTCATTCAAGGATTAGGTTTTGAGTTCCTAGTGTGTATACTCTCCCGATTTATTTTCCCGCTGTAGCTAGACTTTGTGAAAGAGAGAAAAATGTGTTCAGAAGAAAGACCTTTATTCTCTGAGACTTGGTTACAGAGGGGATGGAAACCTGATGAAGGAAGCGTCAGGTGGCTGGCAGGTAGAAGAATGGGTGGGTTTTTTGGAAAGGATTCCCCGAGAGGGGGGCCTCCTATTCCACTGGCGTAAGGGTCAGGCAGACCGCCTGGCCTTGGAGTGAAAACGTTATTCGTTTGGTGCCGAATCTCCATTTTCTGTCTCTGGGGTTATCTCAAAAACGGAAAGACCTGTATCTCTTCCCTTCCAAGGCTAAGGGGAGAATAAATTTAAAACCGCCGATGAAGCTTTTGAGCTTCTGGGCAGACGGGTCATAGCCAGAGGCAGGCTGACGTGTTGTCGCCTGGCTCCAGGGACAGAGCTGTGCCTGAAGGCACTAACTCTGCTCACTGCTGGGGCTTGGTGTGCTCTTCCCTGGTGAGCGAGACAAGGGCAGAACCTTCTTCTGTGTTCTCCCATCTTCCACGGTGGAGCTGGGGAAAACCCCTGGAGTGTGACTCCAGCCCAGCTCCTGAGCAGCTGTGTTGTGAACGTGAGTGCTCCCAGGCTGGGGAAATCTCCCTTTGGAGACCCCCCCAGCAGGTTGCCCCTGTCGGGTGACGGCTTCGTCCCCACTCTAGTTTGATGGCTTGCCCCTGGAGGAGGAGGTGCTGGATGGCGATGGGTCCCTGGAGAAGGAGCTTGCCATTGACAACATCATCGGGGAGAAGATGGAGATCATCGCACCCGTGACCTCCCCTTCGCTGGACTTCAATGACAACGAGGACATCCCCACCGAGCTCAGTGACTCTTCCGACACCCATGATGAAGGTGGGCATTGGAAAATGGGTGTGCAGCGTGGCCCTTCCCCTCTCCATTTTGAAGGCTAATGGGATGTTGTGTAGGAAGGCTGGAGTTCGTGTCTGGGCTTCCAGTGGAAGGGCGGGTGGGTAACAGAGCCTTTTTTTTTTTTTTTTTTTTTTTTTAATTTCATTTGTTTTTAACATACATTTTTCAGGGTAGTCACTGCAGGATCCATGTTATGCCATATTTGTCTTTCTTCACTCGATAGATAATGTTTTGTCCTGCCATCCCGTCTCGTCACTGAGTGTACCCCCCCGTTGCCTTGTTCGTTCCCCATAGAGATGCGATGCAGGGCAGTGTATACGCCACAGGAAAGTGCCAGTCAGCTGCTTCCTGGAAATAATCAGATTTTTTTTTTTTTAATGTTTGTTTATTTTTGAGTGAGACAGAACACGAGCGGGGGAGGGCAGAGAGAAAGGGAGACACAGAATCCGAAGCAGGCTCCAGGCTCCGAGCTGTCGGCATAGACCCCGATGCGGTGCTCGAACTCGAACTCACAAACCACGAGACCGTGACCTGAGCTGAAGTCGGACGCTTAACCGACTGAGCCACCCAGGCGCCCCTGGAAATAATCAGATTTTATTAGAACCTTGCTTTAGTGACTCCAGCATTGGGCTTTCAGACCAGGCTACAAGGAAAGGTATTGCTGGGTCACTCGGACTCCAGAGTCTGCCTTTCTCTCCAGTACTTCTAGGTAGTATTTCGTACCTCATTCCTGCACAGGGTTAGCTTCTAGGACCTAGCTTGGGAATGTTTTGCTTCTGACATTCCAGGGCTAGAAGCCAAATTGTCAGTCTTCATGAAATTGGCTGATCCACTGAACTGGTGGTAGGCTTGACTAGTAAGTGCATGTGGACGGTGCTCATTTGAACATCTGTGGACAGTCCCTCCTGTGGTCACCTCGAGTGTCTTTCTCCCCCCTGCCTGGTTTCCCTACTCCATCTAGGATGCAGGGCCAGTGCAAATGACTGCACGGGTTGGGTGCCGCATAGCAGCAAGGGCGCCAGTCACGTAAACTCAGACATGACCGCTCCCATAGTGCTTGTCTTGTGCAGTCATGGGCCCTGTGTGACGCTTCTGAGCCACAGGGGTGCCAGCAATGGCGGCATCGTGCCTGAGATCACATACCAGCCTCCGTAGGTGCGGCAGTTAGGGACTGTGGGGTGCCGAGGGCTTGGGAGGGGCGCTGGGGTTTTAGCAGCACGCCTGTACCCTCAGGAACATTCTCCCGGAGCAAATAGAGACCGGAGAAAGGTGGAGGGTGTGGAAATCCTGGGCGAAACATCGCAGTGCCTTATGGAAGCGGAGCAGGGCTTGTATGGTTAAGGGATCACAGCCCTGCAGACCAGCCCAGCCTTAGAAGCTTTTATATAAACAGGTTATTCCAGATGAATCCATGTCCCTTTAACGCACTTGTGCCATGATTGCAATGCCTTTTGTCGTCTGTCGTGGTTAACTTACAAGCTCTGGATAACTGATAACTTTGAGGTTACCAGTTCAGCTCAGGAACTGAGATCTGAGTGTTAGTCTAAGATCACCTTGATTAGGAAGGAAGCCTTGAAAACAGAAGAGCCGATAGCACATTTCCATACTCTTTGTCAAGCGAGGCTGAATAGAATGCCAGTTAGAGTAAGTTTGTGCGCGCAGGCGAAGGAGGAGACAGGGCAGAGGTGAGGTCATTAACCACTACCCACCCCGGCCGCCCTTGACCCTTGGTAAGGCCACATAAGCCACAGAGACGTAACTGCTCTGGGGGCGTCCCTGGGGCCGTCCGCCCCTCTGCCTTCACTCTCCGTGGCTCTTCGGTGCAGGGGAGGTCCAGGCCTTCTACGAGGACCTGAGTGGCCGGCAGTACGTGAATGAAGTCTTCAACTTCAGTGTGGACAAGCTCTATGACCTGCTGTTCACCGACTCGCCCTTCCAGCGGGACTTCATGGAGCAACGGCGGTTCTCCGGTCAGTCCTTCCGGGGCTGGTGCCTCCCGTCCCTTCCCTCTTGGCCACACTTCTTCCTTTTCTCCCCAAGCTCCCTCCTGTTCCAGGCCACCCAATGGCCCGGGGCACCCCCTTTCCGGCTCCCCCAGGGCCCTGCTGGTTGCTCCTCCCCCTCCCCAGCACTCAGTGCCAGGCCCCGGAGGCTCACCAGCGGGCAAGACCTCCCGGAGTCCACCGTCTAACAAAGAGTAGCCGCGACCCTTTCTCAGTGGGCACCCGTGGTGTGCCAGGCACATGACGTTATCTCATGTGACCCTCGGATCTGCCACGTGTGCGAGCACTGCGATCCCCAGGGTACCGAGGAGGAAACCAGAATTCAGACCGTTCTTGCTTGCCCGGGGCCACGCAGCCAAGTAGAGCCCGAGCCAGGATTCAAACCTAGGACTCTCTGCGTTCCTGCTTTGTACCTGCGTGCTCCTGTCTCCTCCCCTTGCCCCTGTTCTGCTCCCCAGCAGGCGTGTGGCTCTGGCCCAGCAGAGCTACTAGGCATCTGAGTCTGTGAAAGACCATCTAGAGCGTAGCCCTCTGCCAGGAGGAGAGGGCATGCTGTGGGCACGGGGAGGACACGCCTTAGAGGAGAGGGCTTGTTCCCAAGGATCCCAGGCCCTCGTCACAGTGGCTCCAGTGTTGCCGGCACCCCCGCAGGTGGCCCCGAGACTGCCTGTCCCAGCCCCAGGAACAATCAGCATTCCGGAGCCCTATGCAGAATTTCGGCAATGCTACAATGAGCCTCTTTCTGCTTCGACTCCCCCTCCTCCCCTCCTCCTCTCCGGGGCCTCAGGCTCCCACTTGCTTCCTTTTGGGGGTCAGTCAGCAGTCAGTACAGTCAAGAGTTCACTTGGAGGGGAAATTCGGATATGGTGAGGGCATGCCTCTTTCCCTCCCTCATCCCAGGGCTCTTCTCCACCCTCAGATATCATCTTCCATCCATGGAAGAAGGAAGAGAATGGCAACCAGAGCCGAGTGATTCTCTATACCATCACCCTCACCAACCCTCTGGCTCCTAAAACTGCCACTGTCAGGGAGACACAGGTGAGTTGAGGGCAGGGGCACCGAAGAGCGGCAGGAAGAAGGATCAGGGCTAGTACGCCAGGAAGAAGTTTCCGGGTTGCAAGCATCGTCTAGCCCCGAGGTGGGAACACCTAACGTCCTCCCATTCCCAGTGTTTCTGGGTCCTCCGCCTAGAAGTGTGCGGTGGGCAGGGGAGATGCTTCCCTTCCTTGCTTCTCTTTAGCGATGTCCGGTGGACCCTTCTCCCCACAGACCATGTACAAGGCGAGCCAGGAGAGTGAATGTTACGTGATAGACGCCGAGGTCCTCACGCACGACGTGCCCTACCACGACTACTTCTACACCATCAATCGCTACACCCTCACCCGCGTGGCTCGGAACAAGAGTCGACTCAGGTGTGGCGTCTGGAGGGCCTGAGCGGGTTCACAGGAAGTCCCTGGTGTGCACGGATGTCCTCGCTCATGCAGTGGCAATAAAACGGGTGTTTGGTGAAAGGCTACAGGGAGCCCTCTTGGGAATCGGGACATTCTGCACACCCACATCTCAAAGGGGCCTGCACCTTTCTCATCCTCTGCTTTAAAAAACAGTTTTTGGGGGGGTGTCTGTGCTGCTGTCTGCGTTTATCTAAACCTCCCTCCTTCCTTCCTTTATCACCCCCCCCCCCGCCGCCCCCTCGTACCTCCTGTCCCCTCCATCCTTCGCCCCCGCACAGTGTCTAGGCTTCTCCCTTCCAGCTTCTTTGGAGAGTTTCCTGACTAGACGTTCTTTCTATTCAGTTCACACAGAGGCAGCTTGTTGACCTCAGATAAACCTCTGTAGAAAGGCGCCCACCTGTAACCCCCTGAACACTTCTCGGGGGACAGGGTGAGGTGGCTCGCAAGCGTAGGCATGCTGACATCAGGCCAGGGCGTCCCTGAGGACGGCTGGGGAGAGAGCAGGGCAGGCAGCCGTAAAAATAGGAGCATAGGGGTGCCCAGGTGGCTCAGTCAGTTAAGCGTCCAACTCTTGATTTCAGCTCAGGTCATGATTTCACAGTTTGTGGGATCAAGCCCTGCCGTGTCAGGCTCTGTGCTGATAGCCTGGAGCCTGCTTGAGATTCTCTCTCTCCCTCTCTCTCTCTGCCCCTCCCGTGTGTGTGCGCTCTCTCTCTCTTTCAAGATAAATAAACATTAAAAAGACGGGAGCCCTGTTTCAGAGCCGCTGTGTAGGAGTGGAAGGGGATATAGTATGCAAGCAGAGAGACCCATGACTGGGAGAGAGAATATTTGGAAAAAAGCAAGAGCTGGCAGTGTCAAGGTGGGGAGGCCAGAGCCAGGGCTGGTAGCAGCAGATCATGCTCTGAAAGGTGGGAATGATGGAACCCTAGAGCCTGATTTGGACTTGAAAGTGTCTGCAGAAGGCAAAAAGGACCCCCATGGCTGGCCGGCTGGCTGGCACCATCTGGAAGAGAGCGTGGTGTCACAATAGAGCCATGGGCTTGGAGTCGAGAGCCCTGTTGTTAGCCTTTGGTCCGCTAGACTAGTCTAGAACTCCCGTTGTCTCACCTGCAAAGTGAGGATAAAGCCACCAGTTCCACTGATCTCCAAAGGCGGCCAGGGAGACCAGATGGCGTGGTGGGTGTGGTGTGAAGGGACTTTTCACCTCGTAAAGTGCGGCACAAATGCGAAGCCGCTTTGGACTTAAACCTGAAATCGCTTCTCGGCCTTTTGGCTAAGATCAAGTGTGGACTTAAACCTGAATTCTTTTTGCGCGGCAGGGGAGGGTCTGCCCAGGAAATGGCTGATCGTGTTTCTGGCTTTTCCCTCAGGGTCTCCACAGAGCTGCGCTATCGAAAACAGCCCTGGGGGTTAGTGAAGACCTTCATCGAGAAGAACTTCTGGAGTGGGCTGGAGGACTACTTCCGCCACCTGGGTGAGCATGCGCTGTAGCCATCGGTGCTGCTTGAACTGCATCCGGCCGCCACCATCCAGGGGACCAGGAGACATGGAGAGTGGAGGGGGGCGCAGACCGAGATGGGGAAGGAGTATCATGGGGTCCCTAAGTCCGCCCCAGAAATGGATACAGAATTGGGCATGTATGGGAACGTGTGCATTTTCCAAGAGGTTCTGCCTGTAACTTTTACGGGATCTGTGACTTTCCCATCTGATCACACTGGTGGTAATTCAGTTATGGAGAGGAAATAAAGGCCTGTGAATGCTTCCATTAGGAAATGGGGTATGCCCCAAGCTGTGTGCATGAGGGTGCAGATCCTGGGGACCTAGGTCTACAAAATGTTGAGCAACCCTGAAGAGGGGTTGGGGTGGGGCTGAATCCCAGCTTCCTGAGGCCCGTGGCCATCCCCGAGGGACCCCCGCCCTCGCATTCAGTGTCCCAGAGTACAGTACGGTAAGATGGCTGTCTCAGCTAGGAGCAGACAGCTGTTTCTGGAGGCCAGTGTGTCGAGCTGGAGGTATAGGCAGATGGCCTTTCGTCTGTGACAGAGAGCGAGCTGACCAAAACGGAGAGCACCTACCTGGCTGAGATGCACAGACAGTCTCCCAAAGAGAAGGCCAGCAAGCCCCCAACGGTACGGAGGAGGAAGCGCCCCCATGCTCACCTGCGGGTGCCTCACCTGGAAGAGGTGATGAGCCCCGTCACCACACCCACTGATGAAGATGTGGGCCACAGGATCAAACACGTGGCAGGTGCGTGCCAGGTGGGAGTGGGGGCGTGGCTCAGGGCTTTGACCCAGAGCCGTGTGCCCAGGCCGAGGCGTATGCGTGCACACGCTCATTTTGCATCCTCGGGTATAGATTGTGTATGATTTGCACACGACTCCTTAAATTTCAGCCTCCGGATCCTCTACCTATTTCCCTTTGCCCTTTAATGTCCTCAGTCCCTGCTGAACCCACGTGTGGGGTCTGCTGAATAGACGTGATCTGAACTCCGTGTCCCTGTGGATGGACTCAAATGTGTAACTTCCAAACTTGGGGCAAATGCACCAGGGACAAGCCCCAGTGCAGACGCCAGAGATGACCTCATAACCTGAATGTCAGAGAGCCCAAGGCAGCCCCCCTCCCCTGGCCCCCACAGGCCCACTGAGGACCTGCCCTACCAGACAGTGGACTCCCTTGACCTGTCTCCCCCTTGCATCCAGCGTGCACAGCCTCATGTCTTCTCAGTCATGGCGACATGCAGCCATAAGAAGCCTTAGAGACGGCTAATCCGGCAGTTTTTAGGCCATGCTTCGCACAGCCGTAGGCGTTCCTCAGGATGGGGACAGGAGAGGAGGAAAGAACCAGCCTTCCACGTCCCTCCCCTCAGTCTCAACCAGAGCACCCCGCCTTAGGTGTTTTATACGTAGGATTTCTGACCAGCACGGCGTTTGAATAAACTGAGTCTCCGGCATTGAGACTTGCTCAGCATCTCGTAGCGGGTTATAAATAAAGCGAGGGCGGAGAGCGGTCTCTAGTCCTCGCCGCGGGCTGTTGCCTGAGCCATGGCTAAGCTGTGGGCACTTTGTCCCGCCCCTGCGTGTCCCAGTTACATAAGGCTGTTGAGTTTCCCGTGCGTTTGGTGACTTTAATGTCCACGTTGCTGGGCCCACCCCAGACCTTGCCCTCGAGGAGTTTCCCTTGTACTTTTGTGGAGGCCGAGTGTATCTATCCTGTCATCATGACAGCGCCACGGACGGTTGTCCTTCATCCGCTGAGGCTCTGTGCATGACCGCCGTCAGAGCAGCCAGCGGACTTGAGCGCCACAATGGTGACAGCGTCTTTACTCTCCCCCACAGGTTCCACGCAGACACGGCATGTCCCCGAGGACACCCCTAACGGCTTCCACCTGCAGAGTGTGTCCAAGCTGCTGCTGGTTATCAGCTGTGTGTAAGGGATTCCAGGCTCTTCCCCAACCTGCCCTCCCTGCCTGCTGGCCCCTCAGGCGTATGAGCACCCCCACACCACAGCCCTGCTTCTTCTTTGTCCTCTAGGCTTCTTCCTTCAGATCAGTCGCTCTGTCCGTCATTCCTTGCCTCTTTGCTTCTTTTTCTCTGTTTTATTTAGCATTTGCTGTAAGCTAGGCCTTCGGGATTGAGAAGGGGATTCTCTGCATCCATGCCCTTAGGAACTCAGTTTCAAGGGGATAGGACAGGCAGCAAATTCAGAATTACCACACCGTTGGGAAAATGCTAACATAGAGATGCTACACAGCATCTTCGGAGCCCATTCGTTCATTTGGGAGGGATGTTCTGTGGCTCTGCTGTGTGCCAGGTGCAAGGACCATGCACTCCTGGGCCCCCACTTTGGCGGGAGAGCCAGACAAAATCAATGACTACAGTCCAGAAAGGCATATGCTTATATTCATGTAAATAATTTATAATAGTGCCATAATGTTATAAAACGGTAGGCTCAGTGCCATTCACAGAAGGATGCCGGGCAGGGAGAGAGGGCATGGAAAGAATGCGGGTGTAGGGTGGGGAGAGCACAGCTGTCTGCAGCTTAGTAAGCCCGCAGCCCGCCCCGGACGCCCCTGCATCCCTGTGAGCTGGGGGTGCCTGAGACAGCCGAGTGCTGACCGCTCGCGCTCCGTTCACCTGGTGCCTCTACCCCCGCCTTTCCTGGGGGTTGGGCTGTGCCGTGAGCTTATGGGGGCACAGCTGGTGAGGGGCGTGGGGGCTGCCTAGACGCAGGCCCTGACAGTCGTGCACCAGGCACTAGCCTGCCTCCAGATCTTCCTTTTGTGACACCCCCTCCTCCCTCCTTCAACCCCCACTAAAGTGTTTTCAGAGAGGCAGAAGCAGGGGCACAGCCCAGCCATGAGGGAGCACTGAAGGAGGCCCTGGGGTGACATGGTTTGTTTTGCCTTTTTTTTTCCCCCCCCAAAATGTTTATTTATTTATTTTAGAGAAAGAGAGAGAACAAGCAGGGGAGGGGCAGAGAGAGCAAGAGAGAGAATCCCAAGCAGCCACCGCACTGTCAGCGTAGAGCCCGACGTGGGGATCAGTCCCACAACCGTGAGATCATGACCTGAGCTAAAATCGAGAGTCAGACGCTAGCCGACTGAGCCACCCAGATGCCCCACTTTTGCATTAGTTAAAAAAGTCACTGTGACAGCCATGCGCGGAAGCCTAGAGAAGGAAGGGCTGGAGGCGGGCAGGCCAGTCAGAGTAAGTGGCAGTGACGTAGGCGAGCGTGACTGTCCGGCAGGTGAGCGATTGGGGCTGACAGGTCCTGCAGGGGGAAGACCCGTTAGCCACGCGGTTGGGTAGCCGAAGAAGAGGAATGACCGCAGCGAGCACCCGTAGATGGTTGTGTCATTAACAGAACGGGCACAGGGTTGTCAGAGAAGCTGCTCCATTCCGCGTGTGTCTTGAGCTGCCAAAGGTTATATCCAGGCGGAGGTGACAGGTACTTGCTGATGCGGACCTGGAGCGAGGCAGAGAAGCATGGGTCGCGGATGCTGGTTTAGTCAACAGTAGCATGAAAGCCGTGGGTGCGGATGAGACCATCCTCCGAGGACAGCGGGGTGGGTGGGGGCGAGAAAGAGCAGGGCTGCAGACAAGGCCCCTGTGAGGAACGTGAGGCAGGCTCTCTGCTAACCTTAACTGAGTATGTAACAAAAGTAGATGGAAAATTCTTCTGTGAGTGGCCTCAGAAGCCAAGTTATTTTCACAAAATCAAATGCAGGGATGTGTCCGGGTGGCTCAGATCAGTTACGCAGCCGTCTGTTGGTTTCGGCTCAGGACATGGTCTCATGGTTTATGAGTTCGAGCCCCATGTCAGGCTCTGCACTGACAATGCGGAACCTGCTTGGGATTCTCTCTCCATCTGTCTCTGTCCCTCCCTGCTTGTTCATGTTCTCTCTCTGTCTCTCTCTCTCTCTCAAAATAAATAAATAAATCCTAGAAAAAGTCAAATGCAAAGACAGCTGTAAGACCAGTAAAATTCGCATTTAGCAGCATCCATCTGATGTGATTCGTACTGTTCTGTAAAGTCTCTCCTGGTTGGGTTTGGGAGATAGAAAACTTTAACCTCAGGTAAGTTCCCTGAGCTTTTTCTGCATGTTGACTTATTTAAGCAGGCCTGCTCTTAATTAAGTACTTATTTAAGTAGGCCTGCTCTCCTGAGTCAGTGGTATAGCATGGCATTAACTAACTTTGGGGCTTTATTAGTTTGGGATAATCAGACCTCGCCTTTCAACACCAGGGGGCTCAGGCGAGGGATCTGCTGACCGTGTGCGTGTGGAATGGACCTGTGTGGCACAGACCGCCCTGCGTCTGGCAGGCCCGCACCGCCGTCCGCCTGCCTCGAGGCAGCTCGGCTCTCCCTCCTCTTTTCTCTGTTTAGACCACCGCAGGACCCTCCCTCAGCATGCAGGGGTGTCCCTGGACCTTCACTGAGCACAGGCAGGATTCTAATAAACACAGACCCAAATGCAGGAGCTGAGATTGTGTGCGGCACATGCCGAAGAGGCAGGCATTCCGATCTCCTCTGGCGTGTGCTGATACGATGAAAGACAGTATCCACTGAAAGTCAACGCAGTATTTAGAGATTCTTCTGGAGAACTCACAGAGCCCTGAGAACACGGCCCGGTAGGGTCAGGCATTTGCAGCTGCCAGCTCCAGGAATACTACCTTGCATGCAGAGAACAGCACAGTATCTCTCTCTCTCTCTCTCTCTCTCTCTCTCTCTCTCTCTCTCTGTCTCTCTCTCTCTCTCACTCACGTGCACACACACACACACACTTCGAAAGGTCAAAGGCATAGTGTCGGACTTTCTTTGTTGGTCCTTTTCCGTCTTTCACTCTGTCTTCCCGGGGTGCCATCTTCCCTTTTCCTGTGTGTATCCTGATCCGGGCCTGTACCTCCTCTAACGATAAAACCGCCCTTCGTCGAGGGCTTCCTGGGTGCTGGGTGCTTTATGTCCACTTCGACCCATGCGTGTCACAGCTCTAGCACGGTAGGCACCGTCCCTGTTGAGGAAGGGGGTTCGGAGAAGCTAGGGAACTTCATCAGAAGTTAAGAACCTTGAAGCGGCAAGCCGGGATCGTTCCCAGTTCCGTGCGTCTCTCGGTCCCCTTGCTACCCAGGTCTTCATCCCTCTATTCCGTGACTTGTGTCCTAAGATGATCTTGATGGCAGCCAATGACACCGAGGGAAGGAGAGAATGTCCCCATTCTCTCGGTGGCTCTCTGTCCCCCCGGATCCTCCTTACCACCTCCCTGTCTCTGACCAGTTCCGGCCCAGACCGGGGAGCCTCGTGACCCCAGCTGGGACTGGGCAGGTACCAGGAGGAGACTGCCCTTTTTAAGGCATCCCGCTAACACCTGTGACGTGGATCAGGCAGATGCTCCACAGTTTGACCTTCTGTTGTGCCTCAAGTTGGGTGGGTGGGAGGACTTGCCTCGATTTGTCACCGAAGATCTGTTTGCAGCTGCTCTCTCTGGCTCCTTGCTTGCTGGGTCTCCTCATCCATGGATGCTTGCTTCCGGTGTTTCCTTCCCCCAGCCTCTCAGTTGCTCTCTGGCTTGGTTACAGTGCAGCTCTCCCCACTCTCCCCCTGCACTGGTCTGTTCTAACCTCTGCCTCCTCCCCGTTTTTCCTCCTTGCTCCCATTAGGATCTGTTTCAGGTACTGGCTCTCTGATCGCTTCCTTTACCCTTCATCTCTTTTCCTCTCCATCTTACCTCTTCCCCCAGGCACCCAGACTCTGGGTGGCTCTTGCGTGTCTCTCTTTCCCAATGCCTTCACCCACATACCTCCCCATGGCTCTCCTGCTGTGTCCCGGCCCCTCCAGATGAGAGTCTCTCTCTATCTCTCTCTCTCTCTCTCTCTCTTCACCCCCCTTCCTCTCCCTTGCTGCATCCTTCCACCTCACTCACTGCAATGCTTCAGGTGACCAGTGGTTAAGGACAGCAGCTGCCTCTGGGGTGGGGGACATCCCTGGCTTTTAGAGGGAGCATGCATTCTCGATGACGTCTCATGGCCGTTGCTTCCCCCTCCCCCCTCGTCTCTTCCCTAGTCTGGTGCTGCTGGTCATCCTTAACATGATGCTCTTCTATAAACTCTGGATGTTGGAATACACCACCCAGACCCTCACTGCCTGGCAGGGTCTGAGGCTCCAAGAAAGGTAATCCTTGCCTCTTCCCTTTGCCACCACGTTCACCCCACCCAGTACCGTGCCCCAGTTCCTGCCGCCCAGTCTCCTTGGGACTGCCCTGCTGCCCTTGGCCAGTGGGTAACCCTTGGGGATGCATCCGTTGGCAAGCTATGAAAACTGTCCGCGTAGCTTTAGTCTGCTTCAGATCGGGGGCACAGGGGAACCGGGGGGCATTGAGCAGAGGACAAAGCAGTCTGATGTGACTCTCTGTCCTCTAGGGGTCTGGGAGCACAGGAGAGTCCACTGAGCATAACTCCAGCTGCCAGGGTACCCCTTCTTCTACCCCACAGGTTACCCCAGTCTCAGACAGAATGGGCCCAGCTCTTGGAGTCCCAACAAAAGTACCACGATACTGAGCTCCAAAAATGGAGGGAGATCATCAAATCCTCAGTGATGCTTCTTGACCAGGTGAGATGTCCCCACCTTCTCTCCTTGCCCCCGTCTTCCAGAGATGGAGCTCCTTCCCTGCGCTCTGGGAAAGATCACCATCCCCATCCCCACCCACCGGACCTCACTCTCCCATTTCATTCTTACCCTGGGCCATCCGATGTTCTGATTTTAAAGCCATCCTGGAATGGGCTGTTGGAAACACAGGTGCACTCCCCCAAATAATAACAATGAAGTTTGCGGGAAAGTTGTAGGTTGCACGGAAGGACCAATCTTTTTTCTTTTTTGGCAACTCACAGCCATCTGACAGGCATTTGAAGAGAGAACCTCCATTTCACAAAGATTTGTCTTCCCAGAGGGCCTAATTTTCTAGTCCCTTTTGATGTATGCCATCCCCCCTCCCCCACCCTGAACACCACATAGCCAACACACAACCCCTAATATGTCATTCTTCCCCCGAGGCTGCGCTGCTAGTCTGGGAAAATGGTTGTTGAACTAAGTCATCTTTCCATAACATCTTCTAGTACAGGTGCCTGTATTCCTTCCAAAAACTAGATGCATCTGTTTCAGAAAATCCTGGGGCAAAACCAATAATAAGTTTAGTTGTATCAAGGGCGGGAGCGTCTGACTTCCCCCAGAAGAAGTTAACATCTTATACAAAACTGCCATGTAGTTGCCAAGACAGCAAGAAGCTACCTTTGCTCTAAAGACAGTTAAGAAGATAAGAGACTAAGGCTTTGTCTTGTTCCCATTAAAATTTCTGTTCCTAAGGCGTTCCTTATGTTTGGTGACCAGCCAGACTTGAGGTGGAATCCCGACCTTGCCACCAACTAGACCTTGAGCAAGGGACATAACGTTACTGACTTACAGTTTCTTAATTTATAAAATGATTATAATTGTAACTTCATGAAATTGCTGTCGGGATTTGATGGTCCATGGGAGACACTCCGTAATAGTAAATCTTATTTCCCCTTCATGGTGTGGTCTTTGCTCTAAATTAAGGAGAGAGAGTTTTAATGCAGCTGTCAGGATCCAGTTGAAGGTGTTTCAGGATATCATGTTTAGCTTTAAAGCCATGGATTTTTTTTTTTTTTTTTTAAGGGTAAACAGCATAGCAGGCGTTTCAAAAGACCTGTCCTATCAAGAAGGGTTGATAGAATTAAAGATATGCCCGGGAGAAGGAAAGACGGGGGTGAGGAAAACAGGATAGGTGTTTTGTTTCATTCCCTTTAAGAGTAGCTTCTAAAAGAATTAATAACAAACCCCCTATCCCCGAGGAGCAGAGGGGGGTACAGAAGACCCAGAGAGAAGAAAGCTGTAGATTAGGCAGAGATCAGAGGATCTGAAAATCCATGAAATGTGTCGTGGTAGGACAAGCCAGTTGGGTTCTGCCGCTGACCTAACCATATTAGTGTGCCTGTTTCTTAAAGGAGGTTAAGAGGAAGAAATTCAGTCAAGGTTAATTCCGTGATATGGGTACAACTAGAAGCCTACTCAGCTGTCCATTCTCTGCTTGACATGCGGGGTGTATATGCTGTCCAGACACACATGAAACAAAGCGATTACAGAGGAGTCCACTGCAGAGTCCTAGTGAGTGCTTTCCAGGTGGCCAGGAATAAGAAAGAGGATTATGCGCCAGAGAAAGTTTGGATTTGTTCTGGGTCCACAATGGGTGAGACTGGAATGGGCAAGAGAGACGAGTCCTAGGCGGGGGGAACAACGTGGCAAAACGTACAAAGGTAGAAATACCGAGTGTTAGGGTCGATGGGGAAACCAAATCCAATGAGTAGAAGACCGCCTAGTGTGGTTCCTTATAGCAATTGAATGCTTTGAGGGAATTTTTTTTTAAAAATTTTTTAATGTTTATTTTTGAGAGAGGAGAGAGAGAGACAGAGCATGAAGAATAGAGAGAGAAGGAGACCCAGAATCTGAAGCAGGCTGCAGGCTCCAAGCCGTCAGCACAAGAGCCCACGGGGCTCGAACTCACGAACTGTGAGATCACGACCTGAGCCAAAGTCGGATACTTAAACCACTGAGCCACCCAGGCACCTTGAGCGAATTCTTTTTTTTTTTTTTATTTTTTGAGAGAGAGCGACAAAGTGAGCAGGGGAGGGGCAGAGAGGGAGAGAGAGAATCCCAAGCAGGCTCCACACTGTCAGTACGGAAAGGGCTTGAACCCACAAACCATGAGATCATGACCTGAGCTGAAACCAACTAGTAGGATGCTTAACTGACTGAGCCACCCACATGCCCTAACCCTGAGAGAATTCTTCATTCAGCAACAGAAGGACTACAAATCACTGAGACACAGTGAACCTCACCCTAGGGGTTCCCAGTGCTAGACTGGCTGTCCCCTTTCTGCCTGAGACGATGTCCTACCTTGTCCTAGGAGCCCGGCTCCCTTGAACTTGCTGGCATGATAGGGGACTTGCCCTAGGTGGGCGTGGTGGGTGCTGCTGGACAAAGAAGCCCACTGGGGGTGCAAACCCGTAGCTGGGTGGGGTTCCCTGTCTTCCAGATGAAGGACTCTCTCATCAATCTTCAGAACGGCATCAGGTCCCGCGACTACACATCAGGAAGTGAAGAGAAGAGGAACCGCTATCACTGACCAGGCAGGAGCAGGGGTGGCTGCAAGAGGCCTGTGCAATACGTGTACATAGACCATATAAATATATATATAAATATATATATATATACAGAATATAAATATATATATATTATATACAGATTTTAAAAAGAGATAATGCCTATGTACCAGGGAGAAGGAGCCGGACGGCCTCCTGTGCTGGCCGGGCCGAGGGGCCGAGGAGGGCAGGGACCACCTCTCAGCACCGACCTCCCCTGATCCTCCTCCTCCCCATCCCTTCCCCCACCCCCAACCCTTTCCCTCACTGGCCGTCCTTGGCTCTGAGAAGGGAAATGTTGTTGAGCCAAAGTTATGCCTGTGAAGACCCTGGGGTCTCGAAGTCTCAAGGGGGCATTGCTTAAGGTGCTTCATTCCCCAATCCTCTTTTGATTTGTCTCCAAAATAAAAGAGAATCTCCCGCCCCCCCCCCCCCCTCCCCGCGCTTCCCCAGGTGCTCTCTTGTGAACAGGAAGCATCCAGGGCCGGAGCCCAATCAAAAGTCTGCCACCTGTGGCCACGCCCCTTTCTGTGGACGCCACGCCCCCAACCCAGTTGGGGGGTTGGAGGGCTGGGAAGGCTGTGCCTGCGTGATTGGGCTTTGTAGCTGAAGGCTCCCCTGGGGACTTGTGTACCTAACGGTGTTCTCCTCCATCACCCCTGCACCTTCCCCTAACCCGTGTAGGGTGTGGACCCAATAAGGGCTGGGAATTTCTGACCTTCCCACCCCCCTTCTCTCTGGTCTTCTCCCAGGCTGGATCTGGGTGAAGTGTCACTTTTTAGTGCCTAAAGCCCTATTTTTTCTCTGTGCCCTAAGAGCACACATTGTTTATTAGCCAGGATGGAGCATTTTTGATCTTGTTAAACCCCTTTTTAAGTGGTTATAAGCAAGGCGGGCCTGTGGCTCTAATTCCTTCATTTTGAGCTGTCCATTTGATTTCTGGGACGATCCAGGGTGCCCTAGGGACGTCCGGGGTTTGGGAGAGCGAGTGCCCTCACATTGTACATATTGTGGGTTCACACGGAACGCTGTGTAAGTAGTGAGCAACTTGGTGAGTGCTCACTTGGCTGCCAGCATCGTTTACTCTAAGAGAAGAGCCAACTTTAGTCAAGGGAGACACTGGAGACCTTCTGCACAAGGAAGGAGACCTAGGCTTTTGGAAGGAATACATTTGGGAAACATGCGTGCATTTGTGAAGGAAAAGGCCTGATTGAGTCTCTGCCCTTTGGAGGCCATTCCAAATCCTGTTTCTAAGACTTAGGAGAATTCTGGTAAAGGGGGCAAAGCCTTCTCTGGTCTCTGGCCCCAGGGAGGTAGGAGAGCACTAAGGAGGAGAAAGTGAGTCATCCAGATCCATTTTGGAGTTGGTTCACTAGGATTCGTGCACTTATCTGACCTCTATCTGACCTCGTCGGGCCCTTGTAGCCACGATTACCATTTTTTATTCACTAACTGCTATTCTAACATATAATGACCAGAGGGATCCTGCCAGCCCCAGGCAGAGCTCACGGTGCTCAGTCAGGAAAGGATCGTACCAGTTTGGCAAGGAAAGTTCTTTTAGATTGCTCGTTATTCTAGTGGGCCTCTTGATGCGAGGGACAGAAGAAACGCAGGGCTTCTCACTGATGTGGCCCAAAAGAAGGGCAAGTTGTGTTCTTCTCTTGGAACGGCCGGAACATCCCACTTTTATAATCAAAGACAAGTTTTTGACTTTTTAGTCTGAGAATATGGCCTTATTATTGCCCTAAGAGCAGGAATACATGCCCCAGGGGAGTAGGCTGAGAAGGCTCCACAGAATCAGCTAGAATTGATATCCCTCCTCTAGAAAAGGAGATGTGAGGGATGGAGTTGAACATAATCCTTGGGAAGGGTGCATAGGCCCACGGGTCAGTGGGTCACCACTCATTCTTGTCCGGGGCTCTGAATGGGAGACACCCTGGTGAGGGTCAGGGCTCGTGGGCCCTGGGCCAAAGGAGGAATAGTGCAGACTGCTAGAAATTTTCCTGGTGCAGTGGCCAGAAGCCAAAATTAGTGTCAGAAACCTTTGAAAGCAAAAATGATAAATTCTCTAACTTAATCCATGTACAATTATTTATCTAAATCCATTCAATTGTTGAAGGTCCCATGGTGGGACCTTTGGGGTGACTTACAAAGGGTTCTCTGCCGGCAGTAAAGCAATACAAGTGGGCCTGGCTACGCAGAGTTGCTCAGCTTTTGCTTTACCTCTTCGGCCATTCCAGGGAGGAGTAGGTAACAGGGAGGGACGCATTTAGTATGTCCAAGGAATCATCATGATTGCTGGGGGTGTGAGCCCAGGAGACAGGGTCTACACACAGGGAACGTCCTTCCACCTGCCTCTTTCCTAGGAATCATGATCTCTCTGGTGGGCTCTCTCTGATATAATAACGTTTTAAACCTTCAAACCAGGAGAAAGCTCAGCACCTCTGTTGACTCCCAAACAAAAGCTCCCCCCCCCCCCCCTTATTCAATAGCCTGTCGAAGAAAAGGGATTCATCTTGCCCTTGCAGATAAGTCTGGGAGTGAAACTGATACATAACATTGCAACTCAAATCCAACAGCTTTGATTGTAGCTGTCTACCTGGGAGCATCCAAACTACCACCCTTTCTGTTACTTCTTCCAGCCAGTGCTTTGTTTTTGTTCATGTAAGAACTCTGGTCACATAGGAGTCTTTATGTGAGGATTCCTGTTGTAACGATTGAGAGCTTGCGCTCAAAGATTTTGCAAAGTTTCTAACCAGGTGGCAAACAACTACTGGGTCTATACTTCCAACTGCAGTGTACTTGAAGGGATTAAGATTGGCCTTGGAGAATCCACTCGTGTCTACAACTCGTCCGTCCCCCGTCCACCTCCCTGGCACAGGGGCAACAAGACCGGCAACCTGAAGCTGTCTGTAAGGGCACTGGGCTGAGTCAGGAGACCTGGGCCCGAGGCCTGGCTCTGCTCTTAGACAAGTCCCTTCCCCTTTCTGAACATCAGTATCCTCGTTTGTAATAGGAAGGGGGGTAGGCTAGACTGTCTCGAAGATAGGTTCTAGCTGAGCATTGTCTTGGAGGCTGGGTCAGAGACTGGCAAGGCAGGGCTTTCTCAAACGTGGAAGGTGCTCTGCCAGAAGAGAACAAGCGTCTGAGCTAGAGCTTCCCTGGTGTTTAGAGGGGTAGTAGGACAGCATCAGGGTTCCCAAGAAATCCAGGGTAGTTAACTTTCTTCTTTATGGGCTGGCAGGACTAGGGAGGCCTAGTGAGGTAGGGAAGGGGAGATAAAGTTTGTCGTACTTCCCAGTATTAACCTAGGAGGGTGGTTCTTCCTTTGTTGGCTTAGTCTTTGTTTGGGAAGGGACTTTCTCTAAGTTGGGAGGAGGATAATGGCAAGAATGGCACCATCTTGGATTGAGCTCATCTTTCGTCTCTAGGCTATAAAGCCTTTCATCTGTCCATCCTTCCTCCTCCTTGCTAGAAGAAACACTGGAGAGAAGCCATTCCTGGCCCTAGCACTTCTCTTTTGGCTCAATCCAAACCTTGTTGGGTTTTAGATTAATTGTGAACCTTTGGCTAAAATCCTTGGGTTGCTTTAGAGCACTGACCCTAAGAATCTGGGATTTTAGGAAGGGGGAGGGGGATCAAGAAACCTCAAAGAGGAATGCTTTGCTAGAAATGGCTTCCCTCTGTGTCCCTCTCCCTGATCCATGCTTGAACCATGTCTAAATCATTTGTGGACAGCATTTCTAGGGTGAAATCTTGCAGAAAGGACTAGGGAAAGACTCTTTCTAGACTATTTGTGGTCCCAGAAGTATGCTTTCTGTGCCATACTGTGCTGTTGCTTTAGCTCTGCAGGGCAGCCAAAGCCAGCCCTTCCTCTCTAGGACCCCCAGGTGGCAGGGCTGTGGTCTCCCTCCCCACACCCCCGGACCCCACCTCCCCACTCCAGTCAGAAACTTGAGAACCTGGCTTCCTAACTCTCTCCTCCCCCACCCTTTGTCTCTAGGCTGTGGGACAATCATCCCATCCACCACTTGACATCCTTGACCCTCGTCCCCTAGCCTCCAGCAGGCTATCCCCACTCCCTCCACCTCTATGTTTTCTTCCAGAAGATGCGTTTTGGGTCCGAGTGGAGCGATTTTCTGGAAGGCCGTCTTTTTAACGCCCCTGCTTCCCTGATGTGGAGCAGGGATTTGCACAAGGTGTAGAGAGCTCCCTCCCCACCTCTCTGCCCAGCCTTGTTACCTCACTCCTGCTCCAGCCATGGCTGCAATGGGCCCAGCCAGCTCCCTGTCTTGGTGTTCTGTACGACAGCTCAGGGGTCTTGGGCATTGTTTTCTGTTGTGACTTGAGGTCCTCAGCAGGCCTGGGAGCCTGGATTGGAGCCTTGGCTGCTGGCGAGAAGCACCTTGCCTGCCAAGAGGAGCTGATGCCAGACGATCTACCCGACATGTGAAAGCATAAAGAATATTGTCATCTCTGCCCCTTGGCCCCCTTGCTTCTCTCGACACAGTGAGACGCTGCAGAAGCAAAATGGCGGCCTCTGCTCCAGGCAAGACAGCTGGCTGTCTGGGGAGTTGGCCCTGGGCTTGGATGCCACGTGCTGAGATCGCGTAACAAAAGCAACCATATTTGCCAACGGTAGTGTGTGGCTCCCCACATTTCCCTATCCTGCACTCTAGGGCCAGACCACTCTCTGCATGGACCAGATCATCTTCCCAAACCCATGGTGCTTTTCCCCCCACTCAGCCTAGACTTCAAGGTGGGGAGGATGGGTCAGAGGCCATAGCGGCCCCTGGATAATCCTGACAAGGGGTGGAGTGGGGTGAGGCAGAGGGAGCAGCCCCCAACACCTGCACTGGGCCATATATGGGAAAGAACACAGGTTGATTGCAGTCGAGTTGTCTGGCCATCTGTATTTGGATCTGTAACTGTACTTTGCCTGGCGCTGTGCGCAAGGTCTGAAAACTTAACTGCTATTACCTAGAAACCATACACGGCTTCCCAGCCAAATCTTAATGTAAAGTAGCTAGAGCCATGGAAGTACAGTATGAATTAAAAGAAAAAAGTATTGAACTACAAATAATAAATGGTGTGTGTGTTTATTGCTGGACTCATCAGCACTCATTGTCCCAAATGTTTTTGGTTCTCCCAGATGTGATGAGGGCAAGGCCCAAAGACGTGTGTGTGTAGGCATGCTCATACACATATGGACAGCCATCCGCCCAACATCTAGGACGCCCTTTCCTGGGGAGGGAGGCAGCCTGATAAAGGTGAATGGATGAGTTTTGGAATCATACCTGAGTAGAGATTTTAGCATCACTGTTTATCAGCGGTGTGACCTTGGTCCCCAGCCATTATTCCAAGCCTCAGTTGTTTAGAGATAATATAAAATTGTGTGTGTGTGTGTGTGTGTGTGTGTGTGTGTGTGTTTCTTAGTATAGTGCCTGGTACCATACTGAGATAATTTTTATTCCATTATTAGCCAGTACTATTATGATAGGAGCATATGGTAGACTGAGTCCCAACAACAATTTCTTATGTAACTTTTTCCTTTTGTGCCTTGGCATTTCCAGGAAGGTGGACATTGAGAGACAGCTTTGCTCTATTTCCTTAACCTAGACCGGTAAGGGAGTTAGCCCCTTGCCACCTGGTGGGAAACTTTCTTGGTGTCAGGCAGGAGAGGACTATTGACTCTTTTATTTGGGGGGGGGGGGGGAGGGGGGCAGGAGAAGAGGGAAAGAACAGCCAGATCACACATTTATGGTGTTTAATTCAGACTGTTAAATGCATTTTTCATTGCCTGGGAAAATGTCCACTGATGGTGAGGTCAGGAATTGATGCAGGCTGGAGGGGGAGGTGGAGGCCATAGTATTCGTGGCAGACGCACATTGTAGAGCAAAACCAGAGCAAGCTGTGTGTAGAGACGCTTTATTGACACGAACAGGGTATTTCCTGAAAAACACTACATACTGCCATTAGGTTGTCGAGAGCTTGGGTGGTCGGGAACAACATTGCTAGAGTTCAGAAAAAGATTGGCTGTGGAAAATGAAGAAAAAGCACTATGAAGGTGACAATGTGGCAAGGAGATCCATCAGTTGAAAGACCTCAGGAGTTGACTAATGGTATCTGATGGTGTTTCCCAAACCTACAAGCCCGGTGCTTCCGTGGCCTCCCTCCCCATCACACACGCTGACATCAGATGCAGCTCTTGCCTGAGGGTGACTCGGGGTCTGTAAGGGAGACGTATTACCAGCGTTGAGGCTTATCTGGCCTGTGATCGGGATTGAGTTTGATTACTACGACTCAGACTTGCTGCACGTCCTTATCTACTGGGTCCTACTAGACTCAAGTAAGATAACTCAACATGAGTTCTCCGCTATGGTGGAGTTTCAGAGATTAGGACAAGTTTGGATGATGGTGTTTTTCAGACCTAAGACCACGGGGCACACTGAGGCTCTAGATTGGTGCTCCAGGCAGAGTGGGTGCTGAAATGCAGAATGGATGGATGATTGGAGGATGAACACAGTACTACTCAGATACACTCACAGTGACTAGGTGAATTCACTGGCTTAGGGATCTTTCATTTACAAAAGGAGGGGTGAGGAAGGCTTCATTTTACTGTACTTTTCTATTTCTTTGTTAATTTGGGAAAGGAGAACCAAGATCTATTCTGAAATGTGTCTAGCTTTTGCTTCTTCCTACAAAGATGCCAGTTACACAGCCTTTCCCCTCCGATTGATGTCAGGTTCACAGATTCTGAGTTGGGTATACTTTCCTTTTTGATCTAGTAGTTTCCTAGGAAGAGGAGGGAGCTACTGTCTCTTGTCTTAACCATTCGTTGCTATACACATGTATCCAGCATGTTCCTGCTTTGAAAAATTCCTTTCCTACTAACATCTAGTCGGGCGTCGAAGGAGAAACCAGAAACTCAAGAGTATCAGAAATCTGGGTGTGTGGATGTTGGGGGATGGAGAAAATAAGGGAAAATGCTTTTAAACAAACAAAATAAAGGTGGGAGTAGGTACAGGCAGTGTCTGTCACAGTACGTCCACACAGGAGTCAGGGCTGTGATATAAGACTGAGCTAGCAGTAAAGGTCAGTAGGACAGGGTGTATACAGTGCCAACTGATTTGAGCAGGGTCAAGTTCTTGGCTGTTAAGCAGTAGGAAAAGGAAAATAAGACCTAAGCCTGGCCTGGTCTTTAGTGAATTGTGTTATTGAGGATTGGTCATGGAAAATATCCAGCACCAAGATAACAGATGGGGTTCCTAAAGTGATAATAGCCCTTGAGAACATTTCTAAGCCCTTTATAGGAACAGCATGCCAGATGAAGTTTCCAGAGCAATGCACATTTGGTCTGGGTCCTCTAGGAATATGGGGAGCGGGGAGGATTTGAAGCAGGTTGGGGGGGTCACACTACCCTTAGTTCTGTAGTCCTGATCAAGTCTCCCAAGAAGGAGTTGAATTACGCTAAGGGAGAAAGAGTGACGTGGAAACCAACTAGAAAGAGAAAACCAAAACGAGATAGACTCTCAAAGCACATTAGGAGCACTGGCTAAGAAGCAAAGCGGTAGAGGAGCCGTCGGGTGGCACTAGGGGTGAGAGAAGACGTCAGACATCTCAGGACAAGCAGGAGAGGCAAAGATGAGGCAAAAGCTCATCAATGAGAGGAAACGATGCAGCTGTGATCAAAGTGGAAAAAGGAACTGAGCTCTCCACTTACCGGCTGTATGACCTTAGCATGTGGTAAGGCTTCTTAGCCTCCAGCAGCCTCAGTGTGCTTGCTCACTTGTGATGTGGGTATCAGTAATACCCACCCCACAGGGCTAGCTGTGGAGAACTAAGGTAACAGAAACGAAAGCACTTTGTAAACCATATTGCTCTAATGACAGAATTGAGAATGAGAAGGGTTGAGAAGTTAAAAAAAAAAAAAGATTACCTGTAAAACGTAAATAAGGGCGGGGGGTGGGGGGGAGATGGTAGGTGCCATTCAGTTCATTAAAAACCACTCAGGAAATATCTGGGGTGGGCTTTTTTAAAAAGAAAACAAAAAGGCAGCCATCATGCATATGACTTGATTTTGAGTTCGATGCTTAGATGCATTGTCTACTGGAAGCAAGAGGAAGGTGGGGTGATAGGAAGTAGCTCGCTCCTACTGAAAGCTCAGCCATCCACCAGCCACGGGATCAGGAGAACCGCACAGTAATCCACGCCTATTCTCTATAAAGTGCGAAAAATGATCTATATTCTGTCCCCGATTTCGGAGGAATCATGTGCAAAGTTACCGATGAGAAAGGCCGTAAGTTTACTGCAAGTATTTTCTTCAATAAAATTGGACTCTTGAATGTGTGAACAAGGACTTGTGTCAAGTACTTCCCCAAGAATGGAAGAGTTGGGAAAAAAAATGAGTTCGTCGGGTGAGGCCCAAAGACAGAGGAGTGTGATCTTTCCCCATGAATTCCCCCAGATCTGAGGGACACCTGTCATTGAGTCCCAGACACTTGCATGTTCTCAGAACCCATGAAGCAGCCTTCCCCTCGGTCACTAGGTGCTGAAGGACATCACATTTGGACCAGCCACTCAAAACGAAACGAGATACTGACTGAACGTTTTCCAGTGTCCCTGTGCTCTCCCAAAACCTAGAAAGGAAAGAAACCCTCAACAACTAGACATCATGGATTCACCTAGCCCATCCTGCCCCTATCACTCCACTCATTCTCTCATCATCCTTCTCAGACTAAAAAGCACGTTTCTTAGTTTAAATATTCCCAGATGCAGTCTCTGGAGTATTTTTCAGAGTCACAAATCTTTTCGCTAAGGAAACTCTTCATGTCTACCCCAAGACCTCCTCTCTGCCTTGTGGCTACTTTCCAGGTGTGTGGGTCTATCAGAGTTAACCTCAGCCAGACAGTCCACCCCTGTGCTTGTGAAAGAGGCATGGCTGTAGCCAAACTCAGTTTCAAGGTCTTTTTAAAACCAAAATTATCCCATCTCTGAAAGTGTCAAGTGGGAAGCGCCTAAGGCTTACTACGTTCCAGTTTATCCTCTGAAATCTCTTAGTTGAGCCCTGAGTCTCAGTTGCCTCCTGTAAAAGGAGGGATAATACTGACCTACAGGAATTTTGAGGAAAAGAATTTAGAAATTTCAGTTTCAATGCCCACAAGAATATAATGCTTCCCAGCCATCTCAGATGGTGTGCTCCACTTGGAGGGCACACATACATTACCCTAATAGGGTGATGAACATGTTGTATGAGTTTTGAGGGCCACTTCTGTCTTTGGCTTCTTGAAGGGCTGAGGCCAACCTAGTCCTTAGAGACCTATCGGGATCTAGCCCCAGAGTACCAAGTTCCAGAGAACATCTTGGTCCATGCTTAAACTTTCTATCACTGAAGATCCTAGAAAGGCATGCTTTGCTCTGATGCTCTAGTCAAGTGGGCCAGGAACTTGGCGGGGGGTGGGGGTGGAGGGACTGATTTCAAGGAATCCCATTTCATGATGCTCCTGCTTTAACCAAATTAATCATTCTTACTTCCTTCCATTAAGACATCCATTCACTTGCAACAAAGAAGAATGAGCCAGTTCCAACCAGTTAGGGACAGAGGGGTGTGCCATCTTCAGCATTTGTACAAAGTCATTTGGAGCACAGGGAAGTCCAGTTGGCATGGGAGCTCCTTGCTTGAAAGCTGGAACAGGGTGAGGTTGAGTCCGTGTAGAAATGTTTACTCCTCAGTACTGGCCAAGTCTTATGGTGTGTAGAGGTCTGATGGAGTTAGAAGTCAGAGGTGAAAGTTCAGAGGTGAGTGGATGCATGATGAATGAATAGAAGGATGGATGCATGAAGGGAAGTGATCTGGCCCCTGGGGCACCCTCCTGATGCTGTTAACATCGCTGAACCTGGAATATCCAGTCCCTCAGTGTTCAGCCCACCTACCAACAATAAAACAACTCACTGAGAATTTCCAGCCTGGCCCAGTCCAGGCCAGCCAAAGACACTGACCAAATCCACAATCCTTACAAAGGAGGGAGTGGGGGAACTACTTTTTGTCGCTGTGGGTAGGAAGTTCACATTGCTCAGGCCAAAGCAATTCACTTTCTGAAGGGCTTGACGTCACACAGAGCTTTGTGACCTGGATATCGACTTTAAGAAGTACCCCGGGGGTGGGAACTCTGGGTAGGGTAGAAATCTACGGGGTCAAATTTAAAGTCACTTGGGTGTGGGTGACCAAGTCACTTGTACAAGCTGCCATCCTTATCCACCTTCGCCTGCCCTTCCCTGTACATCACCTCAGTCACACCCTTCTATTCCTCCACTGGTACCGCAGAGTTCTCTTTGTTCTCTGATGGGATGGCAAGGTAGTCAGACCTGGAGGAGGGCAGATGGGGGGAGAGAATCAATACTTTAGTACCCAGGGGTGGGAACACAAGAAAAGGGAAAGAACAAGGGCACAGGAACAAGGACATCTATAGAATAGCTCTGCGTTTCCTTCTTCCTGTGTGTCCCAAGAGAAAACTAGAATGGTCCTTTCATAGGGAACTAGAATAATAGGCGTTTTTATTTTTTCCCTCCACTAGCAGTGTGTGAATCTTCCCATTTATCCACATGGATCTCGGGACTTCTTATTGTTAGATTAAAATGTTGGCCAAACTGATGGATGTGAAATTATATTTTATAGTTGCTTTAATATTTATTTCCCTGATCACTGCTGATGTACATTTTTCATAAGATTATAGGCTATTTGGATTACTGCTTCTGTAATTAGACTGTTCATTTGCTTTGGCAGCTTTCCTTCTGAGATGTCTCTCTCATGGATTTTTCTTTGATGGTTTTGTGTCTTGAAAATAATCTTCTCCCAGTCTGTGGTTTCTCTCTAACCTTTGTTTATGGATTCTTGTAATGAACAAAAGATTTTTAGATATAGTGTCATGAAAATTATCCATTTTTCCTCTCTGTGTGTAATGAAGATACTGTCTTCTATTCCCTTAATAGAATTTTCAAGTTTTACGTTTTATCTCATCTCTACATCCACTTACAACTTATTTTTGTTTACTGTGAGAGATGGGGACTCTTACTTTCTTTTCCATATGGATAAGGAATTGTCCTTCTACCATATATTGGAGAGTTCATTCTTCCCTAAGCGATTGTGGTGCCACTTCTGTCATATATTATATAAAATTGTATGTACACATTTATCTATTTGGGGGCTCTCTGTTTTATTCTCTTTGTGCTGTATGCTTAAGACAGTATCAACAAATTCTTTAATTTCTCTATAAGAAATCTACATATCTGATAGGAAAAGTCCTACCAGCCACCTTCCTTAAGTATTGTTCTTTTTTTGAAATAGGCAAACTATGGCTCGTGAACTAAGAACAGTTGTAAGGGTTACGAACAAAGAAGAAAAACCAAAGAACAATATACAACAGAGACCCTGTGTAGCCTGCAAAGCCTAAAATATTCACTATCTGGCCATCGCTTGGTTTAGACTAGTTTTGGCCCTTTGCTCTTCCATGTGACTTTTAAGATCAGCTAATTGAGTTCCTTGAACAATCTAATGGGTATTTTGATTGAAATGCCATTGAATTTGCAGACTAATTTAGGAGACAGTTGCCGTGTTTACAACAGCGAGCTTTTATTCTCCATTTATTTAGGTCTTAAGTCTTTCAGTAAAGTTTTGTGCTTTTCTCCTCAAAGGTCTTGCACGTTTTTATCAAATGTATTCCCAGGTACTGGAGACTGTTTGTTGCTACTGTAACGGAAATGTTTTCCAATGTTTTCAATACTTAAATGTTTTTCTAAATTTTTGTGGCTGGAACCATAGGTGGTTTTTATACTTTTATGTTGTGATTTGTATCAACAGTCTTGTGGAACATTCTCACTCACTCTAATGGTTTGTCTGTAGATTCCATTGTATTTTCTATGTAGGTGGTAGAGGGGGTCATGGAAAGGATGTGGCTGCCAGGTGACCTGTAAGCTGGACCCCAGCAATCAGGGGCTCCCCCTTCCACTTTCCTTGGGGTGTCCCTTCCAGTTGCCTTCCCCACTCCCAGAAGCTGCCCCAAGGCCACATCTTAGGACACAGATGTGGTGTTAAGACTATCTGGACAATATACATGTCCGAACCCAGCTAAGGCCTCTCTACATAAACCTCTAAGATTCTGGCAGGCTTATCTTGTGGCTGCCCTAGAAAAGCCTTCCGTTCGCACCCTGGCTCACTCAACCTGCCAGCTCCCAATCCGGGGTGGCCTGCGTCTTCCTTCAGTCTCTCTTCCGTGTATGGGGGCAGGTTTCAGGTGACACCCAGGGAGCTCCATAGGAGGTTTCAAACCAACAGTAGATAATTATACTGGGTGTGAATCATGATTCTTTAGTTTCTTCCCTTACAATTGTTACTCTTTTTTTCCCCTTTATATTTACTTAGTACACTACCCACAAACTGCAATATAATATTAATAGAAGCAGGGAGACGTGTCTAATATTATAACACAGATGGTATTTGCTGGAGGTTATCTCAGTGGCTGCCATTTATCACTTTAAAGATGATTGGTGTTTGATTTTTTTTTTAATGTTTATTTTTGAGAGAGAGAGACAGAGCGTGAGCAGGGGAGGGGCAGAGAGAGGGGGAGATACATTATCCAAAGCATGTTCCAGGCTCTGAGCTGTCAGCACAGAGCCCCATGCAGAGTTCGAACTCACAAACCCTGAGATCATGACCTGAGCTGAAGTTGGAAACTCAACCAACTGAGCCACCCAAGCAACCCTGATTGGTGTTTACATTTAATATTTATCCTGCTCAGGACATGCGTGCTTCCTGAATCTGAGAAGTCATGCTCTGTTTAGCCATTGTATCTCCGAATATTGTTTCTCCTCCATTTTCTCTATTCTATTCTTTTTTTTTAATTTTAATTTTATTTTTTTTTAATTTACATCCAAATTAGCATATAGTGCAACAGTGATTTCAGAAGTAGATTCCTTAATGCCCCTTACCCATTTAGCCCATCCCCCCCACACACCCTCTGTTAGGTGTTACCCATTTAGCCCATCCCCCCTCCAATAGCCCTCTGTTTGTTCTCCATATTTGAGTCTCTTATGTTTTGTCCCCCTCTCTGTTTTAATATTATTTTTGCTTCCCTTCCCTTGTGTTCATCTGTTCTGTGTCTTAAAGTCCTCATATGAGTGAAGTCATATGATATTTGTCTTTCTCTGACTAATTTCGCTTAGCATAATACCCTCCAGTTCCATCCACGGAATTGCAAATGGCAAGATTTCATTCTTTTTGATTGCCGAGTAATACTCCATTGTATATATATACCACATCTTCTTTATCCATTCATCCATTGATAGACATTTGGGCTCCTTCCATACTTTGGCTATTGTGGATAGTGCTGTTATAAACATTGGGGTGCATGTGTCCCTTCGAAACAGCACACCCGTATCCCTTGGATAAATACCTAGTAGTGCAATTGCTGGGTCGTAGGGTAGTTCTAATTTTAGTTTTTTGGGGAACCTCCATACTGTTTTCCAGAGTGGCTGCACCAGCTTGCATTGCCACCAACAATGCAAAAGAGATCCTCTTTCTCCACATCCTCACCAACATCTGTTGTTGCCTGAGTTGTTCATGTTAGCCATTCGGACAGGTGTGAGGTGGTATCTCATTGTGGTTTTGATTTGTATTTCCCTGGTGATGAGTGATGTTGAGGATTTTTTCCTGTGTCGGTTGGCCATCTGGATGTCTTTTTTGGAGAAGTGTCTATTCGTGACTTTTGCCCATTTCTTCACTGGATTATTTTTTTGGGTGTTGAGTTGTAAGTTCTTTATAGATTTTGGATACTAACCCTTTATATGATATGTCATTTGCAAACATCTTCTCCCATTCTGTCAGTTGCCTTTTAGTTTTGCTGATTGTTTCCTTCGCTGTGCAGAAGCTTTTTATTTTGATGAGGTTCCAGTAGTTCATTTTTGCTTTTGTTTCCCTTGCCTCCGGAGACATGTTGAATAAGAAGTTGCTGCGGCCAAGATCAAAGAGGTTTTTGCCTGCTTTCTCCTCGGATTTTGATGGCTTCCTGTCTTACATTTAGGTCTTTCATCCATTTTGCGTTTATTTTTGTGCATGGTGTAAGAAAGTGGGCCAGGTTCATTTTTCTACATGTCGCTGTCCAGTTTTCCCAGCACCACTTACTGAGGAGACTGTCTTTTTTCCATTGGATATTCTTTCTTGCTTTGTCAAAGATTAGTTGGCCATACGTTTGAGTCTATTTCTGGGTTCTCTGTTCTGTTCCATTGATCTGCGTGTCTGTTTTTGTGCCAGTACCACACTGTCTTGATGATTACAGCTTTGTAGTATAGCTTGAAGTCCGGGATTGTGATGCCTCCTGCTTTGGTTTTCTTTTTCAAGATTGCTTTGGCTGTTCGGGTTTTTTTCTGATTCCAAACAAATCTTAGGGTTATTTCTTCTAGCTCTATGAAGAATGCTGGTGTTATTTTGATAGGGATCGCATTGAATACGTAGATTGCTTTGGGTAGTATTGACATTTTAACAATATTTGTTCTTCCTATCCAGGAGCATGGAATCTTTTTCCATTTTTTTGTATGTCTTCTTCAATTTCTTTCATAAGCTTTTTATAGTTTTCAGTGTATAGATTTTTTCACCTCTTTGGTTAGATTTATTCCTGGGTATTTTATGGTTTTTGGTGCAAGTATAAATGGGATCAATTCCTTCATTTCTCTTTCTGTTGCTTCATTGTTGGTGTATAGGAATGCAACTGATTTCTGTGCAATGATTTTATATCTTGCAACTTTGCTGAATTCATCGATCAGTTCTAGCAGGTTTTTGGTGGAATCTTTTGGGTTTTCCATATAGAGTATCATGTCATCTGTGAAGACTGAAAGTTTGACCTCCTCCTGGCTGGTTTGGATGCCTTTTATTTCTTTGTGTTGTCTTATTGCAGAGGCTAAGACTTCCAATACTATGTTGAATAACAGGGACAAGAGTGGACATCCCTGCCTTGTTCCTGACCTTAAGGGGAAAGCTCTCAGTTTTTCCCCATTGAGGATGACATTAGCATTGGGTCTTTCTTATATGGTTTTTATGATCTTGAGGTATGATTCTTCTATCCCTACTTTCTTGAGGGTTTTTATCAAGAAAGGATGCTGTATTTTGTCAAATGCTTTCTCTGCATCTATTGAGAGGATCATATGGTTCTTGTCCTTTCTTTTATTGATGTGATGAATCACATTGATTGTTTTGTGGATATTGAACCAGCCCTGCATCCCGGGTATAAAACCCACTTGGATGTGGTGAATAATTTTTTTAATGTATTGGTGGATCTGGTTGGCGAATATCTTGTTGAGGATTTTTGCATCCATGTTCATCAGAGAAATTGGTCTATAGTTCACCCTTTTAGCAGGGTCTCTGGTTTTGGAATCAAGGTAATGCTGGCTTCATAGAAAGAGTTTGGAAGTTTTCCTTCCATTTCTATTTTTTGGAACAGCTTCAAGAGAATGGGTGTTAACTCTTCCTTAAATGTTTGGTAGAATTCCCCTGGAAAGTCATCTGGCCCTGGACTCTTCTTTTTTGGGAGATTTTTGATTACTAATTCAATTTCCTTACTGGTTATGGGTCTGTTCAAATTTTCTATTTCTTCCTGTTTCAGTTTTGGTAGTGTATATGTTTCTAGGAGTTTATCCATTTCTTCCATATTGCCCATTTTATTGGCATATAATTGCTCATAATATTCTCTTATTATTTTTATTTCTGCTGTGTTGGTTGCAATCTCTCCTCTTTCACTCTTCTTTTTCTTTTAATGTTTATTCATTTTTGAGAGAGAGACAGAGCATGAGTGGGGGAGGGGCAGAGAGCGAGGGAGACACAGAATGTGAAGCAGACTCCAGGCTCCGAGCTGTCAGCACAGAGCCCAAAGCGGGGCTTGAACTCACGGATGGACCACAAGATCATGACCTGAGCCAAAGTCGGACGCTCAACCAACTGAGACACCCAGGCGCCCAATCTCCTCTTTCATTCTTGATTTTATTTATTTGGGTCCTTTCTTTTTTCTTTTTGATCAAATTGGCTAATGGTTTATCAATTTTGTTAATTCTTTCAAAGAACCAGCTTCTGGTTTCATTGATCTGTTCTACTGTTTTTTTTGGTTTCGATAGCATTAATTTCTGCTCTGATCTTTATTATTTCCTGCCTTCTGCTGTTTTGGGGTTTTATTTGCTGTTCTTTTTCCAGCTCTTTAAGGTGTAAGGTTAGGTTGTGTATCTGAGATCTTTCTTCCTTCTTTAGGAAGGCCTGGATTGCTATAAACTTTCCTCGTATGACTGCCTTTGCTGCGTCCCAGAGGTTTTGGGTTGTGGTGTTATCATTTTCATTGGTTTCATGAACTTTTTAATTTCCTCTTTAACTTCTTGGTTAGCTCATTCATTCTTTAGTAGGATGTTCTTTAGTCTCCAAGTGTTTCTTACCTTTCCAAATTTTTTCTTGTGGTTGATTTCGAGTTTCATAGCATTGTGGTCTGAAAATATGCATGGTATGATCTCAGTCTTTGTGTACTTGTTGAGGGCTGTTGAGACCCAGTATGTGGTCTGTTCTGGAGAACGCTCCATGTGCACTGGAGAAGAATGTATATTCTGCTGCTTTAGGATGAAATGTTCTGAATATATCTGTTAAATCCATCTGGTCCAGTGTGTCATTCAAAGCCATTGTTTCTTTGTTGATTTTTTGATTAGATGATCTGTCTACTGCTGTGAGTGGGGTATTGAAGTCCCTTACTATTATGGTATTCCTACCAATGAGTTTCTTTATGTTTGTGATTAATTGATTTATATATTTGGGTGTTTCCACATTTGGCGCATAAATGTTAACAATTGTTAGGTCTTCTTGGTGGATAGACCCTTTAATTATGATATAATTATCATAATTCTTAATTATGATAATTAACAATAATATAAATTATAATTAATTATCATAATGATATAATGCCCTTCTTCATCTCTTGATACAGTCCTTATTTTAAAGTCTAGATTGCCCCATGTAAGTATGGCTACTCTGGTTTCGTTTGTTGACCGTTAGCATGATAGATGGTTCTCCATCCCCTTACTTTCAATCTGAAGGTGTCATTAGGTCTAAAGTGGGTCTCTTACAAACAGCATATAGATAGATCTTGTTTTCTTATCCATTCTGTTACACTAGGTCTTTTGATTGGAGCATGGACTCATTGATGTTTAGAGTGAGTACTGAAAGATATGAATTTATTGCCATTATGTTGCTTGTAGAGTTGGAGTTTCTGGTGGTGTTCGCTGGTCCTCTCTAGTCTTTGTTGCTTTTGGTCTTTATTATTATTTTTTTTTCATCTTTTCTCCCCTCAGAGAGTTCCCCTTAAAATTTCTTGTAGATGGGGCACCTGGGTGGCACCTGGGTGGCTTAGCCAGTTAGGCGGCTGACTTTGACTCAGGTCATGATCTTGCAGTCCATGAGTTGAAGCCCCCACATCGGGCTCCGTGCTGACAGCTTGGAGCCTGGAGCCTGCTTAGAAATCTGTGTCTCCCTCTCTCTCTGCCCCTCCCCCATTCACACCCTGTCTCTCTCTGCCTTTCAAAAATGAATAAATGTTAAAAAAATTTTTTTAAATTTCTTGCAGGGCTGGTTTAGTGATCACAAACTCCTTTAATTTTTGTTTGTCTGGGAAACATTTTACCTCTCTTTCTATTTTGAATGACGGCCTTGCTGGATAAAGAATTCTTGGCTGCATATTTTTCTGATTCAGCACATGGAATATATCCTGCTACTCCTTTCTGGCCTGCCAAGTTTCTGTGGATAGGTCTGCTGCAAACCTGATCTGTCTTCCCTTGTAGGTTAAGGACTTTTTTTTCCCTTGCTGCTTTCATGATTCTCTCCTTGCCTGAATATTTTGTGAATTTGACTATGATATGTCTTGTTGATGGTTGGTTTTTGTTGAATCTAATGGGAGTCCTATGTGCTTCCTGAATTTTAATGTTTGTGTCTTTCCCCAGGTTAGGAAAGTTTTTCTCTATGATTTGCTCACATAATCCTTCTACCCCTATTTCTCTCTCTTCCTCTTCTGGGACCTCTATGATTTTGATGATGTTCCTTTTTAATGAGTCACTGATTTCTCTAATTCTTAAATCGTGCTCTTTTGCCTTAATCTCCCTCCTTTTTTCTGCTTCATTATTCTCCATAAGTTTGTCCTCTATGTTGCTGATTCTCTGTTCTGCCTCATCCATTCTTGCTGCCGTGGCCTCCATTCACAACTGCAGCTCAGTTATAACATTTTTTATTTCATCCTGACTAGCTTTTACTTCTTTTATCTCAGCAGAAAGGGATTCTAATCTATTTTCGACTCCCGCTAGTATTCTTATTATCCTGATTCTAAATTCTGGTTCAGACATCTTGCTTGTATCTGTGTTGGTTAATTCCCTGGCTGTTGTTTCTTCCTGCCCTTTCTTTTGGGGTGAATTCCTTCATTTCATCATTTTGAAGGGAGAAAAGGAATTAATGAGGTAAAATTAAAATTAAAAAAATTAAAAAATTAAAAACAAACACACACACAAAATCGGGTAAATGATGCTAGATCTAGATCCTAGGTGTGTTTTGGTCTGGGTGTTGAAAGGGGCTTGACAGATTAGAGAAAAAAGGGGAAAGAAAAAAAAAAGGAAATCATTTGAAAATTTGAAAAAATTAATACACTGAAGTAGACTAAAATGAAATGATGGAAGTAAAATAGAATTTGAAAAAATTTACACAAAAGTAAAAAATATAGGCAGCTCTTCCTGCCCATGGGTCCTGTCCCCGTGCCTTAATAAAATCATCTTTGGGGCACCTGGGTGGCTCAGTCGGTTAGGTGGCCGACTTCGGCCCAGGTCATGATCTCGCAGTCCATGGGTTCGAGGCCCGCGTTGGGCTCTGTGCTGACAGTGCACAGAGCCTGAAGCCTGTTTCAGATTCTGTGTCTCCCTCTCTCTGACCCTCCCCTGTTCATGCTCCGTCTCTCCCTGTCTCAAAAATAAATAAAAAACGTTAAAAAAATTAATTAAAAAAAATCATCTTTTTCACACCAAAAAAAGTAAAAAATATAGTAGAAAAAAATTGAAAAATATTTTAATAAAAATTGAAAATAAAGATGAATTTTTTTCTCTTTCTGTATTCAAGAAAAAGAAAAGAAACGAAAAAGAAAAAAAAAAGAAAACTGAATAGATGGACTGGCAAACAGCCAGTGGAACAAAAATACGACTGAAATTACTTCATTTTCCCTTAGAAGTCAAACTATGAAGCCCTTTATAGTCCATAAACTAAGCTGGCGGAGAGATTTGTGTTCCTGAAGCTCGAGGTTGGCCCAGTTGGGCGGGGCTTAGCGTAATGGCTCTGTTCTCCACTAGATGGCGCTGCTTAGCTTACTGGGGCAGATCGTTGTGGCGCTCGTAGGTGCGTATGCGCATGCGCGGGAGCGGTTAAATGGCGTCACCCAGCCACCCGGTCTGTAGTATCTGAATTCTGTTCTCCCCGATCAGCAATCGTGCACCCGTCCTTTGTCTTCGGCTTCCATCTACTCCCCGCTTTTACACGGTTCGTGACCAAGCCCCAGGCAGCACCTCCCTCCCGAGTTTTGCCTCAGACGCGGCTGTGTTTCCCAACTCCTTACTTCTGAGGGACTGCGGCTTTAGCCCTTTCTGCAGAGGGTCTCACTGAGCAATGGCCAGGTGCCGGCCGCACCCGGGGACATTTGCGGGACCGTGCTGCTGCTGACACCCAGAGACTGCACCCAGAGACTGCGGCCTCTGTCCTCTCTCCGCATGCAAAAGCAGCTCCCTGCCCTCTATGGCTTCTGTCTCCCCCAGTTCACCTCTCCGCGCCGGGTACCTGCTGAATTCTGTGGTTCAGGTTGTGCAAACTGTTGTGTTAATCCTCAGATCAGTTTTCTAGGTGTGCAGGATGGGTTAGTGTTGGTCTGGCTGTGTCTCAGGGACGCGAGGCACACAAAAAACTTCCATGTTGTTCCGCCATCTTGGCTCCTCTCCCCCTTCTCTGTTCTATTCTAAGAGATATTCTCATTTCCTTTCTTCATGTTTCAGTCTGATATTCCAGCCTTTTATATCTCTGTGCTTCATTCTCTATAACTTCCTTACATTTGTTTCCAGCGTGTCTGTTATCTACTGTTCTGGTGAACCAATCCATCAAGTTTTAAAATTTATTGACTTTATTTTTCATTTCCAGATTTTAAGCTTCCTATTTAAAATCTGCCTGTTCTTTTTTCTTCGCAACTTATTCTGTTCTTAGGCTTTTGGTTCCTCTTTTAATTGCTTTCACTCTTTTTAAAAAAATGTTTTTTTTAATGTTTATTTATTTTTGAGAGAGAAAGAGAGAGAGTGCAGAGCGTGAGTGGGGGAGAGCGGAGAGAGAGGGAGACACAGAATCCTAAGGAGGCTCTAGGCTCCAAGCTGTCAACGCAGAGCCCAGTGTGGGGCTCGAGCTCATGGACTGTGAGATCATGACCTCAGCCAAAGTCAGACACTTAACCAACTGAACCACCCAGGTGCCCCTTGCTTTCACTCTTTTAAATAAACTTATTTTCTAACTTCTACCAGGTCCTTTTTGTGTCTGAAGTTCCTGGGATGTAATCTTGCCATTTGTTACTTCTCTTGCTTGTGCTGGATTGTTTGCTGCTGTGTCTTTTAGCTTTGGATCAGATTGTGAAATCAGATTCAGCAATGCTTTATGTAGGGAATCCTGTTAAGCCTCAGCTGTGGGGTAGGTCCCTTCAGAATGGTTTTTCATTTGCTTCTACGTGGTGATCGCTGTCTGAGGATTAATCTTTTAATTGACTTTCTCAGCTTGAAGCTTTCTGGATCATGTAAGTAGTATAAAATTTAAATCCCAAACATTGTGAGAGTGGGCTTGCGGTTACTAATTCTCAAGAATCTTTTAGGTTTCTACTTGGGAGTCAGGCCAAGATGGATATGTTTCCTTGGCTTTGCCCCAGGCGGGTGGACTGATTTTCTGATCTGTCCTTTGCATGTGTTGTAGCTCTTTGAGGATCCGGGCTCTGCTGGGGGCCTCGGGCCACATGGTCCGGGGCACACTCTCCCAGGTTCAGTTTTCTCATCCATAAAGTGGGTATGTGACTCTATTTTCTGTGCAGGCCCCATTGTAGACACTTCCTGTCCAAGTGTGGGCACTTCCTGTCAGAGCACTAAAACCCAAGCACCCTAGGTTCCGCCAGGAATGACAGCCTCCCTTGTATATCAATACTTTCTAACCTTGTATCAGTTGTAATTTTTACTTGCCTGGGATCATAGATATCATGCAAAATATCGAACATTTTTAGGTGATAATAGTCTACAGCTTTTAGGTTATCCCCTCGGCCATGTTGCCAGCCTTGTAAATCTATGAGAGTTCTGTTTTTTCTTCTCCCCAAATAACAGGCCAGAGGGGCCCCCTGGGCCCTCAGACCCCATCTTTTTCTCAGATGTGCTCACTGCCGAGTGACTAGGGCCTTGGTGAAAATGGCCGAGGTGCAGTCTGGACATTGGAGGATGAGAGCCTCTACTCCGCGTATCCAATTGCTGCCAGGCTCCAGGGGCAAGAACATGTGGCTCGGAGCTCCTTAGCTGATAAAAGGCAGGGCCCAGATGGCCCGATGAGCTCCACAGTGTACAACAAACAGCTGAGCGCGACAGAGAGGGCACGGACTTTCGGAACAGAGAGGTAAATCCCAGCCTCTCCGTTCATCATCCGCATGGCCTCAGCAAGCCACACAACCCTCTGTAAGCCCGCTTCATAAAATGGTCATAATAATGCTAATTTCATGGGATTGTGATGGTAGCTATGGGCTTTCCATCAGTGGTTAAGAGTACAGGGTAAGAGTTAGCAGGCATGAATCCAGACCTTGCTTTGCCTCTTATCACGGTCCCGGGCACACTCTCCCAGGTTCGGTTTTCTTATCCGTAAAATGGGTATATGAACGCTGCCTACCTCAAAGGTGGTTGTGAGGCAAGTGGAGGAGTGTGTCAATCGCTTAGCACCTCGTCCGTGAGGGCGAACACTCTGAAGGTGCTAGCTACCATCACTTTGGCATCTTGGAACTTACGCGTTTTCTTGAGCTGCCTCTTCGGCCTTTGAGACCTTCCTGTAGCAATAGATCATTTCAACGAGCAGCCACAAGGTGAGGAAGACCAGGAGGATGTACATCATGATCTCTGAGACCACAGAGGTGAAGTCCTCTCCAGCTGCAAGGGGGACAGTGAGGCTCAGAACGTGCATGTGCGACAAACCCGGAACTGTCATTGGGTCGGAGATATATGAGACCTTTTTTTTTTTTTTAAGTATGGCTTAAATTAGCCCTGGCTCTAAGGAACTTGAGAAGGCGTCAAAGAGATTCAATGACTCTGACTCTCCTGTCTGTCAGCTTCCTCGCTGACTTTTTTCAGGAGTGGGAGTGGGGGCGGGGATGGGGGTGAGAAAGAATGAGGAGTGGAGGGGAAAAGGGAGCCGTGGAAGGAATCCTGGAACGGGGTGAGATGGAAGAACCGGGTCCCAATTTTGTGTGGACAGTCACTTCCCTTATTGGAAACTCTCTTTCTTAACTTGTAAATTAAGGGTGACAGTTCACAACCTTACCCTACCTAGTGTATTCAGGAATATCCGGTGAGATGTGAAAGTCTACACACATGTGAGGGACAGGTCTAGTTCAACCACTGAGCATAGAGTGGCAGAGCGAGTGAGCATGGGAAACATGTACGGGGCCAGTGCGGTCGGCCCACCCAGTGATCTGGGCATAGCCTCTACAAGTCTGGACTGGAAACAGGGTCCTTCCCAGTTCATCTTTCTTCCAGGCCATCCCAAACCCAAACAAAAATGAGTATTGGAGCATTCCACATATTACCCAGGCTTTCTGAAACACAAAACTGACCCTGCTATTTTCACGCTTTAAACCTTTCTGTGTTCCATCCCGCCCTCAGGATAAAGACCAGACCACGAACATGGCAAGCAAGATTCACAATCCAGCCCTTTTCTCCTCATTTCCATTCAGTGGACCAGCAAAACTTCACTTCTCATTTACACTGTGGGCTCTTTGGGGATCTGTAGACGTTTATTCATCCCCATTTCCTCTTCCTCAATTGTATTGCACACCCCTCAGCTACCTCTCTCCCAACATCCCCTCCTGCTTTTCAGTGTCCCGACCATTCTTCCAAACTCCACCAAAGTCCCTTCCTCTGTGGAACCTTCTTCGGCCTCTCGTGCAGAGCTATTCATGTACTTCTCTGTGCACTTTTCTCATCCGCGCATTCTAATACCTCTCGGGTTGTGCTGTGATGTGTTTCTCTCTCTTCTCCACTGACGGTGTGCTTATTAAGAACATATTTCACTTATTTCTACATTATCAGCCTGTTGTCTAATCCTGGAATATTTGCAGTACTCAATAAGTATTTGTTGAGTGAATGAATGCAAATAAACATTGATCTTTGTTTCACAGCCAACCAGAATGACAATTAAAAGATGATATAAGGCAAAGGTCCTGGTCCACATCGTCCTTTCTAGTGGGAAAGAAGTTTGTAGCCACATTTCCTGTTGCTAACTCCTCCAGCAAATTAGATTCATGGTCCTTGGTTATTCATAGGCCCCAGTCATCCATCAGGCCTCACTGCTTAAAAGCACAGAATAGCCATAGCCATGACCTTCAGCTCAGAGAAGCAATCCAAAGCTTCCAAGATCATCCAGGTTTCCTGACTGGAGCTGGAGGTCATAAATACAGCGTGCGGCACAGAACGCCATGCACATAAAGTATCTTTTTTGTGGGCTGGGTAATACCTGATTTGTGATGTTCTTGGCTTAAAGCACGCTCTTTTTAAATGCAATAGCCCAGAAGTAGGAACACAGGAAGCTATCCATGCTCAGTATTTTTAGTCGCTTCTAGATCTCAGATTTCTGTCTTAGAGCCAGGAGGTCAGAGCTTAGGACAGGATACGTTCAGCTCGAGCCAAGAACTAGGGAGATTCTGTGGGACCACGGGACTGGAGGAGATGTAGCACGTTGCGTTGTGGTGGCGCCTGTCGCTCTGAGCCTTATGAAAGCAGATCTTGGCTGCGGGGAGGGGGGTATTCTCAGAGGCGGCCACGGGTCACAGAGGAAAAGAGAGAAAGAAAGAGAGGAAGGAAAGAAGGAAGGAAAAAAGGGGAGGGAAAAGAAGGGGGGGAGGAGAAAGGAAAAGATATGAAAAGAAGGAAAAGAAAGGAGTAGCAGAAAGAGGGATGGTGGTCGAAGGGAAAGATGTACTGGAAATAGAGCTAGCCCGGTAGCCAAAAGATCTGGTCCGTAGGCCCGCGTCTGGCGCTAACTCGCTTCCTATCTCTGGGCAAGCGCCTCACCGATCTCCCCGCCGCAAAATGGGGGGCACCAGAGCTGCACCCTCCAATCAATCACCTGGGGGGTCATTTCTACTTACATACGCGAGACCTCACTCCAGGCCACAGAGCTCAGGCTCCTAAGAGCAGTAGGGAGACTGCTACACGCGAGGAAAGCCCCCTGAGCAATTCTGAGGCCTGCCTGCTCTTTGTTCAGAACCTCTGCAGGAAATGAGAGCCAAGCTTCCTTCCAGCCCTCACATCCCAAGAGGCTTTGTGGTTCTGATAACAAACTCGTCTTCCTTCTATTCTTACCCAAGCCTGGCTCTGGTGCCCCGGAGGCGGACAGGTTCAGCTTTGCCACACTTTCCACGGGCTGCGCCAGGGACTCTGGAGGCAAGAGCCTGAGAGAGACCGGCGGCGCCTTCCTGGTATCGGCGTCACCAGCCAACAGTTCCGGCAGTGACCAGTAGAGGGCGCCAGCCTCTTTTCCCCCGGGGAGGAGAGGTGTGTAAACAGAAGGGAAAATGGAACTTCGAAACAGAAAAATACCTTAGAGAGCTTCTAGCCCAACGCACGCGCTGTACACAAGAGGTGATGGGTTCAGAGAGGGAGAATGGCTTATCAGGTCTAAATGCCAGTGGTCTGAGAGTGCTTCTGCACGTTCAAAAAAATTGACCTACCTTTCGTTTTAGTCATGTTGTCCACATCAGGACAAAATCATGACATCTCTTGCCCTGCCGTGCACTCTCAAGTTTGCTTCATGAATTCTATCGCAATAACAGGAGGAAAAAATGAGGAAATTTGTGGCCTGGAAGTCGGGATTCTTGGGAATCCTAGGAAGAACGCTATCATGAATTTGACTTCTTATTTCATGCCCCGCACCTTTTACCTGCTCACCATCCTGCCTCTTGGGGCAGTGATAATGCTAAGAGTATGCTGGAAATAGATTGCCTGGGAACAGGCTAAGAAAAATGGAGCCATCACGTAGCCTGGATGAGAAGACACAAAAGGAGATGGCATATATCGGTCTTTTGACGCATGAGGGAGTGTTTGCAAGCGGCTGGAAACCACAGTTTTCTGAGTCCCTTGAAACCAGAACAGAGCAGTGTGTGAGCACATTCTAACTTTACCCTCAAGATTCTGGACTGGATTAAAACAGAAACATTTGAATTGGGTTGATGGAAGGATCCCCCCACCTCCCACCCTCATAAGAAATTGGCTGTGGGAAATCTGAAGATTTTAAGCCAAAGACTAGAAAGTTTTTTTTCTTCCAGTTGAGAATGAGGTTTTGCACTGATAGATGCCAGGGGATGGGAAAGGGATTGCTTGTGTGGTCATTTTGGGGAAGACAGAAGACTTGGTTTAGAGCAGTGGTTCTCAAAGTGCGGTCCCAGGCAGCATGGGCATCTCCAGGCAATTTGTTAGACATGTAAACTCTCAGACTCTATCCACAGAAGCAGGAAGTCTGCATTTTAAGTCCTGCAGAGGATTTTGAGGCTTGCTGAGATTTGAGCACCACTGGTTCAGAGGTATGTATGGCTTCCACACAGGAGGGTTAGAAGACTTCTAGATAAGCTCATAAGATTTCCCCTGCCCATTGAGTCAGGGATTCAACACAGATCAGAGAAGAAGGTGTAGCTGAGTTGACAGTTTTAGGCTTCATGGAGGCTGACTTCTTTCTCTAAGGATGAGAAGTCAGGGGATCAGGGAACAGGTATTTCTCCCGTCATCTCTGAGCCTTTCTGCTTTGAGGAAAGGCACAGACAGGCAAGCTGTCAGGCAGTTTGCAGGAAGCTGGCCACTCAAGGAAGTTAAATCAATGGTGACATTTTTAGATGTCACCCCTCCAGATATATGGGCTTTGCACTCTGCAGAGGTCTCATTTGTGTGGAAACCCACTGTCCTCCCTCCCCTAAGAGGAGGGCACCCCCGCGACCCTGCGTCCCAGCCTCACCCTCTTCGGTGACTCGGAGGGGGATCAGCCGTGTAGTCTTCACAAAGGGGCGATGTGCCTCAAAGGCGAACTCCCGGGACACGTTGCAGGTGTAGAGGCCAGAGTCATTCAGGGTGACGTTCAGCACGGTGATGGACACATCCTGCAAGTCCTTGCTCCCATTCCACTGCAGGCGCCCCTGGAAGGGGCTCTCCACCTCCTGCTGGCCGTTTCGATACTCATAGATCTGCAGGTAGAGAAGCAGAAGAGAGTAGGGCCAGGAGAGAAAACAGGGTAGGGGGGCCGGGATGGGGACAGGGCAGAGAAAAGGAGCAGAGTCATGCATGGACAGGGGAGGGAGCGGGCAAAGTTACAAGGAGATCCCAAGTTTGGGAGTGTGATGAGGAGGCTCAGGGGAGGGCAGGGAAGAGAGAGAGAGAGAGAGGCAGGGAAAGATGAGCAAAGGTAAACAGGTATCAGGGCGTATAGACACAGCAAAGGAAGACGCAGACAGGAGTAGACAGGAAGAAGGCTGGCAGGAAAAAAGAGGTACAGAGAAAGAGGACAAAAGAAGGTGAGTAAAGCAGATAGACCAGGAGGGGGAAACTGAAAGAAAGAATTGGAAGGAGACAGACAGAGCAAGAGAGTAAGCTGTGTCACGAGGGCAGCCAGTGGGAGAACAGAGCATAAGACCGAGAGAGGCAGCTTCACGAGTCACGAAGACATCGTAAAGCCTTGGCCTCAAGACTGGACTCTCTGATCTGGTTGCCACTGAGGGGATGTGGTCAGTCTGGGCCAGGCCACAGGAAGGGGACCCTGGGTGCCAAAGTGTCATGGTTGAGCAGAGAGCTGCCAAAAGATATGCACACTTCAGGTTTTTCACTTTGGGCTGAATTATAACTGAAATGTGGTCTCGAAATTTCTTTTCTCAAGCACTTCCACCTTCTGACACACCTTTTTATTCTCTACAGCCGTGCTGCCCATTCTAGTCTCCACTTGCCGTATGGAGACTACTCACGCTAACAATTAAATGACTAGGAAAAAAAAACAACAAAAAAACAAATGACTAGATGGGGTGCTTGGGTGGCTCAGTCGGTTGGGCATCTGACCTCAGCTCGGGTCACGATCTCACGGTTTGTGAGTTTGATCCCCGCGTCGGGCTCTGTGCTGACAGCTCAGAGCCTGGAGCCTGCTTCGGATTCTGTGTCTCCCTCTCTCTCTGCCCCTCCCTTACTTGCACTCTGTCTGTCTGTGTGTCTTTCTCTCTCAAAAATAAACATTAACAAAATTAAAAAAAAAATTAAATGACTAGAAGTGAAAATGTAAAATTCACTTCCTCATTTGCACTAGCCACATTTCAAGGGTTCAGTGGCCACACGTGGCTAGTGGCTACTGTATTGGACAGCACAAATATGGAACATTTCCATTTTCACAGGAATTTCTAGCAGACAGCATCGCTTTGTCCACTACAATTTTTAAAGTTTCTTTTCCTCCTTCTGAGTCAGCTTCTACTCATTCTGGGCAGACGCAGAAGCAGAGTAGGTGGCTGGCACACAACCAGGCCTGAGGCCAATGGGGGCCTTTGCATCGGGCCTAGACATCCAGATTCCTGTCCCCTGGGGACCGGCCTCAGTCACAGTCAACTCTGAGGGAAGCCCGAGATTTCAGGGAAATTTACTGGTTCCAGTTCTGGAACAAACACTTGATTGGAGCACTCAATTTCACCCTGCTATCGTCTCCATTAAGTCTTTGTACAGAAGAAACTCGCCTTCAAGAAGGTGAGATAGCTCAGTAAAAAGGGCTTTGTATCTGCTGTCAGACAACCTGGTTCGAATCTAAGGTCTCTTATTAACTTCTTTGGGCCTCCGTGTACCTCACTCACGTACGTATACCTTTTCTCTAGCAAACACGTGTATCATGCTTCCTATATTCCAGGGCTATTCTAAATGCCTTAAAAATGAAAGCTAATGGGGCGCCTGGGTGGCTCAGTCGGTTAAGCCTTCGACTTCAGCTCAGGTCACGATCTCGCGGTCCGTGAGTTCGAGCCCCGCGTCGGGCTCTGGGCTGATGGCTCGGAGCCCGGAGCCTGCTTCCGATTCTGTGTCTCCCTCTCTCTCTCTGCCCCTCCCCCGTTCATGCTCTGTCTCTCTCTGTCTCAAAAATAAATAAATGTTAAAAAAAAAAATTAAAAAAAAAAAAGAAAGCTAACAACTTTGAAGGTAACAATTGTATGAGGTAGCTATGGTTTGCATCCCCATTTTAGAGATGAGGAAACGGAGGCACAGAGAGGTGAAGCCAGTTGTCATACGGCACAGAACTAACAAGCTGTAGAGTGGAGAATCAAACCCAGGCAGCGTGGGTTCCAGAGTCCGTGAAAGTGTGAATAAGGGTCATCCCCAAGGTGATATTCAAAGCATGTAACGGTACTGGCCGTGGCACGAACCAGGCCGAGCTGACACCAGCCACAGCACAGAGCGGAGTCTCGGAGGTGCCCCGTTCCGTCAGGATGATCCCGTAGTTGCATGGGGGAGGTCTGGAGGTTCCCAGTGGGACCGATGATGGTGAGGCCGCTTGGGAAGCTTAGCACAGCGAGTGCCCATTATAGACCTATTCGAATAGTTCACTCACAGATGCGGCTGTACTGGATATACCAGTTGAACATCAGCCTGGGTCATCCCTGCCATTCTTTTTTCACTGGGATTGCGAGATTTCAATGAGCTAACCTATGCTCTCCCATAGAATGAGGCTGTTATTTCCATCTTTCTACTAATTTAATCCGTCCGACGTGATGGTGCACGAGAGCCCGTGAAAGCACCTGCAAAGTGCCTTGTGGGGTGGCTAGCACACGGTAGGCTCTACATGCCATTTCTCTCTTCTCCCCCTTCCCCCGCTGGTAACCAGGAATGCCTGCGGCTGGCCAAGTGCCCTTCCCATCACAGAGGCTGGGCTACACTAAGGCCGTCAGTTATCTGCTGGGGAGCTGTCAACGCTTTGAAAAGAAAGAGCCAGGGTTTGTCAGAGCCTCGTTCCCCAGACTCTCGGGAGCCAGGCACATAACAGCAGAGGCAAGCAAAAGAAAGGCCGGAGTCAGCAGCCAGACATACAAGGAAATCTTTACCGCCCTCGGGCCTGTAGAACCACTCCACCACCGTGGTGGCCTCCACCTCCTCTCTCTTCATGCAGGAGATGCAGCGCAGCTTCATGGGGTTGCCCTGAACGGCCTCCGTCTCCGAGGGCACTTCCACACACACAGGGAAGCAGACACTGACTGGAGAGGGGCCCAGTGACAGGGAAGGGACAGGGAGGTGTTGGGGAGGAGGGCACCAGGAGAGCGGCATTGGAGAACAAGAGGGAGGGAGAAGAGACAGAGAAGGAAGAATCATGAGACAAACCTGAAGATCGCATGTACCTGCGTGTACGTCTTCACCTGGGCTCCCCCAGGATGCACGCTCAGAACAGGCAGGGCGTGGGCTGCAGGAGCCACGGATGACTCTGAGTTGACTGAAAGCCTCCCGGGGTGCAGCCCTGAGCCCTGCCCTCAAAGACTTAGAGTCTCGGTGGGAAACCGGGGGCACACATACCCACCCATCCATGCACCCTTCATTCAACCACCATTCACCGAAATCTACTCTGTGCCAGGCCTGATGCGAGGCTGACACAAAGATGAATAAAACACCAACCACACCCTGAAGGCATTTATAATCTAGCAGGGAACGCATACTTCTAAGTATCATCAAACGGGACCATGGCGAGTGCCATGCTGGTGACGTGTTCTGTTCCCAGAGGAGGGCCAGTTATTCCTGGTTGGGCTGGGGAGAGAGGAAGAGAAGGAAGATGAGGCAGGGGTCTAGAAAGGGAGCGGGGACCACGTTGTGAAGACCTTTGTGTGGCCTTCACAACATGAGGGGTCAGATGTTGGCAAGCCATGGAGAGATAATCATTGCGTCTGAATTTTATTTTAAAAAGTAGGTAATTCCGACGCCTGGTGGAGGCTGGAACAGCAGATGAGGAAGACGGTGAGGTGGCCACTGGGCTAGAGCAATGCTTTTTGCAGAGGAGTAGAGAGAGACAAAGTTAAAAATCTGGAGAGAGGTCAGGTTGGGGCGATAGCTTGCCTGCCACATGGAGGTCTGGACTTATGGTCTCTGCCCTCTAGAAACTTGTGGCCCATAAAAATAGGGTGAGTACATCAGACTGCACGTTCAGGATGAGTCAAAAGTGGGATGAGGCTGCCAACAAAGCGAGTGCAAATGTGGGCTGCTTTAACAGATGCACGATGTGCACAACGAGGGAGAGACAGTGCCTGTGCACCGTGCAGAACAAATCTGGACCGTTCCGATCAGTTCAGCTGTCACACTTGACAACAGGAAGTTGTTCAGTGAGTTCATGCCCAGCAAGGAGCAAGATGGAGAAGGGTCTGGAGACATTGTCTGGGGAGAAACAGATGGGAGAATTGGGGGTGTCTGGCTTGGACACTTCTAGAACTTATCTGCCTTCAAGTATTTGAAGGCCTGTGGAAGAGAAATTCGATTGTGTCTAATTCCAAAAGTTACAAGAAAGTAAACTTGGCTCATTAAGAAAAAAAAAAAAAAAAAAAAGAATTTTCTGGTGCTGAAGCTGATTACAAATACAAAAAACTATTTGGTAAGAGTTTATTGTATGGAAGATTCAAAAATGGGATGATCTTATGTCAGGACTTCTAAGTCCCCTTCTAGTGCTACCTTTCCATGAGTTAATAATAAAAACAAAACTCCTAAAAAAAAATGAAACAATACACATTGATATTTAAAAACTAGTACGCTGGGGTGCCTGGGCAGCTCAGTCTGACTTCAGCTCAGGTCATGATTTCACCGTCCGTGAGTTCGAGCCCCACGTCTGGCTCAGAGCCAGCTGACAGCTCAGAGCCTGGAGCCTGCTTCTGAGTCTGTGTCTCCCTCTTTCTCTGCTCCTCTCCTGCTCATACATTCTCTCTCAAAAATAAATAAACATTAAAAATCTTTTAAACAAACACACAAGTGGCACTATGATGAGTTTAAAACATCAAGGGGAAATAAAACTAATTGGTTTTAAAACTCTCAAGCTAGCTGGGGCTGGTCTTATCAGGCAGTCTGCAAAAGAGTCTCCCGCTTCTGTATATGGACCATCACTTTCATGGAGAGAGGATCTGTATCTAGAGAGAACTGATCAGAAACACTTTCAATATGTGATGTGTTTGAAGTCTCGATTGTAAGCCTGGTTGAAAAGAAAAGAAAAGAAGGTGTGGTCTGTGCAAAAGTTTGGGAACGAATACAGGTGCAGAGAATGTGCACTGAGAAATCTGTGTGGCAGGCAGCTTTGAGGCACATTCATATTTAATGAGACATGGTAAAGATAAGTTAGTTCAGTGATGATGACTTCGAAAGTAGCATAGGAAGATGTACCAAGGAATGCACAGTTACAAATACAGAGGCAGGAAGGAAATGAATTTGGCAACTGAAGGCCTGTGTGTATCTACTCTTTAACCTCTGAGACTCAGTTTATTCATCAACAGAATGCTGAAAATAACATCTAATAGCGTCATCATGGGAATTCTATGGAATGATCTATATGAATGTGCTTTGGACATATATCACCTGTTAATGTATTTTCTCCTTCATTTATCTGCCCACTTATTCAACAAATATATTGCGTGCTTATTGTATGCCAGGCACTGTTCTAGGCACTGACGATGCAACAGGGGACAAAACAGAAACCATTCCTGCTCTCATGGAGCCTGCATTCCAGAGGAGGGTAATAAAAATAAGAAACATGACATTGTAGTATGTACTAATGAGAAAAAGTAAAACAGAGTAGAGGCGCATGGGAACATCGGAGACAGCCTCACTGAGACGGTGACATCGAGCAGGCACTGAAGGAAAGAAATGAGGGCAAGAAAGGAGATATATGAATATCTCCATGGAAGTGTGCAAACAGAGGAAATAGCATTTCAAGGGTCCTAGGGTGGGAGTGTCTGTCGAAAGCAGAGCACAATGAAGCCCAGGGAACAAAGTGAGAAAGGAGACATAAGCCAGGGCCAGATCATGGCTGGTCTTGATTCGAACTTGGACTTCTGCTTGGAGTGACATGGGGACCATTGGAGTGTTCTGAGTGGAAGAATAACACGATTGGTACAAACTGACATGACCTGGCTATGTTGAGAATAAACGGAAGAGGTGACGAAGGACAATGTGGAAGCAAACAGGATAGTTAAGAGGCTGGTACACTGATCACATTGAGAGATGGCTCAGTGGTTTGGCTTGGATGAAGGCGGTAGCAGAGCTGCTGGGCTTTGAAAAAGAACAATTTGTTGGACCAACATCCTCGAATACGTGCCAGCTGATGTGCTTTAGTGAGCAAGTAGATGAATTGGTCTTAAATAGGAGCACATTTAGTTCATTTAAAGGAGGGAGGGCAAAATATATGCAATCAGGAGGATGGCTGTGGCTTGCACAGCAATCTCTCTTTTTCCTGAGTTGCTCCTGAGATGACAGCAACCCAGTGTACCATCAGAGAACAAGCACTACTGATTCCCTTCTCATGGCCAAAGTCCAGTTTCAAGGCATAAGAATTCTGCTCATGAAGTCCTGGATAGTACATTGCAAAATGGTCACAAAATTCTCTCCTGTCTCTTTGCTTGCCCTTTGCCATATGACGTGATGTTTCTTCCATCAAGAGGTGAAATCTGTTTCCCCACCCCATGAGTCTCTAGTACACAACTGCCTCTCTGTGAAATCCTCTAGATACCCAAGAAAAGGTCGTACATATGGTAGATATTCAATCCACATTGCTGACTGTAAATGATAAACTCCTGGAATAATCTTGGCCAAATCATTTGACTTCTGGTCTCTTCTCCAATTTCTATAGTAATAAATGAGGAAACTTATGAGAAGGTAGACTAGGTAGATATATTACTAATGATTATATTTAACTAAGGAATAGTATCAATCTATCATGAGGTGGAGAGTAATATGTGTTGAACCAACTCCTCTAATACCCTCAAATCTTTTTCTTCTTTGGCCATTACTAGCTTGCCCCTCCTGAGCTTGCTCTAGAATGCATTCCTTTGTGCTAAGATAATGCAGGCTTTTATTAGAATGTAAATATTTGCCAAAAGGGGTAATAAATGAAGTTATCTGTAGGCATTAACAACCTGAAATGATTTGTCTATCAGGTTAGCCAGTCACTTAGCAGAGCCTTGAAAAGAATGGGGTGCATGATGAGCTTCTGGAGGACGAGAGGAAAGCATCCCCAACAGAGCACACATGTGGGGGACTAGACCCAGAGAGGAAGAGCAGAGAAGACACTAGGGCCTGGATGGGGAGGGCAAAGGAAAGGCATGGCGGGAGGGGTGGGAGGGTGGTGGCTCTGAAGAGGGATGTGAGGACAGAGCCCATCCGGCAATCCTGCATAGCAGCACATGTGTTCATTAGAAGTGCCAGAACAAGCACTGGAAGACTGAAATCAGGAGACAAGAGCTCTCTGGCAAGTCCTTCCCCCTCCCTGAGCTCATTTTCTCACATCTAAACTGGAAGTAATATTACTTTCCCTAGCTACCCCCAAGGATTGATATGGTGACCAAAAAGAAGTAACAGATTGAAAAGTGCTTCGCAAACCATAAAGCACCAGGGAAGTGTAGGTTTTTTTTTTAATTATTATTATATACTTTATTAAAGGAAATAAGGGAACTTTTTTCAATATATGCAGAAAATAATACAATGGAAAATATTCTTTCCATTTATATTTGCATCATGTGATAAAGCAACTTGGGAAGGGAGAATGCATCTAGTCAAAGTGGTTTCCAGTCCTAGAATTACATTCAAATAAAATGAAATTGCATTTGTGAAATGAGGCCCTTCTCTTACATTTGATGACCAGGTTTCCTGAACCATCCCTCTTTCCTTCTGCAGCTTTTAAGCTTCATGAGCCAAAGAAGCTGAGAATGAGCACATGATGGGTGTGATGTGCATGCTTCTTCCAAAGGTTTTATTTTGGGGATGGGGTGGAAAGTGGAGGTGAGGAGAGGGGTGGATGCTACCAAGTCGAGCAATATCTTGTAAATATTTCCTTACTTTTCAGTCTTAGATGTTATCTGCCCCAACTTCCGACCTTTCCATGTGAGGAACCAGATACTCTAAGGTTGTTACATAGCAAGCTAATGGCACAGCTAAGACTCCAAGCCAGGCTTTATAAGTCCTAAAAAGGGCTTAGCATGTGGCACCCTCAACCCTTCCACTGGAATTCAGGCAGGGATGCTAAAAATTTAAATTAAGGTTTGGGAAGAAAAGCTCTGTAGAATCTCACCCCAGTCCTTCTCTGCAACTTTATCTTCCATTGATTTATCAATACTCTTTCTTTTCCAGCCAGACTAACCTCTCCTAAGGCTCATTTCCCTAGTCTTAGCCTCCCCTGAGGAAATCCTAGCCTTAAATCGTCAAGGCAGGTGAGATCATTGGCAACCCATTATGTCTGCTTCATCTTCAGGTCTAGTCACTCTACTGGGGATGGATGGTGATGAATCTGCCCTTGGGACTGGCATTACTCTCCCTCTTTGTCCTTCCCAGACTGTCTCATCAGGCATTTTGTTCAACATGAAGCTTGGCTCTGCTTTTGGTCACATGTAAAATCCAGATAATGCTGGCAGCCAATAAGTCCTGGAGGTTTAATAAAGTGATACTAAGGCAAAGAGGCAATTCCCATCAGCATATTTGCCACTGCACAAGTAGAATGAGTTTCATGCCAACCACGGGAGAATAAATCCCACACGCCTAGTTTCAATAAAGCAAGTGGGCACAATTATCCTGGTTATTGACTTTTAGCATAAAGGTAAAAGCATGTAAAAAGTAGAAATGTAGACGATCATGTGAAGCAATATATCAACTGAACAGCACTTGTATTTGACCTGAGGATCTAATCAGAGTCACCAAGAGAGGGATGCCTAGAACTATACAGCAATCACACACACGTGCGCACACACACACACACACACACACACACACACACACATCTTCACCAATCCATTCAGATGCCCATACTAACATGCTCAGACATACACTAACACACATTCAAACACTGAGGCATAAACGACACAGTAAAGCATTCTCTCAATCACATATATAGATGTTATCACGTAGACTCATTAGCTCTCTCTACACCCATGCAGGTACCCTACTCTGACACCACTCTGCTTAGCCTTAGTGTTGCAAGTGAAGGTCTTCCTTATTTGGAGGGAGAAGGTCACCTTATTTCCTCACAGCAAACAAGAACCTATTCGTTTTTGAAAGCAAAAAACATAGCTCCCCAAACACCAAAGCACCTTAGCTTCACATGTTCATGAAAAAGAATAAAGATGCAATGCCCAGGTGCCTATTTATCAAAGACGTAGCTGCAAATGGCTGAAGCCTATTTTCCTTATTAAAATTAAATAAATGGCTCAACAACGTGTTTTCATTCTCAAAATGCATGCATTTAGCTTTTTAAAAAAATACGTGGGAATTAATTTGAAGACCCAATGATTTTTCATTGAAAAATGAAAGGTAAATGCAACCGAGATTTTTCATAATGAACGTGACTGCATTCCCTTTCAACAAAAGGAAAAGGGAAAAAATACTTTGGAATTAATCGGAAACAGGAGGAGGGGTGGAAAACCCACTAGGGTGGTTCTGGAATATAACAGCAGGGGAGTGAGGTGTTTTTCCAGTCTCAAAATCCCAGCTGTCATGTAACCCTTACGGATCTCCATGTCTGGCAGACATGCATAGAGAGAAGCCAACCAAGGCTCCTTTTGTTACAAACGACATCAATTAGTGTTATTATTGTTGGCATTATTACTGTTATCTGCATCTCGCATGGCAGGGTGCTGGTACTTACCCCAGAAGATGAGCACGAGGGAAACCAGGGGAAACAATCTGTTGAAGGCAGGCATCTTTTCTCTGGCGGGTGGCTTCCGGGGCTAAACAGAGAGATTCCCTCGGTCAAGAACTCGCCCTCTCAGATACTTTCGAGGAAACCCTTTGGGACGAACTGCCCCAAGGGGGCGACTTTCGGACTGAAATAAGGGCCAAGCGCCGGCGACTGGGGAGGCTTTCAGGGGTTTTCGAGCCGGGCGGGGGTTTCAGCTCCAAACCACCCTAGTGCACCGCCCCAGTTCGAGGGAGCCGATCAGCAGCTTCGCGCGCTCTCCCCGGAGCCCGTTGCTGGGATCCGGCTCAGCACCACGGACAGTACCTTCCCCGCCCACCCCGGAACTTCACAAATTCCAGTTGCTCAGCTGCTTCTCGGGTTTGCGCCTCGGTGACAGCTCAGCTCGGAGGCGAGCAGCACGGCTGGCTCTAGGCGGCTGGCTCTATCTAGGCAGCTGGGCTGTCGAAGGGGTCCATGTTGATCCACCTCTCACCTCCCCTGGGAACAGCTACGCTCCGACCAGGATCCACCAAGACCCGGCAGCTTCGGCTTCATCAGCCTGCACCGGCTTCTCCAGCTGGGCGTGCCACCCACACCCAAAGCCACCGGGGCCTCCCGTCTGAGCTCCAAAATTCGTTCCACCTCGGTCCCGTCCACGCCCGCCCTCTGCTCCGCAAGAAGGTCCGGAGGGGCGGGGCAAGAGGCGGGAGCTCCCGTCGGCCGCAGATCTCTGGGGAGGGGCAGGGAGGGTGGGCCGCTTCCCAGGAGCTCGCCCCCAGATAGTGCCGGGGCCCCGATTCTGGGTGGCGGGTGACCAACTGCCCTTCTCCGGGTCCTTCTTGACCGTGTGTGTTCAGTCAGCCTTGACATGCGCAGGCGGCTGTCCACCCCCACCGCCACCACGGACCCACCCCTCGTGCACACACTCCCCACCCCCAAACAGGCGTGTCCCTCCGTGGCCGAGCGAGGCTGCCCAGCGCGGGGCGGAGCTTGGAGCTGCGCAAACACCTCCAGACCCCGCGGTTTCTGCTCTCGCTGGCTGTCTCCAGGTCTCCCTTTCACATCTCCACACCTCTCCCAGCGCGGGCACACTTCCTCCCACCAATTCACACCCTCCAGGCAACCCCACTCCTGCTACAGCACAGGCAAGCTAGCCTCCAGCTCCGGGAAGGGGAGGGCCAAATCTCTTTCAGGCAATGATGTCATCTGCCGTGCACACTGTACACGAGAAGCTCGCGGCTTCTCTTCCCCGACCCCATCCCCTTCTCTTCTTCTAGACTCTTCTTTGTCTATCCTTGATTAATTAGTTCCGGGCACACCAAACCCAGCAAGATAATCCCTGGTTAGGAGACATGGGGTAGGAGTGAGGCGCACCTGTTCCCATGGTCACCTCCTCATCCAGTGAGGCGATCCAAATGTCAGCGCGAGAGTAGCACTGGGGGTGGGGGCAGCTCCCTCTTGCTCTAATCGCTTTTTTCCCTGTTCTTTCTTTATTTTCTTTATTATCATTATGATTATGATTTATTTAGTTTAGTTTAAAAGCAGATTGTGGTTTGGCCTCTTCTATTAGCCACTCCCTAGGCTTCTCAGCTGTGTCAGTGCCCCCGCCCCATCTCTGAAAGGGAAACCTGAAACTTTAAATTCAAACTCAGATTTGTTATAAACTCAAATTGACGTAACAGATTAGGAATGCCTGGAGCTGAAATGAAAGATTAACACAAAAATCTGCCCCTCCCCCTTCTTATCCCCTCCTATTCCCTTTCCAAAAGGGGAAACTTGACACTGATATTCCAAAAAAGAACCGCAGAGTGACAGCTGACTGTAAACGAACCATAGGCAGGAAATTCTCTTCCCTAACATATGACAGAACAACAGAAGGTCTCCGAGATAGGATCTTCTTCCTGGGCAGGGAGCCACCAGGCCATAAACTCTATGTTGTTTTTGAAGGCCAACCCTTGAAGCGCAGTGCATTATACTTGGAAGAGAAGTTAAAGTTGACTTAATTCAATCTTTCCAATTCATGAATCCCCCAAGAACGTTCCTGATGAATAGGCTTGACCTATTCATCTCTCCATGGAAACAGATTTTCGGCAATATGTTTCAAACCATTCCAAAGTGGAATGAATTACCTTTTGTTATGTTCAAGCAGTTGTTATCCAAAGAATTACTGGGATGTTGCAGGGGAAAAATATCTTCTAGATTTGAAGTTTGGAATAGATTATTGATAAAGTTCCAACAGCCTTTGAGATTCTATAATTTTTCTGAAAGCCCCACCCAAATACATAGAGCAACTGAGATACTTTCAGTCTGATAAATCTGTCAACCGCCACCCTCCCCCCCCTCCCCCCCCCCCCCCCCCCCCCGCCAACACCACCACTACCACAGTGGGAATTGGCTTAATTTTACATTTTTGTCACATCCATTTGTGCTATTAGGAAATAATCACAATGTTCTTTTCTAAATGCTTACCAATACCATTTTAGTCACTCTGAGGATTTTACATGAGATTTTAGGAACAATGTATTTGCCTCTAGTAGGCATATGACATTTCCCTTGTCTTTCCTCTATTGAAAATAAGAGCATGTGGTCTTCTCAGTTTTCTGACATTTCCTTTGATTTTTGGCAGTGGCTCTCAGTCACTTTCATAAGTACCTTAAGTTCCCTGAAGTACATTCTGCCTTTCTCCAAGAGTTTTTAACTCATTTTAATTGTTTAAGCTATGCCTTCCTCCTTTCTGCCATTTTGGCTTCAATCCATTTTGCTGCTTTGTTTTTTAATCTTTTCCAATTTGATGGTCCTCTTCCCCTTACAGTTGATGGATGAAACTAGCTATTCAAGGTCTACAAACAGTAGCCAGAGCACTCTTTATATTTTATAAGGTCATGTACCTTCCTTGCTCAAAGCCCTTCAGTAGCATTTCATTGCACTTAATACAATCCAGACTCCTCACCATGGCCTAACAAGACATGCCCTGAACCCTGGCTATCTCTTCACACCCATGCTACCATTCCCTGTCTTGTCCACAATGTTCCACCACATTTATTGTTTTTTAAATGTACTTCAAATGTATTAAGCTTTTCCCCATCATAGAGTCTTTGTGCCAGATGTCCTCTCTTCCCAGAATACTCTTCATCCTAGGTCTGGTTTCTTATCATTATGGTCTTGCCTCAAATGACTTCTCCTGTGATGGCACTCCTGGTCACACTTTCTAAACTGGTTTCCTGCCCACTTTCCCCACCTGAAGCTACTCTCTATGTCATTATCCAGTTTCTTGTCCTTTATATCTTCTCTTACCCTCCAAAATGATTTTATTTGAAATTTAACACACTTGCTTATTTTCTGTTTCCTCCTATCGGGATGTAAGCTTCATGAAAGCAATCCTGTTTGTTCTGTGTGCTGCTGTACTCCTATGCCGGGGTTGGTACCAGGCAGATTATTAGATCCTCTATGAATCCTGAATGAATGAGTATATGGATGGATGAATGAGTGAGAATAGTGTGGGAAGAGTGACAAGCCCAGGCCATAATCAAGAGGGAACAGAAACAAAAAATAATCAGAGAAATGGGAGACCAGAAAGACACAATGCCACAATAGATGAGGAAAGAGAATATCACGACTTGAGGGACACTGCTCCTTAGAGGAGACTGCAGCCAAATGGGCTCAGAGATTGAGAAAAAGGAGAGGAGAGTATGGGGCCGAAGGTATTTAAAGATTTTGAGGTGGAGGGGGAAGGATGACTCTGATAGGTAAATAAGAAGAATGACATCTGAGATATGGATGGAGACATTGCTTTTCCTGAGGAAAGAAACCCATTTCACTAAGATTATGGCGGGGGGGGGGGGGCGGAAATTAGAGACAGCAGTAGGAGCAGTGACCCTGTGAGTAAAGATAAAGTAGATACTTTAAGATACACATCTGGATCTTCTCAAAGCAAGAAGCAAGAGTATCTACTGAAAGTAGGGGGTGGGGAGGAACAGGGGAGCTACAGACAAGAGAGACGGTGTGGGCCCCTTCTTGATGCATTTCAAGATCAACATATACCTGAGCTAAGAGTCAAGATGCAGGAATCAGAGCCCAGGGTAGACAAGTCAAGTGACCTGCTTTGCTATTCTAAATGGATTTTGAAAAATAGTACATAACCCAGGGGACAAGGAGAGTAAAAAAACATGTTTAAGCTATGGCCAAAGTGCACATGTGGGACTGGGAGATTCAGGCTCCTCCAGATCATTCCCTCATCCTGACTGCCAGCTGTGTGGTTACTGTCACCAGCCAAGGGAAGTTGGGGATTAGGACAGGAAATAGTGACATGATGACCAGACTATGCAATCCCTTCCTGGATCTGCACATGGCAGACAGCCTGGCAGGTAAAAAGAGGCCAAAAATGTTTGTTGAATTGAATTGAATTTCATCTGAATGGTCAGCAAGGCCAGAACTTTCCTGACACCCAGGAGTGCCCACAAACACTCATAACACACTCTGTGTGCAAGAGAAGCCAGTGTCACACTGTTCCTATCCCATCTTCAGGAAGCCCCTGGTACACATTCACGAGAAAGCTGTCGCTAGGTAGTTATAATAATCGAAACATTCGAATGGGGAAAAAAGGAAAATATAATTGGTGATAAGGTACTTCAAGCTCCTCAGAAGAAAAGCTATATTTCAAGTATTGCTGTTAGCCTGGCATAATTTCTTATGCATTTCTGGCTGGGGCTCTTAGGCTGGACAGATGGAAAAAGTCTTTTGGAGAAGTAAGTGTCATTATTGCCTTTGCTGCTGAACTAAATGATTATTCTGATGTGTGGTGCAGGAGCCAACACCTGAGCCCCGGTTGCCTAAATGCTCACCAGAAACGATAGAGAAGAAGGAGAAAAAAGAAACCACAAAATGACCCCCAGGTGGGGGACAGGAAGCCTGTCTCAGGCCTCTTTCAACTCTGAGATAGTACTGACATTTTCACCTGACCACTCTGAACCAATTTTCTCTCTCTAGTTGTCTGCCTCCCAGAGTTACTGGAAGCACAAATGAACTAATGTGTGGATGTGTTTTGGACTTGGTACAGTCTCATAAAACCAAGAGGTGTTAGGTTGCTGTTTAGATTATTTCTTTAATCTTTCCAGAGATGTACTCAGCTGTTAACTTCAGCATGACGAGGAATAATCAACTTTTCATGATTTGTCAACACATTTGTTATCATTTTCATCACCAACATCATTATCTTCATCATCATCATCATATTTGAGAGCCTGCTTTGGCCCCAGAACAGTGCTTTGCTCTTTGATTAGATTAACTCATTTAATCCTCAAACCGATTATAACGAGTAGACACTATTACTCTTTCTCTTTTTGAGGAAATAAGTACAAGAGAAGTTAAATAACTTGTTCATTCAACTTGCATATGGCAGAGCTATTGCTCAGACCCAAAGCTCTTTGTCTTTCAAGTCTTAAGGACTTAACTTCTTCCTATAAGATCTTCACCATCGAAAGTGAAGACTGCAAATCAGTCAGAAAGTTAACGACTCCTTATGCGATGTGATTTTTAATTTTTATTTTTTTACTTAAAAAGTTTTTTTTTTTAAGTTTATGTAAGTAATCCTTACCCAACATAGGGCTCGAACTCACAACCCTGAGATCAAGAGCCACACGCTCCTTTGGCTGAGCCAGCCAGGTGCCCCCGCAGTGTGAAGTTCTAAGATGAGTGCTGTGTGTGTGTGTGTGTGTGTGTGTGTGTATTTATATGTGAGGAAAGCTAGGTATAACCCCTTAACAAACAAAACTTCAAGTATTCTAGAAAAGTATGGAATCTAAGTAAGTATGTTACAGCAAAGACTCGGCGCCCAGGAAGAGACAAGCCACATGCAGTCGGGGGATCAGGAAAAGACTATTGTGCATCGGTGCTGGCCCCATGGAATCACCTCCAAAGGCATTGGCATTGGCCTCCTTTTATGGCTGGGATAGGAGGGGGTTGAGAGACAAAAGAAAAAGGGGAGGGGGCTCTTATCAGTGGTGCTTCCAGGCAGTTGGTAGACACAGGAGGCAAACAAGATTACAGAAGCCAAAAGTGTGCAAGGGGAGTATCCAGCCTCAGGCATCTGGCTGGCCCCTTTTGTCTTGTTTTTCCTAGCTTTTCTTCTCCAGTAGACAAAACAACAACAACAACAACAACAACAACAACAACAACAACATATAAACCAGTATAATTTGTGTTTGTTCTTTTTTTTCTTTTCTTTTCTTTCCTTTTTAAGATTTTACGTTTAAGTAATCTTTACATCCAACATGGAGCTTGGACCCACAACTCCAAGATCAAGAGTCATATCCTCCAACTGACTGAGCCAGTCAGGCTCTCCTTCCTTCCTTCCTTCCTTCCTTCCTTCCTCCCTCCCTCCCTCCCTCCCTCCCTCTCTCCTTCCCTTCCTCCTTCTCTCCCTACCTCCCCCTCTCCCTCCCTTTCTTCCATCCTTCCTTCCTTCTTTCTTTGTTCTTTCTTTCTTGCAGAGTAAGGGAGGGCTTATAATCACTTATCATTTAAGAGAGCTTACATGGCTGGGGCACCTGGGTGGCTCAGTCGGCTAAGTGTCTGACTTCAGCTCAGGTCATGATCTCATAGTTTGTGAGTTCAAGACCCGCATCAGGCTCTGGACTGACAGCTCAGAGCCTGGAGCCTGCTTTGGATTCTGTGTCTCCCTTCCTCTACTCACACATTAAAAAGTTAAAAAAAAGAGAGAGCTCACAGGGATTAATGTGAATGAAAACCTCCTTGTTGTTGGTCTGTTTGTGTATTGGTGGGGGAGGGAGAATTCTTTCTCTATTTGCAAGAGCAACAACTGCTTCGCCTCACCTTATAGTTTTATTTTACGAACACAACTTATTTCTTTGAATTCTCATGAAATACCTGTGACATATGAGAGAATAGTCATCTATTTTAAAGACGGGAAAAATTGATACCTAGAGAGATTAAATTACTTGTGTACTGTTAAACTTCACTTATTCATTCACTTATAAAACTTTAACTGAGGGGCACCTGGGTGGCCCAGTCGATTAAGCCCCAACTTTGGCCCAGGTCATGATCTCGCGGTTTGTGAGTTCGAGCCCAATATTCGGCTCTGGGCTGACCGAGTGCTTACTCCATGCTGGGTATTGAATTAGTGTCTGGCTTTAAAAAACAACTGTGAGTTCGTGGGTTTGAGGCCCGCATCGGGCTCTGTGCTGACAGCTCAGAGCCTGGAGACTGCTTGGGATTCTGTGTCTCCCTCTCTCTGCCCCTCCCCTGCTCGCACTCTGTCTCTCTCAAAAATAATAGACATTTTTAAAAATTTAAAAGAAAAAAACCTGTGAAATGGTGTGGTTATGGTACACAGGTAGCCTGGAAGATGGGGTCACAGATTATGCTTTGAGCCTGGGGAGCAGGGAGACAGCTGGGAAGGTTTTGAAAGAAGTAATATTTGAGTAGATGAGTAAAATTCCCCAAAGGAAGGAAATGGTAGATTGGGGGTTAAGGGATGTTCTGAGGGACTTATCTTGTGGATGCACTCTCCTACTTCTTAATCTGGGGCATGTATCACCGAATAACACTGCCATTTTCAGGTAAGGCCGTGATTTGTTGTGGCTGAATGGAGTAATGGAAAAGAATGATATCTTTGGGATCAGACAAGTTTATCCTGGACACTCTGCTTGTTACTTCTGTCATCTTGGGCAGGCTATTTAATTCCCCTGAGCCTTAGTTTCTTCTGTCATAAAATGAGAATAATACTACTACGACCTACTTTGTAGCTGTTTATAACGATTGAATAAATTAAACATATAAATCACCTGAAGCAATGCCTGGCCCTTTGCATAAACTTTTTTTTTTTTTTTTAATAAACTCTATGCCCAACATGGGGCTTCATCTCACAACCTTGAGATCAAGAGTCATATGCCCTACCAACTGAACCAGGCAGATGCTCCTTGACATAAACTTAACAAATATTATTTTCCCCCTTTCTTCATAAATAAAGAGTATGCGGTTTTTAAAATTTTTTTAATGTTTATTTATTTTTGAGGGAGAGAGACAAAGTGCAAGTGGAGAGAGCAGAGAGAGGGAGACACAGAATCCGAAGCAGGCTCCAGGCTCTGGGCTGTTAGCACAGAGCCGGACTCAGGGCTCAAACCCGCAAACCGCGAGATCCTGACCTGAGCTGAAGTCAGCTGCTTAACAGACTGAGCCACCCAGGTGCCCCTGCATTTTTGTTTTGTTTTGTTTTGTTTTTAAGGAAATTAAATTCAAGAGAAGTTCAATGGCTTGGCCATTCAACTTCTTTGTGGGGAACCAATTCTTTGTTTTCTACTCTCTGATGTCCCTCAGGCACCTCTCCCACTAGTGGTAGGACTCAGATTCCCACCAGCAGCTGTGTGTTGCCAGGAGGGGCTCAACTCCAGGACTTGGAGAAGGAAAGGGAAGAGCCTTGATATCCAGACCATACGAAACAAGAACATAGCTTTTAAAAAATAATTGCATTTCTGTAAAAAGAGAATGTGACTATGCCTAGTGTTTGGGAAAGGCACAGTTCTGGACTTTGTGTCTCAGAATGATTCATGAAGCCACACTGAGAAAACCTTACTGAGCTGAGTAGCTGCCCAGGTCTTTCACGCTGCCCTCAGATTTCGTTGCTCCCACACCATGATGGATATGGCTCCCACAGCACACATTTCTACCACAGTGTTTGTCAAATAACCTTGTAGCTGGGTGCTTTGGGGTCTGTTTCCATCACTAGGGGCACTCTCCCCTCTAGGGCAAAGATTTGCATTCTGAATTCCAAGAGGGGGATTTGAGAATACATGCTCCCTTGCCATGGAGGTAAACATGGTCCCGCCTTCTCTGTGTTCTCCCGCCTTTAAGGAGTGGCAGTAGGAACTCACTCACCTTTCGGATGAATGAGAAACCTGTATTGGGCAATGAGGATGAAAAACATAAATACAGGCTTCCTTTGGGTAAGGAAAATCTGAATTTCCCAGGGAAATTAGGAAAATTTTTATTCATCTTTGAATCTGCAGAAATTAGCAAATTTCTTGGAAGACAGCATTAAAGACAATCTATAGTGAGGGTAAGACATCAGGGGTGAGAAGGTGGCACATTTACAAATGGATATGCTACAAAACAGAATAAGAATAAGATATAGAGGATCAGATAAAAAGGCCGCTACATCTCAAACAGGAAAAGGTAGACCTAAAAGGTACATTTAAAAACCTTCCTGAGATAAAGATAGGATTTTGACAGGAAGTGATTGAAAAGCATGACGTCCTTAGCAGGTAAATCAACATGAACAAAAGCATAGAAGCAGAAAAGTTTCAGACCTCTGTTAGATAAATTAGATAAAGTTTCTCTATTAGATAGAGAAATAATGCTGGACACATAAGTTAAGGAAATAGTCTTTAATGCCCATTAAGGAGCTTAGACTTAGTCTGAGAGATAATTGGAAGTCATTGGAGATTTTAAAGCATGTGAGTGAGGTGATATAAAATAGGGTTTAGGAAAGCTAATCTGGCAGAATTGGAAATATGGACTAGGAAAGATGGGAGAAATGATTGTGGTAGCCGTAGTAAGAAGGGGAAAGGAGCTGATGTAGGGTAGTGTGAGTGGGAGATACCTGATTCCCAAGAAGATGTGAAGGTGTCATACTTTCGATTTGGCAAATGACCACGTGTGGGGCAAGGGAGGAAAGTTCACTCTGGTCATGGTAGAGGGAACAACTTTGATGTCATTCAAAGTTATAGAAAAGATAGCAGCCGTGCTGATTTGGGGGAGAAAACTAATGCACTTTGGATTTTATTTGGTGTATTTTGTGTTGCAGATTCGGATAGATTGCCTGGAAATTTAAATCTGTCCTTGTAAGGGTTAAATTGTAGTGTAGGGCTAACCTGTAGCCTTGAGAAATAACAGCTTTGTTTTGATACTGTAGGTTAAGAGATCACAGCCTTGTCCTATCAATCAAGGGAACAAAAGTTCAAGGAAAATCAACTGGATTAGAGTTTGATTGGATTGGGGCAAGGGCATGTCTGAACTGTTTCCACCCCCATCTGGGAACTATTTCTTTGTTCTGTTCCCAGGTGATGGTAAGACGATTTGGTCGGCTATAAAAACTCTGTACCCCCAGCTGTCCGAGGCTGCACTCTGATCAAGAGTGTCAGTCCCGATTGGTCGGCCTTGCCTCTCATTGCAATAAACCTTGTTGTGACTGTCACTGGTGCCCGTAGCATTCTGTTTCAGGAATCGTGTGGATGCACCAGTCCTCAGAGGAGATAATGGCTCTCCTCTGTGATCAAGATATGAGAGTCATTCTTATAGAGTGATAACTGAAGTAATGGAAATGGATAATATTTGAAAGAGAGACTATAAAGTGTTAGGAGATCTAAGGGTACCTAAATTTAGGAGGGTAGGAGGAAGCAGTCAAGCCAGTAACAGAGTTGGAAAAAGAGTGATCAAAGGGATAGGAGATCAAGATAGTGCTGCATCAGGGAGGAAAGGTGGGGATGTTCCATACCTACAGTGAATGCTGTAGCAGAGACTTAGGTGAGATAGAAATTGGCTGGGAGACTGGGTGATCAGAAAGTCACTGATGACCTTATGAGGAGTTTCAGCAGAGGAGCAAGAAGAGGAAATACTATGGAAGAAGGAAGCAAAAAGTACTGGTGCAAAACTAGTGGGTTTGATTGGTTTGATTTTCAAAACATTTGATGATGGAAGTGAGAGTGTTGATTGGGTTAGGAAAGTGTTGATAGGAAACTTTAGAATAAGTAAAGAATTTTCTGGGAAGGCGTATATAGGCAAAAGCTTAGAAGTCAACTCAGAAGGAAAGATCAAATTTGCAGGAGAAGGGAAATCATTGATGCATGAGGTTGGTAATGAGGAGGGGTTTGGCCCAAGAGCGCTGGCTGTAGTTAACCTCAGCTTTAGGGGAGAGGGGAGGAGGAAAAAGAGGAAGATACACAGATGTGGACATAGCAAGAAAAGACCTTGAAGTTGCCCAAATGAGAGAGATTGTATGTCAGTAAAATGGGCAATCACGTTATCTGCTATAAGTGGGAAGCTGGACAGAACTGGGGCCTTGCGGAGAGTGAGAGAGATCGAACAGTCTCTAGTAAGTCGAGTGATTAATCAGTACAAATGAATGAACGCAGATGGGAGGATCAGTAGACCCAACAAAGCGTGGATTGTGGTGGATCCATTCCAAATGGCTTCAAGGCTTTCTCCAGTAACATTGCCAACCATTCCTGAAGGCTGGAGAGTGGCAAGATGGAACCGGAGAAGTTCAAGGTGTTGAAGCCTCCTGGAGTAGTTGCTGAATGGTTCATTAAATGCCAACAGTTGTGATAGAATAGGAGAATAAAGTACCTGGTGGTGACAGGAAGACTAAGAAGCAATTTTAGGGAATGAAAGTAGTTGAGAGAGAGGGAAGAACAGGAGATTATTATCACACGGGATATCTGGGGGACTTACATCTCCAGTGTGGACCCACTGAGGGATAAGCAAGTCTGTATTGTGGACGTCTTGTGAAGTGCTGCCTGAATACATTGCAGAAGAACACATTGGAGTTGAGGTGATCAGCAATATGTAATTTTTCCATGCATACACTTCTGGAAAAATTGCAATTATGTTTCCAATGAGCAAATATTGCTCCCAGAATTTTTTTTAAACAGTAAAATCAAAACAAACTTATAACATTCAAAGAAATAAAACGGAAGGGGGGTGATTTTCAGGCTCATATGCAGGCCAGTAAGTCAACAATTCTTTTCTGAACTCGGTAACTGTTCTTCTGGACTGGATCAAAAGCTGGTGGATGTTTGCCCATCTCTGGAATTAAAAAGAAAGAAAGAGAAAATGTGAGGCCAGAATATGAGGAGCATTATCGGCATGGATTGTGGGCATTCCCGAAGGTGATGATGAGGACGAAGAGAGAGAACAACCGTTCTTTAGATGAAGAAGCCATTGGGTAAGATGAGCAAATTACAGAGAGGTTGGTTGAGAACTTTGAGGAGGGGTGTAGCAAGCATGACACAGTGACTTCTATGAACTCCGTAAAGGAAGAGTTGAGTCACCTGGACAAAACTACAGTCTCAATACAGCAATGGGGCAACGGGGAGCAGGGGTAATGAATGCTTCTCTTCCAGGGGATCAGAAGGAAACATACAGTCCTTTGAAAGGATTATAAAAGACTTAGTATTGTTGAGGGTTGGGGCGGGGAGGGTTGGGTAAGAATAGACTCAGTTAATAGAAGTGAAGAACATAAAAGTCAAATGGGGGGGTGGATATTTGTTAATAAAAGGACAAAGCTGAGTTCTTAAGAACACCTCAGTTCCTCTACAACTGGCATGTATGATGTGTAAATCTAACCCCAATAAATAAGCAACTATGGTTTGCCAGCAGTTTCCAAGGGCCTTGAAGACCCTGAGGGTGGAGTCAAATCTCAGAGGGAGGAGAAATGCCTCTTAGATTGGGGCCTGAGGGAAGAGACACGCCCTGGGCCCTTTGTTATGTGTAGCTGGGCACTTGTGGGATGAGCACTGGGTGTTCTACGTAAGTGATGAATCACTAAATTCTGTTCCTGAAATCATTATTACACGATATGTTAACTAACTTGGATTTAAATTAAAAAAAGAAATCCAAGTGATTCTAAAAAACAAGGATGAAACAAAGTTGGTTTAAAAAAAAAAGGAAGAGGGGCTCCTGGGTGGGTCAGTTGGTTGAGTATCCAACTCTTGATTTCGACTCAGGTCATGATCCCAGGGTTGTGGGATCAAGCCCCATGTTGAGCTCCATGCTGAGCGTGGAGACTGCTTAAGAGTCTCTGTCTTTCTCTCTCCCTCTCTGCCCCTCTCCCCTGCTCGTGCGCATTTGGTCTCTCTCTTTCTTTAAAATAAAATTTTAAAAAGGGAAGAAAAAAACCAAGAGAACTATAGGTAATTCATACTCAGCTAAAAAATTGTATCACAGTACCAAAGACGTTGCAAATGCCACGTAAGTGTTTGCTGTTACTATTATCTTTATAAATGATGCTTACTGCGTTTGCCATTGTGGAACATCACATGTATTATCTCATTTAATCCTTACAACAACACTAATGGGCATGTGTTATCATTACGCCCATTTTCCGTAGAAGGAGACTGATGTACAGCATGGCCAAGAAAAGTCTGCGAAGTCACAGGGCTAATAGGTTAGAGAACATGGGGCTCAGATCCACGCTTGTCTGACCCCAGTCCCACCTATACCTCCTTTCTTGGTACTTTTATCTCTCCTTTATCTCTCAGAGGAAGTAAACATGAGATGAGGTTAAATGGCAATAAGAGAAACTTGGGTTTGAGCTCAAGAAGAACTTCCTGAGTGCTTAACACACAGTGGGAATCAAGGATAGAGACATCTTAAGTATTTTCCTTTCTCTCTCTCTCTTTCTTTTTTTCTCTTTCTCTCTTTTTCTTTTCTTTTTTCTTTCTTTTTCTTGGCTGGCAGGACAGGGACAGAGCAACAGCTTGTCACTTATTTGGTTTCATGACATGGACTGGAGAAGCCCCAACTTCCACTCGTCACCAGCCAGACCCCACTGAGTCAACACCCCCTGTGGAATGAGCGGTGCCAGATCCACAACTTTTCTAGAAATCCCAGTGCCGGCAGCACGAAAGTCATTCTCCTCTAGTGAGTTAAGACGGGTATTCTGAACAGTTGCCGAATCCGAGAGCTTTATTTAGATTCCCCGAAAAAGTCACCTTCTGCTCTCCATTTGGGTGAGTATCTGTTCCGGGGAGATGAGGCCGGAGACGGAGTCGCTTTCCCGGGGCTGGATTCAAAATTGTGGCCGGAAGACTACAGTAGCAGATCGTGCAGTGTGGGGACTCCTCACCTGAGCTCGGCACGCCTGGCCGTTGGTCGTTGCCCCGCTCTGGGTTTGCCCCCCTGCACTAATGTCATTTTGACTTTGATCTGGGCATTGCTACTCCTGGCGGCCAATGCTCTTCCAGGGGCTGGAGGCACAAGAGTGGACAATTGCTGGCACCCAGAGGCAGAGAAATGTATGTTTTCACATAGACCAGAGCAAGAAGAAAGGGAAGAAAGCTGTAAAAGACTTTAGGTCAGGCACCATTTAAAGCATGTGACTCGGGCGCCTGGGTGGCTCAGTCGGTTGAGCATCCATCCGACTTTGGCTCTGGTCACGATCTGACGGTTCGTGGGTTCGAGCCCCACGTCAGGCTCTGTGCTGACAGCTCAAAGCCTGGAGCCTGCTTTGGATTCTGTGTCCCTCTCTCTCTCTCTCTCTCTGCCCCTCCCCTGTTCACACTCTGTCTCTCTCTCCTTCAAAAACAAATACACATTTAAAAATAAAGTAAAATAAAATAAAATAAAATAAAGCGTGTGACTCTAAGGTTATTAAAAAAAATTCAGCTAACATGCCCTGTGGGAATACAGTCATATCCTAGAGAAACTTTACAGAACTTATTTCCTACTAATTTATGCTTTTTTACATTTTCTAGAATTTCCAGGAGGAGAACATATCTTTTTTGAAATCAGAAAAAAAAAATGCAAATGGGAAAAGATGAATACTAATGTGCAGGCCAATGCAGTCTCAGCTGGTCGGGCCTTTGGCATAAAGATACTTCAAGGTCGTGGGGCGCCTGGGCAGCTCAGTCAGTTGAGAGTGCCCCACTTGGGCTCAGGTCATGATCTCACAGTTCATGGGTTCAAGCTCCACATCGGGCTCACTGTTGTCAGTGCACAGCCTGCTTAGGATCCTCCGCTCCCTTCTCTCTCTGCCCCTCCCCTACTCATGCTCTCTCAAAAATAAATTATATATATGTACATCTATATATAGAGAGGATACCCTCTGTGTTCTCCAGGAAGGGGAGGGTGTGAGTCCACACTCGGCCTCCCCCACACTTCTGTTCATTCTATAAATATGTCCTTTAATTCCTGGAGGGAGGTGGAGTCTGTTTCTGGGGAAAAAGTATCCACTGGAAATGAGGGTTTGGGGATTTTTGCCCCCCCTAAAGTATTGGCTTGAAGTGCAAGCAGACCAGAGTCTTCTCCTGACTCTGTGTCTGGCTTAAACTTGAGAGTCAATTTTTATCTGTGTTCCCGAAAACCTGTAAGAATAACCCTAAGGAAAGTCAAAATACTAGTAATGATAACCTTCATTGAATGTTCATCACATTCTGAGCATAGAATATTATTTTGTCTTGCCTTTATACTAACCCTGTGAGGTAATGTAACTCTCACTATGTCCATTTTAGAGATGAAGCCGCTGAGGGCTAACAAGATGAAGGGATTTGTTCATGGGCCCGCTGTTGGTAAGGATTACAGCACAGACCCCGTCTGATCCGGGTGGACCTCCAAAACCAGTACCTTCGACCACGACTCTACTCCGCCTGTCTCAGGGTTACAAGCGGGCTAGAGTCTCTCGTCTGATGGTTGAACTCTCTCTGGAATATTTCCTATGAAAAATCCAAACTATAATGAACTCCCTGGATACCAAGGTGGCCCACGTGCCCTTTGGCCACTTGAAAAGACTTTGTAAAAAGTGATGCCAAACACGCTTATGAAAAACTTTTCATCTGATCGTTTGTGGTCCGGTTACCTTGGAGCCATCAATACTTCTTACTCGTGGACGGTGAATCAAACGTATTGACTTAGCACTTGGTATGCAAACGGTGTGGTGGCATCAGTGTGGCTGGTGCTGAAGGACCGTGAAGTGCGTTCTTTGTTCTGAAGGATCTTACAATGCACCTGGACAAACAAAACTAACAACCTAAACTCTATCATATTAAACTGCAAAAATCCTTCCATTGTGGGGCACCTGGGTGGCTAGTCCGTTGAGCGACCGACTTCGGCTCAGGTCACGATCTCGCGGTCCGTGAGTTCGAGCCCCACGTGGGGCTCTGCGCTGACAGCTCGGAGCCCAGAGCCTGCTTCGGGTTCTGTGTCTTCTGCTCTCTCTGCCTCTCCCCCACTTGTGCTCTGTCTCTGTCTCTCAAAAATAAATAAATGTATAAAAAAAATATTTTTAAAAATCCTTCCATTGTTCCTCATTATAAACGGTGTGTCCGGGAAGGCTTCCTTCATTTCCCACCCCCGCTGCTCAGCACGCATCTGTACACACTGAGGGCTGTTTTCAGTAGATATCTAAAGCTCTCTGTTCCTGGGCTTCCTTCCCTGGCCATGAGCGTGGTAGGCCTGCACATGGCCAGCTGGAAGTGCCAGAGAATGAATGTCAGAAGGAACATGGGACTCTGGTTGATTAAGCGCCCAACTTCCTGGCTTTCTGGGTGGGTGTTCAATATATCCTCTCTTGGAGTTTTCTCAGGGAGTGGAGATCCAGGGGCACCCAATGGTAACCCGTCCACTAAGGCACCCTTTATCGCCTTCCTTTTCTCCCCCCTCTCACTTCCCCGCTCCCCAACCTCCTAAGTAAACTGTGGGTGCTCAAAATCTGGTTTTGGGATTTGCTTCTGGGAGAGGCCAACTGAAGTTAAAGGCTCTGTGTGGTCCGGCCCCTGCCTGCCTCCTGACTTCGTTTCAGGCCACACCCCTTTCATCCACTCTGCTCCAACCAAGCTGATTTTCAAGTGTTTTCCTCCCCCATTCAGGGTGTCCACATCTACTCTTCTCTATGAGACGCTAGTTTTTGATCTTTACATGATTGGCTTTTTCTTATCCCTCATGTCTCTGCTTAAATGTCACTCCAAGAAGGTCGTCCACCACCCAAGCTAAACTCAGTCTTCCCCACTGCCACTTGGTGTTTGCATTTACAACACTGATCACTGTTTGTTACCATTTATCTACCTGTGTGTTTACCGGTAAGAGGTCTGCTTCCTCCTTGACCGTGAGCTCCCAGAGAGCTGGAATACGTCTGCTTTCTTCACTATTTTATATCCAGAGTTTAGTACAGTGTCTGAAAATAGTTGGCACTCACTACAGATGTGTTGAATGAATGAAAATGTGTAGAACGTTATGAAGCAATTTGAGAACAATTAAGCAGGGCTCTGAGTGGTTTGGGGTACAGTGAAAGTGGGAAAATGACAGGTTAAGTAGGGAGGGCTTTGTGTGGAACTGCACTCAGCCCTGAGGAGTAAGTAGGATTTGTAGATGAAAAATGGCGTTCGTCAAGCATCCCGACAACGTGCATTTTATAACGTCATCTTTACACCCTTGCAACAATTATTTCAGTTTTTAAAAGAGGAGAAACCGAAGCTCAGAGAGATGAAGTAGCTTGTCCACAGCCACAAAAACTAGTAAGGGATGGAGCCATTTTTCAGATCCAGGCTGTCCTCTTACCAAAACACATTTTCTTCTACCTTGAAATGTGTGCACTGATCATACAACCTACCAGGCGACACAGTATGGATGAAATGGAGCGCAATCCATCATCACTCCTGGGGAAAAAGAAAAGCATCTGGCCCGGTAACCACAATCAGTTGTGTAAGTTCTGTTAGCTCACTCACGATGAACCAAAACAGCTCTGGCAACAGCGAGTTGTTTACAAGCCCAGAGACCAAGTTTCCACATCTGTAAACATGGTGATAGGACATCTGCCTTGCTCACTTCACTGGATTGTTCTGAGGCTCAAATGTCAAAACATTTGAAAGTGCCTTGTAATTTTCAAAATTCCTTGTTGACACAAATTGTTAGGACTGCGATCTAATTTTCCAGATATCACCTAAAGTCACCTTGCGTGTGCCTATTAGGAAATAGCAATGAAAGTGTTTCATGGCATTACAGAATGAGGCATGGAAGGGACAATGACAAATAATTTCGTTTACCTATCTCTATGATTCCGTGAAGATTTACCAAAACCAATCCAAAAAGGAAACAGCATGTAATCAGGACAATGCTTTAATGAATCAAGTGAGGAAAATTTCTTAATACTACATGTTTTTTTACAGTAAAAAGAACCGCGGAATTTTATAGACAATAGGATTAGAATGACAAGTTCGGTGAATATATCCCCCCAGGAGTAGATTCTTTGGAGGATTAGCTGAGTTGTAACTTTCCATCCTCCTTGCTTTTTGATTCATAAATATTGAAAATATAGAGGAGGGAAACATTTAACTTCAAAGTCTGTCAGAGTAAAAAGGGTGCAAAGTGATAATTCTCTTCTTTTCAATTCCCAGCTTTTGACACCTCTCAGCATCAGCCTGATAAAGTTGACCACAATGCAATTGCCATCACAAGTTTGCTCGTCCCTCAGCACATCCTATGGCTCTTTGTGTATTTGCACATTCTGCTCTGGCTTTTCACTTAAGGTCACTTGCTTCTGCCTGCACACCCCTAGAAGGTTAGGTTGTGTTAGGCTGTGCTGCATCGACTTGGTCCAACCGGGGACTGTATTTCTCAGAATCATCTACCATGTACGGCTCTAGTTTAGAGTTGGCCAGACTTACATGAGATCTAGAAGGCCAGACTTACATGAGATCTAGAAGGCCGAAGTGAAGCAGTAGCCATTACTCTCAGAAGTTCATCATAGACAGACACAGAGGTACCTTCCTATCCTCCTCTGTCTGTAACCAGCTTGTCTCCTAGACAGCAACCCTCGGCTTGGCTGTGTACCCACGGAGGCAGGGACTAAGGACAATGGCTTCCATTGTTCTTGATCTTGGGCTTGTAAGTTTGAGCCCCGCGATGGGTGTAGAGATTTCTTAAAAATTAAAAAAAAGAGGGGTGCCTGGGTGGCTCAGTTGGTTGAGCGTCCGACTTCGGCTCGGTCGTGATCTCGCGGTCCGTGATTTCGAGCCCTGCGTCGGGCTCTGTGCTGACAGCTCAGAGCCTGGAGCCTGTTTCAGATTCTCTGTCTCCCTCTCTCTGACCTTCCCCTGTTCATGCTCTGTCTCTCTCTGTCTCAAAAATAAATAAAGGTTAAAAAAATTTGTTTTAAAAATTAAATAAAGAGAGAGGGCTAATTCTTACCATAAATCTCTTATATTTGTAATACTCATTGTAGTTCTCTTTCTCTACTACTTTTTTGGAACCAAATGTAGTTCTAGACGAGAAGAATTTGAAGGATGAGCATTTGAGTTGCTTCTCTGATTTGGCTAAATTTAAAGCCATCAATGACTACGTTGTCACTGGTAAATAGGATACCAGCAGTCAAGGACAAATAACGGCAAAGTTATTAGTTGGTCATCACCCGATGTTATCTTAAGTGTTTATAGAAGGAAAGGCTCTGAATGCTCAAGAAGATGTTGCCATAGAATGATTAAGTGTAAGTAAAGGGCTGTGGTGTTAAATGGATTCTTCCAAGTTCACTGGAGGACTTGGAGAAAGAAACTGGTGACATCAGAGCTTAAATTCCCAGCTCAAGGTCCAGATAAGGAACCAGAGAGTTTCTGTAACTCCCCTGAAATAAACCTTTATCTCCTATAGCCTAGACATTGAGATATTTGAAAACCAAATGCAAAATTGAATTTTTCAAAAGCTGAATGACAACACAAATTGCATTTACAGCCTCACAGGGTCTCTCCTGATAAAGCTAGAGTATTGATAGGGAAGACCAGGGACCCTAAAAATCAGGCTGGGAACAAATGGGCAGATTCTGATAACACTGAGGTCCGTAAAACCAAAAATTCTGCCGACCCTGTTTTATTTGTGGCAATTGCTTCACCTTCCCTGTCTGAGGAAGTTAGCTTGCCTTGCCTGAGGAAGCTTTAATGATCACGCCAGAGGTCACTGTCCTGGAGGGGAGCACTGATCACCCTCAAGACTCACCTTCCCCACCTCTCATTGCTTCTAAATCTCTGTTTACAGATCAAAGCACAAGTTCTGGCAGACCCTGGGGATCAGGTACAAGTGTGACCAATGAGAAGATACATAACCAAGTTGTAAGATTTTGACAATTTCCATTGAAAAATAATCTGAGGAATATGTATGAGAATGGTTGGATCAGGGTTAACTTATTGATACGGGTGCACTGACCAGAGATTCTGTATTCAGTGTTTTAGCCTGAATGACTGGGAGTAGCTCTAACAGTTTGCTTTGATGGCTGACTTTTTCACCTGCACAGAAGATAGTTGAATCTTTTTTTTTTTTTTTTTTTGAGAGACAGAGAGAGAGAGAGAGAGAGAGAGAGAGTATGTGTGAGCAGGGCAGGGGCAGAGAGAGAGGGAGACACAGAATCCAAAGCAGGCTCCAGGCTCCAAGCTGTCAGCACAGAGCCCGACACAGGGCTAGAACTCATGAACCATGAGATCATGACCTGAGTGGGAGTCAGAGGCTTAACTGACTGAGCCACCCAGGTGCCTCAGAAGACAGCTGAATCTTGAAGAATGCTAGTGGATTCCTGGACATTCCATCAGGTGGTGACTTCAGTAGCAGTTGCTGTTTGAGATGTGCTTTTTTTTTTACTGGAGCAAATCAACATATCATCAAGAACCTGGTATGCAGCTATAGTTCTGGCAAAAGCTTTTTCTTTTCTTTTCTTTTCTTTTTTTTTTCTTTCCTTTTATTTGTTTGCTTTGCTTTGCTTTTTGTTTTTAGTACTTGTTAGTAAAAACTACCCCAAACATATTACCATTTTGACAAACTAAGATCTCATTGGGCGTTCAGTACATTATTCCATAATTTTAACACTTACATTTTATTTTATGAAGAAGATGAAGGAGGTGGAAGATGAGAAGGAAGAGAAGAACAATCAAGAGGAGGAGGAGAGAAAGAAGAGCTTTAGGTCAAGATCATAGGGGGGAAGCAGGGGAGAAAAGCAACATTTAGTGAGACACCATATTAGGAATATTGACATTTGCAGGGATGACATTAAAACACATCTATTGATGTGATTTCCTTTCTCACCCTTCCTTGTATGTGACATCCTCCTATATATTTGGAACATTGATGAGATTTAGAATTGTACATTAAGAATTTGTAGGGAAAGAACTCAAGGTATGATTTATGAAAGGTTCCTACCCTTCAAGTAAAGAAGCCTATCCAGGACTAGGGGTGGGGAGGGAAGGAGAGAAGGAGAGAAAAGGGAAGGGAAGAGAGGAAGACAGTAGGGCACATGATCTGACGCAAGTGCCCTGGAGCTGCTTCCCTTACTGTCACATCTCTTACTGGAGCAGGAACAGGGGGTGTTAGAGATGGTGGAAACATCTAGACAAGGATGAAGAAATTCCAGTGCAGGGGGCTCCTTGTCTAACAAGATGATAGGAAGTAACGTTCGGGTGTAATAGGAAAAGCTGAGGCTACAGATCAAATGTGGTGTTTGTCACAAGTACAGGACGTTTGGAACGAGGGGACAACACGGTAGAGTTTAAAAAGGTATCACATAAAAAAAATTAAGAAATAAAAATAAAAAGGTATCACATAAATCCCCATCTTGTCTCTACCATCAACATGATTGCGTCTTCGGGCAATTGACTATTACTTTCCTGGGAGGGGTTTCCTACCAGTATAATGACTGTGTTAGATTAGTTCGTGGCCCCTCCAGCTCTAACACACATTTACTGATTCAGTAACTCATTCACCAGGTATCTGATGAGCACTTACTGCATATCACGCACTATGCTGGGCACGAGGGATATAAAGATGTATAAAAAGGAATATTTGCTCTCCAGTAGTTGAATGAAGCTGACCGCGTTTGAAATAAAACTGTGCAGTGTGATAACCGAGGCACATACGAGTTATAAGGGTGGGGCAAGTTGAAGAGACCTGGGTTCTAGTCTCCGGTAGAAATCTGAATCACTTTCTCTCTTTTGGACTCAGGGATATCTACAACCAAGGAATATTTGAAAGACAAAGTCTTCAGAATCAGATTATTTAAAGCTTCTTAGAGTTTCTGAGAAAGACAGGTTCTCACTAGCGGGCTGGCAGAAAAGCTGGAAGCCCTAATCTTCAGGATTTACCAGTTTCTGTGGTGTAAATATTCCCGAGGGGGCTAATTTTCAAGCATTTTCAAGCTACCAAGGTGACATCTCCAAACACGGAGTTGGGGAGAAATGCACACATCAGGCTTGGGATCCAATGCAAGCCAGCTCCAGCATGGTGGTGCTTCCTAATCAGGCTTCAGGGGACAAAAGACATTTTCTATTTATTTATTTATTTATTTATTTAATTTATTTATTTATTTAATTTATTTATTTAACATCCAAATTAGTTAGCATATAGTGCCACAATGATTTCAGGAATAGATTCCTTAAGCCCCTTACCCATCCCCCCTCCCACAACCCCTCCAGTAACCCTCAGTTTGTTCTCCATATTTATGAGTCTCTTCTGTTTTGTCCCCCTCCCTGTGTTTATATCCTTTTTGTTTCCCTTCCCTTGTGTTCATCTGTTTTGTCTCTTAAAGTCCTCATATGAATGAAGTCATATGATTTTTGTCTTTCTCTCTGTGACTAATTTCGCTTAGCATAGTACCCTCCAGTGCCATCCACGTAGTCGCAAATGGCAAGATTTCATTCTTTTTGATGGTCGAGTAATACTCCATTGTATGTATATACCACATCTTCTTTATCCATTCATCCATCGATGGACATTTGGACTCTTTCCATACTTTGGCCATTGTCGATAGTGCTGCTATAAACATGGGGGTGCATGTGTCCCTTCGAAACAACACACCTGTATCCCGTGGATAAATGCCTAGTAGTGCAATTGCTGGGTCGTAAGGTAGTTCTATTTTTAGTTTTTTGAGGAACCTCCATACTGTTTTCCAGAGTGGCTGCACCAGCTTGCATTCCCAAGGATATTTTCTTTTGTGTGCATGGACACTGATGGGGAAGCACTTCACATCTCAGGGCGCAGGAATCTTGGAGTAGAGGGGATGCATCACTTTCTGAGCCCCAGAGTACTCTCCTTCATCTGGGAGTGGTTGGTCGGCCTCAGCCCCTGCTTGCAGTCACAACATTGTAAAGAGAAACACTGCTCTCCCTGAAAGAGTTTCTATGGCAACCTCACCCAGCAAGCAAAGAACAGCACTCTAAGCGTCAGCCGGAAGGTTGGAAGATAAAAATAAATTCTGATTAATCCAAGACCCACGTATGACTAAGATTCAGGAATTACCTGAAAACATAAAACCAGTCAGGATGGAATTCTCATAATTTCCTTTATTTTCGCAAGAAAAATAAAACCCACGAAGAAATGAACTGATGGTTTTTTTTCTGTTATTATGGCTCCTTGAAAAGCAGAGCTCTTTCTACGAGGCTGAATTTTGCTGGTAGCTTTTCTCTCTGAATTTCTCACTCCCGGCACAGCACGCTGCAAAATAGTCTGCGTTCCAGAACTTGACATGGTCCAGTAGGAAAACAGGGGTCACAATTCACCACTGTGGAGTTGACTCTCACGGCCCACAGACCCAAAATGTAGCACCGTATCCACGTGAGTCAGTGAAACCTCTGTATTGCTTAACTGTCTTCCCTTAACAAACAAACAAACAAAACCCCCAAAACAAAAAACACCTTTCCTGACTATCTCACAAGTGAACAGTGAGGCTCAAATGAGGTCAAAGATATGGAACGTTTTTGAAAAACTGCACAGGTTCTATGCAAATGTAGGCTGTGATGATGACTATTATTAACAGGTCTTGGGTTTAGGTGGAGGGAAGAAGAGAGGAGGTGAGCGGAGCTCCCGCTGTCGAGGCAGGCAGGACTGCAGGTGTCCACGGACAGGGGATGGTTTGGGTCTCAGCGCTCACAAGGTTGGACGGTCACGCCCGCTGCACCCAAAGCATAGATTCTGTGTTATCATCCGTCTACCCTCACAGAGATGTTCTCCTCCCCCTCCAGCTTCCCAAACCCAGATTTGCTCCAGCCCGTCTGTCACTGTTACTTTCTCTGTGCCTGGGTGTCAGTGAACACACAGCTTCCTTCTAATTTAAACTCGGTAGCTCACTTCTTTGCTCCAGGCATATAATTTGTCTCCTGTAGGTTCCAGAGATTTGGCCTACTTACCTTTGTTCGCTTTAGTAATTGCTTTCCTGTTGGGCTTTCTTGCCATGACCACATCTGTCTTCAGCATAAGGAAAAGGCTCTCTTACAGTTATTTTAGACTGCTTTGACAGACCAAGAGGCCTTTGAAATGTTAAGGAGGTAGGTTGTTTTCTAAAAATATATTTTTATGGGCGCCTGGGTGGCTCATCTGGTTAAGTGCCTGACTTCAGCTCAGGTCATGGCCTTGAAGTTCAGGAGTTCAAGCTCCGCATCAGGCTCTGTGCTGACAGTTGGGAGCCTGGAGCCTGCTTCGGATTCTGTGTCTCCCTCTCTCTCTGCCCCTCCCCTACTTGTGCTCTGTCTCTCCGTCTCTCTCAAAAATAAATAAACATTAAAAACATTTTTTTTTAGGGGCGCCTGGGTGGCTCAGTCGGTTAAGCGTCCGACTTCAGCTCAGGTCCTGCATGATCTCACAGTCTGAGATCGAGCCCGTGCCAGGCTCTGTGCTGACAGCTCAGAGCCTGGAGCCTGCTTCAGATTCTGTGTCCCCCTCTCTCTCTGCCCCTCCCCTGCTCCTGCTCTGTCTCTCTCTGTCTCAAAAATAAATAAACACATTAAAGAAATTTAAACAAATTTTTTTAGATAAAATAAAAAAATATTTTTATTTTTCATTTTTTAAGTTTTCCCCTTGTTTTAACGTTTTGTTTTGAAACAATTATAGACCCTTAAGAAGTTGCAAAGACAGTACAAATAGTCCTGTGCACATTTTGGACAGCTTCCAGTGGTGACACTTTATATAGCTGTAGCACAACATCAAAGCCAGAATGACATTGGTACATTAGTGTTTACCAGACTACAAACCTTATTCAGTTTTCACCATTTAAAAAACTTGCATTCAGGGGTGCCTGGGTGGCTCAGTTAGTTAAGCATCTGACTCTTGATTTTGGCTCAGGTCATGATCTTGCAATTTGTGAGTTTGAGCCCCTTGTTGGGCTCCAAGCTGACAATATGGAGCCTGCTTAGAATTTTCTCTCTGTCCCTTTCTCTCTTCCCTTCCCCTGCTCACACTTTCTCCTTCTCTCTCTCTTCTCTCTCTCTTTCAAAATAAATAAATTTTAATAAACAAATAAACACATAAATAAACAGAAAGTTGCATTCATTGATGTGTTTGTGTGTGTATAGTTCTAAGCAAGTTAATCCCATGTATAGATTTGTATAACCATCCCTATAATTAAGATCCAGGACTATTGGGTCACCACAAAAGACCACTCTCATGCTACATCTTTGGATGAACACCTACCCCCACCCCATTCTATTCTCATTCCTGTCCCCTAGCAACTGTTAATCTGTTTGCTAGCTCTATTTATTTGGTCACTTCTAGAATGTTCTAGTCTAGTAATAGCATCATACATGTCATTTTTTGAGATTGATTTTTTTTTTTTCAGTAAGCTTCATCCCCTTAAAATCTGTTCAGGTTGTTGCATGTATTAGTAGTTTATTTATTTCTATTGAAATATTTTTCAGTAAAATACTGAAACCAACTGAGCCAGCCAGGCGTGCCAGCATTTTGTGTTTTTTAGCATAGAGATCTATATGCGTTTTATTAGATTTGTACCAAGGTATTTCATTTCACGGGAGTAATCATAAATGGCATTGTGTTTTTAGTTTTTGTTTTCTATGTATTTGTTGCTAATACATAGGAATACAATGGTTTTTGCAGTTGATTATGTATCCTGTGAACTTGCTGAACTCACTCATTAGTTCTGAGAACTTTCTCATTGATTCCTTGGGATTTTCTAATCATGTCATCTGCACATTTGGACAGTTTTATTTCTTCCTAATTGGTATGCCTTTTATTTAAAAATACTGGAATATTTGAGGGGCGCCTGGGTGGCTCAGTTGGTTAAGTGACCGACTTCGGCTCAGGTCATGATCTCGCAGTTTGTGAGTTTGAGCCCCGCGTCGGGCTCTGTGCTGATAGCTCAGAGCCTGGAGCCTACCTTGGGTTCTGTGTCTCCCACTCTGTCTACCCCTCCCCTGCTCACACTCTGTGTCTCTCTGTCTCTCAATAATAAATAAATGTAAAAAAAAATTTTTTTTAAATATTGGAATATTTGATTGAAAGTGGTATTCAGTTGTGTGGATATACCAGAGTTTTTTTAACCGTTTGTTCAAAGAAGAGTTTAAGGTTGGTACCAGTATTCTTCTATTATGAAGAAAACTGCTATGAACATTCATGTATATAGGTTTTTGGGTGAACCTAAGTTTTCTTTTCTCTGGTATAAATGCCCAAGAATGAAATTGCTGGGTCATATGGCAGTTGCATGTTCAGTCGTATAAGCAACTGCCAAACTGTTTTCTGGAGTGGTTGTAACATTTTCACTCCCACCAGCAAGCTATGAGTGAGCCAGTTTTCTCTACATCGTTGCCAGCTTTAGCGTTGCCACTATTTTTTTTATTTTTTTATTTTAGCTGTTCTAGAAGATGCATAATGGTATCTCATTGTGATTCTAATTTGCCAATGGCTATGACGGTGAGCAACGTTTCCTGTGCTCATTTTCCAACCTTATGTCCTTCTAAGTGAAATGTCTGCACATGTCTTCTGCATGTTTTATCGCTGTTTTGTTTGTTTTTTAATGTTGATTTTCAAGAGCTCTTTATACGGTCTAGATATGAGTCCTTGTCAGATATATGGTTTACAAATATCTTCTCCTCGTGGTAGACTTTATTTTAATCCTTTAAATGAGGTGTTTCATGGGACGCAAGTTTTCAATCCTGATGAGGTCCAATTTACCAAATTTTCTTTTTATGTATTGTCCTTTCGGCGTCCTGTCTAGTAAGCCTTTGCCTAGCCTAAAGATTTTCTCTGACGGTTTTTTTTTTTTCTAAAAGTTTTGTAGATTCACACTACAGTCAACCCCATGATGCATTTTGAATTAATTTGTGTCTATGTTACAAGGTTTGTGTCAAGATTCATTACGTTTGCCCACAGACGTCCAATTGTTCCATTGCCATTTGTTGAAAAGAAGATCCTTCCTCCATTGGATTGCTTTTGCATCTTGTCAGCAATTAAATGGGCATATTTGTGTTGGTCACTTTCTGGGTTCTTTATTCTGTTCCATTGATATACGTGCCTATCCCCCCACCAATACCACACTTTCTTGACTACTGTCACTACATAACGTTTTAGCATCAGGTACAGTTGTTCCTTTTACTTTTTTTTTTTTTTTTTGCCTTTTCCAGAATTATTCAAGCTATTCTATTCCTTTGCCTTTCCGTACAAATTTTATAATAAGTTTTTCTATATCCACAAAAATTCCTGTTTGGATTTTGATGGGAATTGCATTAAATCTGTAGGTCCAATGGACTGTCTTCACCATATTGAGTCTTCCAATCTTTGAACATGGTACATCTCTCCATTTGTTTAGATCTTCTTTGATTTCCTTCATTAGAATTTTGTGTTTAAAAAAAATTTTTTTTTTAGTCATCTCTACACTCAACATGGGGCTCGAGCTCATGACCCCGAGGTCAAGAGTCGAATGTTCCAGCAGCTGAGCCAGCCAGGCACACCAGCATTTTGTGTTTTGTTAGCATATAGATCTACATGTTTTTTATTAGATTTGTCTCACGGTATTTCATTTTGAGGGACCAAGTATAAATGGTATTGTGTTTTTAGTTTTTGTTTTCCACATATTGGTTGCTAGTATGTAGGAATACAATGGTTCTTGCAGTTGATCATGTATCCTGTGAACCTGCTAAACTCACTCATTAGAACTCACTGAGAACTTTCTCGTTGGTTCCTTGGGATTTTCTAATATGTCGTCTGCAGATTTGGACGGTCTAATTTCTTCCTTTCTAATTGGTATGCCTTTTCTTTCTTTTTCTTGGCATATTGCTCTGACTAGAACTTCTGCTGTTATGTGAATTGGAGTAATGAGAGTGGACATCCTTGCTTTATTCCTCATCACAGAAGGAGAGCATTCAGGGGCACCTGGTGGCTCAGTCGGTTGGGCGTCTGACTTCAGCTCAGTCATGATCTCTCGGTCTGTGAGTTTGAGCCCGCGTCAGGCTCTGTGCTGACAGCTCAGAGCCTGGAGCCTGCTTTGAATTCTGTCTCCCTCTCTCTCTGCCCCTCCCCCACTCACGCTCTGTCTTATATAGTAGTAGACATAATTTTAAAGCCAAATTGTATTACAAGCCTTATAAAAATAAAAGCTCTCCCCTCTCTGCTCCTAAGTCCCATCCCCTTAGGGCAACCGCTTTAATCTCTTAGCTTCTCTTCTGATGCTTTCTTCCATGTATCAAAACAGCATGCTTGTGCTGCTGTATCTTTACTTGTCAATTTTAGATGTGTATATATCAATATCCTATTACAGTGGATGAAGGTTTAGTACATTCACACTCTGTCCGCCCCCCTCCCCGCCCCGCCACCGTCTGTCCTTCCGCTCTGGTTCCAGGAGTGATATTCCAGACACTTAGTAACTGCTGGAGAACAGCAAAACAGTTGCAAGCTGCCTGGCCACACCAATGCATGTAAGACGAATATCACATTTTTTGTTTAAATTAGTAAAACAGCCGAGGATAGTAGAAAAATGTCAAAATTCTGGAACCAGACTTCCTAAGTTCAAATCCTGCTTCTACTACGTAGAGCTGGGTGATCTCCGGCAAATGGCTTGATTCTTCTGTGCCTTTGCTGAAGATACCTTGCAAAAACTTTGTGGCAGTTAAATGAGTAAATATATGTCAAGCACTTAGAACAGTGCTATAATAAGCCATATATATGTCTGTTATTATCATTAACGTATGATTACATTATTACTACTATGTAAGACCAACTTGCTAAGCCAAGAGAATATAACTATATTTCTTTTATTTTTTAAATTTTTTTAACGTTTATTTATTTTTGAGAGAGAGACAGTACGAGCCAGGGAGGGGGCAGAGAGAGAGAGAGAGAGAGAGAGTGAGAGAGAGAGAGAGACAGAATCTGAAACAGGCTCCAGGCTCTGAACTGTCAGCACAGAGCCCGACGCGAAGCTTGAACTCACGGACTGTGAGATCATGACCTAAGCCGAAGTCAGACGCTTAAATGATTGAGCCACCCAGGCGCCCTACTGTATGTCCTTTCTTGTATAATTTGTCATTTCTTTTGTGGTTAGTAATTGCCTCGTTTTTAAATTTTTTTACTTTTTCATGTCCCTATCACTAAATATCACTAAAGGATTATAAACTTTCCACCCAATACTCTTTCCATATAGTCAAATAATCAGGTGTTATTCCAGTTCCATTCTCCTCTTTTTTTTCCTCCTGGATGTATCTCTATATTCCTCCTGGAATCCTTTATGATCCCTTTCCAATTTGGACTGGCTGTTCTCTAAGCCTGTAAGACAGCTACAGACTTGGGACTTGCTTCTGCAGATCTACTGTGTTGAAAACCTTATCCCTGATATCATGTCTTCTCTCTTGGCTTAATCGAGGGTTTCTCCGCCTCTGCACTAGACATTTTGAGCCAGATAATTCCTTACTGTGGAGGTCTGTCCTGCGTGTTACAGGCTATTCAGCAACATCCCTGGCCTTAACCCACTATATGCCAGTAACACCACCTCCTTCCACGACCCAGATGTCTCCTAACATTGCTAAATATCCCTGGAAGGCCAAATTGCCCCCAGCTGAGAATTTGTGGTTTAATCCTTCATTCGACTGACTTACATCTGACAATAGCTTCAGGAGAAGGGTTGCATAAGTTATACACTTTTTAAAAGTTTTATTTATTAATTTTGAGAGGGCAAGAAAGAGTGAGCCGAGGAGGGGCAGAGGGAGGGAGAGAGAATCTCAAGTAAGCGCCACACCATCAGCACAGAGCCTGATGTGGGGATCGATCTCACAAACCATGAGATCATGACCTGAGCAGAAATCAAGTCAGACACTTAACCAACTGAGCCATCCAGGCACCCCAAACTGTACCTTTTTTGAGGCCTTGAAAGAAATCTTTAATCCAACCTTATGATTGATTGCTAATTTTACCGGGTGTAGAATTATAGATTGAAATAATGTACCTCCTATCCTCCCCACTGGCTTTTCAAGCTATTGCTCTCAGGATTATTGTTAAGAAGTCTGATCCACTCAGGGGCACCTGGGCGGCTCAGTCAGTTGAGCATCTGACTTTGGCTCAGGTCATGATTTCAAGATTCATGAGTCTGAGCCCCACATGGGGCTCACTGCTGTTAGCACAGAGCCCACTTCGGATCCTCTGTGCCCCTCTGTGCCCCTCTCCCGATCACGCTCGTGTGCTCTCTCTCTCTCTCAAAGATAAAAATAAACATAAAACAAAAAAAGAAGTCTGATCCGCTTCAGATGCATCATTTTATTTTGGCAATTATTTTAGATATCATTGGTTGCATAACACACCATCTGTAACTTAAAACAACAGCCATTTTATTGTTTTTTTTTAAATGATTCTGTGGGTTGATTGGGACTCATCTGTTTCACTTGGGCACTCTCATGTGGTCTTCCTCTCAGAGGGCAGATGGGGCTGGAATGTCCAACACATTCACGTATCTGCCTTGGCCAGATGGCTGGAGGAGGCTCCGCGACGACCCTGGGAGGGCAGAGCCTCCCATTTTCATGTAGTCCGAGGATCTTTCTCTCTCCACGTGAGCTCTCCATGGGGTCTCTCCAGTGGGGTGCCCAGACTTCTTACATGGCAGGTCAGCTTCCAAAAGCACGAAAACAGAAGGTGCTAGATTCCTAAGGCTTAGGCCCAAAGTGGGCATAGCATCACCTTTCTCCCATTTTGTTGGTTAGAGTGTGCCACAAGGCCAACAAGGATTCCATGTGGAAGGGGATTGTGCAAGGGCATGGGTATTGGGTAGCGTGGTTCACTGGGGTCCATCTTTGGGGACTAGCTACCAGAGCTACCGGACTTTTGTTTCCTGAGAACTCTTTGCTCTTGGAAGCTTTATATATTTTTTGCAGCCCTTCTGTTCTTGCTTCCTGACTGCAGTATCCTCTCTTTTCTCTGAGAATACCAATTATAAATTGAATATCCCTTTTGTCTCTCTTTGCTTTGAGTTCCATTTCTTTTTGTGTATTTCTTTGCACTAGACGGGAGCTTTCTTCAAGGATCTGGAGATCCTGCGTTATCCATTCAGAGTGCGCCTCTAAAAAGCTGATTAGAATCTCAGGGATAATGGGTGTGGCTTGTCAAATCATTGCCTTTACTCTGTGGTCATGTGGCAGAGAAGCGGTCGTTTTACTGTGGGTCTTCTAAATGTCATTCTTCAGAGGGGTTTTTTTTTTTTCCCCCTTAAGGCTTTTCAGTTTCTCCAAAGAAAGATTTTCCAGGTCTTTGCCTGGGGAAGAATTTGTTTGTCAACAGTCAACAGTCTCGAGGCCAAGAGGCTGGAAGGGGCTGGAGGCCCAAAGGTGATGATCTAGCTTGCCCAGGGCTGTGTCTCCTCCCTATCTTGTCCGCAGACTTGATTAGGTTTTTCCAGGGAATAACCTAGCTCCTTCTACACTAGAGGGAGGAGAGTCACCTGGCATCTCATGATGGGGCGAAGACTTAGGGGACTTACTGCCCATTATACAGACTCCCAAGGGACCTGGCCCTCCTGTTTTCAATCCTATCCCCTCTTCCCACCTTTGCAGCTGGGGCCTCCAATTCCTGAGCCTTTCAAGGATTCTTGAACACAAATCAGCTTGACTCTCATCAACCATCCCCTCCACAAACACTTAGGCTTTCGCTTTTTCTAGCTCCATGAAGTCAGCTTCTATTTTTCTATTTGCATTCCATTTCCCCACATTTTGTTGACGTCTCTTGTCTGTTGTGTCCTCCTCTCTGTTCTGTCTGTCCTTGTGGGTTTGCAACTTGTACTCTCACTTTAGTGGAAACTCAGGAGGGAACATAGACCAACTCATATTTAATTCACTATATATAACTCAAAGCCTTTTTTTTTTTCCTTTTACAAAGCCCACAAGATGGTATTTATAAATTTCCTAGGTTCAAGATCAAACAACCTCATCAATGGTAAATTCCAATGTCAATCCAACCCACTGCAAGGCATGACCCAGTGGATCTCAACTCCAGCTGTATATAACAATGATCTGGGTAGCTCTGAAAAATGCTGATGCCTGTACCCCACTGAGATGAAATTAACGAGAATCTCCAAAGTGGGTACGTGCAGTCAATACTAGGTTTTTCTAATGTGTAGCCAGGGTTGAGAATCAGTACTTTGGCAGACTACGGGGAATTGTTGATGCTGGGGTGACATTTGACTCCAAAGTCTGATGACTCCTGCAAAATACACACTCATACATACATGCACACGCACACACATGCACACACACACTTTCTCATTGGCCTTCTATGCAAAGTTGTCCACGCCTAGCTGGGAGCTGTTGCTACTTACCCTGATTTTCACTTCCCTGTTGTGTTCTGAACCGTTACAGACCTCACAGACACCCAGGGGGCACACATATCCAGAACTCTAATTTCAATTACTTAGGGGCTAATAAATCTCAATTCTACCTCTCCTTCTCCATTTCCCTTAGCTTGTGCTAAAGGGAAGCCACAGAGAGTCGAGATTAGTAACTGAAGGCAAGTTGCAGAGGAAAAACTAAAATATAAACTGGATGATCTCAGGCTTTCTGAATTTCAGAAATTTGGTCTTAGTCTTTGTGTGTCTTTTTTTTTTAAATTAAGTTTATTTATTTATTTTGAGAGAGACAGAGACAGTGTGAGTGGGGGAGGGGTAGAGAGAAAGGGGGAGAGAAAGAGAGAGAGAGAGAGAGAGAGAGAGAGAGAGAGAGAGAGAGAAGCCAACACAGCACCCATGCAGGGCTCGAACTCACAAAACTGTGAGATCATGATCTGAGCTAAAACCGAGAGTCAGACACGTAACCGACTGAGCCACCCAGGTGCCTTGAAAAATTTTTAAAGTTTATTTTATTTATTTTGAGAGAAAGAAGGAGAGAGCACACAGGAGGAGGAGACAGAGGGAGAGAGAGAGAATCCCAAGCAGGCTCTGCACTGTAAGTGTAAGTGCGCTGTAAGTTCAGAGCCTGAGGTGGGGCTCAAACTCACAAACCGTGAGATCATGACCTGAGCCAAAGTCAAGAGTCAGATGTTTAACCATCTGAGCCATCCAGGAGCCCCTAGATGTCCTAAATTTGAAAACGTATGTGAAGATTCTTTGGAAGGTGTAATGTGCTAGAAGCTATTTTTTACAAATCTGAAGTGTGTCGCATTACAAGGACTCATTATTAAGGTCACAGATTAACAGTCAAGTCAGATAAAATCTTTATAAATTATGTCTAAGAAAGAAAATAATAAAGCAGTAACTAGACCCCGACACCTGATGTCCATAATCATGATACGATTACTTTTTAAGAGTTTGACATCTTTTGGCTGCTCAAAGGACCACATCGGTTGTTTTTATAGTTCTCATTACTTACATGCTGTTTTCTCAAATTTTAAGATGCCGGGTCACCTGGGTGACTCAGTTGGTTGAGCATCTGACTCCAGCTCAGGTCATGATCTCACGGTTCTTGAATTCAAGCCCCGGATTGGGCTTGCTGCTGTCAGCACAGAGCCCACTTCGGATCCTCTGTCCCCCTCTCTGGCCCTCTCTCTCTCCTCTCTCTCAAAAATAAATAAACATTTAAAGAAAAAAGAGAGGGGTGTCTGGGTGGCTCAGTTGGTTGGGCATCCAACTTCAGCTCAGGTCCTGATCTCACAGTTCATGGGTTTGAGCCCTGTGTTGGGCTCTGTGCTCACAGCTCAGAGCCTGGAGCCAGCTTCGGATTCTGTGTCTCCCTCTCAATCTGCCCCCCCCCACCCCCGCTCATGCTCTGTCTCTCCCTCTCTTTCAAAAATGAATAAACGTAAAAGAAAATTTAAAAAAAATTCCCCGAGCTAAATACATTCTTAGCGTTCTGGACATGGTGTTTGGATTTAAGCACAAGCGTCATTACATATTTTCTTTCCAGTTATAGATGTATTAGACCCATCATCATGTTGGAAAAATTGGCCATCTTCCGTCCTATGTGGCATGCCTGTGTTTCCCTTGCATGAGACACTGTTTGCTGTGCTCTCTCACCACCTCTGTGAGTGTGTGCGTGCGTGTGTGCATTTTGAAAAATAGTTTGTTGAGCACCACTCTGTGCTCAGCACTCTGCCAAGTGATGGGGCTAGAACAGCAATCCAAACACATAAAAATCTCTTACCTCGCTGAGCTGACACTCTCGTGAGGTCTGGGTGTGTGGTTTGTATGCATTTGTAACAATATTTTGGCAGGGTCCCTCATGGGTCGGTCTGTTTCAGGAGTCTTGACATAACAGGCAGACTGCTAAGATAGGAATTGGAACGGCAATACAAGTCTCTCTTAGAGAAACAGCAAAAATGCTTTTGATCGGGCCTCTCAGACACTGAGACTATGGTCCTAAACAAAGAGAAAAGCTCCTTTAAATTACACGCTCCCAATCAGCTTTCTAAAAGAAATAGCAACACAGAAGTCATAGTCAATGTTTGAAAGATATTAGTACTCGTTGGGGTTGGCCCCGTCGCTGCTCATTGCTCCTTGTGTTGTCGGGGTCGGTGACGGTCAACTGCACTGCAGACATGTCACCCCCTGTCGCTGACACTCCAGGACCCACCCTGGTGCCGATCCTCCTCGAAGACCCACAGTGAGCAGCAGGGCCGCCTGAACAGACATCTGCTGGTTTTGTGACCGTTCCCTCTGGGAAAGGTCTATGGATGAAAAAATACTAAAAGTCTCCCTTCAAATATTTTCTTGCCTCTTTTGAAGACGCCCAAAGGAGACCACTGAGTTCTGCTAACAGGAGAAAGGACCCTGGCTTTCTAGTCTGAGGGGGTGGCAGGGAGCTTATGTGTGGTCCCTATCTTTTATCTAAAACCCAGGAACCTCGGAATAGAGCTTCTCGAAGATGCACAGGCAGGTCAGTATGAATATGTGCTACTTCCTAATTCCTGCTGTCCCCTTTATAAATGAGCTTTTTTCTTGATGATAGAACATCAGTACAAATGAGCATTAAGTGTTTCACAGCCCACAAATGGATTTGACTGGCTTGCCCTTTCCTGAATGGCAGTTGGAGAATGAATCGCATAAAACCAGTCCTCTGGACCGTTCTCTAACAAATAGAAATCATTAATGAATCCAGGTTACCATTTACCAATCCTAGCTGAATGCTTTCAGACCTGGGTAATTTGTTCTCTTTCCTGCTGAGTGATTTGTTGTCAATCTTAAATTTTCATTTAAAATGTACACCGTTCTCCAAAACTGGGAATTGATCTGGCGGGCAGTTCCTGTGCCTACATTGCCTAAGGCTCTTAACAGAGGCCAGAATCAAAACACTTCTAGGTAACTAATGCATTTAATACAATTAGGATTGTGGCTGAGCAATTTCCAGACTAGCGCACTGCTTTGGTATCGTGCTTAGTTGTCCACAACCCTCCTGTTCCCCTTTGTCTTATTTTGATGTCACCATAACTCTGAGATAGACACTAGTACCCCATTTTACAGATGAAGGGATTGAAGCTTAGAAAGTTTAAATGGTTCTCTCATTGCCGGCATCTGTTTGAGGTTGGACTTAGAACATGTGTGTATGTGTGTGTAATTGTGGTAAAAACCACATAACTGAAAATTCACGATCTTTACAATTTATAAGTGGTTCAGTCGCGTTAAGTATATTCATATTGTTGTACGGCAGATCTCCAGAATCACCTTGCAAAACAGAAACTCTACTCACTAAACAACTCCTCATCCCCCCCACCCCCACACCCATAGCCCCTGGAAAACACCATTCTACTTTCTGTTTCTATGATTTTGACTACCTCAGATACCTCGTATACGTGGAACCATACAGTATTTGCTTCTTGCGACTGGCTCATTTCACTTAGCCCAATGTCCTCCAGGTTCATCCGTGTTACAGCATGTGACAAGGTTTCCTTCCAAGGGGGAATAATATCCTATTGTATGTATGTAAACAAACAAAACGTTTTGTTTTTCCACTCATCCTCTGGTGGACATTTGGGTGGCTTCTACCTCTTGGCTATCGTGGATAATGCTGCCTGGAACGTGGGTGTTCAAATATCTCTTCAAGGTCCTGCTTTCGATTCTTTTGTATATATGTCTAGAAGTGGAATTGCTGGTAGTTCTGTTTTGAATTTTTTGAGGGACCGCCATACTGGTTTTTATGGTAGTTGCACCATTTAACAATCCCAGCGACAGGGCATGAGTATTTCAATGCCTCTGCATCCTCGCCAACCCTTACTATTTTCTGGACTTTTTAAAAAGTTATTTATTTATTTATTTAGAGAGTGGGGGAGGGGCACAGAGAGAGGGAGAGAAAGAATCTCAAGCAGGCTCTGTGATGTCAGCACGGAGCCCGATGTGGGGCTCGAACCCATCAACCGTGAGGTCCCATTAACCCATTAACCTGAGCCGAAATCAGATGCTTAACTGAGTCACCCAGGTGCCCCAATTTTCTGTATTTTTAATAGCAGCCATCCAAATGGGTGTGAGGTCATTGAAACCTTGTCTTTTGACTGCAAATCCAGTGCAGATCCTACCGCAACACAAAACTACATCACATCACGTCACACAACAACAGGTGCACAAGGAAACACGGAAGAAGCCATCAGGGAAATACGTGGTCGTGTGTCTAATGCACCCTTCAGCCCCCGATCAAGATAGTTCACATAGTAACAGAGAGCATCTATGATACAATGCTGCTATAGACTGACTTGTGCCCCTCTTTCTCTCCCCCCCGCCCCCGCCATTTTGCGTCGAAGCCCTAGTGTGTGGAAGCCCTAATCCCTAATGTGGTGAGGGTTTTAGAGATGCAGCCTTCGGGAGGGAATAGATTTAGATGAAGTCATAAAGGTGGGGCTCTCATGATGAGATTCATGTCCTTATGAAAGAGACACCAGAGCTTGCTTGTTTTCTCTCCTTTGCAGTGAAGAGGTCAAATGAGCACATAGTGAGAAGGTGGCCATCTGTAACCCAAGTTGAGAGCTCTCGCCAGAAATCACCCATGCTGGCATTTTGGTCTTGGGCTTCTAGGCTCCAGAACTGTGAGAAAATAAATTGTTTAAGCCACCCAGGGCATGGTATTTTGTTCAGGCATCTCCAAGCAGCCCAAGATGTGTACCTCATCTGTTGCCCCAAGATGTGTACCTTATCTGTTGGTTTCCTCCTCAAACGCACCCAGTGTCTACCTCTACCAGTTGACGGTGACTGGAGCCTGATGTTTTGTCAGAAAGCTTAAGTTCCAAAATCTTAGTGAACAACAGAGGCTCAGGAAAAAAAATGGCTGTCATCAATAATAAATTATCTGAGATGAATAAAAGCTGGATGTAGTAAACAAATCCCAGTGTGTAAAGATACAAGTCTTTACGATGGGGGCCAGAAACAAAGGTTTCTGAGAATTTTAGAGGTGAATGTGAGTGGTTCCATCTGGAAATAGAGAGCCTAATCATCTCATACATCTCCACCCGATGACGCTCTGATCCCCCTTTCCTACCCCTTTCCCGAACAGATTCTGTAATAGCTTCCAAGACGTGAAGAGTATTTGAGCCTGGCTTCTTCACACCATTAAAGTCTTTGAATTTAGCATTGGCCCATATTCTTGGCAGAAAATAATTCCTGTGTCTGCCACGCATGGAGAGAGGGAAAGGGCACGGAGCAGCCGGCTGCTCCCTGATCACCGCTGGAAGCTTTCCTCATTTAGATGAGCAAAACAGGGAGGAAATATCTTGTTTCACTGGCTCATATTGATTTCTTGGTCATGCCTGATACCTGCCAGTGGACAGACTTAATGGCTGCAGATAAATGAGGCTTGTTCAGCTAGCAGAAGGGAGGCTGGAAAAAATTGCCAAAAAATGCATGGTTTGTGCGGGTCCAAACAAAAAATAAATGCGGCTTTTAGGCTGCAATTCACTGTGGCCCTGCCAGGCCAGGCCCTGGGGAGAATTCAAATTATGGTTACTGGGCTTCTGATTTGTGGAGGAAGGCTTAGGATATCTCTAGTGAGGCGCAGAAACGAGATTCAACTACTGCATTACGTAGAGAGCTTCTTTGCCACCTTAGCTTTTTAGGTGAGCTCCCTTTGTACCCTTTCTGGGCTGCCTTTAATACTGGGAAACCGGGCTCGGTGCGGGTATTAGACAGGAACTGTTTGGACTGTATCCTGCTCACGATTCTTCGTTCTCTTCCTATTGCTAGACCTTTACTGCATAATAAATGTTCGTGCCACTTAATCATCACTCAGTATGCACTCCCTTGCATTTCTTTTTCTGTATTCCTTCTGCCAATGGGATTGCAAGCCTTTTGCATGCAGGGACCAGTCTCATGGTCTCTGCACCCCCAGGATACTCCCCCATAGTGTCATATGCCTGAGCAGGGCTGGGTATGAATGCCTGAACTGGCAGGAAATGACAGAGGGCATGGGCACGGAGGTGACATTAGAACCCTCCTAGGAATGGGGAAGGGGCTGAAGAGGGAGAGGAGGAAGGAAGGAAGGCTTAGCTGAAGTTGAAGGAGCAAGTAATGGCTGCTATGTAGACATGGCATGTGATGAACAGCACTACATACATAATGGGAGCTATTCAGTAAAGCACTTTGCACCAGGAAGGTCCAACATGAATAATGGGCGAATGTTCCTTGGACAGACAGAACATAGCGACAGAGAAACTAGGAGTAAGCAATATTTAAGGACTCAAGCAGACAAAAGGAAGAATCAGAGCATTTTCTCATCAGGTGGCAGGAGCTTAGCCACCAGCCGGGTGTCAAAGATAGAGTTCTCATCCTTGAGGCTTGAATGATGAATTTACAAGAACAAGGCAGAGTCCTGGATTCAGAAAGCCCAGTGGTAGAGTGTCTGTCGGGTGTGTGAGCTCAGAATTAAGTCCCCAAGGTTTGCATCCCACTACTAGCTATTTTATCATTGGACATTTACTAAACTGCTGCCTCAGTTTCCTCATCTGACATATGGGAATGATAATGATGCATACCTCACGGGCCATGGACATCAAATGGCTTTATCCGTGTGAACTGAAAAGGATAGTACTTGGCATACAGTCTCATGAAATAAACACAGGGCACTATTGTAATTATTGTTACTGTTGTAAGATTGAACCATATGAAATTGCTGATATTCGACTAAAAATGGATGCTTTCGGGGCACCTGGGTGGCTCAGCTGGTTAAGCATCCAACTTTGGCTCAGGTCATGATCTTGCACTTCATGAGTTCGAGCCCCGCATCGGGCTCTGTGCTGACAGCTCAGAGCCTGGAGTCTGCTTCAGATTCTGTGTCTCCCTCTTTCTCTGCCCCTCCCCTGCTTGTGCTCTGTCTCTCTCTCAAAAATAAACAAACATTTAAAAAATTGTTTTTAAATGGACGCTTTCTTATAATAAACCTAAGACAAGTCAGGTTACATAGATAACCAGGAATAAGGGTGATCGCATTATCTACCTGTTACTCTCTGATGCCATTTCGGTTAACGCCTTTAGCAGTACAAGGCACGTGGGATTAGATCCATTTGGCAGAAGAGTACGGTTAACCAGGTCTGGTCCCAGCCCAGCTGGGAACTTCTCCCTACTTCAGACACTGGCCCCTAGACAAGACAACCAATAATGAAGAGGGACTACATTAGGTGAGGCACTGACATATACTTAGTTATGGACAGAAAGAGGGAGAAATACACATGATGGGGCTTCTGGAGTCCCAGGTAAATTCCCGTTTGAAATGGGAAAGGCCAGTTTCCATGGTCATATAATAATAATAATGACAATAATAATCATAGACAATATTTATTGAGGGTTTCCTTGGTTCCGGGCATTTATGTAAGTGTTTTATGCGTATCAATTCACAATCTCACAACAACCCTGGGAGAGAGAGAATACTATGATTCCTGCGTTTCGGATAAGGAAACTGAGGCACAGAGAGGTCACACTGCTATTGAGGAGGAACTGAGGACTTGAGCCCTGGTTCAGAGTGATTCCTCCATTTGAAGGGCTCAGCAGAAGAGATGAGATTTCAAAAGGAACAGAGAGACGAAAGGGGCACCCAGGCATGTGGTCTTTGGCCTGAGAGATCTGCGGGGGTTGCCTTCCTTTTTAATTTAGGGAAACTGGCACCATGGCATCACCAACCAGCTTACAGACTGGCTGTGAGGACAGGAAAGGCCCCACAAAGCCCTGGCCTGGGAAACATGGCACCCTGAGGGCTTTAGATGCCGCACAAGCACGGGGGGCCTCAGAGTGACCTTGCAGTTCCCCTACCCTCACCTCCAGGAAATGTCCTACTCTGCAACAGGCCAGCGGGCCTCCTGGCCCGGAGGGAGTGGGAAGCAGGGAGTTCAGGGTCAGAAGAAAGGGAGATAAGAGAGTGGGGATGGGGACACGGGGGCAGAGAGCCCCGCAGGACTGGCGGGCTGGCAAGGCTGTGGCTGAGCTGGGGCACACGGGCTACAGCGGCTGGGCCTGCCGTGCGGTTCGAGGCCGGGGAGTCTGGGTGGCAGGGGAGCTCACGAATCACCCAGGCTGTTGGAAACACCCAGAAGCTCTGGTAAGAGCGTGACACCAACAGCGGAGATCTGGGTGGGTGTCCATTTCCGTTTTTGTCAAACGCAAGGTTTTTTTGTTTACTTGTTTTAATGTCTGTGAAATTTTCTGTGACCGCGTCATTCTGTGATTCTCTGGCTTCCACAGAGCAGGCTGGCCACACTCTAGTGCCAATCGTGTGGTGGGATGTTGGTGCCCTAGCCCTCCCCACCCTCCCCTTCCTCCTCCCTGCCTTCCTACCCACCAACCACCAGTCACTGAGACCCAGGGCTTGACCATTCCATCCTCATGAGGGCCCTGAGAGTCATAATTCTTTTTAATGTGTATTTATTTATTTTTGAGAGAGAGGGTGAGAGAGCGAGTGACCATGAGTGGGGGAGGGGCAGAGAGAGAGGGAGACACAGAATGGGAAGCAGGCTCCAGGCTCCGAGCTGTCAGCACAGAGCCCCACGCGGGGCTCGAACCCATGAGCCATGAGATCATGACCTGAGCTGAAGTCAGACGCTTAACCGAGTGAGAGGCGTGATTTTGGTTTTACGGTTGAGAGAACAGAGGCTCAATCGGTGACTTCCCCAAGGACAGCGCTACCAGTATAATTTGGGAATTCAGACTGGGGCTTGCCTGCAACCCTTGGGCTGTTCATTGCGTTACACGGCTTCTGTACTTTCCGTGGGTTCCTCCTGGCCACTGAGCACATAGTGATTTTCCATGGGGGCGGAGTGGAGGGGGGAGCGGTGTCTGCCTCCTGTTTGGGGCTGTGACCCACAGAGGCCCCTGTCAGGACACGGAGGGCACTTACACTGTGGCTGCTGTCTATTTCAGCTGCGGCCCCAAGTGGTGCACCGCGTGAAGCTGTTTCTGCTGGGAGCTTGCAAAGAATCCTGCTAGGTTACTTTTATTATTATTATTTTTAAAACACACGGCATTTGCATGTCATAGCAGTTGCTGTAACACAAGCACACAAGAGCTGCGCTGTCCTAGGTGGCTTTTCTGCCTACCCACTTCCCAGGGGAGGCTGGGCGGAAAGCTGAGATGGGGGTGGAGGCTGTTGCTGCCTCTGCTGAGCTGACATTCACTGCAGCCGGAGGGCTGTTCAAGGGGGCGGGGAAGCAGAGCTCCAAGGATCAGAGTCTGCGGTGGTGGGGCGGGGGGGCAGTGGAGGGAGTTCGCTTCCAAGAGCTTCCTTTTTATATCCCCGGCCAGCCACCCTCTGAAATCTTTAACTATTCATGCAGTCATTCATTTAAAAAAATGTCTGACATGTTCTGTGTCAGGCACTGTTCTAGGCACCAGAGATCATGTGATGAACAGAAATAGACATGATTCCAGCTCTCGGAATACCAATATTTTAGTTGGGGGGATAGAAATCAATCAGTTAGACAAACAAATACATATTATAATGCTAGGTAGTGATGGATGTCTTAAAGAGAGTAAGTGATGGCATGGGGTGGGGCAGGGCGGGTAACGGAAATGCTCTTAAGGGGGGGTGAGGGGACAGGTCTCCCTGGGGAAATGACAAATGAACAGAGACTTGGATGTAGTCAAGGAGCACACTGGGGAAATAGTTGGGAAAAATTGGTCTAAGGGAGTGTACCAAAAGTTCAGGGTCCTGAGGCAGGAGTGAGAGTGGCCAATATTTCCTATGCTGAAGAATAGTAGAGGCCAATGGGCCTGGGGTACAAGGGACAGGGTGAGAAACAATAAAGAATGAAGTTGGAGAAGCATGATGGACCATGGTAAAGACTTTGGATTTTATTTTAAATATAACAGGAAGCCATTAGAACATTTTGAGAAGGGCAATGCATGATGGGATTTGTGCTTAAAATAATCTCCCTGGTTCCACAGATTGCAAGGAGGCAAGAGGGCAAGCAGGGAGACCAGTTGGGAGGTTACTGTGGCAGTCTGGGCACGACGTGATGATGGCTTGGATGGGGTGGTAGTGGTCAAGGTGGACAGAAGTAGTAGGATTCGAAAACTTTTGATAAGATGAAACTAACAACATTTGCTGTTAGAGTGGCTGTAGGAATTGTGAGAAAGAGAGGCCAAAGATGACCCCAGGATTTGGGGGCCGAGCGGCGGGGAAAATAGAGTCTTCTGCTGAGATGGGAAACACTGGAGAAAGAACAGGTTTGGGGACGGGAGTTTGGGACATGTTAGGATTGAGATCCCTGTTAGACATTCAAATGGAGATGTCAAGTAAGCTGCTCTTTATTAAAGTTGGATGCTTAGGGGCACCTGAGTTGGAAGAGTGTGCGACTCTTGATCTCAGGATTGTGAATTCGAGCCCCATGTTGGGTGTGGGGACTACTAAAAAAACCCGAAACTTAAACAAAAAAAAAGTTGGGTATTTATAGGAGAGACTGGGATGGGGACGCAGGACCATCAGGGTACTGGTGATGTCTGCTGGTCGGGGGCCGGATTACACCATTCACAGGATAAGAACAGGCAAGGACAGAAAGAGGTCTAAGGGCAGGGCCACGGGCATGTTGATGCTCAGAACTTGTATGAAGATGATGATCCAGGAGACCAGACTGTAAAGAAGTAGCCAGTAGAGGAGGAGGGAGAAGAGGAGTGTAATTTCTAGGAGGAAGTGCTCTCCTATGTCAAATGCTGCTAGAAGAGCATAGGGGTTGAGAAATCATCATGGGATTTGGCAACCTAGTCAAGCCTAGTCCCTGTGCTTTCAGAGGACAGTGAGGAAGAAAAGTCAGATTGAAGAGGGCTCAAGAGAGGCCTTCCTGATGGTGACAGCTTTAGTGGGCTGGTAGAGAGGTTTTCCTTATTTTTACAAGTCTGTCTTTCTGGAGTTCTACAGCTTGAAAACCAGCAGGCTGAATGAGGGCCACCCAAAGAGATTGAATCCTAATCCCCGGAACTTGTAACTATTACCTTATTTGGAAAAAGAGTGAATACTATCTTATATGGTCATAACTGTGATTAAATTAAGGGTCTTGTAATGAGGAGGCCATCCAGGCTTATCCAGGTGAGTCTTTGTAAGAGAGAGGCCGAGGCAGATCACACACACACACACACACACACACACACACACACACACACACGTGGAGAGGGAGGCAGACACCGGAGTGAAGCAGTCACAAGCCCGGGGATGCCACATGGGCGGGCAGCTAGCTAACACTGCCAGAGGCCAGGAGCAGATTCCCCGCTAGCTCCCCCAGAGGGACTGCCCCTATGCTAATGGGATGATTTTGGCCCGGTGACACTGGTTTTGGACTTTGGGTCTACGGAACTATGACAATAAATTGCTGTTGTTTTCAGCTGCCAAGATCGTGGTATTTGTTACAACCACCACAGTCATCTGACATAAGGCAGGGAAGGCTCAGCAAAGCCAAGTGTACCAAGACAAAGCCCCCCAGTCTGTTAGACCACTGATACATGGAAGGGAACATTGAGAAGTGGGCAAGGATGGCAGAAGTCCCAGGAAATACTAGGAAGAATTCCTGCTGGGGAGGTGGGGTGGGGGGACAGACAGCGTGGAGACAGAGGGAGGGAGGGGTGAGCTGTTGACTCCTGGCTGAGGTGCCTTGGCCAGATAAGCGTCATACCCTGGGCTGAGACAGACCTCCCCATTCCATCCAAATTGGATTTTTTATGCCTTAATTGAACTTTGCTGAAACCGAGCTTTGTTTCCGCCTCGTCTAAATTCGAGTCTTGAAATGATCCCTTGGTTTAGATTAGGTGGTTTCCCAATGCCTGCTTTCTTTCTGCTCAAAGTTGACTTTGGCCAGCCGTTCCCAATTACCTGCCCAATTTGCTTGCATTTGGATTTGGCCCGCTTGAACATGGCAAGCACACCAGTCTCCCTGTCTGCCTCCCCACCTCCAGCGGACTGGAACCCCTGGGGGCTCTCCTAATGGACTGACATTTCAGTGCAGTGTAAGGAGGTAGGCTGGGGCACCGGTCGGAGCTCGGAGCTCGGAGCTGGGAGGAAGGACCCTGTTTGGCACAGTGATTAAGAGTCTCTACAGTCACGCTGGCTGGATTCAGATATTGTTGCCATCACTGATTTCCAGATGGCCATGGGCAATTACTTAACCTCTCTGGTTAAGGTCAGCATTTTCCAACTGCCTTCTCTCTGTTCTTTGCGAGCCTTAAGTGAGTGTTGTGGCCACTCTGAGCTTTATTTCTTTCACAAATAAAACAAAGACTAGATGATCTCTCTACCTCCTTCAAATCCCGGATTCCAAAGTTCTGCTAGAAGACAAGGAGACTAATAACATTTTGGTTCACTTTTTTGATTCAAAGTGTGGCATCATTTTCTTCGAAGTCTTTCATAACCTACTTCCCTGTAAGACAGAATTCATCACTCCTACCCGGCCTTGTAAAATGGGGAAAGAATTAAATAGTAGCTTGGGCTTTATATCCAGCCTGATCTAGGTTTTTCTTCTGTCACATGCATGTTATGTGCACCTGGGTGGCTCAGTTGGCTGGACATCTGACTTCTGCTCAGGTCATGATCTCATGGTTCGTGAGTTCAAGCCCTGCATTGGGCTCTCTGCTGTCCGTACAGAGCCCACTTCGGATCGATCCTCTGTCTCCCTCTCTCTCTGCCTCTATCCTGCTTGAGTGCATGCTCTCTCTCTCTTTCTCAAAAATAAATAAACATTGAAAAGAATGAAATACTGGACTACCATCTGACCCAGCAGTTGCACTTCTGGGTATATACCCACTTCTATTGTGGGATAAAAATGAAATCAGTGTCTTGATGGGATATCTTCACCTTCGTGTTCACTGCAGCATTATTCACAACAGCCAAGACACGAGAACACTCTAAATGTCTGTCAGTGGACGAGTGGCTAAAGATAATGTGATATATATGCAAAATGGAATATTATTCAGCCAAAAAAAGGAAATCCTACCACTAGAAATAACATGGATGAACCTTGAGGGCATTGTGCTAAGTGAAATGGAAAGATAGAAAAAGATACATGAGACCGACAGAGAAAGATACATGCTGTGTGATCTCACTTACCCGTGCAATCTAAAAAGAAAGTGAACTCAGAGAAACAGACTAGATTGGTGCTTGCCTAAGGCAGGCAGGAGCGGGGAGATGGGGAGGATGGGTGAAGGCAGTCAAAGTTTATAAACTGTTATTATAGGATGAATAAGTTCTGAGGATCTAACGTAGAGCATGGTGACAATAGTTAACGATATTTTATTGTATATTTGAAATGTGAAAGTTGCCATGAGAGTAGATCTTAAATGCTCTCAACAGACACAGACACACACGCACACACAGACACACACACACACACACACACACACACACACACACGGTAACTATGTGAGATGATGGATCAGTTAGCTAACCTTATTGTGGTAACCGTTTCGCAACATATACGTGTATCAGAGTATGACCTTGTACGCCTTAAATTCACACAATGCTGTGTGCTGATTATATCTCAAAGAGCTAGTTGAAAAAGAATTATTATGATGACTCAGTGAGATTATATATCTCACATTATATCACCAGCGACAAAATGTCTGGTACCTAATAAACACTCAATGATGTTAGCTGTTGCTTTATTTTTATTAACTTGCTTACTAAGAAATAACTTACGTGTGGTGAGGTGCACAAATCTTAGATAGCCCTGTAAATTTCTTTTTTTTAGCTCTGTATATTTCTGCACCTCTGTATCCGTATGTGGCAACCCTTACATCAAGATATGGAACATTTCTAGCACAATAGAAAGCTCATTTTTGTCCTCTTCCCATCAGTATCCACCCTGCTCCCCCAAATAACCAATATTCTAACCTTTATTATTACAGATTAATTTTTGCCTGTTCTTGAACTTCACATTACTCATATAGTTCTTTAGGGTCTGGCTTCTTTCAATCAACATTATATTTAGTGATATTCATCCATGTTGCCATAAATAACAGTATTTTGTTCTTCATGGCTGTATAGCATTCCACTTATTGAATATATTACACATATACCATAGTTGACTTATATGCTACATTATTGATCAACATTTGAGGTGTTTCCTTTTTTTGCTATTATAAATAATCTGCTATGAACATATTTGCGTATGACTTTGGTGCACATAAGCATTCATTTCTTTTGTCATATACCCAAAAGGGGAATTGCTAGGTCACAAGGTTAGCCTTGGTGGATATACCAAGCAGTTCTGCAAAAGATGTGCCAGTTTCTGTTTCCCACAGCAATTTCCGGATTTAGGATTTCCGGATGTTCCACAGCCTCTGCATCGTTTGGTTTTCTGAGTCCTTTTCATTTTAGTCATTGTAAGGGGGGTATAGCATCTCACAGAGCTTGTGATTTTCATTTTCCTGATGACTAATAATTTGACCACGTTTGTGTGCATTTTGTCCATTTGGAAATTCTTGCTGATGAAGTGTCGCTTTAGGTCTTTTGTCCCTTAAAAAATGTTAGCTATTATTTTGTATCATTACTATTGTACTTTTTAGTGATCAGACAATATAGCTATCTACTCTCCAATAGATTATACTTAAAAAAAAATTTTTTTTTTTTTGAGAGAGAGAGAGAGAGAGAGAGCATGAGCTAGGAAGAGGAGCAGAGAGAGAGAGAGAAAATCTTAGACTCCATGCCCAGCGTGGAGCCCCACATGGGGCTCGATCTCACGAGCCTGGGATCATGACCCCAGCTGAAACAAAGAGTCGGACGCTCAACGGACTGAGCCACCCAGGCGCCCCTAAATGATACTTGTTGACATCAAGGTCTAGATGTCATTCACGTATGAATTCTCGGGGCCTAGCATAAGCGTCCCACTATACATTTGCTGAATAAATTAGCCAATGTCCAGGACTCAGTCAATCATGATGAAATGTCGCCATCTGGTGTCAATGGGGTGAATGAGAAATGGAGGAATGCGAGGCCTGCTGTAGACAATTCATTAGGCTTTCTATTTGAGCTTTCCCTTAGATGTGATTTTCTTTTTAATTATTTTTTTGCATTGGCTCTGAATACTTGTTGGTTTTTTTTTTTTTTTAGTTTGCCATATGTACTTTAATTTCTTCAAATCTATTTAGAGTTTGGACTTGGAGAACTTTTTCTTGGGGTGATTACATTTTCAAAAGCCGAGTGTGATATTTATAGATAAAACAATCAGTGCTTACTATATTCTAGCCCTGTGGTAGGTGCCAACATGTACTCTGAAGTATATTCAAGAGATTTGAAGGGCTTATAGGTAAGGAAGGGAGAAACACAAAAAATCAGAGTGAAGTATTTTAATAAATGCCTGATGTATGTATTCCTTCCTTCCTTCCTTCCTTCCTTCCTTCCTTCATTATTCAACAGATATTTATTAAGCACTTACCAAGCACCAAGTACTATGTAGGTAATAGCAATCCAAAGGTGTGTGGTCTAAAACCTGACTACTCTAAGAAAACTTAACAGTAAAAGTACATATTATTTTTCAATGATTCTGAATTTACATGTTTGTCTTCCCAATGTAAATCCCTGCAGACAGTGGGCCATGTGAGACTCCAGTCTTTATTAAGATTACATACAGAACTAATATTACATTATATGTTAACTAACTAGAATTTAAATAAAAACTTAAAACATTAAAAAAAAATCACACATAGAGCAAGGTGGTCATAGGTAAAAAATGCTTTTCCGTGAGGCATACTGAGGTGGACGGGAGGTGGCGAAATTCACAGTTCTCAGTTATTTGTCTCCTCTACTCACTACTTCTGAATCAATCCACGGCCAAGGAGAAGAAAGTTTGCAAAGGACTGATCAGGCTTTAAAACATAATAGTACTCGTGGGGCACCTGGGTGGCCCAGTCAGATGAGCATCCAACCCTTGATTTTAGCTTAGGTCATGATCCCAAGGTCATGGGATCGAGCCCCACATTGGTCTCTGTGTTGAGCGTGGAGTCTGCTTAAGATTCTCTCTCTCTCTCTCTCTCTCTCTCTCTCTCTCTCTCTTTCCCCCTCTGCTCCTCCCTCTACTATTCACACATGCTCTCTCTGTCTCTTAAAAAAAAAAAAAGGAAAAGAAACATAATAGTTCTCCTTTACCCATAGGTAAAGTCTCTGCCAAGGGTGATGGCGAGAGCTCACATGGTGTGGTCTCTCAGACACTGCCATGTTTTCAGGTAGCATAGGCCTGCATAGCAATTCCCTTCTGAGAAAGGCCACTGGGGGTGTCTTAGACTTGCTTTATTCTAAGCCCTGGGACACTTATCCTAGCATGCTTTTCCTCTTGTACTTCTGGTGAGCAGATATATTCTGGAATTTCTCATGTTGGAGTGCTAAGACCTGAGATGCAGATTTGGGCTTTGGGGTGAAAGTAGAACATGGGGTTCGGCCCGAACCACTCAAGTTCTGGGATGGGATTCTGGGACTAAAGTCTCAACTAATTATCTTACTTTCTTCTCTGCTTATATCTCCTCTGGGGAGCTTGGGGTATAGGGTAGCTGGTCAAAGGAAGTATTCCCTGGTCCTCTCCCTACAATAACATCTTCATTAAGTTGGTAGCTCCTCTTTTTATCTTCCATTAGACCAGTTCCCAAATAGTGCCTATGACGGCATCAGTCAACTTCTACACATCCTCTTACACTTTTTCAGACATTAGATTAGTATTCAATAAACACTTATTGATTTCCTGCTATTATGAATCAGGAATTGTGCTAAGTGTTAACTTCAAGAGAAAAGGTAACAGATGATCACAACTCAATGATCAAAGGGCCACGTAAGAAGCAGATGAAGGGAAAATAAGAGCACACTTCTTGGAGGATGTGCGCCAAGAGTTGAGTTTTCAAAATAAAAAGGAATTAGCAGGTAAGAGTAGGAAGGGAGCCATGGACAGAGTGGGGGATGGACGGAAGAAGCTACCTCAGCAAATGGCCTGTTGGCAAAGCTAAGGTGTTGATATTCCACCTTGAATGTGCTGTGCAACCATTGAACAATTGGATAGAATAGAAGTAAAAGGATGGAATTTGATATTTAGAAAGTTTGCTGGCAATCATGCAGAGGAGGAGTTCAGAAGGAGCAACATTGGAAGCAATCGAATATATCAGAAGGCCATTGTAATAACTCACACGATGAGGCCTGAACCATTGCAGTGGGGGAGGGGGGCAGAGGGAAAAGAGAGCAAGACACAGATGCAGTTGGTAAAGATAATTTAAGAGTAGCATCATTAATGGGATACAGAGAGAAAGGGACAGGAAGGAATCTGGGACAAATCACAGGTTTCTGCCTGAGATAGATGACGGCCACTTTCAAGAAGGGTAATAGATTTGGGGATGCTGGCTTTAGTTACAATTCTGTCCCCACTCCTTACCCCAACTTCTTTTTGTTTTGGGGGAGGACTTACCATTTTTGGTGTAATAAGGAAAAAGGTCCATGGGCATCATGATGTATTTTTGTACTGAATTCCTTAGGCACCTTGATCACTTGCCTGTTTACACCGTTCAGGGTCAGAGTGCCAGAAGGCGAATGTATCGCCTCTCAGCTTGACAGCATATGAAGGCTTGAGGTCCAAAGATCTGGGTGGTCACAGGCAGTCCAGTTTTTGTACAGATACCTCTTTAAACTTTGAGGCAGTAGTAGGGAGCTTTCAAAATATTGAGGTCCCGGACGTATCCCTATTTCTTTCCTTCCAACATTTGGTTTTGCAGATCTGGAGTCTCTGTGGAGGAGCCAAGCCTCCAGCGTTGGGTGTCGACCTCTAGTGGTAATTCCTTAAACTGCAACTGCAGATCTGCAAGGGAGCAGAACCTGACCTTGGAGATCAGGATCCGGATTCCATTGCTTGCCCCGCTGGCAGCTCGGAGTTCCAGCTTCGGTTTTGGTGGTGTCACGCACAGCCCCTCACTACCCTCGGGTTTCTTCTTCTGACTAGAAGGAGTCTTACACAGTGGTGAGGAGGGAGAATTGTGAGCCAGATTGGAATCTGGATTTCAATGTCGGTTCTATTAATCTCGAGCTGTGTGACCTGAAGCAAGTTATTTACCCGTTTGGTGCCTCGCTTTCCTTATGTGTGAAATTAGTTAACCAGCAATTCTTTCTTCTTAGGTGTATGATTCGGATCCCCCAAAAGATTTGCTGAAGTCCTAATCCCTGGTACCTGTGACCTTTTTTGGAAATGGGGCCTTTGCCTATCTCATCAGTTAAGATGAGGTCATACTGCAAGAGGGTGGGCCCTAAATCCAATTGCTGGTGTCCTGATAAGGAGAGAGAGTTTGGAGACTTGCAGACACACACAGAGGCAAGATTGCCGTGGGAAGTCGAAGGCAGATGTTGGAGTGATGCAGCTATAAACCAAACAATGCCAAGGATTGCCAGCAACCACCAAAATCAGGGAAGAGGCAAGGAAGAATTCTTCCCTTCAGAAGGAGTCTGGTTCTGCTGACACCTTGATTTTGGACCTCTCGCCTCTAGAACTTTGGGAGAATAAATTTCTGTTGTTTTAAGCCACTTAGTTTATGGTCAGTGGTAGGGCATTCCCTAGAAAACTAATACGCTAGGGTTCTTGTAAAGAGCAAATTAGTGAACATAGTAAAGCATTTAGGAAATTGACTGCCACATGGTAAGTGCTCCCTAAGTGTTTGTTCTCATTAATCGCTAGAGTCACATAAGTGGTAAATAATGTGACCAGATTTAAACTCAGACTACTCACCATGTAATACTGGCCTTGCAAAATGGGGAATAAACAGATTTGCAGGTTTGAAATTAAAAAGAAATGTATAGGATGAATCTATCTTTGTAAAATGATTTAACAGCTTTGTAGATTAACTGACAAGTTACTGATCTCATTCACAGTAGATAAACAAGTATCCACCCTATTGTTTTTGGGGGGTTTTATTTATTTATTTTTTTGGTGGGGGGGTTTGGTGTGGAGTTGGGGGGAGGTCCCTGAGGTACAAGACTGGAAAGAACCACCAGCAGCATCACAGGGCTAGGAAAGATTTAGGATTTTGTTGAAATTGGAAAAATACAGAGATAAGAGCAGGAGACTGGGATTTGGGTGGGGCAGGGGTACAAGCCTATGAACTTTGCTTGTTTGACTCCACAACACAGGGACGTGGAGGCTGTCAATCAAGGTAGACAGACCCTCACTCTCTGAAGAATTCAACAATGGGAAGCCAGATATTCCGGAATTAAGTGAGAATTGGGAAGGGAAATTAAGAAATGTGAAAAACATATTGTGGATGCTAAGTGAAGGGATTCCTCTGAGAAACACCCACAAACCGGCCAGAAACTTCCCAATCATGCCAGAGAAGGATTCCAAAAGCTACTCTTCAGGAGAGGAGAGGGTTTGCAAGAGAGATGAGTTTTTCCCTAGGACATAGGAAGCTTCTTAAGGGGGGATTTCTCTCTCAGTGTAAACAATGGACATGAATTGCTTTATACTTAATAGAAGCAAAAACCATAGTCTTTTTATCACTCTTTTTTTTTTTTTTTTTTTTTTAATTTCTTCTCCTCAGTTACTTAAATGTCTGCCATTATTTGCATCTGCAAACATCTGTGGAAATAGCTGGAAAACTGCCGGAAATAGCAATGTGGATTTAGGAGACAATATGGACCTAAGAACATAGATCCATAGTTTTTGTTGGGAACCAGGTTTGTATTATGGAATTGGCAAGGCTGCTGATGTCATAGGTTCTGAGACATCCTTGAGTTTTCTAGGGACGCCTGGGTGGCCCAGTCGGTTGAGCGTCTGACCCTTGATTTTGACTCAGGTCATGATCCCAGGGTCGTAGGATTGAGCCTCATGTTGGCTCTGTGCTGAGCATGGATCCTGCTTGAGATTCACTCTCTCTCTTCTCTCTCTCTCTCTCTCTCTCAAATACAAATTAAAAAAAAATTTTTTAATGAGATGTCCTTGAGTTTCCTAAACTTGGTGGGTGTGGGGCTGGTGCTAGGACAATCCTTTATCCTTGAACTTTGGATTCTTGGAAGAGTAAGACAAATGTGTGATATAGTTTGGAGCCACTTTGAGTCCTAAACAGCAGGCAGCTTCTGACCCATGGTTGGAGAAGATAACTGGGCGCCATTCAGGGACCATAATGAAAAGACTCAACACACAGTTGGGATATTAGGTTTTCCTTATGGTAAAAGACAAACTTAAGATTATTGGGGGGGGGGGGGAGAATTTAACTTACTTTTTGTAATTTACTTACAAAAGAAGATTTACTTGAAAATGGAGGGAGTTCATATTATTCAATTTTATAAGATGGCTTAAATTTTAAGATATTTTAAGGTGATACACTGGTTATTATAGGGCTATCATCTGGTTCTCATTAGATAACCTTTTCTGGCAAGTTTGGGTAGATATATCGAATGAATCTGAGTCAAGAGATTCCCTGCCTCCCCCTCAGTGTATTCTGTGCCATAGAGAAGGTGGATGTGAAGTAACATTTTCACCTCAGTGGCTTCTGGAATTATAAAAACAGAGGCATTCATAATGGTCCTGAGGCACCAAACTGGTTTTCTCGTTGATCCTAGGAGTGGTAAGAATCAGAGTCAGGCCATCGTGAAAACATAGGTGGGACTTTTCTGATACACACATCCTGTCTCACACAGAGGAGGTAGAGCCTGGCTGGCCACATGTCCAGCCATTAAGTAACTTAGATTAATATGACAACTCATAGAAATATTGGCTTCTAAGGGATCTATTAATATCCTCGGTTTACAGAGGAGAAGCCTTAGAGGTGTTAAGTAACTTACATGCCCAGGTCGTATAGCTTATAGATGATGGAGGTGGGATGCAAATCCAGGTCCTTATATACAGGTCTACTTATCCAGAGTCTGTGCTCTTAACCACTGCCCTGGTCAGTCTCTGTCTGAATTGAATCATCTCTTCCAGCAAAGTTGACCACCCCCTTTCTATGCTATCTACTTAGCCCACCTCATATATCAGGTTAGCGGCTAGTCTTTCCCACCAGTTCATGAATTCCTCGGAAGCAAAGCTCTTACTCATCATTGTATCTAACACGATGCTTGGCACAGAGCAGGTGCACATAAATGTCTAATGAATGGGTGGTTATTATTATTCTGTTCTCCAGACTCTTAAAACTAGACACTTAGGCAGCACCTCCGCTGCTCTGTCTAGTAGACTTCTCAAAGTTACCGTGTTCAAACCATGCTCCTCCTATTCCTGGCAGGATGTGCTTTCCCTGACATCCTTCCCATCCTAGCCAAATGGTATCTACTGTCTCCCATTTACTCAGGCCAAAACCTTAGAGTGTTTCTTAACTTGTCTTTGCCTCAAGTCTCGCATCCACCAGTAAATCCCACAAATTCTACTTTCAGGATATAGTTTGAACCCTACCACTTACCGCTTTCACTGCTACTGTTCTTGTCCAAACTACGGCCATCTGTCGCCTGGGCAACCGTATCAGCCTGCCCGGTTGTCTTCCATCTTTGTCCCCTACACTCCATTCTCATTCTCTGCACGTTTCTATAATTGTAGTGAGATCATATGTCGGTTTTTTGAATGACAGACTCACTCGTGGATCCCCACTGTATTCAGAAGAAAAGCCCAAGTTGTCCCAGTGGCTTATAAAGATCTCCATGATTTGTCTCCTCATATCCCCCGAATCACACCTCCTACTACCCTCACTCTCGCTCTCCCTGCTCCAGGCTCTCAGGAACTGCTTTCTTCTTCTCAAGTAAGCCAAGCACCAACCTTGTCTCAGGGACTTTGCACTTAGTATACACTCTAGAATGCTCTTCCCTGTAATATGCATGACTTGCTCCATCAACTCTTTGAAGTCTTTGTCCAAATATCTCCTTCTCAGTGAGCCTTCCTTCCCGGCTCTCTGACCTATCCCAGGAGCACTCTCTACACTCCCCCCGCTTAATTCTTTTTCTTGGCATTTGTCACCTTTTAGTATGCTACCTCACTTAAACAGTAACTTATCTGGTTCACTGTTTGTTTCCCGTCACCATAATATAAGCTCCGTGAAGATGGGATTCTTGTCTCTTGTTGACTGCCACTTCCCTAATACCTAGAACAGGATCTGTTACATGATAAGTATTTACTAAATGCTCTCTGAGTATATGAAAGAAAAGGCAAAGAAACTCATCATGTAGTTCAGGAACTGTACGTTCTGATCTACTGGATCGGGCGTGCTGTACGTGTGTTTCCAGCTCTGTGATCCCATGACCGTGGACTTCTAATTGAGATGCTTCCTTACTCATCTACAGGCAGAGAGATATTCACTAAGAAAATTCAGCATAAGGGACTCAGGGCTCAGGTCAGTCCCCTGTTTGTCCTCCCCACAATAATTTAGAACAATAAGTTCTAATAATTTAGAAAGTACAATAATTTAGAAAGAAAAAAAAAGTGAAAATCCATCATAAGAATTATTTCTATAGAGCAGTAATTACACAGAGTAACTTTTTGTTGGTCAGTTCAGTAACAACTTTCTACAACTAACAATTAATTACATACAATTACTTTCTCTGTGTTCATGTAACAGTCTTCTCCATAATAAGCACGACTCTTTCCTACTCTTTCTGAGCCCATTTCTCTACTTCTACATTGTCCATTTTCAGATGATGAACACAGCACTTATCGCAGGAGAAGATAGAAACCCTCAGTTATTCCCTTGATTTTCCTCCCCTGCCCCCGTATACAAATATGATCACATTTTGTATTCATCTGAACATTTTGTCCTTTTTGTCTCAAAGTGAGCTATTTTTAAATGTTAATCTGTGCACCTGTACTTTTGATCCCATCCTCTTAAGGATTTGCTTCCTCCACTATCCCCCCTTTTGTATTTTTAATGTTTCTGGCTCCCCTGTTCCTTCTCCTCAGGTTGTTTAGCTTGACAATATGTATTGGCACAGCTAGCATGGTGTCTGGAAAATAGCAGGTAGTGGATATGTGTTAGTTTGCCTCGTCTTCTGCTTGGAGTCTCCCTTACACCAAGAAAAGCTCACCACTTTTTTTCTTTATAAGTTTCTTTAAAAATTTTTTTTAATGTTTCTTTATTTTTGACAGAGAGAGAGAGACAGAGCATGAGTGGGGGAGGGGCAGAGAGAGGGAGACACAGAATCTGAAGCAGGCTCCGGGCTCCGAGCTGCCAGCACAGAGCCCGACGTGGGGCTCAAACTCACAAACCATGAGATCGTGACCTGAGCCGAAGTCAGACGCTCAGCCAACTGAGCCACCCAGGCACCCCAAAAGCTCACCACTTTGACACTGAATCTCCCCAAACTGCCACATGCTTTCTTTCCATCTCTAGCTTTCTTTCCGTCTCCTCAACATTCTGTAATTTGTCTCTTTCTCCATTCTTACTTGCTTATCTAATTTTCACCCCACATTTCACTTTGCCATAGAACTTAGCAGTCTCCCACTAAAGACACAGGGAAAGTCTCCACCCTTTGACTTTGGGCTCTGCCATGAGACTTGCTTTCACCAACAGGTGTTAGCTGACTTGAGACATTAGGTGTGGCTTGCTCCTGGCAGTTGGGCTTGGCCATCTCACACTTTTGCAATCACTATCGGGATCATATACCATGGCTAGCACCACCGGGCCCAGGAGGAGAATGGAAGACATGTGGAGCCCCAACTGCCCCTGCTGCCCCACACATCACCAGGGAGAAGCAAAGCCACTCAGCCAAATCCAGACAAGATCAGCTTCTGGAAATCTAGACTATCGTGCTTATTGTTGAAAGTCACCAACGTTTTGTGTTATTATACAGGAGTGATAGAAATACTGACGGATAGAAATACCACCATCTTCTTTTACTCCCTTCCTTCTTCGTTCTTTCGGCGTTATGCATCCCTTTTCCTTGGCTCTATTCTAGACAGTAGGCTCACGTAAAAATGACTGGCTTTGGAGTCAAAGTTCTGATTTTGAACCCATTCCACTAATGACTATACACTGAATAAGCAACTTTGCTCCTTTCAGACTTGGTGTTTTTAATCTGTGAAATAAGAATAAAAATACCTGTAACACATTTTCATGATTAAGTAAGCTATGTTAAGCATCTAGCATATAATGAGTGGATTATACTCAACAAATGAGTGGTAACTGAAGGGCAGGAATCACAAACTGAGGGAGGACAGATGATTCTTTGCTCATTCAATTTCCTGCCCCTGCCCCTCCCATCCCATTTCTTTCCCCTCAAACTTGCTATTCTTCTTTGGCTCAGAACGGGTCTTCTCATAACGTGTCCTCTTTGCTTCCAGTACTGTGATAAAGATGGTCTTTCTCATTCCCTTCTTGGCTACATCCATTCTCCAGGGACAATTCATTATAAAGAGTGCTTTCTATGTTCAGCTTTCTTGTGGTCTCTAAGATCTGTCTCCTCTGTGTGTGTGTGTGTGTGTGTACATAATGTTAGCTTGGTCTTTAATTGGGAGATTTAATCCATTTATATTTAATATAATATTTATATATTTGGGTTTTTAGCTATTCATTGTGGTATTCATTGTGCTATCTTTTGCTGCCTTCATTTGTGTTAATCTTTTACAAGTTCATTATATTCCCTTTCCTATTCTTTTAGTGGTTACCCAGAGATCACAACATATCTCCTTTATTACTGTCTAAAAAAACAGTACTTCACCACTTTCCCAATAATGCTAGAACCTTAGAACATTTAACTACACCCACTCTCCCCATCTTACACGTTATTGACACATATTTTGATTTTCATAAGACGTTATTTTCATATCAATCAGTATTGATTTATATTTATCTACATGTTTACCTCTCTGTAGCTTATTATTTACTGCATATATTTCCATCTCTTAGTCAATATTGTCAGAAGTTTTAGTCATTGTTTCATAGAACCAGCTTTTTTACTTTGTTAATGTATTTTTGGTCATTACTTTCTGTAGTTATCTCCTTTCTATATCCTATATTCTATATCCATATATCCTATATCCATATATTCTATAATTGTGAGGCATGGATTTTTACTGCCCATAATTACTAAATTGTGTTGTACAAATATATATCCTCACTGGTTTTTTCCATTTGCTCTAGCAATAACTGGAGGAGGTGTATTCAAATGGTTCACTAAGGTGATGGGTTTGTCAATTCTCCTACGTATTTCTACCAATTTTTGGTATGTGATCTGAGGTTACTCCATTAACAACATAGAAATATAGACTTGTTATACTTTTGTGGTGGATTAAACTTTTAAGTATGTAGATGTCTTACTTCTAATTAGACTTTTTATATTAAAAAAACCTTTTGTCAATATTAAAATAATTCCCTTAGCTTCTTTAGGTTAGTATTCTCCTGGTATATATATTCTTTCCATTCTTTTAATTGTTCATTATTCCTGTATTTTTGTGTATCTCTGGTATGTAGCCTATTGTTCTAATTGACTTTTGAGCCCACCTTAATAATCTCTATCACTTAACCAATATTTTGTCTGTTTTCTTCCTGTACTTGGGCTTTCTGCATTTTTTAGTTCTTTTTGCCCCATCTTCAGATGCTTATTTTTTGCCTTTGGACAATATGAGTTAGTTTCCTACTTTTTGTTTTTAAATTCTTATTTCCAATTTTCCCTCCACTATTTAGGACATTATTTATTCCACTTCTTGGAACGAGTATCCTTGAAATTGTATAGTGCATACTTAATTTAAGAACTTAATAGTGCACACTTAATATCCAAGGTTAACCAACATCTTCTAGCTTGTGCTGAACAATTGGTGAATGCTAAAACACTTAAATTCTGAACACCCTACCCCAACTTACGTGATATTTCTGTTCTCTACTTTAATAGTTTATCCAAAATATAGTTTCATTGTAGTAGAGGGCCTCTTAGAATATCTCCTCAGAAGTAAAGAAGGAAGCAGAGATCTTCTTCCTGTGTTTCACGGATCCAGTTTTCTGTTTTAGTATCGATGTTTCCTGGCTCAAGGTTAACTCACTGGGTACTTTCTTCCAACTCCCCCCCAAGGTCTTTAGCCTTGAACTGCTTCTCGGTAGAGCTTTTGCAGAGATTCAGTAAGCAAACTGAAGCACCAAAATGTTGCCATGGTCCTCTTCCTGAGATCCTCCCTTGATTAGCCTTTTAAATTCTTCTAAGGGATCATAAGATGTACAACTAATGGAGGAAGCACAGATAAGAGCCCAGAGCAGTAGTCTTATGGGAAATCCTGGGAATTTAATTGCCATTACCTTCCTGTACAAATGGCCTGTGAAGCCTTGTCATAGTCTGTGCAGATCATTACTAAGATTTATACTCTACTTAAATGAAGATTGTTATTTTTCACACACCTCTGCAGAGGGCTGGGTCTCCTTACTCCAGCTACCTACTACTTGTTTGTGGGTGGAAGTCTTTGTTGAAGTTCTGTTCTTTGCCTCCCACTCTCCACTGAAGAGCCCCATCCTTACAGATCTCCAAATAGGTTAGTCTGTGCTTTTTTTTTTTTTTTTTTCTTAAATCAAATTGCATTCCTTCTTCTTCCTTTTTACCTGAAACCCCCATGAGCATACACACACCGTAAAAACAGGAACTGTACATTACAGGATATCCTTACTTTTGCTGCCCTGGCCAGAATTCCCCATTTCTTCTTAAGGATAATTTACAACAATTGATATCTAAAGAGAGTGCAAAGCTTGTCCTTGCCTCCTTCTCAGGGCTTCCCCAAGGAGGAATCAAGTTATTCTACCTACAAGGAGACAGGCTCCACGTTTAACACTGTATTCTGCCAAAACAAAGGTTAGTGAGTACATGGGTAGGGCACGCATTTTTTTTGGCTTACTTTTAGTTTGTTCCTCTCCCATAAATCAGATTAATAGGTCAGTTGGCCAACACCACTAGAAATTTAAAGAGACAGAAAAAAAAATTACATGTATATTTCTCTCAGGGGAGTTATTGTGGCTAGAAGGAATACTTTGGTCAGCTGAGGGAGATGTTAGAGACAAAACTAACCAAAGATACCAGTGTGGAAGACTAGACTACCAAATTACTAACATGCACGGCATATCATAATTTACTGTTTCTCAGTACAGCTTTCATTGTACAAAACCACCATAGGCTCAGATTAACGCTCCTCTGGAATGGCGTCCTTCATGGGAGCTTGGTGAATCAAAATGACTTAGGAAGGGGTGCACGTTGGCTTCTCCTTATGCAAGGGGGTGATCTGGAGGTCACTGTTCTGACATGCAAGGATTGGTGCAAATGATCTCTGCCAACTTTGCAGGTGTCAGTGGGGCATTTTCTTGTCTCCTATTTTGCTGGTTAGTGGAAAGAATGCACGTCGTAGTAGATCCTTCGGTTGGGTTGGGCTTTGGCGAAAGAGGCATGTTTTTTTTAGCTTGCTTCGCTTCTTGCACGTTGATGTTAATACAGTCAATGAAACTCTCCATGGAGTTCATCTGAGATCACTAGATTCGGCTCTAGACCTTGAGGCCTAAGATCGAGATAACAAAATTATATTCTGCCTTTATCTTTTTCCAGTTATTTCTCTGGGGTAACTGGGATGGAGAAGAGGCTGAACATTCCTCGGTTATCCTAAAAGAATGGCCAAAAGCTCAGATACTATCACTTTAATTTCATAACATCATTAGCATGGCACTTCATTTCCAGCCATCTAGCAAATTTCTTAAGTTGTTGGTTTATTTTGGAGCTTCCTCCAAATATTATCATTAAAATCTTGCCTCTTTATTTTCCAGAAGCTAATTTGGTACAGTAGTTCAGAGCACCGCTATTCAACTGTTTACAAAGTTCTCTAGGGAGCCCCTTCAGAGCAGGAAGAGTAACCCGTGCCCCAGCACGCGTCCACGTTCCGCTATACCACTTCTCGCTCACTGCAGGTTCTTCTCTTCTGCTATAGACTGCAGTTCTGCTCACGCTCAGGTTCAGGACACAGCATGCCCCTCCACGAACCTCAGAAAATAGGTCTTACCAGAAAGCAGAAATTCGGCATCGGGACATGACAACTTTGCAGGGGGATTGGCAACGAAAACTATTTGATGTTCCAACAGACTGGACCGGTCTCTAGAACTCTCCCTCCTGTAGATTCTCTTGACGGCTCCTCAGGTGAATCAGTGAATAAAGCCGCTGTTCTGTTCAAACAAATGTGTTCTGTTGTCTCTAGAATTTTATTAACTCCCATAACTGGTATGAGCTAGGAGAGATTATCTTTGGAGGCTAGGACTTTTCACCCAGGACAAATTGTGCTTCAATGCTCTATGGCTCAGAAATGTCTGCACATGATAGGAGTGCCTTCTGCAAACCACAGGCACAGATCTTACCTCAGTATGCACCGACCCCACCTGGGGTTCTGCTAAGCACGCCAAGCCTTCTCTAGCCTTATGGAGAACTATTCTGTACTCCCTGATCTCTTTGTATGTATGACATTCAAAACAATCTGGAACCTGAAGCTTTGGAAAGTGAATAAAATGGGAAGTTCCAGAAACCAGGGAACATGGCTGCCAGTGTTACTTTTATTTATTTATTTGTGTGTAGTTCCAGGACAACGGCTGACTGGTATTAAAACCAGACGGGTCAGGTGGAATACCATGACTGACCTAAACGAGAATGGCCTTGTTATGACACCCGTATTCTCTGTACGCACTGGCACATAACAGACTGAGAGACAGCTGAAGAAACCAGGCACAAAAGACAAATCGCCCTTCTCATGCTTTAATCCCATACCCTGTGCTCCATTTATGGAGGACGCTTATCCGGTCCTTGCCATTCCCACAAGCAGAGCAGGTGAGGTTCCTAATTATTCAGCCTCATCTCTGTGGAACCTTTATCAGGCAACAGAGATCCTACCATTAGGCCATGAGATACGACTATTTAGTTCTTAATCACATAAAAATGAAATCACATAAGAAAAAGCAAACAACGCAAATACATGAAAGCCATTTACTCCTGGCAAATTCTTCAGGGTCCCAGGTGCTGGGGTTCATAATTTTCCCTGATATCAGAGAACCAAGGCAGGGATAGTAGGGGCTGGGTGTCAGAATAGTCTTGATGGCCTTAGCCAACGGCAACAGCTTTAAAAAAAACTTTTCTCCCCCCATAATTTGGTCTCAGATCTTCTTGTTTTCTTCATGTAAATGAAGTGACCCAGTCAACCATGATTCTAGAATTATTGTAATATCTATGTAAGCTGATAACTGTTCCAAAATCCCTTCACAAACCCACGCAGAGCGGGCAGGACGCGCGGGCCTGTACACGGGTGGGAATGTAAATGATTTCATGATTTCATTACGCTTTACTGAATCCCCCAGCACCCAACTGTTACACCTCACTTGTAGCAGAAGTGCTGGGGGCAAGACCGAGGCTGGTAGAACAGTAGGTAAGGCTGGGCATGAGAATCCTAACAGGAAAACACCCCACAGGGAAAGAGGCTTCTGACCAGGTCCTCCTTTCTAGCAGGGTCTGGCACCTGGCACCGTTTTGGCACTGGGGAAGGGAGCAGCCTGACAAGGTCCACGTGGAACAGCCTCAAGGCTTTCCCCCATCAGACACTCCTCCCCGCTCTCCCCAGGATCGAAGGAAAGTGCATGGTGAAGGAGTGAACCAGTGAGATATTTGAACGGTCATCCCGTGAGCGTGTGGCCAAGCCGTCAGGATGCAAATCTCCTGCCTTGAGTTCCGGGCTGTGTGCTTTTAAGATTTGAGCCCAGTGAGGACACAATCCCAGAGGCTGGTCCCTTGCCAAACCTAAAGGGTTGTCCCGGGCAACTTCACACTTGAGGCTGTTAAGCAGTCTTTAGGATACGCAACAGCCTATTTTGGGTAAAACAGAATAGCCACGACCTCTTAAGTCTTCTAAATCTCCTACTTCATACCCATGAGGTAGAGGCAAGAGCCTCCAGTCAAGGAGAAGCCTCCACCCGGGTTGTACTTTGGGCAAAAGCTCTCCTCCAGGTGTAGAAGAAGGTTGACAGGTTCTGCCTGGGGGATTTCATTTAGCTGTGGGAAGAGGTGATGGAGGTCTGGGCAAGTCAGGGAGACTCCCTGGAAGAGGTCTCCCCGAGCTGACGAGAGGGCTTCTCCTAGCCCGTTCCCGGGGAAGGGCTGAACGCACATCTCCTCCCACGGGAACCGAGCTAGGAGGTCTTTTCTGAGTGGGTCCTCTGATGCCTGATTAAGTGATAGCCCCTGCTGAAGCTCTTTCCGCAGGTAGAGCACGTGAATGGTTTCTCGCCAGTGTGTGTTCTTTGATGCCGGACGAGGTGGTCCCTCCGACTGAAGCTTTTCCCACACTCGTTGCACCGGCAGGGCCTCACCGAGGCGTGTCCCCTGAGGTGCTTGGCGAACGCGGCGCTGTGGTTGAAGCACCGCCCGCACTCGCTACAGAGGTAGAGCTCCTCTGCCGCGTGCGTCTTCCGGTGCGCCAGGTACCGCCTGTGGTCACTGAAGTCCTCTCCACACTCTCCACACAGGTAGGGTTTGCCCCCAAGGTGGATTCTTTGGTGTGTCGTCAGCACGGATTTCTGGCTGAAGCTCTTGCCACAAATAGTACAGAAGAAGGGTTTTTCCCCCGTGTGTGTCCTCTGATGCCGGACAAGGTCCGAAGTCCAGCGGAAGTGTTTTCCGCAATCGTCACATCTAAAGGGTTTCTCAACGGGAGGAGTTCTCTCAGGCTGGACCAGAGGGGAGGTCTCATCCAAATTCTTCCGGTTTAGGGGAAATTTATAAGCAGTGCCCATTTTGTGAACCTTCTGGTGCCTGGCAAGATGTGAGCTCCGCGTGTAACTTTTCCCACACTCCATACACTTATATGGTTTCTCTCCCGTGTGAGTTCTCAGGTGTCTAACAAGGTGGGAGTTGCAAGTGAAACTTTTTCCACATACAGGGCAGTCGTGGTGTCTCCCTAACAGGGGGCAGATAGGCATGGTTTCCCGAAGATTCGATAAACTATTGACTTGAGAAGTATTTGTACCAAAGCTTCTCTCGTTAGGTCTACTTGGATCATCCTCAAAGACTATTTCCCAGTCTGGAGTCTGGTGGATTTCTGGATCTCCCAAAATAGATCTGTGTATATCCTCCAAACTTACATCTTCTTGCTCAAGGTACTCTTCCTCGTCTTCACTCCTGTCTCCTGTAGAGAGGGTGAGAGGCGAAAAGGGGAAATTACAGAGGTTAACGATGCTTTCTACGCAATGGCGGGGTTTTTAAAGTCTTGGGAAGGCGAGACCGGATAGAGAGAAGCCCACATTTCACACCGTAGAGGCTGGGAAAGAAGGAAATGACCAGTCAGCTGAATTCTGTCATGTGCCAGGCACTTTCTGATAGATTATCTCGTGCTGTCAACAAGCCTTAGTATGGACAAAGATTATTATCCTCGTTTCAGAAACGTGAGGACCGAGAATTTAAGTGACCTGCTTAGTAAATGACGAGAGCTGCAGTTCCAAAGTTCCGTGTTTTTTTTTTTTATCTTTCACCACGTTGCACGACATATCCCTCACACGAATGACGGGAGGGCAAAGAGGAGGGTGAGGACAGAATCTGGCATTCAGAGGCAGATGGGGGGAATGGCCAACAGGTTGGAAGAACCAATGGAGGGGGGCGCCCCAGAGGGGGAAGGGGACTGCCAGCTCTGCAGGGAGAGATTCCTTTTGTCGTTCCTCACCTGTGTAGGTAAAACTCAGGATTTCTGGCTCTTGAGGCTCTTGAGGCTCTGGGATATCTGGGACCAAAGGCTCTTCCTCTCTAACGTGGGAGATCTCATCTAGTCTGGGGATTGGAAACGCTGCTCAAGAGAGGGAAAGCGGGACATTACGATCGGTTCAGCGATGCCCTGCGCTAAGAGCAGACCTCTTCTGCTGGGTAGACTATAGAACAAGCGTACAGCCTGATCAGTGGGCCACAGCTGGTCTTTTAGCTTGAGCACCTCTCACCAAATCCTGCACATTTCTTGCCCTTCACCTGCAACTCAATAGTCGTACGACTGCTAATGCTCTCTCCTTCCCCGCGTTCAAGTTAGCAGATCACCCTTCTACTGCTGGCTTCAAAACTCACACGCTGCCTCAAATAGACTAGAGCTGTCATGTTGTCATTTTATTTTCTTGTTACAAGTTTCCAACCACTTTCTAAGCCTCTTCTCCTCCCTTGAACTTGAAAGATACCATCTTCCTTAGCTAATCCTTCAATCTCATCGGTGGGGGAGGCGTAAGAGAAAAGTGATGCATCCGGTCTAGGGTCTAAGACCCACCCCGTCCCCCCGCACCCTCCTCCTTGTAATTTCCAACAGGGAAAGACTTCTGTGCTCAGAACCCTCTAGAAACACTTGAAATTCCTTACACAAAGAGACCACAATTCCACAGTCTTCCTCCAAGACATATTCTCCATAGAACTCTTTCTGTGTTGGATCCATATCGCTCCACTGGTCCTGGGAGAAGCACACAGCCACATCCTTGAAAGTTACCAATCCCTGAAATGACACAGGCTTCAGTGAAAACGGGACGCTTCCTGGAGCCTCCTATTTCATTCCTGGGGTGAAGGTTATGCCAGGAGACAAAAGGGACTCTCGCGGGACTCTGGGCTCCCTTTCAGGAAATCCGTGTCACCCTCGGCTGCTGCTCCCCGACTTCCTACTTTTGCATGGGCCCTGCTCTGTGCCCTCCGGTCCCCCTGCTTTCTCTAAGGGCCAGCCTCTGCTCTTCTTCTGGAGCATATTGGTTAAAATACAGGAGAAGTCTTCAAAGTCGTCATTAACTCCCTATTTGAGGCTTTCGTGCCACCTACATTTCTGCAAGAATCCACCTTTTCTAGAAAGCTTTCCCTGACCGACCTTCTCCGGGCACCCCTATCGTTCACACAGTCGACCCAGCACACGCGGGACCCCTTCCTGCAGCTAGGCTACGATCTGCGACCACGGGTGAACGCTATGGCTTCTCTCCAGCCTCACAGCGTGGCCACGGTGACAGCTCCGCACAGGCCACGGCCTGACTGAATGCGGTCCCAGGAAGGGGATTCCACACAAGTTCAGAAATCATTTCTGCAGCACAGTGGCCATTCTGACAAACGACTACCAACTTTACTCCTGAGAAAACAAAAACAAGCCCTCAGTCAGCAACTCACTCAAGGTGTGCTGGAGTATTCCAAAATAATCGCATTCGGTTAGTCCCTCTCTCTGGGCGGCGGCAAATAAAGAGGCTCTGGAGCCTGACGGGCTGGCCGCGACAATTATGATTTATCTCGTCACATGCAGCTCCTCCCGCCACAGACACGTCTAGAACCGAGAGCTTAAACTGACAAGGAGGAGAGCGGGAACGGGCGTCCTGCCTGACCTGAGGGTGCTGAGGTGTGAGCTAATGCCTGCTGCTTCTTCAAATTCTGTGTGGCACAGAGGGAAACGAGAGCACACCTGTGAGAGAGCAGTAAGAAAGGCAACCATCTCTGGGTTTCCAGGGCTCCTCTCTTCAGGAAGGTCTGGGCCCTGCGGCACTGGAACCTCTGAGAAGAAAAGGCGGCAGCGATCAGCAATAGGCAGCCCCCCCCCCCCCGCCCCCCTCCCAATAACTGGCAGGTAGCTCTCATCATCTCTGGTGGGAATCCAGAAACTGGCCTAAGGGCAGCTCGGGTCATCCCAATGCCGCCACCTGGAACACCACTGGCAGGCCAAGAGAACCACCAAGAATACTGCCATTTCAGCTCGGCTCTGTTTCTGGGGGACTCTAACTAGTACGGTCTCCCCTCAATGCCCCGGATTCTGTGATTTATTCCCACGATGCTCTACCTAGCCTCCTCAGTAGAGGGGAAATAGCGCCCTTCCCGCACTCTGCCCGCCACAATGCCCCCTTTCTGCTGAGGCTTCCCACCGCTCTGCTGCAGGGGCTGAAATTCCAGTTCGTGGCACATGCTCGGCTCTTCCGGTGGCCCCAGGTCTGGGCTCTGCGTGGTCTCCTCGTGGGACTCCTCAGGAGTTGAGGTCTGCACAGCGTTCTGCAGCTCGTTAGGTGATTCGGGCTCTGCTCCTGGATGCACCGTCTCCTCTGACAGGACTTCCTGCCCATGAACATGGACAGTCACCTGGGAAGGATTCCAATTTCCAGTCAGCATGGAGTCCAGAGGAAAGTCTCAGTTGTCATCAGGGCTTATTTTAGGAGAAGCTGCCAACAGAAAAACTCCCAGAGGGTCCCAGAGGAGGAGGAGACGCTCCAGTCCCGCTGGGGCATGCAAGGGCTGTCGAAGGCTACCCTCACCAGGACAAAGCAGGGACATTTGGACGCTGCACCGCTTGCTCAGTTCCCTCAAGCCTGCCCTTGTCACCCAGGGCTCTGAGGTGCCCGTCCTTCCCATCCCCACCTCTCCCACCTGCAGCTTTCTTGCTGTTTGTTTCCCTCTCTTATTGTCCTGGGTAAGAGAGGGGGCCCCTGTGACCGAGCATCTAGGAGAACCTCTGAGGAAGTCACAAAATTGGCCTCCTCAGGAACTGGAGGTTTGACATTCACAGGAAGGAAAACCAAAGCCTTACGATCCTTGGGTGCTGAGGTCTCTAAGGTGGTCCCAAGGCAGGCGTTTCAAAAACCAGAAAGTCACACTCACTCACTCACTCACACACACAAACACACAAACACACACGGCATACACACACTCTGCCCCATACAGATGCAGGTGCAACCCACAAGCAGAGCCAATTAATTTTAAAGGGTAAATTATGGGGGCCCTGTATGCCCTGCCCCCAAATCCATCCTTCCAGCAAAAGTCCCCCTCCACATCACACAGATCAGGACTCCCCCTCCTCACCCACCGCCTTGGTCTCCTGGGTTGTTTCTGCAAACCCTCCACCAGCGTCACGGCCTCCTCGCCACTCTCTGGCCGCTGGCCCCGCACCCAGCTCTGTAGTTCTCCGGGCAGGACGGTAAGGAACTGTTCCAGCACAAGCAGCTCTAAGATCTGCTCCTTCGTCCGCCTTTCCGGCCTCAGCCACTGATGACAAAGTTCTCGCAGCCGAATGAGAGCTTCTCGAGGGCTTGCTGCTTCCTGGTAGCGGAAGCGCCGGAAGTTCTGGTGTGAGGTCTCAAGCACAGGGTCATCTCTCTGTAAGACAGACTCTGGCCTACAGGTGAAATCATCTTCCAATTTCACCATCAGGATTCCCTCTTCTTCCCAAAGATCCTGGTCCTCTGGTTCCAAGGCTGTAGCCATTGTTCGGCTCTGGGGGTGGGGAGGGGGTCTCACACCATCTAGAGCTCACAGTGTCATTACCCCCCAGTCTCAGCCTGGGCACCTCAAGGAGTTTCTCCCAAGGGACCTGGGGCAGAGAAGGAGAGACAGACAACCATATAAGCATGAGATCACACACAGGGACAACGCTTCTGAGTTCAACCATAACCCTGCCCGCACCACACCTCCTCAAACTATTAAATCCCCTGCCCCTCGTCTTCACAGCCATCAGCCCTAAATAGATTTGGTTGAAATAAGACGATCTATGCCTGAAGGTATGTTCTCTTACCCCTTTTCCCAGGCCAGGCTCACACCCCACAGAGAAATAGAAAAAAAGGCATCTCTACTTCATGAAACCCGTGAGCCGTCGAGGACAAAGGACACGGTTAATCACCCGCTGGAACAGGTATACTGCCCACCATCCGTGTTACACACACGTTTACGTACGCACCAGGATGTATAGTCTGAGAAGAGACACCTCAGCCAGGCTAAAACAGATGGGGAGGCCTTTATGAAGGTTCATTTTGCATGGACTCACTTGGTATTAATGCCGCTGAACAGTGGGGGGACTCTCGGCGACTAGAGGGGCAGACCGCATGAGGCAACAGCGAGGAAAGCCACTTGCCCAGTGGCTGGCACAGAGGCACTCCCAAAAGCAACCTTCCCCTTATCAAGGCGTCTTCATGGAAGACCTCCAGACCCAGGTGTTCAAAACTGAATTTGTCACGCGTGCTCCCAAATCTACCTCTCCTGCCGGGATCCTGTCTCGGCTGCGATCGTCACTTCTTAAGGTAAACACTCAACTTTGTGACCTTTGGACTCCACTCCGACCCTTCCCCATTGCTTACAGCTCATTAAACCAGTTCTCCCTCTTAAGCCTCTTAGATCTATTTCCTCCTCCTCTTTCCCACAGACTGCTTTGGTTTGGGCCCTCCGCTCTCCCCTGGACTCCTGCCAGAACTCCCCAACTGGGATCCCTGCAGTGCTGGACCAGGAGTAAAGTGCAGCGTAATTATGGTGGAGCTTTTTGCAAGACAAGTATCACACCATCACTCTTCTGGATACTTCGATTTAGTCGACTGAGGCAACCGTTATCTTTAGAAATGGCACACGAAGTTCTGATGTGCCTCGCGGCCGAGAAAACATCTAGGGTGTGTAAGGTAAGGAGCGAGGGCCCTGGCGTCAGACTGCCAGGGTTTAAATCCGGGCTCTACCGTTTCCCAGGGGTGAGGCCACCATTCAGTTCCTACGTTCCTTCTGCCTGTTTCCATTCACGGCTCGGAGGGAAGAATGGCATCCATCCGACAGCGCGACGAGGGTTAGACGTATCCCAAGCTGTGAAGGGCTTGGATGAGCGGAGGCACCCCAATGTTAACTATTATCTTTCTAAATTGTAGTCCCAACCGCACTGCTCACATTTGAAAACACTTCTGTCGGGTAGATCAGCTCTACAATCCTTGGCACGGCACGTGAAGCTCTTCACCGCCGGCCCTCGGCTGGTTTTTCAAGCCTCCTATCCTACCCTTTTCTGTGTCTCACGGACTGAAAAGGGTGCACCGCTCATCTCCTGAAAGGGGGGGGTCTCTTCAGGCCACCATGTCTGCAGGAAGGCTGCTCCCCTGGGGCTGCAGGGGGCGCTCCCCTCCTCCTCATTCCCGTGATTCACACTTTGGGTACTTACCGGTTCTTGTCTGCACTGCTCCAACCGCCTCCGGATTGGTTACCTTCAAGTTAGCACTGACGGGCTCTCAAGAGTGACTGGCACTCTTGACAAACCTGGTCCCGTCCCCTCCCTATTTAAAATCTTTAGTCATTCTTCCTTGCCTTGTAAGTGACAGACAGACTTCTAAGTATTACGTATCAGGCTGACTTTCATCTTGTTATTCCTTCTGCCCTCCTCACACAGACACACACTTTGTACGTGCGTGGGAAGCACCAAAAGCCCTCTGCGCTTTGGCTTGAGAACATGTTCCTTGCGATTCTTTACCCTTCATTGGGTTAAACCGCTTGGGAGACAGCTCATGCTTCGTGCGTTCTGAGAGGTTTCCTTTGATCCCATTCCCCCTACCCTGAAAACAGGTGGAAACCACTGTGCTTCTACAGCAACCTGGGCACAGCTCTAACACGCCGGCGGTGGTATCATACAGCCAGTGTCTGTCCTCCCGATGTCACGCCTTGAAGTCAGGGACTGTTCTCCATCAGTCTCCAACACACGTAACGAAGCGCTCAGTAAGTGCATTTAAAGAAATAAACCTCCACCTCACAAACTTTTCGGCCTTTTTGTCAGGAAGAGTCCACCTTCCCCTCCACTTTCTTATTCATCAATCTCGCTAATCCCACCTTCTAAATGCCTTTCAAATTCATCCATCTTCCCTCCGCTGTCCCTCCCCTGGTTGAGCCATTCTGAGCCACTGAAAAAAGTATTAACAGGACCTTCTGAACATGACCCTCTCCTACACCACACTGGCACTTAACACGCACTTGTTAAGCAATGAACAACTTGCTTCAAGTTTTACCAGTGTTCCTGGTCCTGCCCCCTCCAGACCACTCTCCACATGCAACCTGAGGGATTCTTCATTTTCTAGTCTTTTTGGGCTTCATTACAAGTCTCAGCGAACAATCCACTGTTAACAGCTGGGTCTAATGTCATGCTGCCCATTAAATGGAGTTTCATTTCAATTACATTACTTATTATCTCAGGCTCAAATAGCTTTTCATTCATTTGTGCTTTTACTTCACGTCCATGATCTTCAAACATCCACTACAGATTTTCATAGCCTGTTCTAGGCAGGCCCATAATTTCTACATCTTTACGTGGTAATTTTCCTACCAATTGAATCTGTCTACCTCATGGTGGTCGGTTCTCTACGGGGCTTGTAGTTTTTTAAAATTCTATGCCCCTCTTCAGTAAGATTATTTTCTTTGGGAGTCCTGAGAGAAGATGGAATTGACGGTCTTTGGCTTAACGAAGGGATCTCTATTATCTTCAGAGTCCAAGAATCCACGCCCAGGGAGGCAGACTAGGAAGCTCTCCTTGTTTCCACGTGGCACTAGCTACAACAGATTGTCTATGGATTCTACCAAGTCCGCATGGAAAGCAGCATTCCTGCTCTCACAGGGTGGTACTCTCCACCAAGAAAAAGGAACGGAACAGCGCCACATAAAACCTGTCTTTAAATGCTCTTCAGAAATCAGGAATTGATGTTTCCATTGCTTGTTTTGGATTTACTTTGGCAGCTTAGAAATCGATGAAGGCAAACGGATCGGCAACAGCGGGATGAAGGAAGAGAAGTCAAGGGGCAAGGGATGGGAAGGAATGGGAGGCAGGCGGTGCTGTGGAAAGATGCGCGTCCCAGCCCCACATGGTCAAGTGACTGGAGCAGCTCTGAGGGCTTCGTGAGATGACACACACAAGAGCCCTCGTAAAGGGGAGAGCCTGCTGCAGGAACTGCTTTCTTAACTCCCAGGATTAGCTGAGCTCTGGGAGCTTATGAACTAAAATGTGCTGTGCAAATGTCAAGTGTCCTTATCACAAACAGAAAATGGACACTATTTTATTCTGCAGTTCGTAGGATATGCTACACTGCCCAGTCGGCCTTGCAGTTTATTGCCCTTGCTTTTCTAATACCTTCCCTCAAAGTCTGTCCTTGGAAGGGCTCCGCGACGACCTATAAAAAGCGAACAGGACTATATAGACAGAAGCCAGACCAGGAAGAGCAAAGCTTGGTTCCTGAAGGCTCTGAAACAATGTCTGCAGAAGAGCTTCACAAGCCTAGGGCTGGGCAGGCTCCATGACATAGTCTCTTGAGTACGTTTTTAGGGTATAGGGAGTGGGACTGGGGAGATGTGGAAAAGGAAAGCGCTCTCTCCAATCTTTGGTACAATACCTATGTCCCTTATCTAAATGAGTCACATGCCACTGAAGGCTTTAACTCCATTCTACTGACAACAGAAAACGGTAGGCAATGAAGGGACATCTGGTTCCCTACCTTACAATGTTACTGCTTCAGGAGATCTTTCTGGACCCTAAATGACAAGGCTTGTGGTCATATAGTATCTACTTAATAGAGAAATACTCATTTATCGGCAAATAGTCTTCAGAAGTAGTGATCAGAGAGGTTCAAATGATCGCATTTAGCAGACCCCTATTTCCCCTCCTGTTGCCATTCTTATTTTTTACCCTAATGCTGGCCTATAACCTGGAAAACTGGTTATGTCTGCTCTCTGGGCCGAGCCAGACCATGCCACTGCTCCTATTGTTCTAGAATAGAAATCAACTAATAACATTTGTTAACTGCCCTGTGCTAATGCTGTATTCTTGTTTAAAACTAAAGATTATCTAGTATGATCCTTCTACTGAAAAGATGATCTTTTATTGCCAATTGTCCCATATACAATTATCCGTGCTTTCCATATAAGGGTTCGAGACTCTGGAGCCCTGGGTTTGGATCCCTCTCCTCACTTACTGGCCATGTGATACTCCCTAAGTCTTGGTCTCAATTTCAAAATGTGGCTAATACTATCTACTTTACATGGTTGTTTTAAGGAGTAAATGAAGTTACATATAGAATCACTTCAGCACAGAGCCCAGGACAGAGTAAATGTTCAATATATTTTGTTCTCTTTCCTTCAAATTGCTTTAAATCATTTTGTGAAGAAGGCAAGATTTAAACGTTGAACAAGCAAACAGTCCTTTATTTCATAATTCCAAAAAAATTTTTAAATGCACAGGAAAAATCTTGGTCTGTTTACCATTATATCAAAAGTAAGGTGTTATAGGGGCGCCTGGGTGGCTCAGTCGGTTAAGCGTCCGACTTCAGCTTGGCTCATGATCTCATGGTTCAGGGGTTCGAGCCCTGCGTCGGGCTCTGTGCTGACAGCTGAGCCCGGAGCCTGCTTCAGATTGTGTTGTCTCCCTCTCTCTCTGCCCCTTCCCCACTTGCGCTGTCTCTCTCTCCAAAATAAACGAACAAAAAAAATAAATAAATAAAAAGTAAAGTATTATAAGGAGTCCTTGTTTTGAAAGACTTACAAGCTAAGATTAAATAAAATCCTTGGAACACAGATGGGATGGAAACTCAAAGACAGGTTCTCAGTGCTTCTACTTACCAATGTCATAGTCCTGTCTCCTCCCTGTAACTGGGAGGAGGCAATTTGGGGCAAGCCCAGTTAATACACCTACTAAGTTCCTTGAAAATTTAACCCAGAAGGCCAAAGTAATGAAAGGGAACGCATTCATGGACTTTTGGCCTTCTAATGCATCGTGAGCAATATGCTTCAAATCACGTTTAAAAACGATTTCTTTTTAAATATTTTTGCCATTTAGGGGTGCCTGGGTGGCTCAGTTGGCTAAGTGCCCGACTTTGGCTCAGGTCATGATCTCACGGTTTGTGGGTTCGAGCCCCGCATCGGGCTCTGTGCTGACAGCTCAGAGCCTGGAGCCTGCTTCAGATTCTGTGTCTCCCTATCTCTGCCCCTCCCCTGCTTGTGTTCCGTTTCTCTCACTCTCAAAAATAAACATTAAAAATTTTTAATATTTTTGCCATTTAAATATTTCTTTCCTTCAGCATAATATATCTGAGTAGCAAGGAGAGAAGTGGCTCAAAGCTTACTGCAATGGGTTTCAAAGATACAGCATGAGTCGGAGTGAAGGAGAAGATAGGAAGAAACAAAGCCAAACAAGTCAGTGGCAGTGGGTGGTACAGGGCAACCAGTGGAAGCTAAGATGTGAACATCTTCTGCCCTGAAATTCTACAGACCTTGTGGTTAGTTAGGATCAAGGTATAGAGTGGGTAGAAACATGTCATCGAGAGTCGATGGATGTAAACACAAATAATGTAAAATATAGCTATAAATACCATAGCAATTCACTTTATTTTTAATGAAAATGTTTCCTACAGGCCCAGGGGCAGTGTTGGGCCGCTGGCTGCTCTGTCTTTGGAGGTGGGTGATCTGTGTTCCACCTCCTCAAGATGCGTCATCCTGAAAATGGGAATGATTCTCCACCTAAGGGCAGAGAGCTGGGTCATCTTTTGAGAAACCATCATGCTTCCTGATGGTGACAGAGGGGCTTGGAGAAGAACGAGGATATACGGCTTCTTTATTGAATATGTGGGCCATAGAGTATTAGCCTAAGATGGTGAAAGGGATTTATTCAAGAGTTAAGATGGGCTAGAGGCCAAAAACAGATTTTAAGAGTCCACAATTGAGGAGCTGGCCATCATGACAGTGGTGAGCCTCCACCATGAAGCTAAGCTTTTATATTTAAATTTTTCTTAATGTTTATTTATTTTTGACACACAGAGAAAGAGAGAGAGAGACAGGGCATAAGTGGGAGAGGGGTGGAGAGAGAGGGAGACACAGAATTCAAAGCAGGCTCCAGGCTCCAAGCTGTCAGCACAGGGCCAGACGCGGGGCTCGAACTCACGGACTGCAAGATCATGACCTGAGCCGAAGTCAGACGATCAACTGACTGAGCCACCCAGGCACCCTGAGGCTTTTTAACCTTAAGGGTTACCTAGAGGTGGTTAGTGGCTTTAATAATGCAGGTCAATCTATATGCTTCGGTTTAAAACAGAACATCACGAGGGCGCCTGGGTGGCTCAGTCAGTTAAGCATCTGACTCTTGGTTTTGGCTCAGGTCACGATCTCCGATTTGTGGGTTCAAGCCCCACAGGCTCTGTACTAACAGTGCAGTGCCTGCTTGGGATTCTCTCTCTCTACCCCTCCCCCCGTCTCTGCCTCTCTCAAAAATAAATAAATAAATAAATAAATAAATAAATAAATAAATAAATCTAAAAATAAAAAAATCACAAACTAATCTGAAGTGGGAAAAGGGCAGTCATCATACCTGACACCCACCCTGATGAGGGGGGGGGCAGCCAGGGTTAAACTAGCTATATCCAATTCATTCCTATAATAAACATGGTCAATGCCCATCACACAGGCAGTGAGAGGAACCATTATTTAATGAAAAATAACAGGATAATATATTTTATAAATAGGGCTTTTGGCCTGAGGAGTAAATATGGGTAATTCAGAACAGTCAATTCAAAAATCATGTATTATGCTTTTAGTTTTGTAACTGATACTCTGTCAAAAGACCCTTTGCTTTGTATCTAGAGGACTTCCTTCTGGCATTGCCCAAGGCTCCCTTGCTTATGACGAGATGGTGAAAGATGGGACCCACGCCTGCCAGACCAGAGGAACTGGAGGAGTAGCAGGCTTCCACCGCAGATTAAATCAAAGTAGAAGGTCCAAAGTAGAAGGAATCCCAGAATGGCATTCTTGCTGTGGACACAGTTTAGTGTCTTTACCTCCCCGCTGTGAGCCCTGTCCCAGAGGGCAAGGACCTCTTTATTCCTTTTTATATTCCAAGTGCCTAACACTTTGTCAAAGGCTTGGTAGAAAAGGTACTCAATAAACAGCTGCTGAATTTTATTAAGCTATTTCTCTTACCCCAACATGGATACAGATGCACTAAAATTCAGAATCAACGGGTGCCGGGGCTTCTGAGTAATAAACCACTCATAGGGACAGTTACAGGAATTTGGCATTGACATTAATCCCAATCTCCTGGGCGAATCAGGTGGCATAGCCATATACTGCTTTACTATGTGGCACAGGACTAGTGGAGAGAAACCTCTTCAAAGGGAAAAGAGAGTAGGGGATGGGGTTATCCATTCTCCAAGTATCTACTGAGCATCAATGGTGCATCCCACACAACTCAAGGTGCAGGCAGAGAAAGACGAGAAAAACACTGGCTCTGACCTTAAAGAATTTAATAAGTAGTTAAGGTATAGCAGGACTTCAGCGCACTAGCGACTCACAGCAAAAACCTAAATATGGATACAAGCTATATGGAAGCTCCTAACAAGAGAATTAAGAAAATCAAGGGAAAAACTCATCAATATTTCATCTTCCAGTTGGCATAAGATAACTAGCATTTGGAGGGGTTTTTTTTTTTTTTTAAGCTCACATTCTTAATTTTAAAAACGAAAGAACTCAGTGGTTAAGTTATCCACACAAGATCATATTACTAGCGTCTAGTGCAGAAGGTAAACACACAGGTCTTTTGATCGCCCAAACCACTGCACCGCTTATGTGAAGATTGGCCAAGGGCAGCGGTGCTCAGTTTGAGAAACCCAAACCAGCAGCACAAACACCTAAAAACTTGTCCGAACTGTGCAAATTTTCAAGCCCTGGCCCCGCCCTATGATCAGAAACTGTGGGGGCCATCTGTTCAACAGACCCTCCCTTCAGGTGCTTAAGACGCCTGATAGGTTTGAGAGCCGGTACCTAAGGCAAAGGAAGTAAAGCTGAGGTTCAAGCAGAAAGGATCCAACTTTTCCAGTGCTGGCCAAATTTAAAGGAGGGTTTGCAAAAGCCAAAAGAGCCTAGGACTGTTGTTTTCTGCCTGTGCCAAATTAACTGGGAAAAAATGTTGTAAACCTGTAACTTACCTCATCTGTACCGCTTGTAACACCCAAGAGTCCCTCACATCATGTAAACCTTGCTGTGCCCTTGAAATGACTGTCTACTGCAAAATAGTGCTTAAGAGTGCAAAAGGGGTATAGCTGGAGGAGAAAGGGGGGGAAAGATGATGAATCCCAGGTATCTAGTCCAAAGAGGAAATATCCCCTTCCTCCCTCTGACGCTAGAAGAGTCCCAGCAGAAAGTTACCCAAAACAAATGGCCCCAAACCCTAAACCCTAACTGCTTGGCTGACACATACTTCCCACCAACATGCCTCCCGGTGCCTTCCTCACAGCCTTTCTGAAGTGGCTTTCTGGATCAAGGCCCATGGGGCAACTTGGGAGAGAAGGTGGGGGGAGAAGGAGGACTCCACTAGCTTTCTGTGGCTCCTGAGTAAGGCTGCCCTGAGTGTCACCTGCCAAGTGTGGACAGAGAAAGAGTAACAGTTCTAACCCTAACTTCCAAGGGAGAGCCTGGATGTGGCAGTGCTCTCCAGGACCCAGGTGGTCAAAAAACCGCTAAGGTTAGGAGCCTACCCATGACAGACAAGGAAATCAAAGCGCCTGGGACACAAGAATATCTAACGCCCAGAAAAACAAAAATTCGCCTTACACCTGAGAGGGCGGATCCATGGCATACAAACTAACAAACTTTTGGTCAAACCGGACAAGCAGCAGAGGCCTATGTACTCCTGCGGAGGGTAACGGTGGTGTTCAGAAGTGTCAAAACTGGCTGTTAGGGGTTGGGGGCAGGGAAGTTGCAAGTGGAGACAGAAGCTACTAGCTTGAGGGGAAGCTTGGGGTCGGTCACAGTGGGGGCTGAAAAGCCACAAGCCAGACGATGTCCAAGGGTGATAAGATCATGGGTGAGTGTGTGTGTGTGTGTGTGTGTATGTGGGGGGGGGGGGGGGGGGGTTGGTGGTGGAAAGAGATGGGGCTTGCCCGGGCCAGGAGCCTGCCGGGGGGTGCTGTGGGGGGGGCCTCTAACAATCTGAAAGACTGGGTGAGAAAAAGCTACGGGAACTAAAGGGGCCTAGACCACTCCTCCCTCGGTTCCGGGGGGCCAGTTGGCGCGGAAGCAATGGGAGGTACGAACTAACTGCGTTTCTGCAGGCCTCAGGAGGGGGCGGAGGGCGGTGGCTGCACCGAAAGAAGCCCAAAGCGCCATCCTCGTCCCCGGAGGTTCTCGCTCCTGCCACCAGGAGCCCCGGGGACCACTACGCCTCGGCCCCCTCACTATACTGCCGCCGCCCCTTCTCCAGGACAGTGCGATTTCCCCAGACTCGGGGGGGGGGGGGGGGGGCGGGGTCTCCGACCTCTCCCTCTCTTCCCCGCCCTGCCCAGCCCGGCTCAGCGCGATCGGGCCCGGCCCGGCCCGGCCCAGCCCCTCAGCACTCACGGCTCCGACTGCTCCGGCGGCTCCTCCCCTGCCCCGGCTTCTCCCCCACCCACTCCCGGCCGAAGCAGCGCCGCCGGATCCGAGCCGCGCGGGGCCTGGCGGGTCGGAACACGTGGGGCCTTTGCGCCCGGAACCGGAAGCTGCGCTTGGCCCCGCCTCCTCGCGGCTGGAGCCCTTCTAGGCGCCGGGAGGTTTGGTGTCTCTGTGGGCGCCGCGCAGGAAGAGACCCAGAGAGTCGCGGGGGAAAGCCTGGGGCCGGACCCCTTCTGCCCGCGCGCCCCGCTCCTGCGGCCCGCAGCCCTCGGTTTGCACACACGCAGGCTTTTCTCTGTTTTTGATCTTTGCTTTGATTTTGGCGTCTATGCGTCTACTCGTTTTTCTTGATTGTCCGCGAAGCACGGTTGCTAACAGCAGTTTTGAGTTTGGCTTCTGCGCTGGCCACCATTTGTGGGGCCTCCAGCGAACCCTTCCAACCTCTCCGAAGCTCAGGGTCCATCTAAAATGGGTGTAACCATTCCCTTGCTCCGAGAGCGAAGGGAAATATTGCACGTGAACTCTTTGGAACGCAGCAGAAGCTTGCTGAGAATAGTTGTGGCATCCTGTTCTTTTCTGGTTTCCTTGGACACGTCTTTGTGTTTCTTTAAGACTGACTTCCCCGATCTCCTTTGCTCAGGTTGTCTCTGTCAGTGACGTTTCTGCCTGCATCTATTTTCCTTTTTACTATCTGTCCCTTTAGCCCCCAAGTCACCACTCTCCATGTGCCACGGGAGGACCTTCTCTCTCCCTACTATGTCTTACACATTGCATTTCATGGGACACGGCGCTGGGATCAGTCTACCGTGTTTGAACCCAAGGTATTCATTACCTGTGGTGGAGGGACAGGAATGTACAATTCATGAAGGCCTACTGTGTGCCACGTGTTTTCAGTCTATATTTCATTTAATATTTTTAAGTATTAATATTCAGGTCATAAATGATACATAAATGTTTTTCTAACCATTTCAAACATTGCAGATAAAGCTAATGACCTTTTACTAATCCTGGCCTCCTCATCTCTCTCACCAAATCTTTATTCTTATGCATTTACATTCCAGACTTTTTTCTGTGCTTTTACATACAATACACATACGTATTCATAGAAATCACATAATATTATTTTGTTCGCATATGCATATATGTGTGGACTCATGTTGGATTCCTCAATTTGCTATTTTCTCCTAGTATTGGGCCTGTTCATAGCACATACAGATATCCTTTATTCCTTCTGCTTTTTGCATAACATCCTTTAGTGTGAATAGCCATTTGCCTATGGATAATATATGTTGTTTATAATTGCTGCTGTCATAAACAATGCCATAATAAACATCTTGGTGCATATATGCAAATGTTACTTGGGGACAGAGAAAAAGTATTGCTGGGTCATAGGTTGTATGTATTCAATTGATACTACCAAATTAACTTCCCAGAGACTATATCAGTTTGTAATCTTAACAGCCATATATAAGAATAGTTTCCCCCTATGTCCATGCCACTGCTTGCTAAACTTGCAAAATGGGTAAGAAGTGATGTCTCATTGTTTTACCTTTCCTTTCCGTGATTAAGAATGAAGATGAACATTCTTTGTACGTTTATTGGTGATTTGTAGTCTTCCTCTGAGTTTGCCTGTTTTGCAGATGGATTTTTTTCTTATCGTTAGATGTTACATATTCTTGATACTAATCATTTAATATATGCTCCAGGCTCTGAGCTGTCAGCACAGAGCCTGACGCGCGGCTCAAACTGTTCAGTCTGGTCCTTCCTTCATCAGTGACTTATTTAGTGAGGAATTAAGATTGCAGGGCACTGTGATAGGTGTATGGAATATAACGGGCAACAAAAATGTTGTAATATCTGTCTTCATGGAGCTGACTTTCATGTGGTATGTGTGTTTGGGAGGAAAGAAACAGAGTTTTAAATAACTTACTTATGATTGTGAGACTTTCTACCAAGGAGAGGTACGGCATGTTATGAGAGCTTGTAACTAACTGGAGGTCCTCATCCTGATGGTGGTGCTGGGAGAGAAGCATTCAGGGGAGGCCTTCTGGAGTAGTACCGTTTGAGCAGAATTCTGAAGGATGAGGGGGCAGGCTGAGATTGGGGATGGGAGTGAGAAGTGGGATGAGCAAGAAAGAATGTTTTTTTTTGTTTTTTTTTTTCAACGTTTTTTATTTATTTTTTTGGGACAGAGAGAGACAGAGCATGAACGGGGGAGGGGCAGAGAGAGAGGGAGACACACAGAATCGGAAACAGGCTCCGGGCTCCGAGCCATCAGCCCAGAGCCCGACGCGGGGCTCGAACTCACGGACCGCGAGATCGTGACCTGGCTGAAGTCGGACGCTTAACCGACTGCGCCACCCAGGCGCCCCAAGAGAGAATGTTTGAAGTAACGGCAAATAGGGTGTATGCAAGGGTCCCGAGGTGGGAAAGAGCTTGGGGAAGAGCTTGGAGAAATTGAAAGAAAGATAGTGTGTCTAGGGCCAGAGAACAATAGAGAAATGTGTAAGATGGACCTAATATTGTGAACAGGGATCAGATCTGATGGGCCAAAGGTCATTCACCTTATGTGAAAACCTCACATGCAAACTCTGTGTTTAGTGTAAACTTGGGGCTGAATTTTCCAGCAAGAAAGCCTCCATAGTATATTGTCTCTTATATATTTAGTCTTATGGACTAACGTAAGCATTGCCTGCTATAGTTAATGGGAAGCCACTGAAGGATTTTAATTAAGTGACGTGATTAGATATACATTTTTATAAAATCCTTTCGGCCTCTGATGAGAATGAAGGGGTCCAAGACTGGATGTGGAAAGGTGATTTACAGAGTTATTATTATAGGTCAAGTGCTTGGACTAAAGCCATAATGTGGAGATGGGGGCATTCGGTTATTATTTCTTTTCTTTTTCTTTTTTTTTTAAACAATATCTGATGAAGGGTAAAGAACTAATTCTTAGGAAAATTGTTGTTTCTGCACTTGGAAGAGAGAGACCATTTTCCAAAAATCAAAGAAATGGTAGGAGTAGTTAGTAGAGTGGGCTCATCTGAGAGTGTGCGTAGCTCTACTCTTTGAATTGTTCGGGCCAAGCCTAGCTGAATACCAGGTACAGAAATTGGATAGTTCTGGAAGGGTTATGTGTAAATGGGACTTTTATAATTGGAGTCATTTAAACTTGCAAGGAGAATATGTGGTTTAAAGTGGTGGTGAGCCACTTGGTCAGGAGCTAGATACTTAGGTAAATACATGATTATCTCCAATTCTTTGTGTTATTGTACTTCAGCTTTTCTTGTATGGGAGTTTTAAAATTTTGGGGCACCTGGGTGGCTCAGTCGGTTGGGCGGCCGACTTCGGCTCAGGTCACGATCTCACAATCCGTGAGTTCGAGCCCCGCGTCGGGCTCTGTGCTGACGGCTCAGAGCCTGGAGCCCATTTCAGATTCTATGTCTCCCTCTCTCTCTGCCCCTCCCCTGTTCATGCTCTGTCTCTCTCTGTCTCAAAAATAAATAAACGTTAAAAAAAAATAAAATTTTACATCTAAGTAGGTTGGTCACTTATGAATGTAATGGAATTATAACAGCCTGATAAAAACATAAATGACATTAGATGCACTTTAACAGAGATAGTGGGAAATCTTTCGTCTAAGGCACATTGAAAAAAAGTGGTCTGTAGCTGGGTAAGCTTTGGAAAGGCATGTCTTCCTCGTGGGGGTTTCTACTGCATGTGAAAATCGTTAGAACTGGAAAAGTAAGGCTGAATTTATTACTTGACAGGTAAGGGAGAGCTGTATTGCTCAAAAGTGACTTTGGTCTTTCTGAGTTAAAAGGGAAGGGCTACATTGGGTAAGGAACAGAAGTTTTGCCCAGATAAAGCAGGATCGTGAGGCCGTTTGATTGGTTAAGGAGAGGATTGTAAAGTCTCCTTTTAAAGTGGTCATTGCTCTGGTTTACATCAGTAAACAGTGGGCACAGTTTTTAGTAAAACCGAGATGATCTAACAGTCAGTTTTATATGCATAAGCTTGGGAGTTAGAATTTTTTTTTCAACATAGTGTTAAAAATTCTGAGAAATTGAGTGGTGAAGGAAACTGCTCAACCTTGTCTAACTCTGTATCTCCCCCAGTTTGAATACTTGAGCCCTGCTTTTAATAACGAATGTATTATGGAACGCATCATGGAAACAACTGCTTAAATTAAGTGTGTACGTTTTCGGGAACAAATGAACTCAAGGGCTCATTGTCAAGGATTTGGCTCAGATGTATGCATGAGCTCAACCTTGTCATTAGAGTTACCAGCAGTAGAAAAATAATTAATACCCAGGGATCTGAGTAAGAGGTTGTTTATGATATTGTTTGGATGAATTCTTGTGTAATTTCTTATTCTGTTGGAGAAAGCTGGGGTATGTATATTTGGGGAAGAGATTTGGGCTCTAGAGCCTTAAGAAACAAGGGACAATGTGAAGGTCAAGTTCTGGCATGTTGTCTTTGTGGCCGTGGCTCCTTTTCCTCAGAACAACACTCCAGCTGCTGCAGGCAATAGACATACACAACACACTCCTTGGGGGCTTTGGTGGGACCATGTTGGTGAAGATCTAAGGCAGGGCTGCCTAGAAGTCTCGTAGCTCATTTCATTCTTGATGTTCAGGTTGTTGGAGCTTCTTTGTTGGATAGGCTTCTCCAACTCTTGGTATTTCCAATTCCTAGAACTGATTTTCTGGCAGACTACAAAAAATGGTTTTTTTCAACAGAATCAGTACCTGGCACATCGCTTAGTACATGATACCAATACATCCATAGAACGTGATAATCATGCGTGAATAAATGGTGTCTATTTTGCATTTCCTGAATTGGAGCCAGGTGGCACTCTCACACTTGTTCTTGTCTCCTTTATAGGATCTGTCTAGGGGCACCTGGATGGCTCAGTCCGTTAAGCCTCCGACTTCAGCTCAGGTCATGAACCGAGTTCAAGCCCCACATCGGGCTCTGTGCTGACAGCTCAGAGCCTGGGGCCTGCTTCAGATTCTGTGTCTCCCTCTTGCTCTGCCCTTCCCCTGTTTGTGTTGTCTCTCTCCCTCAAGAATAAATAAACATTAAAAAGATTTTTTTTAAAAAGGAATCTGGGTTTTGGGGAGCCTGGGTGGCTCAGTCGGATAGACTCTGGATTTTGGCTCGGGTCACGATCTCACCGTTCGTGGGTTCAAGCCCCGAGTCAGGGTCTGTGCTGACAGCTCAGACCCTGGAGCCTATTTCAGATTCTGTGTCTCCCTCTCTCTCTGCCCCTCCCCCACTCGCGCCCTGTCTCTAACTCTCTCATAAATAAACGCTAAAAAATTAAAAAAAAAAAAAATTGTCAAGGTGTTTTATGTTACCCTCTGTCTGGCCGTCACGCAGGTAACTCTTAAAGCAATAGGCCAGACCCAGGAAAACTAATATTTGTGCAACTTAAAAGCAGTTTTTTAAACAGGTTTTAAAGTAATAACATGAGCCCTGCGTTTCAGTTCCCCTAGATCTAGGTTACCTAGAGCCATACCTAAGCCAATGAAAGTCTGGAGTTCTTCCTGAAATTTCTACATATTCTGGGGCCATTGCTGTGAGCTTGTCTATGGGCTGTCTCTAATTCAAACCACATCATTCCAGACAAGAAACTCAATTCTTCCTTACACATACAGCACACCCATACACCAGTGCATGTGACATACACATCCCGTTTTATAATACATTAGCTAACGTAGAAGACTTTACTGAAGGTTGAAGGGGAAAACAGTTTAACAGCACAGAAATGTGGCCTCAGATTGAGTATAAGCATCTCCATCTTTCAAATGTTCTGTAGGCTCCTCAACTGTGGAGAATTTCCACTGGCTTCTTCCCACAGACTTTTCAGCTACGTTCATCTTTCTGCCTCATTTCTCCTCTCTTTACTTTCTGTGCCATTTTCCTCTCTGAGGAGCATTTAGTCATTACCCGGATTTTCTCACTCAGGGCCATTTAAACCATTCTTTTGACGATAGGGCTCTTGATAATATTCGTCCTTAGGATCTCTCTCTTCGCCTTCAAATGACCAATTTCACCTGCCCAGCCCCAAGACAGCTCCTCTGTAAGATAAAATCAGATCAGGCAGTTGAGATAATAGCATTTTCACCTCATTACACTTTATTTTGCTTTGCAATTTTCAATTCAGTACTAAAAGGAATGTGCAATAACCCTTGTTTTTAAAAATCACACTTTAATGGGCTTTTAATGATAGTCTTTCTTTGCTGTCGGAAGAGAAGCATCTGTGACACTCATTATTATGAACTGTGACTTACCTGCGCCGTCATTCTATAAAAAACTTTTCTGTCAAATGTCTTGCCCAAGAAAATGGTTAAAACAATTATAGGTGTATCATTTACCTTGAGGACCTTCTGTGAAAACCTCACATGCAAACTCTGTATTTAATGGAACCTTGGGGCTGAATTTTCCAGCAGGAAAGCCTTCATAGTATATTGTCTCTCAGACTTCTTTTGGTTTCCTAGGCACTCGGCCTACTCCTACTGAAGCATAGGAACTGACCTAATCTAAAGTGAAATTTTCATATCATGCCCTCAAGTTTTGGTATTATCTAGGAATAAACACCCTTAGGTGTATGTAAACATTTGTATTATATCAAGATGAAAGTCCCCTTTTTGAGACATTGTCAAACAAAACCGTGGTTTATTTGAAACATTTTTGAAAGACCATTACAATTGATTAGGAGACTACGTGAGACTTCGACTATGAAGAAGATAAGTACTGAGAATGCTTCATGCCTTTGACAAGGAGATGAGGCGAAGGGAGTTACTGTAAACAAAGAGGGAGACGGGATTCCTTACATTTTTTTAAAAAGTTACTGACACTTGTCCTTGACTTCTGTGGTTTCTACTTTCAGCTTACAATTGAGAAAGTCCTTAGTGACACTTCATGCATCAGAAGGTATTCTGGGATTTCCTTGTTGGAGAATTCGGTCCCTTCTTTTGAAGGAGGACTCGTGGTTCATTTATATGGAACAAATTCTTACACGGAAGGTTTACCATCATAGTTTGCTTTCACATCCTCATCTTCTCCACAGTCCTCTTTCACATTTAATTTTTGTATTTGCCTTAAGTTCATTTGATGTGTCGCATGTTTTCCTCTGGATGATGAGTCTTTGGACAAGCCATTGCCTTCCTTAGGGCTGCTTTCACCTCCTCGTTTCTAATTGTATAAATGAAGGGATTCAGAAGGGGTGTCAGGATAGTATTTAGCACTGACACCACCTTATTAATCTTAAAGGAAGAGTGTGCTGTGGGTCTCAGGTACATGAACAAAACGGCACCATAGAGCAGGGAGACTGCTGTCAGGTGGGAGGCACAGGTCGAGAAAATCTTCTGTTGGCCAGTGGCTGAAGGGATCTGTAGGATGGTGGACAGGATACAGATATAAGAAATCGCTGTGAAGAGGAGTGACCCTGGGATCACCAGGACCGTCGCCAAAAGACCCAGGAGCTCCAAAATGCTTGTGTCTGTGCAGGCTGCTTTCAAAATGGGACCAACATCACAGTAGAAATGATTGATGACATTGTCGCCACAGAATGGCAACCGGATGAGCAGTAGCATCGTACAAAAGACGATGGTAAAGCCTACCACCCAGGAGCTGAGGGCAAGTTGCAGTCAGAGGTTGCTGGTCATAATGGTGGGGTAGTGAAGGGGCTTGCAGATGGCCAGGTAATGGTCAAAAGACATGACAATGAAGATAAAGAACTCGGTGGTTCCCAGGAAAAAGTGGAAGAAGACAGCAGGGGATGCAGATAGCTGTTCTTGCCACCACAAACGTTTCTGATAGTTTGGGAATGACCGTGGTAGGGAACCAGATCTCTAGGAAGGACAAGGTGCAAAGGAAGAAGTACATTGGTATTTGTAGCCTGGGCTCGGCCCAGACAATGGCAATTTTGAGCCCACTGCCTGCAAGGGTTAATATGTAGCTGCAAAAGATCACGAGAAAGAGAGGGATTTGTAGTCCTTGGGCATCAGGAAAGCTTAGAAGGATGAACTCTGTGATGGTCGTGCCATTTGTCATGTCCCTTGATTCTCTAGAAAGACAGGCAAGAAAGTAGCTCTTTAGAATCTCATACTAATTTGGACAAAAAAAAAGAAAAAGAAAGAAAAGGAGGATTCTGATTCCATTTAAGATCCTTCAGGACACTCCCCCTCCTTCACATACACATATACACCCTAAGCCCTCCTTCCTTACTCATGATTTGGCTTATCCTTTGGTCGACTAAACCAGCACCTAATGGACTTTGAAAGTACTTAGTATACTTGATGAGTGGAAAAGTAGTTTTCCATCCATGTATAGCTATGAGAATAACCGTTGCAATGTGCTTTAGCTGTCAATAATCCATATTATTGTTATTTTTTATTCTATTTAAATCCAATTTAGTGAATTTACAGCGTAATAATGGTTTCAGGACTAGAATTTAGTGATTCATCACTTACATAGAACACCCCAAATTATTATTTAAAGTATACATAACGAGTGGCACCTGGGTGGCTCAGTCTGTTGAGCGTCTGACTTCGGCTCAGGTCATGATCTCTCAGTCTGTGGGTTCGAGCCTCGCGTCGGGCTCTGTGCTGACAGTTCGGAGCCTGTAGCCTGCTTTAGATTGTGTGTCTCCCTCTCTCTCTGCCCCTCCCCCGCTCATGCTCTGTCTCTCTCTTTGTGCCAAAGATAAATAAACATTAAAAAAATTTAAAAAAAAAGTATACATAACGGTATGTCTGCATAAACTGAGCTGTGGGTTCATAAGAAGTGAATCCACACTTTCCTATTATATTTGAAAAGAAACTATCCATTTATATTACAAATATGTTTAAGAAAGCTGATTTTGCAGCTCCCCCCATGTCTCTGTGTGTGTATTTATACAACTAAAAATCCTTGCTGTTATATATTAGTGGTGAAATACAACTTAGATAATAGAACAGATGTTTTCTCAAGAATCCACTTCCAAATTCTAGTTCAGACTTGTAACAAAGGAGACTAAAAAAATATTCAAACTAAATGAAGAGAACTGCTTAGCAAGTAGGAAAATGCACTAAGCTTCAATTCAAAATGCCTTGGGGCACCTGGGTGGCTCAGTCGGTTGAGCACCTGACTTCGGCTCAGGTCAGGATCTCACGGTGCGTGAGTTGGAGCCCCACGTCGGGCTCTGTGCTGACAGCTCAGAGCCTGGAGCCTGCTTCGGACTCTCTGTCTCCCCCTCTCTCTGCCCCTCCCCCACGCACACTCTGTCTCAAAAATAAATAAACATTAAAAAAAAATTAAAAAAAAAAACCAAAATGCCAAGACCAGCTGAATTAGGGCCTAATATGCAGAAGTACCTAATAAATGTACACAGGATAAAGATACACACACACACACACACACACACACACACACACACACACAAATACCCACAAACCTAAACACGAACCTAAAAAAGTAAAAAGGCTAGCAAATGCTTAGGATAACAAACTGGATCCTGGCAAGTACATTCCTACCAAAACCTTCCTTTATGACTAAGTATCTGTCCATACTAACCGAAGCATTCCTATTTGCATATGAAAATTTATAAGCTGAGAATTTTTTCTTCCTGTTCTATTAAAATTCACTAGAAAACAGTAAATCTACTTCCTATCCTATTGAGGATATTCTTCTACGTGGTTCTTTTTTGCAATGGGTAAGGTACATTGCTATGAAATGAATTGCCCCATTTTCAAAGTATGAGAAACTTAGCCTGAGAGAAGAAGCTCACAGTTCATTGATATGAGGATTAATTCTATCCCCATATTAGAGAACAAGAATTCTCTGAGAGCCTAAGGGAGAAAAATACTCCCATTTCCTCCCACCTCTTTTCTAGACCAGGAAAGGATTATTTTTTTTGCCTATAATGTCACAAGCTTCGGTTATTTCCCATGAAGGCTGTAAGAGACGGAGAAGCATTTGAATGTGTACTAATGGCCAGTATAACCGGCCATGAGCCTGGTCCCTCCAAATAGGGTAGATATAGATTTATCTTCATTTTGCACTCAGAGGAGAATGGCATTCTCTCCCGGTTAATACAAATTTTCTAAGCGCTAAACATTCCACAATTTGGAGAATTGGACCTATAAATAGCATAAGCATTTGTTGAGAGTTTCTTATGTTCCAAGTCCTACTAGAGGATTAAGGAGTTTATCATTTAGATAGGGAGAGAGAGACCATGTATAATAATTACAATATAGTGCAGGGAGTGATCCTATGGAGTTGTGCGCAGGTTGTTTTAGGAACAGCCAGCAGAGACCCCTTACCCAGCCTGGCAGATGTTAGGGAAGGTTTTCCAGAGAAGGAGGTGCCTCAGCCGAGTCTAAAGGAGTTCAATAGGAAAAGAGAGCGGGACAGGGAGGAAGAATGCATTCCAGACAAGGCCCGAAGTTTGTGGAATAGAACTAAAGCATAGAATCTAGCTTGAGCTGAAGCTGGGAGTCAGGCCTGTTCAGGCACTTCTGATAAGCTAACAGGTAGGGCACTTCTCAGAACCTTGAGGGTAGCATCCAAAATCCTTGGTGTGACATTCAAGACCGTTGATGATCTGGTCTTACCCTACCCAATCTTCCAGACTGATCTGCCGTTTTCCTTTTTCTTTCCCCATTCCATGCTCTGTGCTTATTGATCTACCCAAGTTTAGAGTTTGGCTAACTATTTGTACATAAGATCTCACTGGAACTACACTAATTCGTTGGTGCTGCAATGGCAGAGTTGAATAGTTGCAGCAGAGACTATAGGGCCCCCAAGGCCTAAACTACTCAGAATCAGGCCCTTTACAGCAACAGTTTACTGATCCCTGCTCTGGTTCCCTGAAGGTGTCATCAGCTCTCTCATCACCTAATCACTGTGTGCTGTTCCCTTGGCCTAGAATACCTTCCCCCAATCTCTTCCAGCATTTGGCTAAGTCCTATCTGAAGTCTAGACCTCAGCTAAGGACCCATGTCATGGGAAGCCTTCCCTGACTTCCCATCTCCAATCTAGTTCCAGTGCTACTCCTACCCTCCGTGACCCCCTGGACATTTCCATATCTGAACGCTTACAAAATTTTATTTATAGTTTGTTTGGCTTCCTCCATAAACTTTAAGGTCGTAAGCGATATATATCTATAGGGCAATAATATCTGTAGGGATTAAGTATGGGCTTGTCATAAAATAAGCCCTCAAGAGATATTTTCTGGAGGATTATATAAATGGATAGTTTGTTGACATAGTATCCCCAGGTACCTATGAGTTTACATAGACTGATACATGCGTATGTTTATGAAATGCTACTGCTCTATTTCAAAGGCTAGGCACATAACAAGGACTGTTGGCTAAATAATTTGTCTCCAAGTCCACTTCGGCTTCCAGCTTTTATGTAAATTTTGCTGCATGTAAACCTTTCTGCTCTTCCGTCTATCCCTAATCAGGGATATGAGTTTCTTACTGCATTCTGATTATTCTCCCAGATCTCCAGACTGGCCCCGAGCACAGAGAGCTTTCTTAACCCACTTAATGCTCAAGGGTTTGAGGCACAGTTGAATCATTTTTTCTGAGCTATGTTGTTGCAATCAAGCATCCTTCATTTTTCTTAAACTTTTCATAGTCTCAAAAGAAAAAAAGTACAAAAATATTAAAAATTTTTTTTTTAATGTTTAGTTATTTTGGAAGAGAGAGACAGAGCATGAGCAGGGGACAGGCAGAGAAAGAGAGAGGGAGACACAGAATCCAAAGCAGGCTCCAGGCTCTGATCTGTCAGCACAGAACCGATGTGGGGCTCAAACCCACAAACCGTGAGATCACGACCTGAGCTGAAGTCAGACGCTTAACCGACTGAGCCACCCAGGCGCCCCAAAAAGTACAAAAATATTAACATGTATCTTTTCTTGATTTGGGCTAAGGGCAATGTGTCCCAAGCCTCATCGTTTGTTTGTTTGCTTATTCATTTTGTCTTTTTAACTTTTGATAGGGGGCAATTTCTTGAATTTTTGGACTTTGATCATGTAGTCAATGTGAAGATGCCCAGTAGTGTGTGACCTTCCAGCAGAGGAACCTGGATTATACTCTATCAGTTCCACAAAGGCAAACGCATCAAGAATCACTACTTGGAGTGGGGCACCTGGGTGGCTCAGTCAGTTAAGTGTCTGACTCCTGATTTTGGCTCAGGTCATGATCTCACCGTTGGTGAGTTCGAGCCCTGCATCGAGCTCGGTGCTGACAGCATGGAGCTTGCTTGGGATTCTCTGTCTCCCTTTCTGTCTGCTCCCCACCTCTCTCTCAAAAATAAATACATAAACATAAAAAAAAAAAAAAAAAAAAGAATCACTACTTGGGGGACTGTGCAATACTGAGATGCAAATAAAGATAGCCAGTCTGAAATTCATTCCAAGGATTTATGGTTCTGGGTAAAATGCAGTAAATTAAGACTGTTTGCTGGTCCAAGTCAGGGTTATGACTTTTCTGTATGAGACTGAGATTCGTTTATTGGAATTCATTTGAAGGCTTCAAGGCAGCAAGGCTAGCCGTAGCTTTTCATTCTAGAGAAAAGCAAAACTTCACCCCAAACAGTACTCTTTGCTTCTCTGTAGCAAAGAAATACTCACAAGCATTAATGATTCCCAAGGAAACACTTCTGGTCCTGAGGTGCACGCTTGCCCACATGTGGACTGAAAGAAAAGGAGACTCTTATAAGGCCACAGAATTGAAACAGAAAAGTTCCTTCTTTTTTGCATTAGGAAAATGCATCTCTCTTTCTAGAATTTAAGGTAAGTGCTGTCATGCATTGCCGACTTCTATTCATAAAGCTTTCAAGAAATGGCAAGATTGCTTCAGTGTTTAAGAGAATTGTTTTGAAAGTGATTAATAGATCAGTTCACACTAGGTCAAGGTTTCTTCTCTCAAAATAATGATTTGTTAGTGGGGCACTTTCCTAGCTTCCTCTGGGACATTAGTCTCCATGGATGTGCTCCGGAGACTCCCGAGAGAAAACAAAGTCTCCCTAAAAGTTTATTCATAAGTCAGGGTGAGACATTGCAGCTTTCTAAATTCTCATTGGTACCAGTCATGCCTCCACTCCTGAAATAATTCACCAAAATCTGAGAATCCATGGGGTTGAGATCTTGAATTTCTTAGTTTCTGCCAGGAGAAAAATCAGTGGTTTCTTAATAATTAAATGGGATCCTCTAATGAACTAAGTCGGCTTAAGGGTAGGAAATTTGATTAATAACGTGAAAAGTAGCCAGGTATGCAGAAATGCAAGAGTGAACAGCATAGAATCTTATGGTGATAAGTGAAAAGATGGGGTTTTGAACTCTTGAGGGTCAGCAGACAGTTGATGGAGATAGCAAGTGCCGTTAATTGTTGGGGGACGCTCTACAAAACAGGAAAATAGAGCTGGAATCGTAATTTAGAAAGACTTTAATGAGGTGGACTTACATAGAAGAAAATGCAGACATTTTAAGTATATAGTTCAGCGAGTTTTGACAGATGTGTATACCCATGGAACCACACCTTAAATTAAGATTTAGAACGTCCTCAGCACTCCAAAAAGTTCTTTTGTGCACGCTTTCTGTTGGTCTACCTCAACACCTTCTCTCCCATCCCAACAACCACTGATCTGATTTCTACGTCTACAGATTAATCTTGACTTTTGTATGATTTTATATGGATGAAATCATACAGTAGGTATACTTTTTTGTATCCGGATACTTTCGCTTGGCAAACTATTTTTGAAATTCATCCATATTGTCAAATATGAAAAGTTCATTCCTGGGGCGGCTGGGTGGCCCAGTCGGTTGAGCGTCCGACTTCGGATCAGGTCATGATCTCACAGTTTGTGGGTTCGAGCCCTGCATCAGGCTCCATGCTGACCGCTTGCTCAGAGCCTGGAGCCTGCTTCAGATTCTGTGTCTCCTTCTTCTCTCTCTGCCCCTCCCCTGCTCACGCTTTGTCTCACTCTGTTTCTCAAAAATGAATAAATGTAAAAAATAAAAAAAAAATTTAAAGTTCATTCCTTTAAAAAATGTTTTTTCCATTTATTTATTTATTTGTTTATTTAGGGAGAGCAAGCACGTGCATTCATGTGCATGAGCAGGGGAGGGGTTAGAGAGAGAGGGAGAGAGAGAATCCCAAGCAGGCTCCTTGCTATTAGCACAGAGCCTGACATGGGGCTCGATCTTGCAAACCATGAGATCATGACCTGAGCTGAAATCAAGAGTCGGATACTTAATCAACTGAGTCACCCAGGAGCCCCAAAAGTTCATTCCTTCTTACTGCTGAGTAGTATTTGATAAGGTTCAGGGCAGTTGACCCAAAATACAATACTTCGGCATATTGATTATTTTAAATTAAAGTTACTTAAGAAGCAACCAATGTGTGAAGGAAACTCTGACCTTTCTTGGTCTCCCTGAAAGCAGGAAAGAAATCTCCCATGAGAAGTGTACCCTCCTTGAACCAGGAGGAAGAGAGACATCCTAACTACCAGAGATAGAGAAATTAGGGCCAAGAAAGCTTTATAAACAAACCTTGTTACTTTACCAGTTTACTTCCCGAAGCCCAAACTTTTCTGTCTTGTCAGTTCCTCACAAATTTATTGTTTCTTTATCTAAAAGATCTAAAAGCTGCCTGGTTTGGTCACTTCTTTGAGTCTTATATTTCTATGAGTTCTTGGACATACAAAATTGAAATTTGTTTTTTTCCTCCCCTTGATCTGTCTTAATATCAATTCAATTATTAGACGAGCCAAAGAAACTAGAAGGGAAGAGAGGAAAAGTTTTCCTTCCCTACATATTCCATATTCTAGGAACACACCACACCTTATTTATTCATTTAATGATTGATGAGCTTTTGAGTTGGTTCACTTTTGATGATATGAATACAGCTGTGGTGAGCACTCATGTGGGAATCTTTTTGTGAGCATATGTTTTTATTTGTTTTAGGTGAACAGATTTTAGATGAATTTTCTGAGTGTGAAGTAAGGGTAGGTTTAATTTTTTAAGAAAGAGCCAAACAGGGGCGCCTGGGTGGCTCAGTCGGTTAGGCGGCCAGCTTCGGCTCAGGTCGTGATCTCACGGTCCGTGAGTTCGAGCCCCGCGTCGGGCTCTGTGCTGACAGCTCGGAGCCTGGAGCCTGCTTCAGATTCTGTGTCTCCCTCTCTCTCTGACCCTCCCCCGTTCATGCTCTGTCTCTCCCTGTCTCAAAAATAAATAAACGTTAAAAAAAAAATTAAAAAAGAAAGAGCCAAACTATTCTCCAGTGAGATTTTACAGTCCCATCAACCAACATAGGAGAGTTCTAGCCGCTCCATACTTTGCCAACATTTGTTATTGTCAGTTTTTTAAAAAGGCATTATTGTAGACGTAGGGCTTTCTTGTTGCTAATTTAATTTGCATTTCTGTAATGACTAGTGATACTGAGAAAATTTTTATATGTTTACTGACTTCATATATTTAATTCTTGTAGAGAATTAGTTTAAATATTTTGTCCCCTAAAAATTAGATCAATTTTCCTTTCATTATTGTCACAAAAGTTCTTTATTCTATATATGGGTCCTTTGTCAGAAAAAATATTGAGAATATTGTTTACCAGTTTATGGCTTACTAATAATTTTTAATAATATATTTTGATATGTAAGCATTTACAATTTTTGAAACCTAATTTATTCTTTTTTTTTCTTATGGTTCTTTTTTTTTTTTTTTTGCATCTTATCTAAGAAATATTTGCATACCGCAAGATTGCAAAGATTCGTCCACGCTTTCTCTTAGATGTTGAAGTGTAGGTTCCATTTTGAGGCAATTTTTAACATGCAGTGAAGGTCTGGTGGCAAAAAATTTTTGTCAGTTTTTGTGCAAAACATTTACATGTCCTTCGTTTTGAGGGATATATTTACTGCATAAAGAATTCCAGGTAGTTTATCCCACTCCACCCCTCACCCCAAGCAGTTTAAAGATTTTGTTCCATTGTCTTCTGGCTGGCATGGTTTCTTATGAGACATCATCAGTGTATTATGTATACTTCTGTATTTATAGAACATGAATTGTAACGTGTGTGTGGGGGGGTTATTTTAATTTCCTATTGTCTTAATTTTTATCATTGATTTTTAGAAATATAATTATGATACGTGTAGGTGTAATTTTCTTTTACTTGTCTTGCTTGCTATTTATCAAGCTTTGTGAACATGTGAATTTGTTTTCTATCCAATTTTGAAAATTCTTTGTCATTATGTCTTTGAATTTTTTCTTCAAAATTTTTTTTCTGCCCTCCAGTTATACATACATTAGATTGTTGGATGGTGTCCCAAAAGCCACAGAAGCTCTGTTCATTGTTTTTAGTTTTTTTTTTTTTTATGTTCTATTTATTTTTGAGAGAGAAAGCATGAGCGGGGAGGGGCAGAGAGAGAAGGGGACAGAGAATCTAAAGTGAGCTCTGGGGATGACAGCAGCGAGCCCAATGCAGGGCTTGAACTCAGGAACCATGAGATCATGACCTAATCTGAAGTCAGATGCTCATGTGACTGAGCCACCCAGACACCCCTTGTTTTTAGTTTTTATTCCCTCTCTGACATGTAATTTAGATAGTTTCACACTTAATCTTCAAATTATTTTATTTTGAAGTGCCTAATGAGCTGTTAAATACATCCAGTAAAGTTTTCACTTCATTTCTTTGTGATCTTCAGTTACATTTACTTATTTTTTAATCTTCCATTTTTTTTTCCTCATTATGTTCACATTAAAAAAAAAGAATCTCAGGGGAACCTAGGTGGCTCAGTGGGTTAAGCGTCTCACTCTTGGTTTCAGCTTGGGCCGTGATCTCGTGGTTTGTGAAATTGAGCCCTGTGTCGGGCTCTGTGCTGACAGCCTGGAGCCTGCTTGGGATCCTCTCTTTGCCCCTCACCCATTCCTTCTTTCTTTCTCAAAATAAATAAATTAAAAAAAAATCTTAGAACATATTTACCATCGCTATTTGAAATCCCCTGTCTAATCCTTTGCAGATTTCTGAAGGTTTTTCTTTTTTGTATTCTGTCCCTCAGTTGCTTCAGCCTCCTTGAACCCCGAACTCTGTCTCTGCACCTGCCGTGCCTTGCTTGGGTTTGCCCTCCACTATTGTCTAGTAGAAGCCTCCAGGTGGAGAGCCCTGGCTATTCTCGGGCTCAACTAATTTGTTTCCCTTCTCTCATGGATCTCCATCCTTGACTTATTGTCCAGTGCCTGAAAATTGTTGTTTAATATATTTTGTCTAGTTTTTCTTATGTGTTTGTGATCGGAAGGTTAGTCTGGTAGGATTACTTTGTCATGGCTGTTTATTGGATTCTTCCAAAATAATGACATGGAAATTGGAAGGTGCATTGGTACCCAACAGATGATCTATTCATAACTAAAGAGACATGAGATTGTTCAAAAGCAAGGAAAGCAGCATAAGGAAGGGGAAAGATGATAATCCTAGAGAAGGAAGATTTTCTCTAGCAGAAGTTGAAAGAAGAATCACATATCCTACTTATGTGTGTAATTATTAGTGTTAGCTTTATTGTTTGTATTATTGATATTCTTATCATCTCTCTTCTACTTTCTTTGGCAACTGCACCTCCCTTCCCATACCAAATTGACTCCTTTTCTTCTTCCTTAAGAAGGCACAATTCCTGGAGTGCCCGGGTAGCTCAATCTGTTGTGTGTCCAACTTCGGCTCAGATCATGATCCCACGATTGGTGGGTTCGAGCCCCGCGTTGGGTTCTGTGCTGACAGCTCAGATCCTGGAGCCTGCTTTGGATTTTGTGTCTCCCCCTCTCTCTGACACTCACCTGCTGGCCCTTTCTCTCTCTCTCTGTGTCAAGAATAAATAAACATTAAAAAATTTAAAAAAAAATTTTAAAAAGAAGGCATAATTCCCTGTCTTAAAACAAAACAAAACAAAATTTTGACTGCTTTAGGTGTCTTGGATTTATTTTACTGCAAAATTTCTTAAATAATATGTAACTTCACCTCTATTTCTTTGCCCGTATTTCGATTCTTGAGATTTAGTTTCCACTTAATAATTTATTGAATTTATATACCTAAGATTATTCTTAAATTTTTAAATTATCTTTCAAATCCAAACGGATTTTCTTAGTGCTTTTTTTTTTTCCCCTTAAATCAATCTGTAGTAGTCAATACCACTAACTACTTCCTTTTTGGAACTCTCCTCTCTCCTGCCTTTTAGGACTACACATTCTTGTCCTCTCTGTCTCCTTCTCTCTCCTTCCCCTTGTCTTTTATTTCTGAGGGGAAGGTCTCAGTTTTTCATAACTTATTTTTTCTCTTGTATAAAACCAGTCCAGCCCCAATAATAACTAAAAGTTAGACATCTTAACATTAAGTTAGACATCTTGATTAAATGAGAACACTTTAGGTCCCTGCAATAATATAATAACACCCTACTGAACTCATCCATACGTTTTGATTACACCAACCTTTTGTTATGTAATACTCAGCAAACTTCTCATCTATCTTGTAATATTTGGATGTTTAAATCAGATCGTTAGATCATATATCTTGATGGCACAAATTTAAAGCCCATTCACAATTGGAATATTTATACATTTGCAAATTGAGATGACCCCTGAGTGAAGTGCATTACAGACAAGCATTCTAAACTCTGAAGGAAAAAAATCACCATATGTGAGAAATCTGGTAGGTAGGGTTGGCTTATGAGTGGGATAATTTTTGAGAAGACAGTGAGGTTCCCAATACAGGAGAAGCCATGGCTGCCCACTCTCTTGATCTGTCCTCTGTCCTAGAGTGCCTTTGTGCTCTGGGAATGAGAAGACCAGGGTCAAATGAAGAATTTTGTTATGAGGGAACAAAATAGCCACAGGAATTCTTTTCCAAGGATGCCCACCAGGTTGACTCACTTGGATGTCATGACCCGAAAGAACAGGACTAGAGATTTTCCTGGCAAGCACTGGAATATGTGGTGTAGGGATAAATACAAATAAAATATAAGAGACTTAATTCTCCCTATCAAAAATAAGGGAAGGAACTTCTCTCTTTTCCCTTTTATGGAGCATTTCCTATAGAACACATCTAATTATAATTTCTTTCTTTGTCTCTTTGAAATGTGTATAAATTTTTTAGAAGCTAAATAAACCTTTTGCTGGCTTTATGACTCAGAAATGTCTTTCTCAAGGCCCTGAGAACCATCTCTTTGAAACGTAAACTGCAAGGGTAATCGTACTCTATCTCACAGTTTCTGTGGGAGGGTAGGCGCCTAACTTCCTTGGGTGCCTTACTCTAAGTTACAAAACCATCTCCCGTCAAAAAGATATAAGAAGATTGTTTTTCTTCTGGATAAAGCCAATTAGCTAACACAGATGGTCATTCCAATCACCAGATGAGCCTGGGAGGAACTCTGTGTTACAAATGGTGTTGTCAAGTCTTCTTACTTGAGAACCAGTTATTGTTTATCTTCAGAGTGTGTATGTAATGGATTGTGTTCGCTCGGTTACATAAAAGGGTGAGATTTCTCTCCGTCTTTGCAAGCTCTTGGTGGGTTGCCTGTGACAGGCATCACACTCTGGTTTAACGCTTACTTAATAATAAAAGTATTTTCTTTCTCTACCACCTTTGTGGAGAGAACCTTTGTGGGTTGGAAGATTTTGTTTCTCGTTATATTTCCCCAACGGTGGGTAATGGAGGAGACGCAAGCTTTAGAATGTTTAGAACCAGAAGGGTACAGAATGAGAAGTGAGTCTGTGAAAGATTCTTCCCGTTATTGGTCATGTGAAACTGTAAGCAGACAGTATCATCAGTGCTTACTCAAAGCAGAAATTCTCTACTGGCAGGTATATACTCTGTAATGTACATAAATGCACTGTAGAGGTTTATCATACAATACAATACATACAATACAAAACTTATCTATTATATATATATATTTATATATATATTATTATACTTATCTATTATAAGTAATATATTGTGAAGCTAAAAGTGATTTCTCTAACATAAACACATTAAAAATATTTGTTAACCATGTTCGAAAAAAAAATCTCAATTAACTTTCCATTTTCTCTACAGAAAGTGATACAAAGTCACTGTTGTATGATCAAACATATGTTAAAGATAGTTTCATAAACTAAAGAACCATGAACTTCCACTAACAAGAGAAGCTATCAGCTAATGAAATATTGTGTTGTTTTCTTGGGTTGTGTGATATATACATTATTTTGCTGCTTTTTAAAATTGTGGATCGTTATTTTCCCCTCTCATTTAAAATACATATTAAGGGGCACCTGGGAGGCTCAGTCAATTAAACATCTGATTCTTGACTTTGACTCAGGTCATGATCTCACAGTTTGTGAGATTGAGCCCTGCATCGGGCTCCATGCTGACAGCAAGGAGCCTGCTTGGGATCCTCTCTCTCCCTCTCTCTCTCTGCCCCTCCCCTGCTCACACATGTGTGCTCTCTCTCTCTCAAAATAAATAAACTTAAATATATATATATGTATATATATATATATATATAATGCACATTAATTTTTCCACCTATTCTGTATTTTCAATTTAGTATTCTTAAAGATGGCCTTTAGTATTCTTAAAGTGTATTGCTTTAGCTACCACAACTCTGGATCCATTATCACAAACATTAAAAAGATTAAACCATCAGCTACAAGGACAATTACCTATGTTAGCATCTTCTCTGAGTGGGCAGCCATCACCAAAAACAAAACAAAACAAAACAAATTGTTTCTTTCTGGTTCTCAAAACATTAAATGCCATCTTTTGTTTCAAAACCCAGGTGCCTCAGAACTGCTGGTGAAATTTCTGGGCTTTGAAAAAAAATTACTAGGTACAAAACTGAGAACTAGTATACAGATTCAGAAGAGTGTTAGGAAATCTCCCATTGCTTTTTAATGTTTATTTATTTATTTATTTATTTATTTATTTTTGAGACAGGGAGAGACAGAGCATGAACACGGGAGGGTCAAAGAGAGGGAGACACAGAATCTGAAACAGGCTCCAGGCTCCGAGCTGTCAGCACAGAGCCCGACGCGGGGCTCGAACTCACAGACTGAGAGATCATGACCTGAGCCGAAGTCGGCCGCCCAACCGACTGAGCCACCCAGGCGCCTCTCCCATTGCTTTTTAAAGAGTCTTAGGTTATCACCACATTTATAGATTCAGAACATTATTCTGATGTGTCGGTTTTCTGTTCTCCAAAGCTTCAGCTGAGATTACAAATTCAAGTATGAAATTTGTGGTTGACCCAAGTCAGAAAAAAGTATGAATTTCTCAAAATAAAAAAGATGAACAATATTTTTTAAATTATCAAAAAATAAAAATCAAATTAAAAATAAAGATAATAACAATTAAGGCAAACATTTGCATAGCGCTCACTGTGTGCCAGGCACTATTCTCAGTGTGCTTATGTATCTTTGTTATTTTTACAAGAGCCCTGGGCAGTAATAATATTATTATTATTATTTCTATTTTATAGACAATGAAACTGGGACACAGAATGGTGAAGAAACTTGACCAAAGCCATCTCGATACTAAATGAAAATTTCAACCCAGGAAATATGGTTTCAGAGATTGAGTTTGAGAAAATAGCATTTCTGAAAGAAGAGGAAAGATTTATAGAAGTACAAAGAGAACCACAAAGGAGGGCTATGACGTCCAAGGAAGGGTTTGGTCCAAATATAGGCCTGGCTTCTGCATGCCTCTTTGCCATAGCTAGATAATCCTTTTCAGATGCCATTCTTCTTCTTCTTCTTCTTCTTCTTCTTCTTCTTCTTCTTCTTCTTTTTAAAATTTTCTTTAATGTTTATTTTATTTTTGAGAGAAAGAGGCAGAGTGTGAGTGAGGGAGGAGCAGAGAGACAGAGGGAGACACAGAATCTGATGTAGGCTCTAGGTTCTGAGCTATTAACACAGAGCCCGACATAGGGCTGAAATCCATGAACCGTGAGATCACGACCTGAGCCAAAGTCGGATGCTTAACCGGCTGAGCCACCCAGGCACTCCAAATGCCATTCTTCATCCCATTCCCATGACCAAACCTGACCTACAGCAGAAGGTAAGCTCCTAAGATCAAGTGGTTCAGTTTCCAATCTCAGTAAGTTCTGAGGACTGAACTTTGGCCTGCATCCTGAGGTCCAGATTTTTTCTTCAGTCCCCAACCTTCCACCAACTCAAACTTAAATCTGTAATAACTGGGCCTTTGCCAGATCTTCTCCCAGGATTGGAGTTTTGTCCCAACATCATCCTGGTAGCTGGAACATTTCCTACTGGTTGATTATCTACATGGATGCTACATGCCTACCTGCTTGGCTCCTGACTATCACCGGCCCCAGATTCTCTGTGATGGTTTATTTTCATCTTTTGGGATCCTCTGAAATTTTATTTTGTTCCATCTGTGGAACTTCACATTGCCAACTTCACATTCTTCCCAGTGTCTCTTTCTGCTGTAAATAACCACAGATCACTATTATTTCCTGGGGTCTGGCAGAAAAAGTAGATGAAATACTACACTTGATCTTAGCCAAAAGGCCGAGAAGCGATTAAAAGTAGATGAAATAAATACGAGCTAGCACATATATGGTATAATAGCTTGGAATCACAGTAATCTACATAAAGTAGACGGAACACTGATAACATTTACACAGTGATTTTAATTTCCCATCTTCCAAGTTATATAACTCTAGTTAATTTATGAGGTAAACAGGCCCTAAGTGAATATTTTTATGAGAGAAATCTAGTGCAGTTCTATGATATGTAACCACTAAGCACAAGTGATCTCATTGCATTTTTGTACTGAATCATCATTTCTTGTGTTTTGGAACTTGCTTGTGCTATAAGTTGGGGCACAGGTAGTCTTTGTCAAATTCGGTATAAATGATAGAAATCAGCATTCATAAACCTTTAATGGTTGAGGATACCACTCTTTTCCACTGTAGGGATACCCAGGGATTACCTTACATGAAGTCAGGCTACATTATAGAAGTTTAGCAGTAGCAAGGTGGTAAACTGTCCCAAATCATCCACCCTGTTATCTACCCGAAAATCACCATTGGAGAGTAATTATTTTTGACCTTGGATTATTCTGAGTCTTCTATAGTCCCCCTTTAAATTCAAACATCCAAATTGGTAGGATAACATTTAAAGTTATTCTTTCCGAATATCCAATGGAAAAAAGACAGTCTCTTTAACAAATGGTGCTGGGAGAACTGGACAGCAACGTGCAGAAGATTGAAACTAGACCACTTTCTCACACCATTCACAAAAATAAACTCAAAATGGATAAAGGACCTGAATGTGAGACAGGAAACCATCAAAACCCTAGAGGAGAAAGCAGGAAAAGACCTCTCTGACCTCAGCCGTAGCAATCTCTTACTTGACACATCCCCAAAGGCAAGGGAATTAAAAGCAAAAATGAAGTACTGGGACCTTATGAAGATAAAAAGCTTCTGCACAGCAAAGGAAACAACCAACAAAACTAAAAGGCAACCAACAGAATAAGAAAAGATATTTGCAAATGACATATCGGACAAAGGGCTAGTATCCAAAATCTATAAAAAGCTCACCAAACTCCACACCCGAAAAACAAATAACCCAGTGAAGAAATGGGCAGAAAACATGAATAGACACTTCTCTAAAGAAGACATCCGGATGGCCAACAGGCACATGAAAAGATGCTCAACGTCGCTCCTCATCAGGGATATACAAATCAAAACCACACTCAGATATCACCTCACACCAGTCAGAGTGGCTAAAATGAACAAATCAGGAGACTATAGATGCTGGAGAGGATGTGGAGAAACGGGAACCCTCTTGCACTGTTGGTGGGAATGCAAATTGGTGCAGCCACTCTGGAAAACAGTGTGGAGGTTCCTCAAAAAATTAAAAATAGACCGACCCTATGACCCAGCAATAGCACTGCTAGGAATTTACCCAAGGAATACAGGAGTACTGATGCATAGGGGCACTTGTACCCCAATGTTTATAGCAACACTCTCAACAATAGCCAAATTATGGAAAGAGCCTAAATGTCAATCAACTGACGAATGGATAAAGAAATTGTGGTTTATATACACAATGGAGTACTACGTGGCAATGAGAAAGAATGAAATATGGCCTTTTGTAGCAACGTGGATGGAACTGGAGAGTGTGATGCTAAGTGAAATAAGCCATACAGAGAAAGACAGATACCATATGTTTTCACTCTTATGTGGATCCTGAGAAACTTAACAGAAACCCATGGGGGAGGGGAAGGAAAAAAAAAGAGGTTAGAGTGGGAGAGAGCCAAAGCATAAGAGACTCTTAAAAACTGAGAACAAACTGAGGAGTGATGGGGGTGGGAGGGAGGGGAAGGTGGGTGATGGGTATTGAGGAGGGCACCTTTTGGGATGAGCACTGGGTGTTGTATGGAAACCAATTTGACGATAAACTTCATATATTGAAAAAAAAAAGTTATTCTTTCCAAGTATATCAATGAGGATGTTCAGTTAACTAAGGATTTTCCTAACTAAGGATTAGTTACGCAAGGGGAATTGACGACAGTGCAGTGTGTATCAGGAGCGGGGAGAGTGATCCAAAAAGTTATGGCAACATGAACTTCAAATAGTTTTTCAAATTCAGGGGAAATTTTTGAGGAACCGCTCTTGGCTATACTAGCTTTGATTATATATTGCTATTAGATAAGCGAGTATATTGGACATCAGCCCTAACTTCCTAGAAACGCAACATCAAGCGAGTAAATTTCTTTACTTTTACTAGCTTCAAAGCCCATGTTTAACCACAATCGAAATCAATTTTACTGGATGTGTAAAATATCTTTATACTTCATCATTTAGCTTTGGTACACAGTATACTCCCTGCTTGAAATGCCACCTTCCTCTTTATCGAGCCATTATCTCTCCCCGGTATGAAGTCTACAAACTCGAAGTCTCTACTCAATATTCATTTTCTTCTCAAAAATTTCCCAAGTACACCATTTGTACATTAATCCTCATGACTTAGGAAATAGGCATAAAGATCTTCTAAGCCAAGTGCTTCGTGTGATTGCAATCCTGGACAGACATAGGGTCATGGAAATGGTCACTAAAAACAACCGTTTTGTGGTCCAGCAAACATCTGCTCTACAAAATCTTCAGCTCCTCTCACATTCCTTCCAAATATTTTCAGGCAAATAAATCCCTGGTTCCACCATCCCTTCCAGGCCTCAAGATATGACAGAACAAGCCTGGTTTCTAGAGGACACAAGCCTTGAGTTAGCTCAAGTTAAGCCTTCCGAGTTGTCCAAATAAAATAAATAAATAAGTAGAATAAGATAAGATTAAAAAAAAAAAAAAAAAAAAAGGCCAGACTATGGTGGGGGTGGGGGATGAAGATGTATGGGGGTGAAAGTGTCTTTGAGGGTGAGGAAAAATTCTTACCGTTGTAGGGACAACTGCTCTGCCCCCTCCGTCACCCCAAATTCTCAGGTCCTTCCCAATGGGACAGCCCCTTACATTATTCCACAGAATACTTCACATTATGATCTTGACATTTAATTTGTCATTTGCTAGAGTACCTTGATGGCTCAGTTGGTTAAGTGTCCAACTTTGGCTCAGGTCATGATCTCGCAGTTCTTGGGTTCGAGCCCCACGTCGGGTTCTGTGCTGACAGCTTGGAGCCTGGAGCCTGCTTTGGAGTCTGTGTATGTTTCCCTCTCTTTCTCTCTGCCCTTCCCCTGCTCACACTCTGTCTCTCTCAAAAAGAAATAAACATTAAAACTTTTTTTTTAATTTGTCATTTGCAAACCAATGAATTTGGGAGCAAAATTATTTACATGACAGAAGGATTCCTTTCCAGCCTGATATTTTCAGCTTTTTTCAAACAAAGGAAAAAGAAATTGGAATGACCTGGGAGATCTATCTTTACTGAAAGTGTTCCTTGTCATATCTTTATAGGAAAAATCTGCCTCATAATACTTGTTCTGGCTCACTTAACCCCCTTTTTGATTTTATTGTTTTCGAGGGCTGTGAGAATTAAGCTGTTACCTTCCCTGTTGAATGAGGGGTAAAGGTGCACATCACCTCCATGGTTAAGAGCAAGGTCGGTAACAAGGACACTGGCAGCTGTACCACCACCTTGTACTGAGATAAATAAACAATCCCTACCCCCAAGCCCTCCAAGAAAACAAGCAAGGTCATCCTGTCTGGTTCTAGTCCCTAAAATAAATGAAACCTTGAGCAATTCCTATGAATTACCGACTGTCTAACAAAAACAACCTTGCTCCAAGCCTTTGCAATGTTGATACGTAAAGATACGTAATGACATTGTGGCCTTGTGGCCGTAACCACTCTTTTAGAATATTCTCATTTTCCAGTCGGGTAAGTGGCCAACGCTTGATGTAGGTTCAGGCCGTGATCTCATGCTGGGATTCAAGCCCCGCAGAGGGCTCCGTGCTGACAGTGTGGAGCCTGCTAGGGATTGACTGTCCCTTTCTCTCTGCCCCTACCCGGCTTGTGCTCGGTCTTCCTCAAAAATAAAAACAAAACATTCACAATATTCTCATTTTCCACTACGAAGATTTAACTGTACACTTGGTAACTTATTTTCTTTCATTCTGTTTGGTAAGCCAATTCTCCAAAAGTCTAGACTATCTAATAAAAATTTGCAAGTAGATCTGTTTTATTTTCCAAAAGCTCTTATCTGAGTCTTTGAAAGGGTAAAAACTGTCTTCAGTATTAAGAGCACCCTTCCTTCTATCCTCCCTCCCTTAACTGAGCGCCTATTAGATGCTATACACTGTTGTTAATCAAAATTCAACCAAGCAAATTGGGAGATCTAAATTGGCTTTATTAAGCAATTCATGATTCAGGAAGCATCCTGCCTAAGCAAGTACTGAGATGCTCTGAGTTGTACAAACCGGAAGGTTTTTATAGGAAGGAGGGTGGGGCAAGTTGTTATTAGCAAAAGAAAAGGAAGGATTGTTTCAGGCCAGGACATAATCTTTTGCAGGGGGATGCGGGGAGAGGTGAGGGATGAGGGGGGAGAAAACAGAAGGGTTTTTATCATGTAGATTACTTCTCTAGTGCTGATCAGGAAATTTCAGATTGACTTTTAAAAGGTCACATATTTGCATTCCCACCAACAGTGCAAGAGGGTTCCTGTTTCTCCACATCCTCTCCAGCATCTATAGTCTCCTGATTTCTTCAGTTTGGCCACTCTGACTGGCGTGAGGTGGTATCTGAGTGTGGTTTTGATTTGTATTTCCCTGATAAGGAGCGACGTTGAACATCTTTTCATGTGCCTGTTGGCCATCCGGATGTCTTCTTTAGAGAAGTGTCTATTCATGTTTTCTGCCCATTTCTTCACTGGGTTATTTGTTTTTCGGGTGTGGAGTTTGATGAGCTCTTTATAGATTTTGGATACTAGCCCTTTGTCCGATGTGTCATTTGCAAATATCTTTTCCCATTCCGTTGGTTGCCTTTTAGTTTTGTTGGTTGTTTCCTTTGCTGTGCAGAAGCTTTTTATCTTCATAAGGGTGATGGGTATTGAGGAGGGCACCTTTTGGGATGAGCACTGGGTGTTGTATGGAAACCAATTTGACAGTAAATTTCATATATTAAAAAATAAAAAAAATAAAAAAATAAAAAAATAAATAAAAGAAAAAAAAATAAAAGGTCACATATTTATTTATTTATTTATTTTTTAATACAAAATTTATTGTCAAATTGGTTTCCTTACAACACCCAGTGCTCATCCCAACAGGTGCCCTCCTCAATGCCCATCACCCACCACCCACTTTCCCCTCCCCCCCCCCCACCATCAACCTTCAGTTTGTTCTCAGTATCCAAGAGTCTCTTATGGTTTGCCTCCCTCCCTCTCTCTTTTTTTTTTTTCTTCCCCTCCCCCATCGTCTTCTGTTAAGTTTCTCAGGATCCCCATAAGAGTGAAAACATATGGTATCTGTCTTTCTCTGTATGACTTATTTCACTTAGCATAACACTCTCCAGTTCCATCCACATGGCTACAAAGGGCCATATTTCATTTTTCTCATTGCCACGTAGTATTCCATTGTGTATATAAACCACGATTTCTTTATCTATTCATCAGTTGATGGACATTTAGGCTCTTTCTATAATTTGGCTATTGTTGAAAGCACTGCTATAAACATTGGGGTACAAGTTTGCGTCAGCATACTTGGGGTATGCGTCAGCACTCCTGTATCCCTTGGGCAAATTCCTAGCAGTGCTATTGCTGGATCACAGGGTAGATCTAGTTTTAATTTTTTGAGGAACCTCCACACTGTTTTCCAGAGTGGCTGCACCAGTTGGCATTCCCACCAACAGTGCAAGAGGGTTCCCGTTTCTCCACATCCTCACCAGCATCTATAGTCTCCCGATTTGTTCATTTTGGCCACTCTGAGTGGCGTGAGGTGATATCTGAGTGTGGTTTTGATTTGTATTTCCCTGATGAGGAGCGACGTTGAGCATCTTTTCATGTGCCTGTTGGCCATCCGGATGTCTTCTTTAGAGAAGTGTCTATTCATGTTTTCTGCCCATTTCTTCACTGGGTTATTTGTTTTTCGGGTGTGGAGTTTGGTGAATTCTTTATAGATTTTGGATACTAGCCCTTTGTCCGATATGTCATTTGCAAATATCTTTTTCCATTCTGTTGGTTGCCTTAGTTTTGTTGGTTGTTTCCTTTGCAGAGCAGAAGCTTTTTATTAAAAGGTCACATTTCCATCTAACCTGTAATTCAGACATTGTTTGCTTCCATGGCAGGCGGGGGTGGGGGGGGGGATGTCTTCATTTTGAGTTTTCTTTTCTTTTCTTTTTTCTTTCTTTCTTTCTCTCCTTTTTTTTTTTTTTTTTTTTTTTTTTTTTTTTTTTTTTTTTAACCAACACTGTATTTGGGCAGATGCAAAGGATAAGACTGTAAGGGGTGGGAAAATCTTTCTTTCTTCTCTTTTAGTTTCTTTGGCTGGTCTAATAATTAAATTGACATGAAACTGATTAACAGGAGAAAAGAATTTAATTCACAGGTGCAGGAGTGCTTAGAAATTTGAGACCAAAATAGTAAATAAGTGATCAAATCAGGCAGCTTTTGTATCTTTTAGGTAAAGAAAGGATACATGTGTGAGGAATTTCCAAGACAAAGAAGTTGGCCTTGGGTATAAATCAGTAAAGTAACAAGGTTTGTTTATACAACCTTCCTGGCCCTAAATTCTCTGTCTCTGGTGATAAGGATGTCTCTCTTCCTCCTGATACAGGGAGGGTTCCTTCTGCAAGATTTATTTCCTGCTTTCAGAGAGGCAAAGGACAAACAGAATGTCCTTTTTGCATTGGCCGTTTCTGTCGTAACTTTAATTCAAAATAATCAATATGCTAAAAGTGGCATGTTTGCCTGGCCTTGTCCCCACAAGACTAATTTACTAATTTAACAGAGGAGCACAGATACAAACAAATAATCATAAAACTCAAATGCACAGGAAAGTCAAATGCAAATTGGGGTGGGACAGCAAAAAAATATATAACAATACCAGGTGGAAGTAAACCTAAAGGTACCAAGTTTAACCCCTTTATTTTAAAGTTTATTTTGAGAGAGAGGAGGCCAGCAGGGGAGAGGCAGAGAGAGAAAAGAGAGAGAATCCCAACTAGGTTCCAGGCTGTCAGCACAGGGCCCAAGTTGGGGCTCAACCACAGGAACCTTGAAATCATGACCTGAGCTGAAATCAAGAGTCATACGCTTAACTGACTGAGCCGACCAGGAGCCCAAACCCCTTTATTATATAGATAATGAAACTGATCTCAGGGGGATAAAGCAATTGTAGTCACTGTTGCAGAGTGAATGAACCTATGGACAGGATCTTGGTTTTCTAGAACTTTCCAGATCTCTCTCTATAGTATCTCTCATACCTTTCATTGCAATGTCTCCCTATAGGGCTCTACATGCCGAATATGAAGTTATTGTTGGCTGTCTAATGCACGCACACTTTTTGAGGTTATATTTTCCAATGGCCTTAGACCCAAAAAGAATCACTCAGTAAAAAATTAAAGTCAGTTGTATTTGGGTGAGAGAGGTGAAGTGCTTTTACATGCCTTTTCAATTTTACAACTATTTTTATGATGACCATGCATTAATTTAATTTACACTTAGAAAAAAGTTGAAAAAAAAAGAAAAAAAAAGTGAGTCTCATTGTGAAACTTTGCAAAAGCATTAAGAGAAAGGAATCACAATGCACGGAAGGGAAGAGTAGCTGGTTTGGGGAAAGGGGAGAGGACATTTCAGATGAATTTGCATTCTGGCAGGAGAGGAGTCACACACATCCTGAGAACTTGGCACGAAGAAGCTCTAACCCTAGAAACTCCGGGGAATAGTTCTCCAACAGCTGCAGGCAGGCCCGCCTTAGTCAAGCTTGTCCAGCTTATCCTGCAGACTTTGTGGGTGATGGGGTCCTGGAGACTGGATTTCTTCAAATCTACATTTTCAGGTCTTGTGTAAGAGATCAAACAAGATGTGATTGGGTTGAATTTCCCAGGAAATAAAATGGAACAAGCAAATAGCTTTGGAAGAGCAATTTTCACTTAAAGCAAACATTTCTTCCAACGTATACAATAGGCATCTGTTAGAAAAGGAAGAGAGGGCCCTAGAGCTCTTGTGAGGTGGGTGATGAGCCCAAGAAGGTTATAGAAGGTAAGCTATGAGGCCCTGGGCAGAATAAATATCTTATTTATTTATTTATTTATTTATTTATTTAATTTTTTTTGGATTTTTAAAATTTATTTCTTGAGACAGAGAGAGACAGAGCACGAGCAGGGAAGGGGCAGAGAAAGAGGGAGACACAGAATCTGAAGCAGGCTCCAGGCTCTGAGCTGTCAGCACAGAGCCTGACGTGGGACTTGAACTCACAGACTGTGAGATCATGACCCGAGCTGAAGTTGGACGCTTAACTGACTGAGCCACACAGGCGCCCCCAGAATAAATATTTTAATGACCACATAGATTTATCAATGTTTATTTATGTATATTCAATTGTGTGTGTTTGCACAGAAGTATTTTAGGCTGTGGTCAAGTTCAGAGGAAATATATTGGAGGAGGAAAAGAATTGGGGGAGGAGGAGTGGAATGGAGGTAAAGGACCTCAATGGCAGGGCGCCATCAAAGATGTTAATTGGTTTTTAGGTAGCGATCAGCTTAAACTCCTCTATCCTCTACATCCCCTCACCAAAAACACTTTATTATTCTGAATTAGACAAATCTCACATTAATTTTTATAATCCTAAAGCGAGTCATGCAATGATTTAATGGCCAAAAATTTAAGAAAAAGGAAGGACTGGGAAAGAGGCGGGGCTTGCAAGCAGGTGTCTCATTTCTTCAATTCACTTCTGTATACTTTCTCATTGTTTACAGAATAAGTGAAATTCTCTTTGAAAATATTTTTCAACCCTCAGATCTTGTGGAATAAAAATGTCACATTTGGCAATGCAGTTATTTAAACAAAATTTAATGACCCGAAATAGTTTGGCGTATTTATAATGAATGTCCATCTCTATTGGAATTCAAACAGAACTGGGATAATTCTCACGCGTGTTTCCTTGATATTATTCTAGAGGTCACTGAAGTTCTGTACTTTTTTTCATTAAAAAATCAATTTCACTAAATAGAACAATTTTTACTGCTCTGTCCTTGTGGTCACTGATCCCTTATTTTACCATTTCATTCTACCATTGAACCCAACCAATGGCTTTTTCATTCCAGATAATTTGCTTCCCAGTTCTTGAGTTTCTATTTTTTTCTTTATATTTTCGTTCCTCTGCAGAGATTTCGCCATTTGTTCATTAATTATGACCATATTCATCTTTTCTTTCTTTTTAAGCTTATTTATTTATTTTGAGAGAGAGATAGCAGAGGGGAGGGGCATAGACAGAGGGAGAGAGAGAGAATCCCAATCAGGCTCTGCACTGTCTGCACAGAGCCTGACACAGGGCTCGAACTCACAAACCAAGAGATTGTGACCTGAACCAAAATCTAGAGTCTGATGCTTAACCAACTGAGCCACCCAGGTGCCCCTTATGACCACATTTTGCCTTAAATTAAAGTGTATTTATAGTATCTGTTTTAAAGCCCTTGGTGGCTCCCGTGTTTGGATCATCCATGAGTCCGTTTCTATTGACTACGTTTTCTTTTGATTATGGGTCACATGTTTCACAGATATGGTGAGTTTTGCTTGTATTGTTTCCATATACACTGTGTTCCGGAGAATGATAATTTGTATAGACTCGGTTCTATAAGGTTTCTTTGGAGAGCATTTATATTCAGGAAGACAAATTATTGATCACTCACTTTGAACCTATAGAGATTTGTTTTTATACTTCTTTTTTTAACATTTTAAAAATGTTTATTCATTTTGAGAGAGAGAGAGAGTGGAGGAGGGGCGGAAAGTGAGGGATACAGAGACTCTCAAGCAGGCTCCATGCTGTCAGTGCAGAGCCTGACGTGGGGCTCGAACTCATGAACTGTGAGATTACGACCTGAGCCAAAGTTGGCTACTTAACCGACTGAGCCACCTAGGTGCCCCTGTTCCTGTACTTTTTTAAAGCTGGTCTGTTTTGGTTTTGCCTTTATTCTTAGAACAACTCCTTAGTCTTGAAGCACAGCTTTTAGTTCTCAGCAATTTCAGCGGAAACTCCAAGTTGCTCACCATCCCTCCTAAATTGATGGAATTCAAGCTTCAAGCTTTCTCTCTTTTGTCCTGAGCAGGAACTGAAATTCCACTTTCTCAGCCTTCCAGATGTTGCTTTTCTCTGGCTATCTTGAACATTTTAGGAGTCAGACAATGACTTGATCTGCATAGTTTGCATCTTCGCTGTTACATTTTTATGAACTGTTTGTAAATGTGTCAGTTTCCCTGTACCAGTGCCGATTTTGGATGTTATCCATCTTTTGAAATTTTTGCCAATTAGATATGCAGAGAAGTTATTGTTTCAATTGATATCTCCCTAATTAATAATTAAGGTGCCTGTCTTTTCGTGTTTGTTGGCCATTTGCAATTTCTCTTTTGTGACATGCTGGTTCATATATTGTTATGCCCAGAATTCATGATCCCCAAAGACCACTAGGGAGCCGAGTCCGATGCAAAAGCAAAAGAGCCTTTATTCGAGCTAGCTCGAGCTCAATCCCCTACCTGCACCGACGAAGCGGTGAGATACCGGGAGAGAGAGCGAGTTTCAAAAGGACAAAGGTTTTATTGGGGCCTAGGGGCAGTTGGTGAGGTAATGACTATGGCCTCAGCCGGTTGGCTGGGGAAGGGTCCGAGTCCTGTTAGGCAGGTGGGGGGGGGTTACTCAAGGGGAGGAGGTGTGGTCAAGGTGAAGGACACAGAACAAGATGGAGTCGGCCGGCGTAGGCCCGCCCTTTCAATATCTAAGACCTTTTTTTCTATTAGGTGGTCCTTTATATTTAATTCATTTGTAGGTGCCTTCAAAATATCAGCGATATTAACCTTTTCCCATTATGATTGTTGCAAATATTTTCCCCACTCTATCATTTTGACTTTGATTGTACTTTCTTTTTCCATGTAGAAGTTTTACATTTTTATGGTGCTAATATGTGCCAGACTCTGTTTAGGTGCTGGCAGTTCAGGGAAAAGAAAACAGTTAAAATTCTTGTTCTTATGGAATTTACAATCCAGTCAATACTTGGACTGGTTTCTGGACTAAATTCTGAAACCTTGATTAATTATTTTATTTTCCTGTGGCAGTATTTTTATGTTCAAATCCCTGTTCATAAGTGTTCTTGTCAAAAATCATTTGGCAATTTTTACACTCATTAATTTTGTCCTTCTTCTTTTATTCCTTTAAAAAAATAGTTATAAGGTGGTTTAGACATTCCGAAGTGCACAGAAAATAATACAGGCACACACACACACACACACACACACACACACACACACATACATGCTATATTGGGCACCTGAGTGGCTTGGTTGGTTGAGCCTCCAACTTCAGCTCAGGTCACAATCTCATGGCTCATGAATTCAAGCTCTGCGTTCAGCTCTGTGCTGACAGCTCAGAGCCTGGAGCCTGCTTCAGATTCTGTGTCTCCCTTTTTCTCTGCCCCTCTCCCACTCACTCTCTGGCTCTCTCAAAAATAAACATTACAAAATTTATATATATTGGTGATATATATATATATATATATATATATATCACCAAATTTAAGAGGTGTTAATATTTTATTATATTTGCTTTAGATACGTTTCTATCAAAAAGAACATTGCAGATAGTGCTAAAATACCACTCTTTTCTCTTCCTGCTTCTCTTGCTAGAGGAACTATTTCCCCAAAGTCAAAGGGTATTGATCCCATACATGTTTTTACATTTTTGTAGATATTTAAGTGTCCATAAATAATATAAAGTGTTGTTTTGTGTGTTTAAAATGTAAATAAATGATATTATAGTGCAACTGTTATTTTATACCTTGCTTTTTTCTTCTCAGTAAATTGTTTTTTTTAGATTTGTCCAAGTTGACACCGAAAAATTGTATTCATTCTTGTTAACTATTGCATAATATTTCATGTAGGTATAAACTGGAGTTGATTCCTGCTGAACAGATACTGTTTTCAATTTTTCAGTATTGTAACTCATATAATGAAAATTATTGTGTCCATTTTCTTGCCCATGCCTTGTGCAGTGTTTCTATAGGCAATATACCTCTCAAGTGAATTTGCCTGATCTTAGGTAGCTACACACTGAATGTTTGTTCATATGTTGAAATTCTAACCCCCAGTGTGATGGTATTAGGAGATGAGACCTTTGGGAGGCTCTCATCAGACATTGAATCTGATGATACCTTGACTTAGACCTGATAGCCTTCAGAACTATGAGAAATAAGTGATTTTGTGTTTTTATATATATATTTATATTTTATATATTTTATATAAATATATATATTATATATATTTATATAAATTATATTTATATAATTTTATTTTATATAATTATATATTTATATAATTTATATAATTATATAATTATATTTTATATAAATATATATATTATATATTATATATATATTTATATATATATAATATAATATATATAATAGATAATAGATAATATAAATTTGCCTATATTTGCCTATATAAAATTGCCTATTTTTCTGAGATTGTTCAACCATTAAAAAATTAATCCTTTGTATAATCTGCATACACATTATTTCTTGTGGTGCAAATATCGTCTCCTTGTCTCAACATCTCCCTCCACCTCACACATAACTAATGGAAGTTTTCTATGTTGCAGAAGTTTTAATTTTAAAATAATTAGATATAATTAACCTTGACTTACTCCTGGAAATATTACAGATTACATATTTTAAAAGTCTCCTTCTATACCACCTTTTTAATTCTGGATAAAATATTAAAATAAAACCCCACACTTTTAATCTTTTTTAAAAATGTTTATTTATTTTGGAGAGAGAGAGCTCAAGCGGGGGAGGGACACAGAGAAAGGGGGACAGAGGATCCAAAGCGGGTTCTGTGCTGACAGCAGCAAGCTCAATGTGGGGTCGGGACTCCAGAATCGTGAGATCGTGACGTTAGCTGAAGTCAGATGTTCAAGCAACTAAGCCATCCAGGTGCCCCCAAATCCCACTCTTTTAATTACGTAAGTGAACTTGCCTGAGAGTAGGGGCACTCTCTCAAGCCAGAACAAAGTGGGGGCACCAAACCAGCTGTATGTGGAACCTTTTGACACCAGGTGGACTTGAGCTTTGGTGTGATGGGAGTACCCTCACGTACAGGAAACAAAGCCTTGCACCTGTGAAGGGCACGGAGGTAGGATTAAACCCCCCACAAACAGACCAAAGATGAGCTACACTCTCAGAAAAAGAGTGAACTAAAAAAGAAATCCATCCTAATTTTCTATTTTGACCTTGGCTATAAATTGAGGGAAAATAGTCATTTTGTGATTTAATGACCCTTACACCATTATTCTTTGAAAACTATAAGCAGTAAATGTTAATTTAAAGTAGACCTGGGTAGATAGTATAGTGCTTTCCAGGCAATTGGCAGGAGTGAATGCAAGTCTTTTGTAGAGGAAGGCATCGTGAAACGAGGCCTGAAAAACCCTCCAGAGAGATAAGAAACATAACTTATAGGTCAAAAAAGGTACAAAACTCACAAGGGTACAAGGTCATTGACAGCAATGGGCAGAAACAATAAACAGCAGAACTACGCCTGTAAAGACTTCAGTATTAAAGCAGCAGAATTATTGGATCCAGAAAAAAGTGTATTTAATGTGTTTTTAAAGTCAGAAGGAATCAAAAATGAGTTAAGAGCTAGAGACAATGAAAAAATGTTCAAGAGGTGAAAAAGACATAGGTGAGGCTTATAGAAAAGCAATTAAATTTAGCAAATTTATGGTTGAGTTCAATAAGAAATTCATAGAGGTGAATAGTGAATTGGAAGATAGGAAGAAATTACTCATATGCAGAGACAAAAACATGGAAAACATGAAAGAGTAAATAAAAGACATGAAGGCTAGAAGCAGAGATCGGATAACTCTCTTTTCAGGAGTCAGATGATAAATATTTTAGGCTTTGTGGGCCTCTGGTTTCTGTTACAACTACCCAAGTCTGCTGTTGTAGCCTGGAAGCATCCATAGTCAATTCATAAATTTATGTGGCTGTGTTCCAGTTGTAATTTTTCGAACACCAGGTGGCTTCCAGTGAATACAAGTGCTCGCTGACCCTTGGACTAGAGTGTTCTAACAACCAATTAATTGCATATAAAAAAATGACAGATTCAAGATAATGGGGAAAGGCAAGATTCAAAAAATGAATCCGTTAATCACTGAAACATGAATGATACCAATTCTCAGATTCAGGAATCCCAGTGAATCCCAAGTGGATTAAGTAAAAGGAAATCAACACACAGACATATCAGAGTGAAATCGCAGGATACCAAAGAGAACAGGTCATAAAATGAGCCAGGGAAGACATTACACATGAAGGAACATGAAATAGACTATTGGTACAGTACAGTGATAACTAGGTAGGGGAGGAAATTACTGCCATCGTGGAATTTCACACCCAGCATACAAGAAGAAGAAGAAGAAGAAGAAGAAGAAGAAGAAGAAGAAAAGAGACACTTTCAGATGAACAAAAGTTGAAAGCGTTTGTCACCAAGAAGCTCTCAATGAAAGAAATTCTAATAAAACATCTAATTTGAGAGCGTAAAAAAGACAAAGCTGTCAGGATGGCAATAGTACATGAGCCAGGAGAGAGATAGTGGAGATAAAAATGTCTTTTATTATTAAGGAGGGGAAGGATATTGGTCAATTTAGACATTTTAAACGTGCACTTAAAAATCTCAGGAATTTCCGGGCGCCTGGGTGGCTCAGTTGGTTAGGCGGCCAAAGTTGGCTCAGGTCACGATCTCACAGTTCGTGGGTTTGAGCCCTGTGTCAGGCTCTGTGCTGACAGCTCAGCGTTCTGTGTCTCCCTCTCTCTCTGCCCCTCCCCTGCTCATGCGCCGTCTCTCTCTCTCTCTCTCTCTCAAAAATAAACTTTAAAAAAATAAAAACAAAACAAAACAACAACAACCGCCCCCACAAAGAAGGAAAAATAAAAAGAAACACTAAAATGGACAAATGGAAAAAAAAAGCTGCAAGTAAACATAAGTGCAAATATGTCAATAATAAAAATAAGTGTAACTGAATTAAACTCTTCAGGTAAGAGACATAGAATATCAGATTAGATTTGAAAAAAGGAACATACTGTATGCCATTTCCAAGAAATGCACCTAAAATATAAGGACAAAAAAAAAGTTAAAGGCAAAAGCATTAACAATGATAGACCAGGCAAAGGAAAGCAAGTGTAGCCTTACTTATAAGAGAGTAAATAAAATTTAAGACAAAATGTATTATTGTAGCTAAAGAATGACCCTATTAATGACATTTAATTCACCAAAACATAGACACAACAGGAATCTAAACTTTCATGTACCAAATGAAACAGTTCCAAACTATAGGAATAAAACTTGAGTGAGTACAAAGGGATATTGATAAATTGATCATTTTGGTGGGAGATGTTAACACATCTCTCTCAATAATTTATAGATCAGGATGACTAAAGTTATAAGATTATAGAACACTGGAATCATAACAATGTGCTTGAACTAATGAACATATATGTAAAACTCTTTACATATTAGACAATATGAATTCTTTCTTTAAAAAAATATTTTATTTTATTTTTTTAAGTAGTTTGTGTCCCCAACATGTGGCTTGAACTCATGACCCCGACTGAGATCAAGGTACCAACTGAGCCAGCCAGGCTCCCTTAGACAATATATATTCTTTTTAGAAACTCACAGGACGTTTACACAGATCATAAATCAAGTCCTAAAAAATATTTAAAAAATCAGGATCATACCTGATCATACCTCAGACTATGATGAAATTAAATTAGATGGAAATTAACGTATTAAAAAAAAACCCAGATAATTAAAGACATCTATCTCGGAAATTTTGAAATCACACTTCTAAGAAATTGATAGAAAAAAATCACAATGTATATTAGAAAATGCTTGGACCTGCCTGATAATGAAAATATTAAATATCAAAATATATGCAACATAGCTAAATTGGTATATAAAAGGCATTTTATACCTTTAAAGTGCTTAGAAATGCATCTAAGAAAAAGAGAAAGACTGAAAATTACCATGGCTAACATCCAACTTAAGAAGTTGTGGGAAAATAAAGAACAAAGATGCCTGGAGCTGGAGGCATGTTATCTTGTGGGGATATTTTGACACCTCCACCCACACTCATTCGAAGGAGAACAGATTTATCTCTTCAGCAAGTTTGGGAGAAAGAATTGAGTACCTTTGACCTACCTGCCTTTTGGAGCTCTGTTTTTCAGACCTTGCCACCTTCTGAGAGGGTGTGCTGTATTCAGTCTGTTCTCTCGCCATGTGTAGGCTTATTTGAGCAAGTGCCACCTCAGATAACGTGCTCGTCTGTTTAGGGCACTGCTCTTGACCAGAGCGTGTGACCTGTGATTCCTGCATGAAGTACAGGTGAACCAGAGACACGTTCTATCAATTCAATCAGCAGAAATGGTGACATTGCCATTTTCATCTGTCTCATGCCATCATTAGTCTTCTTTACTTTTTTCATTGGGCAAGTACTTCTGATATGCAAATTATGTGCAGGGAATTGTTTTAGATGCGGTGGGAGCACTTTGAGGCAAGGAGATGTTATAGCAAATACTCGGCACCCAGGAAGAGACAAGCGACAAGCACTCGGGGAATCAGAAAAGACTTGTTTACTTCACACTGGTGCCAGCCCAGCGGAGTCACCTCCAAAGGTTGAGCATCCGGCTCGGGTTTTACTGGTCTTTTGTACTGGTCTTATATATGTGCTTCTGGAATGGGTAGGGCTAGTACAGTCAAGCTTCTGGTTCCTGGCTACAGGCTGATACAAGAGGCAAGTGAGATTTGAAGAAGCCAAAAGCATGCAAGGGAAGTATCTAGCCTTGGACCTCTGGCTGCCCTTTTTTATCTGTTTTTTGATCATCTTTCCTTCTCATTCCCCCCTCTTGATCCTCAAGCTGTTTTAGCAGACTTAGAGAAAATCAGTTTGTTGGGGCAGGGAACCCTTTGCTGCCAGGGGGAGGGACGAAGACCAATCTGGCTTCTTCCTGCTGGGCAGGAACATCGGAGGGAGGAATGTGACAGGGTTCTTGACAGTTAGGGTTCTTCGCCATCCAAAGGAGAGCAGCGACAACTAGAATGGCCCAATTGGAGCATCACCTGGAGTTTTATAGCTTCTAGGGGAGAGGAAACAAACCTGGTTGGCATATTAAGAATACAAGGACCAAACAGGAGGGCTATGAAAAGCATTAGGAGAGGACCAGCTAAAGGGAGGAGCCAGGATGCCCGATTCCATATGCTGCTTCAAGAGTTCCACTGAGTCTGCTGATTTCTGCCTCTGTTTGTTGATTCATTCACTTACCCAGTGGTGTAAGGTTTAGGGTAGAACCAAGCACCTCCCCCCCCCCCCCCCCACACCTCCCCCAACTGTTGCCTTAGGGTTAGATCACCTATTTTTGTTTAGTTATCAATGGAGGCTCTCTTCTCCAAGAGTTTAACCCTAACTTTACTTAATTTTTTAAAAGCATTTAGTGTTTGTGCGGTGTTATAGTTTTGTTGAGTATAAGCAGTTTGTTTTATTTCGAGGTGTAAAACTTTTCCAAGAATTGGGAGTCCTATTAGAGAAAGAGTCAAGGCAGCCGTTTACCATATCTTACAGGCCGATACTGTTTGCTGAACTGTCCTTGACAAATTTTTTCAGTCAACATCCTTTGGGCCGTTTGATAAGTCTTATCCCTCCCTAAATGAAGGCTCTGATGCAGTGCTTTAATGATCTTTTAGCTCTGTGAGCTCGGCAATGGTAATTGCCCCTGCTCTGTTTGTAACCGTCCGAGTGCTGGAGACAATGTCCATCAGTCAGACCCCAGTTTATTTACTTGAGTGAGTAGGCGGGATTGAGTCTCCTTTAATAATTGATATATCGGGCGAGCTATTTTCTGAACCCTGGCATCCACAGCTTGCAGGAAGCCAAAAGCATGCAAGGGGAGTGTCTGGCCTCGGACATCTGGCTGCCCCTTTTTATCTGCTTTTTTTTTTTTTTTTTTTTACCAGCTTTCCTTCTCAGGGACACTCCTTTCCATTTGCTTTGCACTGTTGGTTAGCCTTAGCCTGAAGGGTGGGCTCATGACAGGTGGAGCTCACCATTTAGCAAGCCACTCTCTCTACCAGAGGAGGAGTTCTGATTTCAACGGTCACATAAATGGAAACCTGTAAAGAGAATGAATGGGTGTGGTATGATGCAATGTTGGTACTTCGTATGCCGACTTTTCTCCACGCAAGAAAATGAAAAATTTTTTTTCTTTATGTTGCAATCACATCTTATATATTTAGGGGGCCCACATTAATGAATACCCTCTCCATTTAGGATTTTAGAAAATTCAAGATGATTCATGGAAATGGTCCCTGGAAAGGCAGGTTTTAGGCAACAGGCTTGAACAATGGAAACTTGAGCCAGGCAAAGGGCCCATAGTGACTGCTGAGCTGAATACAAACAGACTCATTAAGTGACCCACCTCCAAATAGCCATAGGCCTTCACTGACCAATGGGCTACTTACAACCAGGCACAGTTACCGGAAAAGGGAACATTCCATAGGTTCCCATACCTCCGCACCCTACCCTGTAACTGAGGCCCCTCACCACCGCAAATATGGTCTTTCCTTTCCTGTCCTGCCCGCTGCTCCCTTGCAGTGTATTCAATACACTTCTAGCTCTTTTGTTCTGCCTTGGGTGAATTCTTTTACTGCCTGCACCACCGGCCCCCACCCAACTGGGATGCCCCACATTTAGTGGTCCCATATCTGATTGGAGCATCCCCACAATGCCCTTATCTGCGGTATGTTGAGAGGGCTGGAAAGGGGATACCCACATGTAAGTGGAATATGTAAGTCTCTCTTCATTATATTCTTCATTCTTCATATTTTTGGTCTTTCCAGGCATTTATTTATTTATTTAGATCTTTTAATTAAAAAAATTTTAATTCCCATATAGTCAACATACAGTGTTATATTAATTTCAGGCGTACAAGATAGTGATTCGACAACTCTATACATTACTCAGTGCTCATCAAAGTAAGTATACTCTTAAACCCCTTCACCTGTCTCACCCATCCCCTCCGCTTACCTTCCCTCTGGTAACCATCTGTTTGTTTCTATCGTTAAAAGTCTGCTTTTTGGTTTGTCTCTCCTTTTTTTTTTTTTCCTTTGTTCATTTGTTTTGTTTCTTAAATTCCACATATGAGTGAAATCACACGGTACTTGTCTTTCTCTGACTTTGCTTAGCATTATACTCTCTAGATCCATCTGTGTTGTTGCAAATGGCAAGATCTCATTCTTTTTTATGGCTGAATAATATCCCATTGTGTATGCATATCACATCTTTTTGATCTGTTCATCTCTTGTTGGACACTTGGGATGCTTCCATAACTGGACTATTGTAAATAATGCTGCAATAAACAGAGGGGTGCATGTATCCCTTTGAACCAGTATTTTCATATTCCTTGGGTAAATACCCAGTAGTGTGATTACTAGATCATATAGTAATTCTACTTTTAACTTTTTGAGAAACTTCCATACTGTTTTCCACAGTGGCTGCACCAGTTTGCATTCCCACCAGCAGTGCACGGAGAATCCCCGTCCCTTTTTCTCCACATCCTCGCCAACCCTTGTTGTTTCTTCTGTTTTTGATTTTAGCCATTCTGACAGGTATGAGGTGATATCTGATTGTGGTTTTGATTTGCATTTCCTTGATGATGAGTGATGTTGAGAATCTTTTCATGTGTCTATTGGCCAGTTGTATGTCTTCTTTGGAGAAATGTCTGTCTATGTCTTCTGCCCATTTTTAAATTGGATTATTTGGGAGTTTCTTTGGTGTTGAGTTGTAGAAGTTCTTTATATATTTTGGGTACTAACACTTTATCAGATATGTCATTTGCAAATATCTTCTCCCATTCAGTAGGCTATCTTTTAGTTTTCTGGATTGTTTCCTTTGATGTGCATATTTATTTATTTATTTATTTATTTAAATTCAAGTTATGTAACATACAGTGTAGTATTGGTTTCAGGAGTAGAACGCAGTGATTCATCACTTACGTATAAGACCCAGTGCAAAGGGTGCCTGGGTGGCTCAGTCAATTGAGTATCCAACGGCTCAGGCCATGATCTCGCGGTTTGTGAGTTCGAGCCCCACGTCGGTCTCTGTGCTGACAGCTCAGAGCCTGGACCCTGCTTCAGATTCTGTGTCTCCCCCTCTCTCTGCCCCTCCCATGCTCATGCTCATACTCTGTCTCTTGATAATAAATAAATGTTAAAAAAAACCAAACAAACCCAGTGCTCATCCCAACAAGTACCCTCCTTAATGCCCATCACCCAGTTAGCCCATCCACCCCATCCACCTTCCTTCCAGGAACTTCAGTTTGTTCTCTTTATTTAAGAGTCTTTTTGAGGAGGGCACCAGTTGGGATGAGCACTGGGTGTTGTATGGAAACCAATTTGACAATAAATTTCATTAAAAAAAAAGTCTTTTATGGTATAGCCACTTTGGCAAACATTATGGGGGTTCCTCAGAAAATTAAAAATAGAACTACCCTGTGCATATTTTATTTGATGTGGTCTCAATAGTTTATTTTTGTTTTTGTTTCCTTTGCCTCAGGAGACATATCTAGAAAAATGTTGCTATGGTTGATGTCAGAGAAATTACTGTGCTCTCTTCTAGGATTTTTATGGTTTTGATTCTTACATTTAAGTCCTTAATCCATTTTGAGTTTATTTTTGTGTATGGTATGGGAAAGTGGTCTAATTTCATTCTTCTGCGTGTTGCTGTTCAGTTTTCCCAAAACCATTTGTTGAGGCTGTCTTTTTCCCATTGCATAGTCTTGCCTCCTTAGTCAAAGATTAATTGACCATATAATTGTGGTTTATTTCTGGGCTCTCTATTCTGTTTCATTGACCTATGTGTCTATTTTTGCGCCAGCATTATACTCTTTTGATTACTACAGCTTTGTAGTATAATTTGGAATCTGGAATTGTGATACCTCCAGCTTTCTTTTTTTTTTCTTTTTCGAGATTGCTTTGGCTATTTTGGGTCTTTTGGGTACCATACAAATTTTAGGATTGTTTGTTCTAGTTCTGTGAAAAATACTGTTGGTATTTTCATAAGGATTGCTTTGAATCTCTAGATTGCTTTGGGCAGTATGTGTTCTTTCCAGACTGTTAAATGTTTTGCCCTTTTTTTCTGTGATTAGCAGAAGAAGTATCTCCCAAGTGCCTCACAAACTCTATGGTAGTCCCAGATGTGCTTGGATGATGTTTCATTCTTTTTCTATTAACAGTCTTTCTTCATGCATGTTTAAGACATCCCTCATGGGGTGTCTGGGTGGCTCAGTTGGTTGAGTGCTGACTTCGGCTCAGGTCATGATCTCACAGTCCTTGGGTTCGAGCCCTGCGTCGGACTCTGTGTTGACAGCTCAGAGCTTGGAGGCTGTTTCAGATTCTGTGTCTCCCTCTCTCTGTGACCCTCCCCCGTTCATACTGTGTCTCAAAAATAAATAGACACTAAAAAAAAATTAAAAAAAAAAGACATCCCTTATTTGGTAAGGTGGAATCATGATATGTGGGAGTAGAGATTCAGCATCTACTTTCTCTACCAGAGAAGTATTTTTCTTCATCTAGCATATTTTTATGATATCCATTTGGGATATAGTTCGATGGTTACAACTTGGGTTCTTTTCCTTTTCTGCACTTGTGGGATAAGATGTATGAGATCTGGTGTGAGATATACATATATATATGTGTGTGTGTGTATATATACACACACACACACACACACATCTATATATATATATATATATATATACATATGTATATATATATACATATATATACATAGATATATATATGTATATATATATACATATGTATATATATATATATATATATATATATATATATATATATATAGTATATTGGGAAGGGCATGTTTTAAATTTTTTTTTTTTTTTCAACGTTTTTTATTTATTTTTGGGACAGAGAGAGACAGAGCATGAACGGGGGAGGGGCAGAGAGAGAGGGAGACACAGAATCGGAAACAGGCTCCAGGCTCCGAGCCATCAGCCCAGAGCCCGACGCGGGGCTCGAACTCATGGACCGCGAGATCGTGACCTGGCTGAAGTCGGACGCTTAACCGACTGCGCCACCCAGGCGCCCCGGGAAGGGCATGTTTTATAAGCAGCAACCCTGCCATCAGGATGTTATAAGAGCCTATAGTCCTCTGGGCATTTTTTTAGTGTTAATTGGCAAGTGTATTGGTCTGCTCAGGCTGCCATAATGGAATACCACAGAATAGGTATCTTAAACAACAAAAATGTATTTTCTCATAGTCCTGGAGGCTGGAAGTCCAAGGTCAAGGTGCTGGTAGTCTTGGTCTCTGGTGAGGCCATTCCCCCCACTCCCCCCCCTTGTATAGAGCCATCTTATTACTGTGAATTTCCCACGTGACCTTTCCTTTGTATGCATACTCTTGGTATCTCTTTTTCTAAGGACACAAGTCATATTGGATTAGGTCTCTCCCTGATGACCTCATTTAATAACCTTAATTACCTCCATAAATGTCCTATCTCTAAATATTGTCACACTGAGGATTCGAGCTTCGACTTATGAATTTTGGTCCATAACAGTATATAATAAGCTGTGTGGAGTCCATGAGAAGGAAGGACCACTAGATAAGATTCCTGGAGAAAATCCTGGAAGTCTGACTCTTCCTTATCTCTTGGCTCCCCAGTGCCTCTGGGTTTCAGGTGTACCTTGGAGATATTGTAGGTTTGGTTCCAGACCACTGTAATAAAGCAAATGTTGCAATACAGCGAGTCAAAGTTTTTGGTTTCCCAGTGCATATAAAAGTTACATCATACTGTAGTCTCTTAAGTGTGCAATAGCATTATGTCTAGAAAACGATGTGATTACCTTAATTAAAAATACTTTGTTGCTGGGGTGCCTGGGTGGCTCAGTCAGTTGAGTGTCCGACTTTGGCTCAGGTAATGACCTCACGGTTCATAAGTTTGAGCCCTGCATTGGGCTTGCTGCTGTCAGCACAGAATCTGCTTTGAATCCTCTGTCCCCGCTCTCTGCCCCTTCCTCGATCACACTCTCTTTCTCTGAAAAATAAATAAATATTAAAAAAATACTTTGTTGCTAAAAAATGCTAACCAGCGAGTCACAGATCACCATAACAAATATAATAATGAAAAAGCTTGAAATGTTTCGAGAATTACTGAAATGTGACACAGAGACATGAAGTGAGCAAGTTCTGTTGGAAAATGGCACCACTAGATTTATTCGAGGCCAGGTTGCCACAAGCCTTCAAATTCCTAAAACATACAGTATCTGCAAGGTGCAATAAAGTGAAACACAATAAAATGAAGAGGCATGCCTGTATTGGTTTCTGTGTTGGGAAGGATTAGGAATGAATGAAGGGCTTGGAAAAGATGTTGCCATGGAGATGGGCTTAATCTATATAAACATTGGAGACTTCTGGTTTCTGTCAAAGAGTGAAGCAACATGTGTTGTTGGCTTCCTCACAAAAAAAACAATCTGGGAGAAACCAAAGAAACAAGAGGGAAGCATGGTTTCCAGAACCGAATGATAATGACGATGAAACCAAAAAACAAAGCATAAGAAACTCCAAGGAGACAGAAGGTGGTCTTTTTTAACTGGGTGGATAGTGGCCACTTAGTCCCTGGCAGCAAGAGGAAGCATTGGGGGACTAGATTGCTTTTCATCTGCAATGCCTTGAACCAATCCTGGCCTGCCCTCTCATCACAGAAATAAGTAGAAACAGTCCAACCATGAAATATCAGGGCCGTGCAAAACTCTGGACTGAGTGAGGAACTGATGGAAACAGGTGTGAAGCGGCCAGCCACACACAAGCCTTCACACCCTCACGGCTCCCCTGCAAACCGCCAAGGCCCAGGGGAGCCACCTCCAGGTGGCCACCTCCATCAGACCAGAGGTGTTGCCTGACAGAGGAGCCACAGCTGGAAGTGATGACAAGGCCTTGTCGTAGTTGTTCCTCGTCACCCGGGCTCTCAACTCTATCCACTTCGTAGATCAGAGGTCAACTAACTTTTTTGAGAAAGGAAGAGAGAGAGAGCACAAGCAGGGGAGGGGCAGAGAGAGAGGGAGACACAGAATCCGAAGACAGCTTCCAGGCTCTGAGCTGTCTGCTCAGAGCCCAATGCGGGGCTCAAACTCACGAACCGTGAGATCATGACCTGAGCTGAAGTCAGACGCTTAACCCACTGAGCCACCCAGGTGCCCCCCAACTAGTGCCAGATAGTAAATATTTTAGGCTTTGTGAGCCATCTGGTCTCTCTGCAACTACTTAACTTTGTCCCTGTCGTGCTAACACGGCCATAAATAATATGTAAACAAATGGAAATTTCTGCACTTTAATAAACTGTATTTATAAAAACAGGCAATGGGTCCAATTTGGCCCATGGGCCATAATTTTCAGACTATTCTTACACTAATCAGATTGATGCAGACTAATACATGGCCTTTGGCTCCTTGCCAACAGGCATTACCAAAACCAGCATTTGGTGTCTCCAAGGGTACATGAATTCACAGGCACGCAACAGACAAAAAGGAATGAAATTTCTATTAAAAAAAAAAAAAGACAAAACAGACACCTACCAACTGAGTTACTGAGAGAACAGAATTTAAATATGCAAAATAAGAATATTCAAGGAGATCAGGGAAGATACTAGAAAAATAAAAAAGAATGGGAAGTCAAGCGTGAACCCAACAGGAAGTGTTGGTATGCAAAATGTAATAATTAAAACACAATAAACTGTAGCATGGATATAAATGAGAATCTTACTAGTGAGTTGGAACATCACGTTGCGGACTCTGTAGAATGTAACAGGAAAGAAGGATAAGATAAAACCTCTTTTAAAAAACCAAACAGCTAAGAGATACAGAAGAGTTCCAGTAGGAAAGAAAAAAAAATGGAGAGGTCATATTCGAGGAAATAATAGAGACACATTTCCCAGAATTAGAAAAAGAAAAGTCTCTAATTGAAAAGGCTTATAGGGGCACCTGGGTGGCTTAGTTGGTTAAGTGTCCAACTTCGGCTCAGGTCATAATCTCACCACTTGTGAGTTCGAGCCTGGCATCACGCTCTGTGCTTACAGCTTAGAGCCTGGAGTGTGCTTCAGATTCTGTGTCTCCCTCTCTCTCTGCCCCTCCCCCTGCTCATGCTCTGTCTCTCTCTCTCTTTCAAAAATAAATAAACAAGAAAAAGATTACAAAAAGAAAAGGCTTAAAACAGAAGAGAAAACTGAAGCTTTATCTGTATGAAACATCTCATGAAAAGGAAGTCTCCAAAGAGATGATGGTTTTCAAATGTAAAAGACATAAACAAAACTGTAAAGAAGAAAATGTAGGAGGGGTGCCTGGGTGGCTCAGTCAGTTGAGCATCTAATTCTTGATCTCAGCTTCTGTCTTGATCTCAGGGTTGTGAGTTCAAGCCCTGTGTTGGACTCTGTGCTGGGTCTGAAGCCTTTAAAAAGAAAGAGAGAAAGAAAGAAAGAAAGAAAAGAAAAGAAAAGAAAATGTAGGAAAATGATTTTGTAATTTGGGATGGGTTCAAACTCATAAATTATAACTCCAAGAATTGATAAATTTGAGTTATCTCAAAACCAGGACTTTTTTTTTTTTTTTCCAACAAGGTACACCATGGACAAGTTTAATATACACATGACCAACTGGAAGAATGCTTTCGTAAGTACTTTTAAACCATTAGCAGAGTGCCTGGTTGGCTCAGTCAGTTAAGTGGCTGACTTCAGCTCAGGTCATGACCTCACGGTTCCTGACTTTGAGCCGCGCATTGGGCTCTGCATTGCTGGTGTGGAGCCTGCTTGGGATCCTCTCTCTCTCCTTCTTTCTCTGTCCCTCCCTCGTTCTCTCTTTGAAAATAAAGAAATAAACTTAAAAAAAAAAAACAAAACATTAGCAGCCTAACCCACCTGACAAATGAAATTCCCTTAAGGCTGCTGTTTCTTACTGTTTCAAAAGTTCTTAGCAACACTTTTATCTTTTGGTTTTTGACAAAACTATTGAACACCTACACGCATGGTAAGCCCTGGTCTCAGTTCTTTGTGGTTTGGAGTTGTGCTTTGGTCCTTGTCAAATTTCCTGGCCTAAAAAAAAAAAAACAAAAACAAACAAACAAAAAACCCCAAATTTCCTGGCCTAATCTCTGTTCTACTCACTTTCCTTCTTCGACGCTTCGTTCGCAAGGGCCGATTAGACAGGATTCACTTACTGATTGATCCTGCCTAGGAATACTGAACCAGCAAATTCTCGCGCCTTACTACACACGGCATGATATACACATCCACAACACTGCATCTCACAGGAGCTTATTGGACATGCAAAACATTGAGCTCCGCTTCGGATCAAGCAAATGCGAATCTACAGTTTTTAACAAGATCTTCAGGTAACTTGCCATGATATTCAAGTTTGAGAAGCACCGTGACAGGTTTGGCCGAAGCCCTGACATCGCACACAGCACAACCACACCTTTTATCCTTGGAGCAACTCAGAAACGGAGCGACTTGCACGAAGTTACCGATCTAGTTTGTGGCCGGGCCGCTGACTGGAACCCAGAACCTCTGATTCTCACTGAAGGCTTCTTTCTACACCACAGAGTAGTCTGGCATTTCCAGGTTTCACAGGGGTCATCCCTGGTCAGGTTTTCCCCCCCTCTCTAATCTATGTCAGTTTGCGGTCAGCCTCAGCTGCTCCTGTCAGCTGTTCTTTCTGAGTCCGGTCTTGGTCCACATGCAGGAGACAGCTGTATGGTTCCCCTGCCAGTCGCCTTCGGGCACTGTGTGGTTGTGGTATGTTCTCATGCATGCGCAGAAGAGAGCGCGGTTGGGCTTTCTGTCAATATGCCATGCGACCCGGGCCCAGACTGCAAGTGTGCGTCACCTACGCCTTAGTGACATTTATGGCAACGAGGCTGCTTTTCCAAGTTTATAGAGTTGGCTCCTTCGTGACCTCCTTGGCACACTTGATGTAAGAGACTTTTGTTTCTCACTTCCTTAAAATATTATTCTGCGTGAAATGAAATTTGAGTTTTCCATTCCGTGAACCTGATTCTGCTCCAAAACGGGGACCCTTCTGGGTTGCAAGTTGGAAGTCCATTGCTGTGTGAGTTACTGAATTTTTCAAATGCCGACGTTACGCATTTTGTCTCCAGAGCCTTCATTGCTAATTTCTGTTATCTGGAATGTAATTTGCAAATAGCAAAAACCTTAATTCTTCTCCTGTGTGCGCCACAGACTTCTCTCTAAATTTTAAGATTTGCGTCTAAGGTGAAAATCAGTCGAGAGAGAGAGATGCCTGGGACCCAGGCTCCCAAAGTCTCCATTTCGTGACCAGCTGTCTATAACAGCTGCAGCTTCTCCCATGAGTTCCTAGAGGGTCAGGCCAAGAAAAGCAAGGCTCTTTGTTACTAGTCTTGGAGCCCAATCTCGACGTATTTTTTTGATGTGGGATATGCCACGATTTCTCCTGCCTGGTAGAGGAGGTAGAGTTTTGACTAAAAGTAGATTCGGTTCATCCCTCAGGGTCACACTCTAATATTGATCCTTAACATCTTCCCCCTTTGGCGGCATAAAGAAGCTTAGAAAGGAGTCAACGTACAAAAATCCGTCACATTTCTATTCGTTAACAATAAATGATCCAAAAAATTAAATAAAAATCCCATTTATCACAGTGCAAAAAATAATAAAATACTTAGGAATAAACTTAAGCAAGGAGGTGGAAGACTTGTTCACTGAAAACTATAAATCACTCATGACAAAATTGAAGAAAATGTAAATAGAAGGAGACACATCTATGGTTATGGATTGGAAGGCTTAATATTGTTCAAGTGTCCATCCTACTCAAAGTGATCTACAGATTCAATGTAATCCCTATAAAAGTCTTAATGGTAAATATATATATATATATATATATATATATATATATATATATATATTTTATAGAAATAGAAAAAAATTGAAAAAGTCATATGGGATCACAAAAGATCCCAGAATAGCTAAAACAATCTTGAGAAAGAGCAAAGCTGGAAGCATCACATGTTTTTCTTTCTCTTTCTTTTTTTCTTTCTTCCTTTCTTTCTTCTTTCTTTCTCTCTTTCTTTCTTTCAAGTTTATTTTGAGGGAGAGACAGAGAAAGTGTTGTCAGTGCAGAACCTGACTCAGGCCTCGAGCTCACGAACTGTGAGATCACGACCTGAGCCAAAATCAAGAGTTGGACACTTAACCCACCGAGTCACCCTGGCACCTCTTCACATTTCTTGATTTTAAAATGTATTAAAAAGCTACAGTAATCAAAACGGTATGCCCCTGGCATAAAAACAGTCACATAGACCAACGGAGCCTGTTAAAAAACAAACTTCAACTGAGTAAATTTGAATATTTAGTTGGCTTTGTTAAGTGATTCATGCATCAGGCAGCATCCCATCTAGCAATCAAAAAAGAGCTCCAAGGAGCTGTACAAAAAGGAAGGATTTTATAGGCAGAAACAGGGTGAGATAATTAGCAAAAGGAAAAAAGAAAGGATTATTTCAGGCAAGATTTCTTTCCCTTGGGGGAAGAGTAGTGGATCTTATCATGCAGATTCCCTCATCTTCCTTGCTGGGGCGGGGTGGATGGAGAGGGCCCATGTAACAGATTACCTCTTTGGTGCTGACCAGAAACTTCCTGACTGATCAGTTAAGACTACATTTCTGGGGGATGTTGAAACTGCAGTTAGTTTAGATATCAAGCCCCAGTTTGGTAACTTGGTCTAAGTGACCCCATTTTGGGCCTGTGGCTCTTTTCTTTTTAACATACAAATAGAAAGCCCAGAAATGGACCCATGCATTCACACTCAACTGGTATCTGATGAGGGAGCTAAGAACACACCATGGGGAAAGGACAGTCTCTTCAGCTAATGATGTTGAGAAAACTGGATATCTATGCGAAAAAGAATGAAACTGGGCTCACACCATACACAAAAATGAGCTCAAAATGGATTAAAGGTTTAAACATAAGACAAAAATAAACATAAGACTTAAAATTGTAAAACTGCTAGGAGAAAACATAGAGGAAAAACTTCATGATGTGGGATTGGCCATGATTTCATGAATGTGACACTAAAGGCACAGACAACAAAAACAAAAATAAACAAGCGGACCAACATCTAACTTAAGAAGCTTCTGCATAGTGGAAGACAAAATCAAGAGTGAAAAGACAACAGGATGGGAGAAAAATTTGCAAACCATATATGTAATAAGAGGTTATTTCCAAAAAAATATATGGAACTCCTACAAGTCAGAAAAGAGCCCCCCAAGCAACTGATTAAAGTAGGCAAAAGACTTGAATAAACATTTCTCCAAAGAAGACATAAAAAAAGGGCAATAGGTATATGAAAAGGTGCTCACCATTATTAATCACCAGGGAAATGCAACTCAAAAACATAATGAGATATCATCTTACCCCTTGTCAGAATGGATATAAAAAAACAAAAGACAACAAGTGTTGGCAACAATGTGAAAATGCTGGGACCTGGGTACACCATTGATGGGATGTAAAATGGTGCAGCCATTATGGAAAATTGTATGGAGATCCCTCAGAAAATTAAAAAATATTCCACTTCTGGATATATACCCAAAATATTTGAAATCAGGATTTTGAAAAGATTGCTGCACTTTGGTGGGGTTCAAGGCAAGCTTCCCCAGAATGTGCCACTTTGGCATGTCAATTATTTTTAGCTGAAGACACTCAAGGTCCAATAGGCTCAAAAAGAACTTTTTATCTCCTCCTAAATTGCCTAAAAGAATTTAGATAGGGAGGCTGTTCCAGGAAGAGAGCTATTCCCAAAGATAATCTTCTATTAAAAAATTTTTTTTAATGTTTTTATTTATTTTTGGGAGAGAGAGAGAGAGAGCATGAACACAAAAGAGCATGAGCAGGGGAGGGGCAGAGAGAGAGTGAGACACAGAGTCTGAAGCAGGCTCTCTGAGCTGTTAGCATAGAGCCTGATGCAGGGCTCGAGCCCATGAACTGTGAGATCATGACCTGAGCCAAAGACAGATGCGTAACGGACTGAGCCACCCAGGCACCACAGTTTTGTTTTGTTTTGTTTTTTTTAACATAAGAAGACTTCATGTGGCACGACAAACATTTCTTTACCAAATATTGGCTTTTCCCATTTTCTGTGAAGTGTCTTCCTTCCCTTTAAGGTCCCAGACCCCTCCCACCTTCTCTTTAGCTCAGGCAAACCTCAATTGCCTGACTATTGGAGAGCCTCTCCTGTCTTTGTGTGGCTTCAGTATGTATGGAATTAAATTTAGTTCATTTCTGTTAGTCCATCTTGTGCCAATTTAATTATCAGGCCAGGCAAAGAACCTAGAAGAGGAGAGGAAAAGTTTTCCTATAACACACTTCTGTTCATTGTAGCACTATTCACAATAGCCAAAATATGGGAACAACCCAATGTCCACCGATGTATAAATGGATAAAGAAAATGGCGCCATATACATCCAATGGAATGTTATTCAGCCCTAAAAATGAAGGAAATCCTGCCACACATGACAACATGGATGAACTTGGAGTACATGATGGAAAAGCCAGTTACAGAAGGACAAATAGTGCATGATTCCAACCTATATGAGAAATCTAAAATAGATTAATAGAAACAGAGAGTAGGATGGTGGTTGCCAGAGGCTGGGCGAAGTTGCTCTTCAAAGATCTAAAGTCTGCGTTCTGTAAGATAAATAAGTCCTCCAGATCTGCTGTACAATGCTGTGCTTATAGATTACAATCCTGTATTGTAGACTTTAAATTTGTTAAGAGGGAAGGTCTAATATGAAGTGTTCTTGCTATAATAAAAACAAATTACTCTTGAAGTAATGTAATTTGGCACAACAATTGCATTAATTATTCACTAATATTATTGTCTATCAGTCTGCCTTCGTTTTCTGAGATTTTATCTTGATGGGCCCAATATATTCTTTTAGGGGTACTTTTTAACTCAGGTAGTTCCTATAAACAGTGTTTGGTAATAAAAATTAATATAAAATTTTTAGAGGGCAATTTTCATTTTTAGAAAAGTTCATGTGTTCCAAGACTAACTAGTTTTAATTCTAGAAAAGTTCATATTTTCCAAGACTAGCTAGTTTTAATTCTAGACATTCTAAATTTGTCCCCGAAAAACAAACTACTCTATGCACAAAGTTACTCTAAAAAATGAAAAGGATTTCAAAATTAAGTATTGTATACCTTTGGAGTTTTCATTTTATGGTTTGCTCAATTCTTCCCTTGGTTTAGTATGTATACATTTCAATGTATTAATGGTTGCAAGCTCCGTTTTCAATAATTGCTATTTTCTAAATCTTAAAACGTGGAGCTATTTGGCACTATCTGTTAACAGCTTGGTTGAATATTGCTGATTAATTTTGAACCAAACGCAACCAAAATTTAAAGGTTCTCAAACAGTATAAAATCAAACTGGCTACAGAAACAAAGATAATAATTCCACTGAATTTTGTTATATTCACTATTAGCTCATGATGAAAACAATGGAATTTCGGTAACTCTCCCTGGGTATATATTTTAATTAAGAAGAATGCAACCTTGAAAAAAAATTGTAGTTTTTTTGTTTGTTGAAATGTTTAAGAAGTAACACTGAACTCAGAAAGATGCATTCTTGGAAAATCTGATTAAAGTACATGCGTGTATATGAAAAGTATTCTATTTATGTTAGTTGTCAATATTTAGATAACAGGTTATTTTAATGGACATGGGCATAATATATTTTACATTTTTATTATTTTTTTCCAAAAAATGTTTATTTTTGAGAAAGAGAGACAGAGAGCAAGCAGGGGAGGGGTAGATAGAAAGGGAGACACAGAATCTGGAGCAGGCCCCAGGCTCTGAGCTGTCAGCACAGAGCTGGACACAGGGCTGGAACCCACGAACCGTGAGATCATGACCTGAGCTGAAGTCGGATGCTTAACCGACTGAGCCACCCAGGCACTCCTAAAATTACTTTTTGCATATGAATTTTCAGATGGAAACATTTTGTGTTTAAAGTTTGCTTATAAAAAATAAATATTTCAAAAACACTTGAAGATTAAAGAAAAAAAAAAGCAGAAGCATGGAAAGAATCCAAGGGTCCAAGGGAAAACACACCAGGGAGAAGAAAAAGAATTTGCCTATAAGACCTAAAGCCACAGGCCTTCAGTGAAGAGGCGGTCATGCCTCTCTGCCCTATACCAATAGGTAATGTGGGAATTACAATAGGGGAAGGACAACCAGCAGTAGGAGATTTCAAGTTTCTCTTACTGCACCATATATATGTATGTATATATTTCAGTATATGTATATCTCAGCCATGTATATGTGAAAGAGGATTCCGAAGATTCATAAACATTTGAACTGGTTCACTTATCACATCTAAAGCACCAAAACACTTTGGATCTAAAAGATCCTGAATTTGAAATATGTCATAGAGTACAATGTGCGCAAGTGACCCCCTGGTATAGTGCAATTCATTGGACTTGTTAATTACTCCTCCTCTGACCGGAGAGGGTAAATTGTCTGGGGGTTTTGTGTGTGTGTGTGTGTGTGTGTGTGTGTGGAGGGGTGGTGGGGGAGAGGTGGGTGGCAGGTGACGTGTGTCTTGCACTCCCCCTGGTGGTTAGAGTGTGTTACTAATGAAGCTTAATGCTCAACTTTAACCCCAAGAAGATGAAGAACATCCTTATGGTATTTATGAAAACAAACAAAAACGTGATTAGGTATTAAAAAGGCAGAGCATAGGGGTGCCTGGGTGGCTCAGTCGGTTGAACGTCCGACTTCAGCTCAGGTCATGATCTCGCGGTCTGTGAGTTCGAGCCCCGCGTCGGGCTCTGTGCTGACCGCTCGGACGGAGCCTGGAGCCGGCTTTGGATTCTGTGTCTTCCTCTCTCTCTGCCCCTCCCCCACTCATGTTCTGTCTCTCTCTCTCTGTCAAAAATAAGCAAACAGTAAAAAAAAAAAAAAAAAAGGCAGAGCATAAAATTTCTATCAGTCAGGGCTAAACCTGGTAAATTACTAAATTCAAAGAATGGATTTTTGTGGATTTTCAGTTTGCTACTAAGATGGGTTTATTATTGAGTCTTTTTGTTGTTGTTGTTTGATTATATTAAAACACTAGGGGTTACATTTCTAAATATAACAGTATCCAGAGAATTTTTCTTGTATTTGCTAATCACTTTCAAACTCCTAAGGCATTCATGAGCACTCCTTTTGCAAGAATTTTAATATCTTACTCTTCTTTAAAAAAATTTTTTTTAACGTTTATTCATTTTGAGGGAGAGAGAGAGAGAGAGAGAGAGAGAGAGAGAGAGAGAGATGGACAGTGTGAGCAGAAGAGGGGCAGAGAGTGAGACACAGAATCTGAAGCAGGCTCCAGGTTCCGAACTCTCAGCACAGAGTCCGACGCGGGGCTCGAACTCACAGACCACGAGATCATGACCTGAGCGAAGCTGGACGCTCAACCGACTGAGCCACCCAGCGCCCCCTAATATCTTACTCTTCTTTGTCTCTGTTTTATGTAGGGCAGTATGGAGCATGTACAACAGTGCTCTAGTTTCTTCACTTTACTCAGAGAACAGTTGTGTGAATTGGATGGGATGTGAGAGTTCTTATAAAGTTGTCTCAGATATTCAAATATACTATGTCGGAATTGTGTCTGACTTATGTGCCTTAGGGGTCCCAGATGGAGACTAGGATATGTGACATGCTGGTGGGCAAAGAAATTCTGAGTCAATTTATATCAGAATATTGGCTGGAGATGGTGGGCACGTGTGGGTAGCATCATGGTGGTGAAGATAACAGGGCATCTGTTTCAGATACTGATTACCTACCCACGTCACGTGGATTCATTTTTAAATCTTATAAGCAGAGGGGCCATATGAAGAAGGTGAAGGGCTCTTTGAGATACAGGGCATAAGCCATGTTACATCTGTGCCCAGGTAGTGAAGCAGGATAATGGGGATTCTCCTAACTTCTACTTGGGATATGGCTTCGTGTCCCTATAGCAGATACATCAGAGCACAGAGCAGCATATCCAGCATCTCAGTAGTCTGCTGTTTTGGGATCATGGAAAGACACCAAAAGCTTCTTCGTCACTTACATCCACTTTCTTACAGAGGGAATAGTCTGCAGTGACAATGAGAAAGTTGTGCTTTCGAGCCTCTTCAAAAAAGGCGTAAATCAGCAAAGGGCAGCCAGAACCAGATAGTATTAGGTGGAAGTTCATACCTACACATGAAACATCTCTTGGGGAGTCCAAGAAACACTTTGTAGTAATTGCATAGGAGAGTGAGAGTTTATGGTATGTGTCTGGGTGAGAAAGGCAAGTGCCAGTGACATTTGGAATTTTATTGTGACCTGCTTTGTGTCCACAGACTGGCGAGGTCAAGAGGAAATTGGGTCCCATCTCCTACATGTGATACTGCCTGAAAGAGAAAGGGTAGAAAAACTAGTGGAAACCCTTTTTATGGACACTTTGTCTATAGTTCGTGCATATTGCATTTCAGGCAAAAAAAACCCCCCATTTTCTACAAGGCTCTTTGTCTAATATCCTGAGAGTATGGTATCACCATGGCCAACTCTGTCTAAGAATAATGGTTGTTAACAAAACATAAAATAATACAAAGGTTTTTTTTTTTTTTTAAAGCTGTGAAAGTGTAGGACAAAGAGAATGGTCATAAGTGATAATGATTATAATGGTGACCACTGTTTGAGAGTACTTCTACAATAAATGTTCTTTTATAGGTTTATTTATTTTTGAAAGAGAGAGAGAGCGAGCATGAATAGGGGAGATGCAGAGAGAGAGGGGGACAGAGGATCCGCACTAACAGCGGTGAGCCCGATGCGGGGCTTGAACTCATGAACCATGAGATCATGACTTGAGCCTAGGTCAGAGGCTCAACTGACTGAGCCACCCAGGCACCTCTGTGGACTGTACAATTTAACTAAGGCTTTTTTTCCTTCCCTTCCCTTCCTTTTTTTAAATGTTTATTTAGTTTGAGAGAGGGAGAGAGAGAATCCCCAGCAGGCTTCTTGCCAACAGAGCAGAAATCCACGCAGGGCTTGATCCCATGAACCATGAGATCATGACCTGATCCAAAATCAAGAGTCAGATATTTAACTGACTGAGTCACCCAGGCAGTCCTTTTCTGTTTTTTTTTCTTTTTTCTTTTAGAGTCAGAAAAAGGCAAGAGATATTTAGATCGCAAACGATTTAAGTGACTGAGAAAAGAACTAATAAATCTGACTTTTAACACAACAGCTGGGAGCTCTGATTTGAAAATCTTCCTTATTGTATGTGTGTGTGTGTGTATATATATATATATATATATATATATATATACACATATACTTCATTCATCAGTCAATGGGCATTTGGGCTTTTCCATAATTTGGCTATTGTTGATGATCCGCTAACCTTCTTGAAAGTGTTCACTATGTTTATATTTTCTTTATGTATGCACACTATTTCACCTGCTTTATTTTGGCTTTTACCCCCCAAATTCCATTAAACATTTTACCAAAGTTATTCATGACCTGCCCTTCTTATGTTCCTTTTCTCGGCCAACATCTCTACCTTTCACTTGGGTTTTCTTTTTCAGTGACTTTTTTTTTTTATTGAAATGTAATTGATACACAAATTAGTTTTAAGAGTACATCATAGTGATTCAATGTTTTTATACATTGTGAAATGATCCTCATGACAAGTCTAGTTACCATCTGCCACTGAGCAACATGGAAGGCTTCATGAACTTGGATGTCACCCTCGTGCAGGGGCCACGCAGATCCTCTTTGCATTGTTCCAGTTTTAACATATGTACTGTATGGGCACCTGGGTGACTCCATCGGTTGAGCATCTGACTTTGGCTCAGGTCATGATCTAATGGTGTGTGAGTCTGAGTCCCGCATCGGTCTCTGTGCTGACAGCTCGGAGCCCGGAGCCTGCTTCGGATTCTGTGTCTCCCTCTCTCTCTGCCCCTCCCCACTCATGCTCTGTCTGTCTGTCTCTCTCAAAAATGAAATAAACATTAAACATTTTTTTAAAAAAGTATATGTGCTGCCAAAGAGAGCACTCACTCAGGTTTATAGACACAGGCTTGATGGCATCCTGAGTCTTCCCTCTTTTTTCCTCACTTCTCGTACCACATGAGATCTAGGTAAATAAAAGAAGTGGAAACTGAATCTCTTGAAATTTTCAAGCATGCCTAACAAGAGGTTAAAATGCTCTAACTTTAAATGTCTTATGACAAACAGTGATACTTTATTACCTATTATTTCATGTAGAGATGGAGACAGCAAGTCTCAGGTAAGTTGTGACATGGTCAAAATCACCTGGAAAATAAACTGACTTAGTCAAGACTAGAGTTGGAAACCTCTGGGTCCTACTTAGGTAATGTTTCATGGTTTAAAGCTATGAATGTACAAGGGTTTATGGATTCAATTTTTTTTTTCTAGATGTAAGAAGAACTTTTTTCAGTTCGGTATGGTCATTGTTCATCCTGTTGACACAGTCTCACGTTTCTGGAATGCCAACATGGCACAGTACTCATGCAGAATGAATGTGTTGAAGATAAGAAATGTGTGATGTACTAAGCACTAATGTCAGGTTATCCTTAGTATCAAGGACATGATTCTGTTTATTGTCTCTCTCAACGCTTCTTTCACCTTTTCATTTCTCAAACTATAAATAAAAGGATTCAGGAGAGGGGTCACCACTGTAATGAGGACAGCAGCTACCTTGTCAAAATTCAGGGAATAGTTCTGATTGGGTCTCACATACACAAAGATATTGCTCCCGTAAGCAATGGAAATGACCGTGATGTGAGAGGCACAGGTAGAAAAAGCTTTTTGACGGCCTTGGGCCGAGGGGATGCGCAGGATGGTGGAGATGATGTAGGTATAGGATGCAGTAGTGAATGTCAGGGAGCTCAGGATGACAAGGGCAGATAGGAGAAAGTTGATCTGCTCAATGAGGTGAGTATCTACACAGGCCACCTGCAGAAGAGGGGCAATGTCACAGAAAAAATGCTTGATCTCTTTTCCACAGTAAGGTAGCCTTGTCACTACAATGGTTGGTACCAACACAGACAGGAAGGCTCCTACCCAGCAGCTCAGAACCAGCAGGAGGCAGGTCCTGCTGTTCATGATGATGGTATAGCACAGGGGGTTACAGATGGCCACGTAGCGGTCAAAGGACATCACTGCTAGGAGGATAAACTCCACTGTCCCCAGAAAGAAGTAGAAATATGTTTGAGTGATACAGCCAGCAAAGGATATGGTTTTCTTCTCTCCTAGGAGGCAGGCTAGCAACTTTGGTGTAACGACAGTGGTGTATAAAATATCCAGAAAAGACAAATTACTGAGGAAAATGTACATTGGAGTTTGCAGGTGATTATCAGTCCATATTAGGAAGATGATGACAATGTTTCCTATTGCTGTTAATGTGTAAGTCAGCAAAAGAACCACAAAAAGGAGTATTCGAAGCTCCAGGAGAGTGGGAAAGGCGATCAGGGTGAATTCAGTCACTGTGCTCCAATTTCCCATGGGCATGGCTACACAGCAGGCAGGGTCTCCCTTAAGAAAGAAGAAAAGGAAGATCAGCTTGGGAGATAATTTTATAAATATCTGTTGAAAATGTGTTGTAGAGTCTGCCTTACATTGGGAGATGGGTCACGGGTTTAGCCCTTGATCAGAAAATCATTCTTGTGCATCTTAGGGAAAGTCAAAATACCATTTAGACACAACTTTTTCCATAAAATGAAGGGAGAAGACTGGATTAAAAAAACCTCTAAGCTTCCTTCCAGTAATGAAATTCTATTTAGTCTCATTAAATGAAACTTCTCTTCAGTGCAGCCAGCTTCATGTTCCCAGTTAAAAATATGCTATAAAGTACTGACTCACACTTTAGCTAGAACTATTTTTTCTGAAGTTTACAGTCACTGAGACAGAAATCCTTTAAAATACTTTCCAGTTTTTTCTATAACAAATTTTCTTTCACTTTGACAGTTGATAATGATGACCTGCCATGAGTAAGAGATAAAGATTGACTCTCCCTGCCTCCGATACTTGGTGATTTCCAGAGTCTCTCATTTTTGAAAGTCTTTTCCTTACACAAGTAGATTTATGGAAACAGACAAGAAATATCTGAAATGGACAATGGTTCAGGCTTCCTGCTAATCACTTTAGATGACACATCAGAAGGGAATACTGGATATTTTATCTTTAGGTTCTATCCTGTATCCAAAACCTACCTTCTACAAATTCTGTGAAGTATGTAATAATATATACATCAAATATCTGGCTGATTATTATTTTTTTATTGAAGTATAATGAATATACAATGTTATATCAGTTTCAGGTTTACAACACATTGGTTCAACAATCCTATATATTACTCAGTTTCACCATGATAAGTGTAGTTACTGTCACTATACGTTATTGCAGTATTATTGACCATATTCCCTATGCTGTACTTTTCATCCTCATGACTTATTTATTTTATGAGTGGAAGTTTGGTTCTCTTAATCCTATCTATCATCTCTCTCTCTCTCTCTCTCTCTCTCTATCTATTTATTTTTAGATCCCATATATAAGCGAAATCATATGGTTTTTGTCTTTGTCTGACTTATTTCTGGCTGATTATTTAAGAGGATGTTATACAATGTGATAAAACCAGAGAGGTACACATTATACACAGGATGGCAAAATGGAGGTAATTTAGCTTACTTCATTTACTTGATCAGTTGAAATCATCAAAGTGTACATCAAGATCATACAGTTGTTCTTTATCCCAGTATCTGAGATGTGTTCTTTGGCACAGTATCCCATTTCAGGTTAAAAGCACCCATTCTTTAAGTTCAATGCTTTCCTTGTCTAGATTTTACTTAGCTCTTCCTTAACAGATAGGTTAGAGCCGTTCCCCTCATTTTCCTTTTCCCACCTCCCCTCCTACCCCATCTCCGAGATAAAAAAGTTCTTATTTCATTTTTTGTTTGAAGTCTTTCCCATGACAAAAAAACCCTCACATTTTTTCCCAGTGCAAATAATTAGAGCATACAAATGCAAAAAAAAAAAAATTATAATCTGCAATCAAACCTGTTAGGGATACAATGACCAGATTTTGGCGAATGTATTTCCGGGCCGTTTCAAAATTACATCGTATACGTATATATCTAAAATAATTGATGCTGACATACTATTTTGTAGCTAGCTTTTCTTATTTTTCTTTTTTAATAATAATCATTCATCTTTTGGGGCACCTGAGTGGCTCAGCCGGTTGAGTGTCCAACTCTTGATTTCGGCTTAGGTCATGATCTCACTAGTCATGAGATTCAGCCCCACAACGGGCTCTGTGATGAATGTGGAGCCTGGTTGGGATTCTCTCTCTCTCTCTCTCTCTCTGTCTCTCTCTCTCTCTCTCTCAAAAAAAAATCATCTTTCCATGTCAATTACTAGAACTCTACAAAATCATTTTCTAAATGTTTATCTTTATTTTTGAGAGAGAGAGTGTGAGTGGGGTAGGGGCAGAGAGAGAGAGAGAGGGGGACAGAGGATCAGAAGCAAGCTCTGCGCTGACAGCAGAGAGCCCCATGTGGGGCTTGAACCCACGAACTGTGAGATCACGACCTGAGCTAAAGTCGGACACTCAACCTACTGAGCCACCCAGGTGCTCCTCTATAAAATCATTTTCTAAAATCAGATTTTTTCGAGGGACAATTGATACACAAAGACCTACTCATAGGGGTGCCTGGCTGGCCCAGTCAGAAGAGCATGTGACTCTTGATCCTCAGGGTTGGGAGACCGATCCCCACACTGAGTGTAAAGATCGCTTAGAAAGAAAATCCTAAAAACATAACAACCGCAAAGAACTGCACATATTTAATATGCATAATTTTATGAGTTTGGACATATACAAACACCCATAATATCATCACCACAATTAAGGTAACAGACACATCCAACACCTACCAGAGCTTCCTTCACACAACACATTTTTAAGGGTCGTGTAGTGTTTGATTCTATGGATGGGACTGTGAGATATTTAGCCATTTGCTTAGCTTTGGTAATTTAGGTGATCGGCATTTCATTCCCACATAGATAATGACTGAATAAATATTCTTGCACATAAATCTTTGTGCAGCTGTTTCTACTCCGTAGAATACCGTTATTTTCTAATAAGATACTTGTTCTATATCTATCATAATATTAAAGAATCCAAAAAAGATTTATTCCTATAATATTAGATTTTACCAGCTTACTGGAGTAGCAGGGCCTGTAAAATCACTTATAGATCTCTTTCCTGGGTTCTTTTTCTGAGGTAATCTCAGTACGTCACACCTAACTCTGGGTAGCTGATGCCTCAGCGAGGGTAAGCTGCTGTGCTCTCTCTTGCTCTTTTTTTCAAAGCCTCCTTTTGTGTTCTGGACTTCAGTATTCTTTATTTTTTTAATTTTAATTTTAATTTTTAAGTAATCTCAACACCCAGCGTGGGGCTTGAACTTCATACCCCGAGATCAAGAATCGCATGTTCCACTGACTGAGCCAGCCCAGTGTCCCTGGACGTCAGTATTCTTATCAGAAAAATTAAAATGTTGGACCATACATTTATAAGATCCATTCAGTGTCTTCAAGTCTTATTTCCAGTTACTTTTCAATTTCCTTCCCCACCTCAAAGATTCTAACTCATTCTCCAGTAAACAAGCTCTCGAATGATTCTATAAATTACCACACAGAAGTGGATAATTATGAATACCTATACCAACATTATAGCATGTGAAACCTTGAGTGAACTTTCTGTCGGAGGTACTGTGTTTTCTGTTTTGTGTGTGTGTTGTATTATTATTTCCATGAGGTTGTTCAACAGGCAAATGATAGTTCACACTTTCAGATTCAAGTGTTAGATAATTACAACATTCAAAATGAGCTACTGTGAGATTTAAATTAAATCATAAACATGACGATAACAGATTCTTGCTAAAAATATGGTTTTGTTCAGAAAGGATTGGGATAAACTTAAAGGAGATGAATAATTACAGCAAACTGTTTCTTGAATAAATAACGATAAATTATTGAAAGTTTAATTGGGACTGAGGGATATTTTTAATGCATAGTTAATCGGAAGCCCCCAGATTTGCATACGACCCCACTAAGAATATGACAGATCAGAGAGGCCACACACAAGAAGATATGTTTAACAGAAGTAATACATTAGTAATTAAAAGATATGTGGAAAAGTATACTTACATTTCCCTGATTGTATAGATGATGTAAGATTCTCCCAACATGTTTCGTACGTGCAGACATAGTAAGAAGTTCAAACTTCGATTATTATGTGTGAATGATTTACTCCAAATATTGCACTTTGAAACTTTTCTTTTGCCAATTCCATTTCTAGCTCATAGAAATACTTCTTAAAGATAAGATAAAATTGACTAAGTCACTGAACCATCTAACCCAATATGTGTCCTGCTGATTAGCGTCCTAACCACATGCCCATCCAGTCACGGCTTGGATGCCTTCAGTGACTTGGAAGTCACTGTCTTGCTTTAGCCCTGGCTGAATGAAAAACTCCTGTCTTGAATGGAAAACTGTAACTTCCAAACGCACGTTCATGTTCTGACCTTTCCAACCAAATACTGCCCCTTTTCGCCATGGCAGGTCTTAAACACCTCAACGATCTAGGTCTCTTCCTTGCCCTACAACTTCCTGGTGAGATCCACACAACATGATTCTAGAGTCTGGTTTTGCAGATAGAGAATGTGGTAGTAAAGCGTTAAGAGTCTTGAAAATCTTGCAGGAATGAATCAGCTCTACTGGAGTAGATCCTCCCTGACTCCATTAAAACAAATTAGCCCAGAAAATCATTGATTCTCAGTTCACAGGTATTTTTTCCCCTTGCAAGAAGGCTATTTTTGGCTCTGGTTAATTCTCAGTTATTCGAATTATTTAGTAACTGGGCTGTTTTGAAGAGAGAGACTCCTACAACTAACTGGCTTGAATGTGGCTGACTCAGAATCCTTATGGCATCCTTGCTAAGTGACAGCCTAGGGAGGGGAACTTACTATAGATTTTGGTATCTCATTCCACCTTCATGGTTACTAGAATATTAAGTTTTCCACTGAAGATTTATTTTGCTAAATGGTCTTGAATACTCTAAATCGCCAAATTCAAGTATTTGAATGAGTATTTTTTTTTAAAGTCACCTTGTTCCTTTTCTCTATAAAGTTTCCTTTATTCTATGAACTTTTTTTTCATAAGTGGATGAACTGTGTGTTTTCACAGGCTCGTTTGCCTTAGAGACTTAGATGAAAACAGCTCTTGGGGATATGGGTCAAAGGAAGTTAATTAATATTGTTATAAAAGAATGGTGGTTTTGAACTACCTAATCACAATTACAAAGTTTTAGAAGGTGCCAAATAGTCCTGTTAGTGGCTCCTCAGGGATTTCCCCAGGGGTTTTGCTCTATCTACTTAAAGGAGAATGAATACTTAAAAAAACTTTTTGTCTTTTTTAAGTGATTGATAAAATAGAAAATGTCTTCCAGTAATAAATATTCTAGAGTTTCAGATGCCATCCAATACCTCTGTCTCTTATCAGCGTAGGATGTTTTTAAAATGTTTTTATTTCAAATTCCAGAGAGACGTAGCAAATGCCATTATGCTTTTCATTCCTGTCATGTTCCTGTTCAGAAAGAGAAGCCCTTGGAGCTGGAGTCAGCCCAGCTCGACTCTGTTCTCCCAACCTCCTGACTTTATCCCCAGCTGCAAGCTTGCCAAAAGTATCCACTGTATTCCCTAATACCTATATTTTTTCAATGAAAATTCCTTTAAACATTCCCCTCTTACCCAAAAACCTAGCACCTTTTTATCATAACACAAATCTGACTTTCACTGGAGGATACTGATTGCCCTGTGGCTCCTACAAGCGTGTGCGCTCTCGTCCCTTCCTTGTACCAGAGGGCAAGGGGTGCAGGGCTGGAGGACGGGCTCCGTATTATTGTTGCTATTGTTGGTGGTATTTTTTGGCTCCCAATTTCCACTTTCAAATCACCATTCCTCTGGTTTTTGGTAAAACTTCTCCAAGGCTCACATTATACAATCCTGTAAGCTTTCTTTGTTTCTGCGGTATATTGCCTGAGTTTCAAGAAAGAAGCGAAGAACTTCCACGAGTGTTCAGATAAGACAATGAGGGAGGAGTCTTTTAAATCGAATTTCAAAACAGCAAAACCATGGGTGACACATTGAGTAAAAGCTTTTTTAGTGGTTCCTGGTCTTGCACTTCATCCTAAGGGTTGCTATTGTTGTGGGAAACCTTAATTTCCATGTGAAAAGCTAATAAAATATACTAAAATTTGAATTTCTTAATCTTACTTCCAGTGAGTGTCACCTGCATTCCCCTTTAAATCATCAACTCCATTATTTTAACATGAGTATTGCCATTATGTAGAATTACTCAATCTCCGAAGTCCCAAACTCCAAGGTATCAGTCTTGGACCATAATTTCCCAATTCTATAGTTTTATTTCCTAAACACGTACTCCATGGCCTCACCTAGATCTCCAGCCTATGGAAGATCCCATTTTTCCTTATCAGCTTTTCTGCCTGATATATGTATATTTGTAAAAATGTGTGTGTGTATATATGTTTTTTCAAATATATATTTATAAAATATATTTTGCTGCAAATCTATATGTTTCTGCAAAGGAGAGAGAGAGAGAGAGAGGGAAGAGAGAGTGAAAGAGGACATATATTTTCTTTTTTTAAATGTTTATTTATTTTAGAGAGAGAGAGGGACGCAGAGAGGGGGGGACAGAGGATTCCAAGCAGGATTCATGCTGAGAGAAGAGAGCCTGATGAACTGTTAAGATCGTGATTAGAGCCAAAGTCAGATGCCCAACCAACTGAGCCACCCACGCGCCCTGAGAATATATAGTTTCTTTCAGCGGAAGATACATAAAATGGAAGCTGACATGAAAAAAAGAGCCTGAGGGCAAGATTTAAAATATATATATTAATGTTTATTATTTTTGAGAGACAGAGAGAGAGAGCAATCAGGGAAGGGGCAGAGAGAGAGGGAGACACAGAATCGGAAGCAGGTGCCAGGCTCTGAGCTGTCAGCACAGAGCCCGACACAGGGCTCGAACTCACAGACTGCAAGATCATGACCTGAGCTGTAGTCAGCTGCCCAACCCACTGAGCCACCTAGGTGCCTCTAAAATATATTTTAAGTAACACTGGGGAGATGCATTATAATGACATCTTTGAGCCTCACAGGGCCCCAAATGCCTAGTGAAGTTCCCCTGCTTTTGCCAGATATATCCCCCGCATCAGAAAAGACCCCTGTCTGGCTAGTTCCCTCTCAGCCAGACCAGCTGCATAGCCCCCAGTCCTCAGCCACCTGATGAATGGATACAGAAGATGTGGTATATATCTACAATGGAATATTACCCAGCCATACAAAAGAATGAAATCTTGCCATTTGCAATGATGTGGATAGAGCAAGAGAGTATTATGTTAAGCAAAATAAGTCAGTCAGAGAAAGACAAATAGCATCTGATTTCACTCATGTGTGGAATTTAAGAAACAAGCAAAGGAAAAGAGAGAGAGAGGCAAACCAAGAAACAGACTCTTAACTATAGAGAACACACTGCTGGTGACCAGAGGGGAGGTGGTGGGGGGGATGGGGGAGATAGGTGATGGGGATTAAGGAGGGCACGTGTGATGGGGTTGTATGGCCGTGTTGAGTCACTAAATTCTGCATCTGAACCTAATATTACACTGTATATTAACTAACTGGAATTTAAATAAAAATTTTTAAAGATGCACAAAAAAGCCCAAACCCAAACCAAAACAAACAAATGAAAGGAAAAGGGCTTTGCTTTGCCAAGCAAACAGTTGTTCACTCTGCCTCTGAGGGCATCCCCCACGTGGTCCCACACAGCAGGTGGTGTCCTCCTCCCTGGGCTGTAAGCATATGTGACTAACTAGCTACTGTCAGTCTTATCTGTCCCGTATCAAGAGCCTTGTGGTCAGCCACCCCCAAATCCCTAAGGCAGAACTCGTTTCCTCACCAGTGGGGTGAAGACTGAGTAGTGCAACACTTCACCTGAGCTGTGTGTGTGTGTGTGTGTGTGTGTGTGTGTGTGCACGCATGCTGTATTGTGTTGTGTTGTGTTTGGGATACTCAGAAGGACTGTAAGTTGGGACACAGTTTTAGAAGGAGTGCTGGTGAGAAAATATATAAGAAATAATACATGGGAATCGTGGTAAATTAGATAGGATGGCATCTCATGATGGCTTTTAAATAATTGCCAGGGAAACATTTCTTCTCTGTGCTGACCACTTTCAGTACCCCAGCCATCAAAACCTAGAACAAATTCCTTATTCTTAAAATTTTTTTAATGTTTATTTATTTTGGAGAGAGAGAGAGAGAGAGAGAGAGAGAGCGAGTGATCAGGGGAGGGGCAGAGAGGGAGACACAGAATCGGAAGCAGGCTCCAGGCTCTGAGCTGTCAGCACAGAGCCCGATGAGGGGCTCCAACCCACAAACTGTGAGATCGTGACCTAAGCCCAAGTTGGAGGCTTAACCTACTGAGCCACCCAGGCACCCCCAAATTCCTTATTCTTACCCTTTATAAAAACAAAACAATTTGTTTTTAAGGAGCCCAGTGTAATGGGGATAAAACATGGAAGGGGTGCTCTGTGGTGGAACAGACCTTTTAACTAACTAGCAAGCCAAGGCTGTTCTTTTAATTTATTTTTTATTTTTATCAAAAAATTGTTTTTAAGTTTATTTATTTTGAGAGAGAGAGCATACATGGGGAAGGGGCAGAGAAAGAGAGAGGGAGAGAGAGAATCCCAAACAGGCTTCATGTCCAGTGAGGAGCCCCACGTGGGGCTCAGTCCCATGACCCTGGGATCATGATCTGAGTCGAAATCAAGAGTCAGACACTTAACCAACTGAGCCACCCCAGGCCCCTCACCAAGAGTGTTATTTTAGAACAAACACATTTGACTTGAACGCAAATTTTCTGTAGCGTTTTCCTGAATTTTCCTTCTCCTATGTCCACACCATTACAGATTTGTTATAATCTGTTCTCTTCTATTTTTTCTTTATAGGACTCTCTTCTAACATTTAATATGTGTTTAAGAAATGTGGACTGGGGCGCCTGGGTGGCGCAGTCGGTTAAGCGTCCGACTTCAGCCAGGTCACGATCTCGCGGTCCGTGAGTTCGAGCCCCGCGTCAGGCTCTGGGCTGATGGCTCGAGCCTGGAGCCTGTTTCCAATTCTGTGTCTCCCTCTCTCTCTGCCCCTCCCCCGTTCATGCTCTGTCTCTCTCTGTCCAAAAAATAAAAAAAAAAAAAAACGTTGAAAAAAAAAAAAAAAAAAGAAATGTGGACTGAATAGGTGGCTTGATGCCATAAAGGAAATAATATTAAACCGACAACCAGAATGACAGATTCTGGTCTTGCCTTTCTTATCACTTAGATCTAGAAAATTCTACCCCATTTGGGTCTCAGTTCTCTCATCTGTAACGTGAAATGTTTGAGCAGGATGCTCTTTAAAGTCCTCTCATTCCATGTCTTTGATTTTACAACTGTATCTGTGGGAGATAGTCACTACAAACGCCTTTCCTGCAGTTTTTTTTTTAACCACAGAGGGGAAACAGGATGGTGTGGGAAGTTAAGAGCATGGGTTTTGAAGTCAGACAGTTCTTGGTTTGATTTCCCTTACCAGCTGAGTGCCTTTGGGACAGTTAGCTCAGCTCCTCAGTTAACTTGTCTGTAAAGTGGGGATAACATTACCACTGTAGGGTTATCTAAAAGTGAGACACAACGAGGCATGGAAGGTTGCCCTGCATGTGCCCATGTTTAAGGGCTCAGCAGTTTTAGTTAGCTGTGCCAAGGAGTAAAGCTCATCAAGTCCCTGAGGACCAGTGCTTGAAGGGGGAAGTAGCAATGCTTCCTATGTTCCCTAAAATGTGGTAGCTTTGTTCTCGAATCACTCGTCTAGGATGGACTGCTGTTGGATTTTAACAGAGCTTGTGATAGGTCTCTATCTACAGAGGTGGATGGAGAAATACATTTCTGTCTAGAATTAGGCTACTTAGTCCCAAGTTTATAGACTGCTCCTACCTATTAAAGGAGTCTATGAACCTGTACCTACATGAAAAAAATTAAATTTATGAATATTAGTTCATTTTCTTCTGACAATAAGATTTTCCCAGCAGGACTTATTTGATTTTTGTTTCTGATGCTGTTGTTTTAATTACCTTGTTGGTATCTTGTATTCTAACTCTGAAACTTCAAGAACCCAAACACCACATTTTGAATTCTTGAACTCTTCAACCTTTCCAGGCTATTCCTTGTGGATTTGGGAAGTGAGCCGGAGAACAGTAAGTATGGAAATAATTACCAAGGGAAGAAGGCTGGAGCAAAAAGGAAAGGGAATCCAGAGGAGCAGAGTCTAACGAAGAAGAAGTTCTACATAATTCTGCTATAACAAATTCAGAACAGTCAGGAAATAGAACCTGTGAAGAATTTTGCAACTTAGGTCATGCTATTTTGTCTCTGAGCGTGCTGCCTTAAATATTCTTAGTTCCCTTAAGATTTCTAGCCAATAATTTTAAGATAGTTTATTTCATTCTTTTTGTTTATCCACTCATTTGCCATTCATGCATTCATTGTGTATTGGGTCTTTTTTTGGTGTCAGACATTACCCAAAATGGACTGTTTCTATGGTATCTTCTGGTATCTTCTGGCTACAGACATTGGACTTTCTGTGACTCTTTAAATACATCATTATCCTTGAATAGATTTTCCGTCTTTTTTTAATGAAACAGACAGATAGATGGATTGAGTATATTGAACTTGTTTGGGGAGTATATTGAATTTGTTTGGGGAAGGACTAACTAGATGCTGTTTTGGTAAAATAGAACATTTTAGAACAGTTCCCAACCCTTTCTCAAGTTAGAGGCAAGAACCAAGTTTGATTCAAGTTGAATCTTGCCCTAAGGTCAGATGGGCAATGATTCATCTGAACAGCAGTGGCCCTTTTGAAAAATTTAAACACTTTGCATAATACATAAACACAGGAAGATAACTTTGAAACTATGAAGGGAAAAATACAATCAATTAAAATCCTTTTTTTTTTTTTTAACGTTTATTTATTTTTGAGACAGAGAGAGACAAAGCATGAACAGGGGAGGGTCAGAGAGAAGGAGACACAGAATCTGAAACAGGCTCTAGGCTCTGAGCTGTCAGCACAGAGCCCGACGTGGGGCTTGAACTCACCGACGCGAGATCATGACCTGAGCCGAAGTCGGCCGCTTAACCGACTGAGCCACCCAGGCGCCCCTCAATTAAAATCCTTTTACGGAGATAATCAGTGTTAACATACTGATACAGTCACTCTGTTTCTCTCCTCTGTGCTCTACCCTCGGGGGGAATTGGCACTCAACTTGGCGTGTTTTCAGGTGGGTCCTTGTGGACTGGTGTTCCTCTTTCTACATGTACGTGATACGGGTATTGCTGCAGAAGTCCGTTTCCATGGTGGAGGAACATGCTGGGTGAATCCGTAGCTTGTGCTTTGGTGATGGGGATTCTTGGTCTCCCTGCTTTGACTCTTCAGCACCAGCCTTCACATTCACTGTTTTAGCCACAAGTCCAATGTCCCTGCTGCTTATCTCAAGTGTGTTAACGGCCAGCAACTCAGACACTCGAATGTCTTTTCCATCTACCCCGAGATGAACTCTGGCTCTCTAAGCACCTTGTGCTCCATCACTGTGAGCTGAGAATTTCTGGGAGTGCTCGGCATCTTTACTTCCATGCTCTCCTGGTTGGGAACTAAGCTGTTCTTTCCTCTGGTCTCATTTTCCCCTCATTCTGAACCGATACACTTTCCTCCCATTGTTTTAAAATTGATTTTCATTTTAAAAACTAAACAGATTACAGGGGGCGCCTGGGTGGCTCAGTTGGTTAAGCATCTGACTCTCAATTTCAGCTCAGGTCATGATCTTGCAGTTTGTGAGTTCCAGCCCTGCATGGGGCTCTGTGCTGACAGCTCCCAGCTTGCTTGGTATTCTCTCTCTCTCTCTCTGCCCCTCCCTCATGCACACGCACGCACTCTCTCTCAAAATAAATAAATAAACTTAAAAAAAAAAAACCTAAACAGATTACATAGTTAAAAATTAATGAATATTAAAACTTTGGTCTAGAAAAAGAGAAGTCACTTACTCCTTCCCTTCTCTTAGTCCTTTAAAGGCTTTTGTCTCTTCTAATGTTACCTTCATATTTTAAAATGAATGCTTATATTTTTCTTTCCGAATCTATCAGATTTACACATTGTCTATTAAATTCCTGTTATGAAGATGAGTGTTAAGTTCTTTGGTCATTTTTCTTCTTCCTATATCTCCTGCACCAAGATATCGTAACTTCTGATTGAACAAACTGACTTTTAAAAATATTTTATTTATTTATTTATTTATTTATTTATTTATTTATTTATTTATTTCTTCATTCATTCATTCATTCATTCATTCATTCATTCATTCATCTTGAGAGCCAGAGAGGGGAGGAGAGGGGCAGAGAGAGAGGTAGTGAGAAAATCCCAAGCAGGCTTCACGCTGTCAGTGCAGAGCCTGATGCAGGGCTTGATCCCACAACTGTGAGATCATGACCTGAGCTGGAATCAAGAGTGGGACACTTAACTGACTGAACCACCAGGTGCCCCCAAACTGACTTTCTATACTATTGTGTTATATTAACACTGTTCACTGTTGATACAGGGAGGATATTTTACGTATTTCTTTTTCTTTGAAAGATACTTTTTCTTAATGCTAATTCCCTTATTTATTTGAAGGACTTTATTTTCTCAGAGCGGTTTTAGGTTTTCAGCAACAGTGTGAGGAGAGTGCAAAGATTTCCCATATACCCGCTCCCCTCTGCGTGTGGGCCTCCCCCATTATCAACATCTCTCACCAAAATGGTACATTTGTTGCCACTGATGAACCTACACTGTCACATCACATACAGCCCATAGTTTATTTTAGGGCTCATTCTTGATGTTGTATCTTCTATGGGTTTAGACAAATATATAATATGTATCCATCAGTATATGCCACACAGAGTATTTCACGGCTCTAAAAATCCTCTGTGCTTTTCCTGGTGATGTTCCTCCATTCACACCACCACTGATCTTTTTACAGGCTCCATACTTTTGCTTTTTCCAGAATGTCATAGAGTTGGAATCATAGAGAAGTAACTTTTCAAGTTGATTATTTTGTTTGATAATATGCATTGGCATTTCTCTCCATGTTTTTTCATAGCTTGACAACTCATTGCTTTTTAATCCTGAGTAATATTCCATTGTCTGGAGATACCACAGTTTTTTATTTATTGTATTGTATTGTATTGTATTGTATCCATTCAGCTGTCTTCTGCTGAAAAAAAATGGTTTATGCTGATGTGGTAAATTATAATTCTTGATATTTTAATGTCAAACCATTTTTGCATTCCTGGGATACACTCAACTCTCTAATATATTTTGTTTGCTGGTATTTTCTTGAGAATTTTTCCATCTAGATTCATGGGTGAGATTAGCCTATACTCTTCCTTTCTCATAAAATCTGGTGGTGGGATCTATGTTAAAGTAACCCTTAAAACCAGTAAGAGAGAATTGAATATTAAAAATCTTTTGGTGAGTTATAAGGTTGAAATGACTTGTTCTTTAGTAGTTGGTGAATTCACTTGTAAATTTGAGCCTGAGTTTACCTTGTGTAGAGATATAAGAAAATTGTTTTTTGAGGTTTAATTTGTATATAACAGGCACTAAAATTTAAAATTTGGTTCAAAAAGTTTTGTTGATGGTAGATGGCCATAAACCACCAGTTCAAACAAGATGCAGAAAATTTTAATTACCCCAGAAAGTTCCCTCATGTCCTTCCCAGTCGTTACATACCTGCAATGATTTTCTGATTTCTATTAGCATAGGTCAGATTTGCCTGTTCATGGACTTCACAAATGTAATCATGTAGTTCTTTTACATTGGGGTTATTTCACTCAACATAATGTTTCTCAAAATTCATCTAGCTTATTGCATCGTTGGGTCCTTCCATTTAATGTTGAATAATATCCCACTGTAAAAACATACTATATCTGGGGTGCTTGGGTGGCTCAGTTGGTTGAGTGTTTGACTCTTGATTTTGGCTCAGGTCACGATCTCATGGTTCAAGAGTTTGAGCCCTATGTCAGGCTCTGAGCTGACAGCGTGGAGCCTGCTTGGGATTCTCCATATCCATCTGTCTCTCTCTAGCTCTCTGCCCTGCCTTTATCTCTCTCTCCTCAAAAATAAATAAATAAACTTAAAAAAAACATACTATATCCGCTTATCCATTATCCTGCAAATAGTCCTTCGGGTTATTTTTAATTTTGGGATAAGATGAATGAAATGGTTTTGTACATGAAAGTATAGGTTTTTTTCAGAGTCGGTGTCGTGACTGCTGCCCAAACAAGATGAGATGCGTTTGCCTAAACAAGTAAAATGATACACTGCATTTTTTATACACTGTCCTCAAGTCAGGTGATGACTCTGATTTCTGCTCAGTGTCGGGAGGGCATATACATGCATTTCTGCACATGAAGAGACTATATAACTACTAATAGTATTAGAATAACTTGATATTTTATTTATTGGTCATAGATAGTATTCTCTCATTTGACGTGTTATTTCAAGCTCTTCTCTTTTACACTGATTGTGTGGTTATAAGATGGTCAATTCTTTTCGAGATCTCAGAATGGCTAAAAAATCTAAAATAGGTTAAGAGTATGGGGCATCTGGGTGGCTCAGTCGGTTAAGTGTCCGACTTCGGCTCAGGTCATGATCTCACGGTTCGTGAGTTGGAGCCCTGCATTGGGCTCTGTGCTGACAGCTCAGAGCCTGGACCCTGCTTTGGATTCTGTGTCTTCCTCTCTGCCCCTCTCTTGCTGGTGCTCTGTCTGTCTGTCTGCCTCTCTCAAAAATAAATAAACATTGGGGCGCCTGGGTGGCTCGGTCGGTTGGGCGTCCGACTTCAGCTCAGGTCATGATCTCACGGTCCGTGGGTTCGAGCCCCGCGTCAGGCTCTGTGCTGACCGCTCAGAGCCTGGAGCCTGTTTCAGATTCTGTGTCTCCCTCTCTCTCTGCCCCTCCCCCGTTCATGCTCTGTCTCTCTCTGTCTCAAAAATAAATAAACGTTAAAAATAAATAAATAAATAAATAAACATTAAAAAATTTAAAAAAATAGGTTAAGATTAAAAAATAATTACTGACAATTTTATAGCTAGAGTTTATACATAATCATTTTCAACATTGTCATCTTTTATTGTTTTTTATGTTTTTTAATATTTATTTTTTGAGAGACAGAGACAGAGCATGAGTGGGGGAAGGGCAGAAAAGAGGGAGTCACAGAATCCAAAGAAGGCTCCAGGCTCTGAGCTGTCAGCACAGAGCCCCACACAGGGCTTGAACCCACAAACCTCGAGATCATGATCTGAACTGAAGTCAGATGCTTAACCGACACAGCTACCCAGGTGCCCCTCAACATTATCATCTTTTAATTATTATTATTATTTTTTATTTAAAAAAAAAATTAAAAAAAATTTTTTTTTTTAACGTTTATTTATTTTTGAGACAGAGAGAGACAGAGCATGAACGGGGGAGGGTCAGAGAGAGGGAGACACAGAATCTGAAACAGGCTCCAGGCTCTGAGCTGTCAGCACAGAGCCAACGCGGGGCTCGAACTCACGGACTGTGAGATCATGACCTGAGCCAAAGTCGGCCGCTCAACCGACTGAGCCACCCAGGCGCCCCAATTATTATTATTTTTTTAAAAAAATATTTATTCATTGTTGAGAGACAGAGTGTGAGTGGGAGAGGGACAGAGAGAGAGGGAGACACAGAATCCGAAGCAGGCTCCAGGCTCCGAGCTGTCAGCACAGAGCCCGATGTGGGGCTCGAATTCACGGACCGTGGGATCATGACCTGAGCTGAAGTCGGATGCTCAACTGACTGAGCCGCCCAGGTGCCCCAACATTATCATCTCTTAAAAAGGGGACCTTACTTTCTGCCAAATACTGAAAGTAAGAAAGCGTATTAATGAAGGAATCCCTAGTTAACTTTAAACAAAATTCTTGGGGAGGGCCAGTGATCCTAGATGATAAAAGATGTTTTTAATAAGAGGTTTTTAAAGTTCACAGAAGAAATGCACACTTCTGAAATGTACCACACATGCACACATGCACAAACACAAATTATTTTTCAGTGCATTCTAAGAATGAAGCCAACAGTCATGTAGTTGTACCCCCCTGCTATTAATTTGTCAAATTAACATTTCTTAAGTGGAGAAGAGGGTGCCTGCCGAGGGTGAGCTGCAGTCGAACAGACCACAAGAGGAGTTATGATAGAGTTTATTACTCACAGGTCTTGGAGGAGGCACCTGGCATACCTTGGGGGGGCTTCTCTTGGAGGCAGAATGCAGACAGAGAGGAATCACCCGGGGCATATGCCTTCATTAGAACCTGGAGGGCTTTGGGGTTCCCCGGCTAAAGCCACATTGGTCAATTGTAACCAAAAGAGTGAGTTTTGGTAAGTTACACTGGGGCCTTATTGAAGGGGCGCACAAAGGGAAGGTGCTGGTGGATGGGGAAGACGGTTGAGCACAAGGACCGTGGGGGAGGTCGTGTCAGAAAGTGACCTATGTCTGTGACTCTGCAGACTGCTATCTAGGACGTGTGCTTGCGTGAGGGGACTAGTGTCAGTTTAAAGTCACAGCAGGCTGCTTGGCCAAATGGGTTGGCCAAATGGGTGCTGGTTGGCCAAATGGTTGGCCAAATGGGTGCCAAACGGAGTAGCTTAGCTAAACTCTTGACTACCGATGACAATAATTTGGTATGTTTTATCGCATTCTTGTGATGTGATTGAGGTGTATGTTCATAGTTGTTGTTGCTGAATATTGTATTACAACTGAGTCAGGAGGAAGGAGCACGTGAGAATTACCTGGCAAGTGGAAGGATCAATGAATTCATTAAACTCATTACATTTGACAGTGTTTCCCTGGTTGGGATGCCCTTCATCCATAGTTGGAGGAATAGAATTCATCTAGCAAGTGGATGTGCTTTGGTTTGTTCCTCCTCTTTCCTCCATATTGAAAAAGAGAGTAGTTTAAAATATCTAGTCATAGTTGCAGATGGGAAAAGTAAGGAACCTTCCAGATGTCCTGAAATTTGGGAAAAGTAACTCAACTAATTTGAATCAATGTAGAAACTGCTATGATTACCTTTTATTATAACAATATTGATCATAAGCATAATAATCGACATCAAAGTAAAACAGTATATTTATGTTATTTTTCAGAGTTTATGAACTTTTTAAAATATTTGCAGTTTTAAGCCTGGCTCAACCTGGGGCCAGCCCCAGCTGGGTACCAAAATCATGCTTAAATTCACTATTTGCTTGGGTTTTTCTTTTCTGTGTTAATGATACCAGAATAGGGGCTTTGAGTAACATGGGAATTCATTAAAAAATTAAAACAGCAGAAAGGGAAGACTATATTCATTTTTAGCAAACCATGATTTACATAAAAACAAACATAGCTAATTCATATATGTATTTTTGAACATTGCTGCTTTTCACTAGTCTTTCGTATTCTGGAATTTGTAAATTCTTCTGGTTTTAAGTGATGAAAGATAAAGTTAAGGATGTAATAATGGCTTTAAGAAATCCTGCTGTGCTCTGTTCTTTATTCTTCCTTTCTTGGATCATTACCACTAGCAACATAATGCTGGCAAGCAGAATAATGGCACCTAAAGATATTCATGTCCTAATCCCCAGAATCTGTGAATATGTTACTTTACTTGGCAGAAAGGACTTTGCAAATGTAGTTCAAGAAAAGGACCTTGAGTTGTTGATATATATATATATGTATATATATATGTATATATATATATATATAATTTTTTAAAGTTTATTTATTAAAAAAATTAATGTTTATTTTTGAGAGAGAAAGAGAGAGAGAGACAGAGACAGAGACAGAGAACGAGTGGGGGAAGGGCAGAGAGAGTGAGACACAGAATCCAAAGCAGGCTCCAGGCTCTGAGCCGTCAGCACAGAGCCTGACATGGGGCTCAAACTCACAAATCATGAGATCATGACCTGAGCTGAAGTGGGATGCTTGACCGACTGATCCACTTGAATTGGTGATATTATCCTGGATATTAAGGTGGGCCCACTCCAGTCAAATGAGTCTTTAAAAGTGGAGAGCTTTGTCAGCCAAGTCATAGGGGAGATGGAAGAAGGAGAGATTTGAGACTTGAGAGATACATGTCCTGCTATTGTTGGCTTTGAAGGTAGAGGAAGGGGGGCCATGAGTCAAGGACTGAAGCATCTTCTAGAAACTGGGAACGGCCCTTGGGTGATAGCCAGCAAGCAAGAAAACAGGACCTTGGTCCCACAGCTTCAAGGAAGGGAATTCTGTCAACAAGTCAGTTGGATAGGGAATGGATTTTCCCCTAGAGCCCCTGGAAAGGAATGCAGCCTGCTGAATTTGGGCTGGGGAGGCTTGTATTGAACTTGTGACCCACAGAACAGTCAGATGATAAATCTGTGTTATTTTAAGCTGCTAACTTTGTTATGGCAGCATTAGGAAGCTAATATAGTAACTTTCTAAATCTTATCTCATTTAGTGTCTGGTAATGAGTGCATAGCAGATCATTATATGAGTGCTTCATTCCTGGTGATATTGTTCTAGTTTCTTCTGATCTTTAGACATTCGTTTGCCGCGATATCTTAGGATGGATGGTGTTCCTTTATGATATTCTGAATCCATCCTTAAGGCAGCACTTTCTCTGCCTGTTTTCCCAAGATAGAGTCGCGTCAATTCTTAAGGTGTCAGTCATTGTTCATGCAGCTAGAAGGTTAATGACCACACTGGTAGGGACTCTTTTTGATATTAGAGATACCTACTGTTTTCTCCCTGTTCTTATGCTGTGCTTGTCTCCATGGCACCTGCTCAGTGGCTGCATGAATAGAAGGCAATTTAACTCCTTGTGAACCTTTCCTGTCACCAATCAGTGAATCAGGAGAGGGCATCTCACCTCCAATCGACCAATAGGATCTTCCTTCCAGGAACTTGGCTTTTGACCTGAGATCATTTTAAATATATATCCAAATAAATTCTCTGTCTACATGTATATCAACATATTTAAGTGCATTCAATATATATGCTTGTATGAATATATATCTATGACTGCCTATAAGCATTATTTACAAATGACTGAAGCAGCCATTACCTTCTGTGTGCACGGAGAAGTGAAGTAAAATAGTTGGCGTAGAGAGGAACGTGGGTGCTGTAACAAATTACCACAAAGTTGGGGGTCTTAAAACAGCACTGAGATATTTTATCCCAGTCTGGAGACCAGAAGTCCAAAATTGGCTTCCACGGGCCTGAACAGGTGTCAGTGGGCTGTGCCAGAGGAAAGAACTCATTTTCTTGCCTTTTCCAGCTTCTAGAAGTGCATTCCTTAGCTCGTGGCCCCTTCCTCTGTCTTCCAGGTGGTAGCACAGCATCTTCAAATTTCTCTCTGCTTCTGTTATCAAATTACCATCTCTTGTGTGGTAAAATCTCCCTCTATTGTCTCTCACATAATGACACTTATGATTATAATGAGGACCCATCTAGATAATCCAGGATGACCTCCCTCTCTCAAGATCTTTAATTTAATCACCCCTGTGAGATCCCTTTGCCTTGTGTACCTTATTTGTTACTTACGCTCACGGGTTTTAGGGATTAGGACCTGAATACTTTGGGGGTCCATTATTCAGCGTACCTCAAGATACGTGGAGAAAAATAGTAATATAGAGATCATATAACTCCAGAGAGAGCAAGAGAAGGATCAGAGATTCTGAGGCGAAGAGGGCACCTGCCTTGGTTCCTCAAGGTTTTTTAATTCCTGATTCTCATCCCTTACCAGGTCTTCCTGTTCCTTATCTTGTGGGATTCTATATATCTTGATTATTATTATCATAAACACAATTTTACTAAAGCGAGCATGATTAGTTTTTTGCTTTTGTTTTCTCCGAACCAGAGGAATTCTAGGATGCTTATTTTTTCTGGATATGGTTGCCACATCAGCCAGCTGCCACAGTTGATTAGTCTAGACTCCCTGGTCCATTGTGGTCTCAAGATAATTGGTTTTCCTTCCAAGCCAGTTGCCTCTCACAGTCTATTCTTTTTTTTTTTTTTTAATTTTTTTTAATGTTTATTTTTGAGAATGAGACAGACAGATCATAAGCAGGAGAGGGGCAGAGAGAGGGAGACACAGAATCCGAAGCAGGCTCCAGGCTCTGAGCCGTCAGCACAGAACCCAACACGGGGCTCAAACCCACAAACCCCCGAGATCACAACCTGAGCCTAAGTCGGATGCTCAACCGACAGCCGTGCAGGCGCCCCTCTCATGGTCTATTCTAACTATATCTTGGTCTGCCCTTATCTGCACGTCTGCCAGACAGTTAGGGCAGGCAGGCAATGCCCTGGTTTCAGAAAAAAGTGGATAACTTCCGGGTTAACTCTTTTCCCTCTAAAGTTTCTTCCTGGTACAGTGAGGTGTACAGTAGACTGAAGTCTGCATTCTTTAAATTTGTGCCACCCTCCAGGGTATGGTTTGGGGCAAGAGGCTTAACCTCTGTGGACCTCGGTTTTGGAGATAATAGTATCAGCTTCTCAAGGTTAAGAGGATGAGGTGAGATATACAGATGTACATATTTAAGTATGCTGTACAAAGCTGGGATATTCTTCTTCCTTGTTTCGGTTAGTATCTACAGTCTTTAGCTGTCAGGGATGAAGCCAGGCATCTCAAACATCTGAAAAGAACCAGTTAGAAGTGCTCACTATTAGTTACCCATGGCTGTATTTCTTAGACTATCTTGGTTGGGCCTACAATAACAAAGAGAAAAAGGAAAATCACCAAATGTATTTCCCACATTACTGTTGAAAAAGCTAAGGTTCAGATATGCTAAGTGCCACATGATAAAAAAAAAAGCAATAGATTCAGGCTTAAAATTCAGGGTTTTCTGACTTCAGTTAAGTATTTTTCTTTGATTCATGATATTCTGTGTGTGAGATGGTCTAATAATAGAATTCAAAATGTGTTATTTTCTCTATGCTTGAATTGCCTCCCTTGGATCTTGACTACAATACTTTGTATCTGATGTGACGTGAAGCCTTTTTATATCTTCCCACATATCTTTGATTTTGTGGTTTCAAGCATGCATATCTCCGTATAGAGTCCAAGGGTTGAAAATAGCCATTCTTAGCAAATGAACTTACAAGTTCGCCTAGGCAAGAGAGTTCAAGTTCTCCTGTGTAATAAGGACATGATTTTGCTGATTGCTTCTCTCAAAACTTTTTTTACCTTTGCATTCCTTAGACTATAAATGAAGGGGTTCAGAAGAGGCGTCACCATAGTGGTGAGAACAGCAGTCACTTTGTCAAAATCCAGCGAACGGCTCTGGCTGGGCCTCACATACATGAAGATGTTGCTCCCATAGGCAATGGAGACGACTGTGATGTGAGAAGCACAGGTGGAAAATGCCTTCTGACGTCCTTGGGCTGAGGGGATGCGCAAAATGGTAGAAATGATGTAGGTGTAAGACACAATGGTGAGTACCAACGAGGTCAGGAGGACGAGGGAAGATAAGAGGAAGTTTATCATCTCAATGAAATGAGTGTCTATGCAAGCCACCTGTAGCAGAGGGGCAATGTCACAGAAAAAATGACTGATTTCTTTATAACAGTAGGGCAGTCTGGACACCACAATAGTTGGGCACAGCACTGAGAAGAAGGCTCCTACCCAGCATCCCAGAACCAGTAGGAGACAGACGTTGCTGTTCATGATGATGGTATAGCGCAGGGGGTTACAGATGGCCACGTAGCGGTCAAAGGACATCACCGCTAGGAGGATAAACTCCACTGTCCCCAAGAAAAAGAAGAAGTATGTTTGGGTTATGCAGCCAGCAAAAGATATGGTCTTCCTGTCCTCTAGAAGACAAGCTAATAGCTTTGGGGTAACTGAGGTAGTGTATAAAATGTCCAGAAATGACAAATTACTGAGGAAGAAGTACATTGGGGTTTGGAGGCGATTATCAGCCCATATTAGGGAAATGATGACAATATTTCCTGTGAGAGTTAACAGGTAAATAAACAAGAGGACCACAAAGAGGGAGATCTGAAGCTTCCGGATAACAGGGAAGGCAGTCAGGGTGAATTCAGTCACTGTGGTCTGATTTTGCATATCCATGGCATGCAATACTTAGTGGGCAGCACATCTCTGAAAAAAAAAATTATAGAGATGAAAATCAGCTTAAATGAGTTTCAATTCTCAGTATCAGTGATAAATGTAAAGTAGTAAAAGCTTTGAACCAAGAGTCAAGAGTGATTTCATCCTGCCACTCACTCTAATAAATATAGAACCTTGGATAAATTACATGACATCTTCTAACCTTGGTATTCTCATATTTGGCATTTTTGGTTGAATGACATTTTCTCCATGGTCTCATTAAGCTCTAGCCTTTATGATGGTCATCTCTTGGACCCCGTGCTCCTTCCCTTCTCTCTTTCATTTTTCCTGATCTACCGTTTCCCTGGCTAGGTTCTGTGCTTGAGAAGAGAGAATCCTTAACTGAGAATCCCATCAGTCCATTTGCAAAATGGTAAAAGGGAATGTTAAGGAAAGTTGAGTTACTTTTCTCCAAGTCATTTCAACCCTTCAGGTATCATCTACATAAAGGAGCAGAAACTACGAAACTGACCAAGAGCATCAAATGAAAGAGAACCTGTTTTGGTCTCTCCTCACATTTGTGATTGGTATCGCATGAGTCTTAAGGTGATCTCTGGTTGTCCCTGAGTTGTTCTGATGTGATAATAATTGATCTCCATAAGGCTTCATTGCTTTCTTTGTTTTTATTCTTATACTGATATGAAGGTTTTGATGTCTACACTGTTAAAGAACAAGTAAGTGCATATATATGGTTCATCATTTGCATAACCTATTTCAGACATTTGAAAAACCTCTACTGGGAAAATGATCAGTGTATTTCTTTTTTGTTCCCTGCAATGCCATGGGTATGGCAGGATCCAAAAAAATACCAAAGCTTTTCCCTTCCATTCCTTGACTGGGAATTCTTACAGGTTGTCTTAAATAGGTCTCTTATACCTCACATTCTTTTCAGCAATTTGGACAATCAGCTTGTTAACAGTAGTGAAAGAGAGATGATGGAGTTTGCAACGCTCATCTTGGAATACGGCTCAGGTTTGCTGAACATGTACTGCATGTCTGTATCCTTCAGTGAAGCTCTGCCTTTTGGTGTTTTATTTTGTAGCTAATCCTTTAGTTTTATGTTAAAATGACCAATTTATTAACTGAGCTAGGTTGTCTCTAGGTTTGGAACCCACTGAGTTCCTCTTGAAAGAAGGTCTTTTTCCTCAGGCGCTCTCTCTCTCTCTGAAAAGTAATTCCTAGGAGTCTTCCTTTGCGTAAAGACTTTTTTGGGGGGAGTGGATTTCCATTTGAAAAGTTTGCTGTGACTTTTCTGGTCCTTGTAGTTGCTCATTATTTGTATTCACCATTCATTTATTTCAAGACCAAACTGCTTTTAAGTAATCACAGGACCTTAAAGGGTCTGATCTATTGAAATAGGGTCTTGGTACCAGCCGGTGTGCTTCTACCACTAATACGATAATATTGATCCCTCCCCCCACTGTTGCTGCATCCAGGTAACAAACTTCCAGACTGATTTCTACAGCACAAGGAGGCATAACCATATCTGGGAGGACATGTGTTAATGTTACTAAGATCTAATACAAAGACAGAATAGAGCATGGTATGTGTATAAGTAGAAATGCTTTGAATTTCCCTCTCATTTCCCCCTTCCCGCCCTCCTTACTGACAACACCAGAGATGAGTGGGTGTTAAGACACACTGATGTGCATTCTCACGAACTGCCTGTCATCTACTCCATTGTTCCTTCCATTCATCTAGCCAATTGTTTCACAACATCTGTACTGTCATCGTTTCCCTTCTTGCCTCTGTAGTCTTTGATGAGCCTGATGGGAGCTTGATTCCTGTCTGGTATTGTAAGAGTCAGACAGTTTGGGATCTTCAAAAACACCGTGCCAGGTTTTAATAACAAGAATCTGGGATGGTTGAACACAAATAGAATTGCTCTTTGCCGTGGTTGTCATTGGGTCATATAGGAATGGAAAAAGGGGGCATGGAGAGCTTTCTGTTCTGCTGAGTAAGGGTCAAAGAAACTTCTCTGAGACGAACTAAAGCTGTAGCATTGCTCTCCTTTGGGGATTCTCTTCAGTTCATGGTAGTGGAAAAGAACTTGGCTTTGTGTGGGTCTTCTCTAGATGACCTCTGTGCTCTCCAGAGCCCATCATGTCCAAGGGGAAATGGTGGTGGATTAGACCATCTGTGCTGGCAATTTAATTGTAAGTTTGCCAACTTAAGGCTTTCATTGGTGGAGGGGAGATTTTTTTCTTCATTACCATTTGTGGATCCTTAAAAAATGGCATTGAATCGCATATTTGCATGTTTCAAGATGCCGGATTTAGTGAGATAAATATGGACTAATGGAAAAATCATAGCAGATTTTCAGTCAGAGAACCTGTGTTGTTTACTTTTTTCTCTTGTGGCCACTTGAGTGAGTGGCCTTTAATGAGACTCGTAAGTACCCTGCCTTGACTGTTTTCTCTCTAACGTGAGGATGATGACACTCCAGGTTCCGGTCCTCAGCTAGGGCCCAGCCCAGTAATGTTTATATACTTGGCGTTCGGTACATGTTTGTTAAGAACATGGGGATGGGGAAGCAGAAACAGAAAAGAACTAAGATGTAGTGGGGAATGGGGGTGAGAGATAATTTGGGATCTTTGCTGCTGTCAGTAAAATGTGACAAAGTTTAATTGTAACTGAAGTACATTAAAAACTTTCATCTTCAGACTTAGGGTAGAGCTCTAATACTTGACGTCTGCTGACAGTAGAAGTTTTGGGAAAGCAGTAATTACACTTTAATTCGTCAAATATACATGTAAACAAGTGTAGTGAGACCCAAACTGCTTATCATATAAATACGGATAATTGCATATTATAGGATACTTACATCACGCCGATTGTCGCACAGTCGGTATTTTCTCCATTCAAGTTATGTTAACAAACTAGAAATCTGGGTATGTTTTTCCTACTGCATGCCATCCGTTTTTCTTTATATTCTGTTATTGCTTCAGTGTTGGATTCCGCGTAAATCTCAGTCTTAGCCTGAGTCTGTTTTCCCACGTGGTACTTAACCGCCCTTTCAGAACCACACCAAATGGTTATTCGCTGTTTGCTGAAGTGTTCCATCCGTCTTCCTCTGAATGGAAAACAGTCCTTTTTAGTAATTTCTATCAGTTTTTTAAGTTCTTTTTTGTATTTCCACAGAAAAATTTAAATCTTGACTTACACCAGGATGAATCCAAGTGGTATATTATCATTTAATCTTTCATGTTACACGTCCAGTGAGTCTCCATCTCAGGTATTCCTCTGAGTTTCAAGCAATGTGGATTCTGAAGCACATTTTTGCCAAGAAGAGCAGAAGAGTGAGGTTTGGCGATGAATGGGGGAGTCCCACACAACCGAATCACGAGCAGGTCCTCTGACTCCTATTTTGGATCTCTGGCAAAAGTGACCAAAAGCTTCTCAAATTTCAGTTGGGTTTTTGTTTCTTTGTCTGTTTTTAGTGGCAGGAATGTAATTTCCTCTCTATTTCGTGAATTTCTCTTTCTTCTGTGGATGCACCCAGAAACGTGGAATTATTCAAACACAGGACGTTAGAGCAGAAGAGAACTCCACAGGCGGATGAGTCAGCCAGCCCCCAAATATCCTGCAATGTCTCCACCAAGGTACTGCCCAGTGATGCTAAACTCACTGTTTCTTGAGGCAACTCATTCTACCCTCATGGGCCTGATTGTCAGGAGAATTCATATTTGCTTTCACTGAAACATCTCTCTGAACTGTCACCCTTTGTTAGGTCACCCCTGTTCATTCATTGGGGATACTGTGACTTGATTGTAAATGTAACCATCTTTATTTACTCTCTCCAGAAAATAACATTACTCTGCCTCTATTGAATATGGACTTTGATAGTTAATGAGATTCTTCACCTTCAGAGATTTGGTTTACAATGGCACCTGGGATTATGGCATAAAAAAAGGTTAATTATGACTACTGCAATCACAGAACATGAGAATTGAAGTAACGAATCAGTTGTAAAGTTAAGGTCTCCTGGGAGAATCTCTTGGTTGTTTATTTTATTTATTTAAAGAGAAACTTCTACAGCTGCTTTAAAACCTCAGGGAACTAGAAACTTGGAAAACTTAAAACACATTTTTTTTTTCTGAAATGATCGTAGTGTATTAAAATAAGCTGTAAGAGCGATGAACCATTGGAATCTACCCTAACAGCCAAGAGTACACTTTACTCACTGTGTGTTAGCCAATATGAGAATAAATTATATTTAAAAAATAAAGATTATGCAACAAAAATAAAATGAAATTGACAAAAAAGCTTGCGATTGCTTTCCAAACATAGATTATTTATGTAGATTTTATGTCTATGTACATATTTCAATTGATGCGTGATGTACAAATAATAACCAGTTTAAGGGTACAGTGGTTGAGGTTTGGCACATCTTGACCAGCAGACAGCCACCAGTGCCATTATGATGGTTTACAATATTTCCATTATTTTAGAAACACTCCTGCACCCTTTTGCAGCAAAAATGTTCCCCTCCCCACCTCTGCCCCTGATAACTACCAACGCATTTCCTGTCAATGTAATTTTGAATTTTCTAGAATTTTATCTAAATGCAGTCTTACTGTGTATAGTCTTTTGTGTTTCTTTCCTTCACTTAATCAGATGCTTTGAGATTCATCCATATGTTTCTGGTATCACGAGTTTCTTTTTTTGTATTCCTGGAGGATTATCTATTATATAGATTGTGTAGATATATCACAGTTTGTTTACCTAGTCACCAGATGATGGACACTTGGGTGGTTTCACCCAGGCTTCTCTGTTTTTGGCTTTTTACGGTTCCCTTATGCCTTTCTTCCTCCCTTGGTGTCTTACTTTGTGAACTGATGGTTTTCCATAGCGGTATGCTTTGATTTCCTTCTCTTTGTGTTTTGGATATCCACTGTTGGTTTTTGCTTGGTGGTTACAATGAAGTGTATGTAAAATGTCTCATAGTTAGATCCAACTATTTTATGCTGATAACAACTTAACTTTGATCACATACAGAAACTCTCCCCTTTTATTCCCTACCTCCTCCCTGATATTTTATGGTTTTGATGTCACAATGGACAGTTGACCCTTGAACAATGTGGGAGTTGGGGGTGCTGACCTCCCGCACAGTTGAAAATTTATGTAAAACTTTTGACTTCCCCAAAACTTAACTACTAATAGCCTACAGTTGACCAGAAGCCTTACCATTAGCATAAAGCCATTTAATGCACATTTTGTTTATGTATTATATATTGTGTTTGTATAGACTTAAAACTAAGGTAACATTGTATGTCAACTGTATTTCAATTAAAATAAAAGTCATTTAAAATATCAGTTAATCAGCATTAACTATTTGGGACATTTCCTTATAGCCTTTTAAGAGATTCTGAAGTGTAAAATAACTATGAATAAATTCAGAATTTTTGAAAATCCCTTTTCTAAACACTTACATATTTACCTTATATAGACTTTCCTTTGTATACCAGTGAAAGCGTTTCACTTCTCATGTGAACATAATTTTGCCTCCTCCAGACCTCCACTGTGTAAGCTGAATAGAATGTAGGTCTTCTTAAAGCAAATAAAACCATCCTGGAAATTTAAATACTTGGCTGAAATCAGTTACTGCTACTTAAATCCAATCTTTACCAGGATGTCAAAAATGTGTGCATAAATAGAAAAAACATTATTAACATATAAATAATTTCAACTTAGCCTTTTAGTTTATAGGCTATAAGCTTGTGTTTAAAGAACAGTTCTCCAAGGGATTTGGGGGTGGTTGTCAGTCTGCTTCCTCTTAGACCAATGATAATGGGGAAAAGAAAACAGAATGAAAAAGACATTCAAAAAGTAGTAACTGATTTTATAACTGGCAAGTTTAGGTAACGGTACCTTCCAATTGTCACAAAATTGTATGAGAAGATCTAGTGAATGAAAGCAATTTAGTAAGTTGGATTCATAAATGAATTCAAACAGATCTCTTTCGGTGTAGGGTCTGGACCCATGAGCAAAAGACAATAGGGTTTAAAAAGTGGGCTGTTCCAAAGGAAAAAAATCAAAATCAAAATAGGGTTTGGGGAAGATATAATGAAAAGATGGCTCTTCTGATTACAAAGTGTGACTCAGACAGATCTGTCTGCAGTTGTATATGGGGCCATTTGTTTTGCATATTGTCTGGGTTGCAAGTGTTCCTGTACCTGACGCCTTCATAGGCATCTGGCACAAAAACCATAAATGAATACTGGTTGTGCTCACTTATATTTGGATGTTTCGCATGAACAACACCTGAATGGAGTTCTTTAACCCAGGGATTTAATAACATAGGTATTATTGATAATTGACAGCACAAAACCAATTTTATGGGTAAACAAAACCCAGCTTTGTATACCCTTTATTTAGGCATGCAAAGACATAACAAAATCTAACTCTGGTCTCATTTAATCATCTATCTCTTCTCGTCAGGGACTGTTAGACTCATTGGGTGATGAAGTGCCTGAGGTACATTCTTGGTCCTTTTCCTGGTCCCTTTTTGCATCTTACTGTTTTTGCCCACTGTTTCTTATTTTTGGGTTTCTCAGATATCCTGGAAACTGGATTGTTCTGCTTTTCATCAGGGCCTTATGACCCACTCTGCGTCATTGCCCTTACCCCAAAGTCTACCGGGAGTATAACTATAGTTGAAGAAATTGGGTTTATCATTCATTGCAGTGAGGGAAAACCCAAACTGTGGAGAGAGTGAAATGTCTCACTAAGTGTACTTATTATAGGATTTAGGCTTTCTTTGGGAACTTTTGGGGAGGGTTTATGGAAGCAGCAGCCTGTTCTGGATTGAGTGCTCTCAGAAGGATGGGGACAGAGTAAGGTAAAGCTGTAATTAGTAAAGAGGTAACAGCCATTCAATTTGGTAAGGCAGGGGATTGTTTGGTATTTTGTGTTGCACAGTGATCCTGTATGAAATGGATGTTCAGTGAAACTGTTTACGTCCAATGGGAGAAAAACATGACTTATCTGTAAGTATCACATCAGTTTGTAATAATACCAAGAAATATCTGTGAACACCAGATCCATTCTGGATGTTAGGGGCTCCCTTCTTTGGGCTGAATCCTGCTTTATTTCTTAAGATTATAGTTCATTGTTGAACACCTCATCCCCCTTTGATGTAAATTAGGCTTTCTTATTCTTTCAGGCAACAAGATCTGAATTTCCATGGTTACTTCCCTCTTTGTAATCTTGCTTCCTAATAACCCTCTCCTTCCTACCTTTTCCTGGATATTCTGGGCATAGAGTTCGGTTGTCCTTTGTCACCTGGGAAGACCCAGCAGAATATAAAAGTTTGAAGAACTGTGCTATGCACATAGTTATAGAAATGATAATAACACTAAGAGATTCTAGGGCCCCTGGATGGATGGTGTCCAACTCCTGATTTCATCTCAGGTCATGATCCCAAGGTGGTAAGATCGAGCCCTGAATTGGGCTCTGTGTTGAGCGTGGAGCCTGCCTAAGGTTCTCTCTTTCTTTCTCTCTCTCTCACTCCCCCACCTCCTCCCCCCGTGCTCATGCTCTCTCTCTAAAATAAACAAACAAATAAATAAGTAAATAAAAATAAAAGGTGATTCTGCCTTCTAGATATATACCTTGTAGAGTCATATTATGTTGATAAATTCAGCACATTTCTATTTATCATCACAATGAATCTGAGATGAGATTCACATTAATCAAAAAGATAATAGTAATTAATTTACAAGAACAAAGACAGTATTTCATGGCTAGACAACCTTTGCCATGAGTATTTTCTCCAACTAGGCAAGCTATATGGGAAGGCAAAAAGATACAAAGGTGCTTGGTGAACTTAGAGTCAGAACAGGGAAAAGTTAGTAATTCAAATAAAATGCTTAATGGGATCAGATAAAGATAAAGGTAACCTGACTCTGCCAGTGCCACAGCAGGCACAATACTAATTTGTGTGCAGGATAGACCTTCTTCCTAGAGCAACATTTGATAGTCTTTGCATTTGCCAGTCTTTTAAACTTTTTTTGTCCATATTGACCAACAGAATTAAAACTCTTGCCTCTTAATCTAGTCAAGATCATCAAAGGAGAAGCATCTCTGTGGGGGCGGGCTGGTGAAAATGCCTCACTTTCTACTTACCAATATCTATGTGTGATGACAATATTACTTTCATACAGATGATCTCATTTTATTTATTTATTTTAAGTTTTTTCTTTTTTATGTTTATTTATTTTTGAGAGAAAGAGAGAGACAAAGTGCGAGTGGGGGGAGGCGCAGAGAGAGAGGGAGACACAGAATCCGAAGCAGGCTCCAGGCTCCAAGCAGTCAGCACAGAGCCCAACGTGGGGCTCGAACTCTCAAAACGTGAGATCATGACCTGAGCCAAAGTCGGACGCTTAACCGACTGAGCCACCCAGGCGCCCCTTAATGATCTCATTTTATAGCCACAAGTGCCCTGGAAAATAATCAGAGCAGACATTCCTGCCACCATTTTGCAGATGGGCAGGTGGAATCTTGGAGAAATCATGTAACCTAAGTAACTAAGTTCCCAAGTCCATTGAAGTTAGTGCCTAAACAAATATTAGACATTAGCTCTTGTGACTCAGGGCCTGGAGTGTTTCCATGATCCTATGTTACTATTTGAAAAATATCTCAAAGACTGAACAGACATAGAATTCTTTTTTTTTCCTTCTGGTTTTCCATACTTCACTGTTGATGATGTGTGATGGTTAATTATCCTGTTGACAGATTCTGAGACTTCATTTGTACTTTGGTGTCAGTCTTCATACAGCACAAGGTGCTATAGAGAGAAAGCATAGCTTACATGTCCTGAAATTGCTTAGTGTTATGTTCCCTTGGAATGTGGTGGAACTATCCTGCTAACTGACTCTTTCAAGACTTCCTTTACCTTTTCATTCCTCAAGCTATAAATGAAAGGATTCAGAAGAGGGGTCACCATTGTAGTGAGGACAGCTGTCACTTTATCAAAATCCAGTGAATGGCTCTGGTTGGGCCTCACGTACGTGAAGATGGAGCTTCCATAGGCAATGGAGACGACAGTGATGTGAGAAGCACAGGTGGAAAAGGCCTTCTGACGTCCTTGGGCTGAGGGGATGCGCATGATGGTAGAAATGATGTAGGTGTAGGATGTGGTGGTGAGCACCAGTGAACTCAGGACCACAAGGGACGATAAGAGGAAGTTTATCATCTCAATGAAGTGGGTATCAATGCAGGCCACCTGCAGTAAAGGGGCAATGTCACAGAAGAAATGACTAATTTCTCTATGACAGTAGGGCAATCTGGACACCACAATAGTTGGGCATAGCACTGAGAGAAAGGCTCCCGCCCAGCAGCCCAGAACCAGCAGGAGACAGAGCCTACTGTTCATGATGATGGTATAGCGCAGGGGGTTACAGATGGCCACATAGCGGTCAAAGGACATCACCGCTAGGAGGATAAACTCCACAGTCCCCAGAAAGAAGTAGAAATAAACTTGAGTGATGCAGCCAGCAAAGGATATGGTTTTCTTCTTTTCTAAGAGACAAGCTAGCAACTTTGGGGCAATAGTAGTTGTGAACAAAATGTCCAAAAATGACAAATTACTAAGGAAGAAATACATTGGTGTCTGGAGACGATTATCAGTCCATATTAAGGAAATGATGACAATGTTTCCTGTTATGATGAGCATATAAACCAGCAGGAGAATGACAAACAGCAAGACTTGAAGCTCCTGGATGACAGGAAAGGAGACCAATGTGAATTCACTCAATGTACTCTGGTTTCTCATAGCCATTTCAACTGGAAGGGGGAAGAAACAAAGAAAAGCAGAATAGTTGAAGACATCTTTCAGGTTTTTCTATGATCTTATTAAATATAGATTTAATATAAATATTAAATATAGAGGGTGTGGTCCTAGTGTTTTCTCTGACCATACCATGTGGCCTCAGGCAAATCAAATGAGCCTCTTGGCCTCAGTTCTCCTCTTCATAGTTGACGGGTTGGAAAAAAAATGTCTATGGTTCCTTTAAACTTTAACTTTTCAACTTCTATGACATGCATATATTTCTTCTCTTTCCTTCCTTAAATCCAAATCTGTTCAAGTTAACTGAAGTGTATAATTAACTGAAATTCACTCAAGTCATTTTGATCATGTTATACTTTAATAATTTGGGTATCTTGGCTGATAACGTCATATCATACTTTATTGGGGAAAGAGAAGTCATCAGACAAAAATTCTATTACCATTCCTGTATCAAGGCTGACCAACATATTATGATCTGAAATGAAGAATCCTCTTAAGCCACAACAAGAATTGGATAAGACACACTCTCTGAGACATTGCTGGTTGCATCAAAAGTTAGGAGAGGTATCTGGATCCATTTGATAAATAACAAATAAAGAAACAGTAGGAGGGGCCGAGGCCAGGCAGTCAGGTGTCAAAGCTTCAGGGGCTGGAGTTGGAGCGCAAAGAGCCGGTAGCCAAGATCAGGGTGGCTGGCATCAGAATCAGCCAAAACAGAGAATTGGTAAGGGAAACACAGAGAACTGAAGGGGCAGGGAACCAAAGCAGAAGATTTGTACCAACGAGTGTCAGTGAGAAGGGTTGCCCTGTGGTCATACCTTTATGGAGACATTTCTACGGGACATCCAGGACTGGAATATCAATGAAGCTGGAAAAGCAAATCCTGAGACTTTCTCTCTGAACCAAATCTTTAAGAAGGTGAAGTGGTCCTGGGTGAGGCATGCTGAATAGGAGAAACAAATCCCTTCCAGAAGAAAAAGTCCCCAACTTAGGCACCAAGAACTCCCAGGTATTAAGAAGAAACAAAGAACTTTTGGACAAAGATTTCCAAACATGATAACAATTGTGCTGCTATAAACGGGAGTGGAAGAAAAGAAATGATGCAATAAGAGATTTAGCACAAGGACAACAGAATTTGGAATGGTTAGAGGTGTTATATAGTACACTTATATATGGAATATTTCAAGAAGTAAAGGATGCAATTTTAAAAGTGAGAATGCCACAAAAATCGGGTCTTTTAAAAACTACCAAATTGACTTTTAAAAAGACCCAGTGTTGGGAGCCTGGGTGGCTCAGTCCACTGAGCATCTGACTCTCGATTTCAGCTCCCACGGTTGTGGGATCGAGCCTGGGCATCAACCTGCTTCAGATTCTGTGTCTTTCTCTCTCTCTCTCTGCCCCTCCCCCATTCACTCTCTGTCTCTGTCTCTGTCTCTCTCTCAAAAATAAACATTAAACGAATAAATAAATAAATAAATAAATAAATAATAAAAATAAAAAAGCCCAGTGGAACTTAGAGAACTAAAAAAAAAGATTATTGTTGAAGTAACAACTCAGTTGTTTCAAGTGAGGTGAGAGGGGATAAACAAGGGATTAGATAGAATTTAAAACACCATGTTATACACCTGAAACTAACATAACATTGTGTGCCAACTGCACTCAAAATAGAACAAAACAAAACAAAAACCCTTCTTACTAGGTTATCTCCTGCACCCTAAAATTAAAAAAACCCGGATTAGTAAATAGGAAGATATATCTAAAGAATTCCTCTTTAATGAAACAGAGATAAGCTTGCAAAGTATGGAAGAGTGTTCAAAGGAATGGAATTTTGTTAAAAAAATAGAAACGATGGAACGGGAACATTTATATGTGTATTCTGTGTCCTGCAGGAGAGAACACAGGAAGTGATGCTGGATGGTATTTACAGAGAAACAGAGCACCAAAGGGACGATATGAAAAACAGCAAGAAAGCATAGATCACTTTTACGGGAACAGCAGTGAGAATGACCCATTGGCTTCTCCACAGCAGCAATGAAAGCCAAGAATTAGTTAAATAATATCTCTAAAGTGTGGCAAGAAAGTAACTGCCAACGCAGAATTAGATATCCAGTAAAATTCTCTTCCATCGTAAAATAAATATAGTTCAGATAAAAACTTCAGGAATTTACTGTCAAGGGACAGATGATAAAGTAATTTCTAAATATAATTCAAGAATAAAGAAAATAATGGAGATCATTTAAGACATGAAGAGGAATAATAAAGAAATGAAATGGTAAACATGTACATAAATCTAAGTAGAAATTCTCTGTAAAAGATACTAACAGTGTTGGGGTGCCTGGGTGGTTCAGTGGGTTAAGCGTCCGACTTCTGCTCTGCTTGTGGTTCACAGGTTTGAGTCCTGCATTGGGCTCTGCGCTGACAGCTCAGGGTTTGGAGCCTGCTTCAGATTCTGTGTCTCTGTCTCTCTCTGCTCCTCCCCCTGCTTGTTCTCATTTTCTCTCTCTCTCTCTCAAAAATAAATAAACATGTAAAAAATTTTAAAAATGTAATAACTGTTGAATTTCTGGAGTTAATCTAGAATTGGCACATGGATGATGACAGGAAAAAAATGTGGAGAAGAAAATTGGAGCCAAAGACTTCTTGTATCATTTGTGAGGGGAGGAAACATTGTTTTCTTTAGTTTTTGTTTGTTTGTTTGTTTGTTTTGTTTTAGTAGGCTCCATGCCCAGTGCTGATCCCAAAGTAGGGCTCGAATTCACCACTCTCAGCTCAGGGTCTGAGCTGAGATCAAGAGTTGGACGCTTAACCACTGAGCCACTCAGGCACCTGTCTTCTAGGTTTGAAGTTAAAAAACCCCAATAAATTTTCTAGGATACTCACTGAAAGGATAGTAATAGAATAGATAATTTTCAAATTTATAGAAGGGAAAATGTGATATAAGGGAAGCAAAACTCAACTATAACAAAGATATAAATAAATACCAACAGTCAAAGCAGTCCATCAATTCCAAAAAAAAAAAAAAAAAAAAAAAAGAAAGAAAGAAAGGAAGAAAGAAAGAAAGAATAAGAAATTGTGGAAAAAGAAACAGAAAAATAGGAAATTGGGACAAATAAAAATAAAAAGCTGTATAAATCAGTTCTAATATATCAATTTTCACAGTAAAGAAAAACTAAATTCTTTAAAGACATACATTTGTAATATTGTACTAAAAAACAATTCCTGGTGTATTCTATTTATAAGAGATATAAAAGGCAAGAACATGGAAAAATTGAAAATAAAAGGATTTTTAAAAAAGTATATGCCAAACATATACTAATCCCCAAGAAAGTTAATGTGGCTGTGCAAGTAACCCCTGCTGTTTGAAAGTTCCCATTTTGCCACTTCATTTTCACGGACAATGTATTGTTACCTGTTTTTGCTGTCTTAGAGGAGCCAAGAAATCCCGTGAGAATTTCCGTGTGTGTTTTGCAGGGAGCCAAGCCATTGCAGAGGCAGCACCCAGCCCTAGCAGAGCGTTTTTTCCCAAGGAACTATGCTCAGTATGTTCGCATTGAGCTCAGCTTTGAAATAGGTCTGCCAGTATCTGTTTTTTATCTTGATTTATTTTGTGCATCTATCAGCAAGATGTGTCCTGAAGGCATCAAAGAACCCTAAGAGAGGTTATTTTTGGCGTCCTGGAATGCTCAAAAAGTTTTCCGTATAAATTAATGGCAATCGCGTCTTCATTTTCTGCCATTTTGGCTTACGAAACGTTTCATAGGAATGTTCTATTTCTGCATAGTAGAGAAATCTGTATTAATAACTGGTAAAGCAGACAGTAAGACAAAATCATTAGGGATTGACAGGGCCGCTGTTGGATTTTAAAAATTTCAATTCATCATTATCGTCTAAATATGTATATACCTAATAACCAGCTTCAACACATATAAAGAAAAAAAAATCACAGAACTGTAAGATCAAAGTATCATCATAGTGGAAGAATTCAGTACATAAACGTATTTTATCATACTTTTAAAGGTTTATTTATTTTGAGAGAGTGTGAGTGAGCGGGGGAGGGGCAGAGAGAGAGGGAGACAGAGAATCCCAAACAGGCTTCATGCTGTCAGCACAGAGCTCCATGTGGGTCTCGAACTTATGAACTGTGATATCATGACTTGAGATGAAATCAAGTCAGATGCTTAACCAATTGAGCCACCCATGTGCCCCTATTTTATAACATTTTAAATTCTAAAATATTTGTGTGTGTGTGTGTGTGTGTGTGTGTGTGTGTGTGTGTAACAAGCTCAACAAATCACTGTTTATGTGAACAATTCATCAAAGACACAAAGAATTTTATATGACCTCTTTTGCTACTTACTAAGGCATACCTCTTTCAAAGGTTAGCCAAGGTTCCTGTGCATGTGTCAGTATTCCTTCTAGCCAAATAAATTTGTTCCCTGCTGACTGGACTATAAACAAAACAGGTCACTGAACTTGAACTAAAATCCAAAAATAATTACGTATTTTATCGTTTAACAATCTCTTTTAAATTCTGGGTCTCAGTCTCCTTCCTAATGTTTATATTTCCCTTCATTTATGTGGGTCACTTCATATAAATACAAATTACTCTGAAATCCTTTCACAAACCCTAAACATCCGAGATTGTGGATGAGTCTTTAAAAAGGCAAATAATTTCTCACTTCAAGTTTTATGTATAAGCTGAGCGATATGTGGCAGCGGTAAGTGTGTTTGCGGTTTGAGACTGTAGTATGAGCTCTGGTGCCATGATTTCTAGGTGTGGCTTTAGTATTCTCACTTGTAAATGGAAATGCCTTAAATATCCTCTGTTTAGGATGATAGTAAGGGCTGGAACGACATAAGGTTCTTATCAGCAAGCAACTAACAGTACTTGATACAAATGTTCAATAAATGTCTTGCTAACAAGCAAACAAAATAGAGGACTGGGAGTAGTGGATGGAAGTGAAGGAGGCACCTCTAAGGATAAAACACGAAGAGAAAAATATTGACAATTCCATCTCCATGAGTAATAAAAATGTAAAAATTTTTTTTTTAGGTGTATTTATTTTTGACAGAGACAGAGTGCAAGCATGAGCTGGGGAGGTGCAGAGTGAGAGAGGGAGACACAGAATCTGAAGCATGTTCCAGGCTCCGAGCTGTCAGCACAGAGCCCGACGCGGGGCTCGAACTCACGAACCGTGAGATTATGACCTGGGCCGAAGTCGGACGCTTACCCTGCTGAGCCACCCAGGTGCCCCAAAATATTTTTAAGTTTATTTATTTTGAGAGAGAGACAGAGAGAGCAAGTGGGGGAGGGGTAGAGAGACAGGGAGACAGAGAATCCCAAGCAGACTCCATGCTGTCGGCGCAGAGGCCGATGTGGGACTCGAACTCACAAACCGCGAGCTCGTGACCTGAGCTGAAACCAAGAGTCGGACGCTTAACAGACTGAGCTACTCAGGTGCCCCAACATGTAAAAATATTAATATGCAGTGGATATGTGATAACACAGATCTCTACTAAACCTGCTTGACTTCTGTCCACAATAAAATTTGTGTGAAGATCCTAAAACTACTTGACCTTGTAAACCACACTTCTTCCTGCATATGCATGTGTTTTTAGCATATGCTTCCATCATAACAATAAAATGGAAGATATTCTTATACCCTGAAGACAACTAAAAACTGACCCCACAATTCTCAGCATCTGTTTTTTACATTTAAACATAAAAAGATGGGGCACACGGGTGACTCAGTCCATTAAGCGCTGACTCTTGATTTCGGCTGGGGTCATGATCTCACGGTTGGTGAGTTTGAGCTCCACATTGGGCTCTGCGCTGACAGCGTGCAGCCTGCTTGGGATTCTCTCTCTCTCTCTCTCTGTCTCTTCTTCTTCTTCTTCTTCTTCTTCTTCTTCTTCTTCTCTCTGTACCTTCCCCTCTCATGCTGTCTCTCGAAATAAACAAAAAACCATAAAAAGAACCTTAATTTTTCAGAATTGCATTTGTTTGATTCCCTCTAAATGTTGTATGATGAAAAAAATTTTCCCTCCTCTGACTTGGATTTCTTGGAAAATTTCATAGTATTGGTTGCCCAGGGGTCATTGTACAAACTTACTGCTTCTTCTACAGCAAAAGTCAAACCATCTATGCTTAGAATCTGTAGTTGTGGGAAACTCACTGCTAATTCATGTATCTTATTTCATATTTTATTGTCTCTGACCCTTTGAAAATCCTTTATTAACTTGGGGTAGTACCTTTTTTCCCATTTACTGCCACCTGTTGTTCCTAGTACCGGACTGAGTCTTATTCAGGCAAAGTTACTCTTCTCATCATCTCCTCAAGACGCCTTGATTTCTAGTTTTAGGGTTCAAGTCATACTGTGATACTGGCTAACATACACTGAGTTCTTGGCATTTTGTTCCAAGAACTCTGTTAGCCACTTAAAAACTTTAAGTGGCATCAGAAAAAATGTGTATCATCTATTCCTTAAATGCAGTATTTTGTTGCTAATTTTTAGATTTGCAGCTTTTGGTTCCATACAACCTTTTTGGTTTGAGCTGTTTCTGATAGATGAATATTAAATCATCTCAATGATTGATTTTGAGTTTGTCATATTCTCCTGGTAGTTGTTTTAATTTATTCAAGGCTCTGCTCTTTCATATGTATAAATTCAAAAACCTTCTGAAGTAGGAAGTAGGTGTGGCTGTGATCTACATTTTGCACATGAAAAAACTGAAATTTACAGAGGTTGAATAACTTACCGAAAGTCCCATAGCTAATGTGTTCACAGAGCCAGATTCCAATATAGTTCTGCCTGACTCCAAAGCCTGTGTTCTTCAGAGATAAGCATAATATAGACTCTTACCCAACTTTTGTAGAGAGAAAAAACAAGGTCAGAGTGGTTTAAATGAGTGGTAAGACACATAAAGCTGAATTAAGGCTCAGCTCTCTGGTTCAGCCAGAACAGAAATGTTACTGTCACCTCACGTTACAAGTCTGGAAATGCTAGCCTTGCTATGTTGAGTAATTGCATAGCCAGAATGTTTTAGATTCAGAAAAATCTCAGGACTGGAAGAGATATTTAGGATCGTGCAGTTCTATCAAAGTCTAAATGTCAATATCCTTCCCAAATAGTTCTGTCCCCTGGGAGACTTACTATATATAGATGGCCTGTTGTATCTTTGTACAGTTCTGCACAAAATCCATCATCATATTGACCTGGAAGCTGATTACCACTTGTTTTCTGCGTTTATTCTGAAAACTCAGAATCCTTTATAAAATAAATGGAACTTTGAATCTCTACCTCTTTTTTCTGTATCTGGGTTGTGATGAGTCCTTTCCTCTGTGAAAATAGGCCACGAATCAACAGTCATGTTTGAAGCTCTTGCTTGCTCTCAAGGATTTAATTGAGAGTAGCTCTTGGGAATATGAGGTGAAAGAGGTTAATTACTATTTTGTAATTAAAGAATCTTAATCATGAAAAACCAATCACAATCACAAAGTTTAGTTGGAGATGCCAAATAGACATATTCAGGACTCCAGGGCAATTATCCCAGGGGTGTTGTTTCATTCTGTTAATCAAAGCTTGGTGGCCTGCTTTCAAGCTTTAGGGTAGCAAAACAGAAAACTTTTGATGTTCCCCAATAACTGACAAAATGATGTTGGTTTTCCTTTCCCAGGAATGCTGGCAGTAATAATCCTTCCAATGCTCTGAAAATGATAAATTTTCCTATTTTTCCTCCGTTAAAATGAAGAAAAATTCTCCTATTGCCAAAACCTATAAAAGGTGACTTTCTCTTCATTTATTACACTAGGCTATACCTAATCCTTATAGTAGCCTAAAAATCCTTAGGCTGGTGAATTGGGGTAATGGTTAAGCTCCAGGAAGTGAATACAGACATTTTCTAAATTGACTGAAGGCAATCTCCAAAAATATGGGGTAGACACCTTCCCAAGCAGCCAGACATATAATGGAGAAGGGTCCAATTGACCCTACTCTCTGGCAGGGACCTCCTGTGCATATTGCTTCCATGGTGGCTCTTGTCTATTTAATTCTACAACACAACATCCCTTAGTTTCTGGGGCCCATCAATTCCTCCTATCAAAGCCTTGAAACTTTGACATATCCATTAAAAGCCAGAAATTTGGATTAGATTAAAAAATCCAACTATATTCTGGTTACTGGAGACACATCTAAAACAGAAGCAGAAATAACGGTGGATAAAGAAAAGGATACAAAAGGGATATACAGGGCAAACATTAACCAACTTTGGTAGATTGTATTATTGTTTCCAACTCTTATGTACTTTTCTTCTTCAAAAAATTTTTTTTTACTGAAATATAGTTAACACACAATATTACCTTAGTTTCAGGTGTACAATATAGCGATTCAACAAATCTATGTGTTATTGCTATGCTGACTGCAAGTGTAGCTACTATCTGTCACCATACGACACTATTGCAATACCATTGCCTGTATTCCCTGTGTTGTGCCTTCTGCTCCCTTGACTTATTCATTCGATCCCTGAAAGTCTTTTTTTTTATATATATTTTTTACATTTATTTATTTTTGAGAGACAGAGAGAGACAAAGCGTGAGCAGGGGAGGGGCAGAGAGAGAGGAAGACACAGAATCCAAAGCAGGTTCCAGGCTCTGAGCTGTCAGCACAGAGCCTGACGTGGGGCTTGAACCCACGAACTGTGAGATCGTGACCTGAGCTGAAGTCAGGCGCCCAGCTGACTGAGCCACCCAGGCGCCCCTCGATCCCTGGAAGTCTTTATCACCCTCTCCCTTTCACACATTTTGCCCATCTCCCCTACTCCCTTCCCCCCTTTCTCTATAAGATGATTACGTATTTCCACTTACACATCCCATTGTTTCACTGACTATGTGACACGCCTAAAGTGAACAATGTTTGAGCTAAAATTTGCGGCATTCTTTTATTCCCTCTGTCACAAGAATGGGATGTTGCTGGTAGGGGGTGTCTTTAGTTTGAATTTAAAATGAAAATATACGAGGAACAGAGACTGAGCAGTTTGGGATCTACCAACATGCAATGTGAGGGGAAAAAAATCCTCCAAAATTTTTGTTAGCTATTGAAATTTGGGAGATTGCTTGTTAATGCAGATAACGTAACCAAGACATAATATAACATAACCTAGACTCTAAGTCCAGAAAAAAAAATCCATCAAAAATAAACACCGTGAGAAGGGAATCTGGCAAGAGCAAATAAAGGAGGCCAGCCAGATGTCCGAGGCTAGATACTCCCCTTGCATGCTTTGGGCTTCTGTAATCTTGCTTGCCTCTTGCATCAGGCAACTGCCCGTGAAGCACAAATGATAGTGTCCTCCCCCTTGTGCAGCCAACGGAATGTTTCCAAGTACGTGGAAGTTAGCCAAGCATAAAAGAAGGCCAGCACCAGGGCTCTGGGCTCAGCCTTTGGAGGTGACTTTGCTGGGCCAGCATTGGTGTGAAATAAACAATCTTTTCTGATTCCCTGAGTGTGTGTCTCTTGTCTCTTCCTGGGCACTGAGTATTTGCTGTAACATTTTGGGGGCGTTGGCCAGGAAGCTGTCTGGTAAAGTGGAACATATGAACCGGGCCCTTAAATCAGCCATGGCAAACTCCCTGGTAACCCTATAGGACCAAGTGGACACTTTAGCAGCAGTACTGTTATGAAATAGAAGAGGGTTAGACCTGTTAACTGCTGAGAAGAGGGGGGAATATGTCTCTTCCTAAATGAGGAATGCCGCTTCTATGTTAACCAATCAGGGATAGTTAGAGATATGGCCCAACAACTAAAGGAACGGATCATCAAACGGAGGCAAGAATTAGCAGACTCATGGAACTCTTGGAGCAACATATGGAATTGGGCATCCTGGCTCCTCCCTTTAGCTGGTCCTCTCCTAATGCTTTTCAAAACCCTACTGTTTGGTCTTTGTATTCTTAATATGCTAGACAGCCTTGTTTCCTCTTGCCTAGAAGCTGTAAAACTCCAGGTGATGCTCCAGCTGGCCCATTCTAGCTATCACTACTCTCCTTTGGATGGTGAAAAACCCTAGCTGTCATGCCCCTCCCTTTGACATCCTTGTCCAGCAGGAAAAAGCCAGAATGGTCTTTGCTCCTCCTCTTGTGATAGCAAGGGGTTCTCCAGCCCCTACAAACTGATTTTCTCTAAGGCTGCTATAGCAGCTTGAGAATCAAGAGTGGGGAATGAGAAGGTAAGCCAGTAAGAGCAGATGAAGGAGGCCAGCCAGATATCTGAGGCTGGATACTCCCCTTGCATGCTTTTGGCTTCTGTAATCTTGCTTGCCTCTTGCATTAGCCAATTGCCCACATAGCACAACTGATAGTGCCCCTCCACCCCCACCCTGTGCAGCCAATAGAATATTTCCAATTACCTGGAAGCTAACCAGGCATAAAAGAAGGCCAACACCAGGGTTCTGGGCTCAGCCTTTGGAGGTGACTCCATTGGGCTGGCACCAGTGCTAAATAAACAGTTTTCTGATTCCTCAAGTGCGTGTTGCTTGTCTCTTCCTGGGCGCAGACTATTTGCTGTAAAAACAGGGGCACCTGGGTGGCTCAATGGGTCAAGCCTCCGACTTTGGCGTAGGTCACGATCTCACCGTTCCTGAGTTTGAGCCCTGCGTCAGGCTCTATGCTGACAGTTCAGAGCCTGGAGCCTGTTTCATACTCTGTGTCTCCTCTCTCTCTGCCCCTTCCCCACCCATGCTCTGTCTGTCTCTCTCAAGAATAAATAAACATTTAAAAAAATTAAAAACACACAAAATAAAGTAACTTTTAGGTAAAAAAAATGGACACCCAAGAGTGACCATTATCAACACATTTGCACACACACAAAATACTAAAGGTAGTTATTAAAGTGGAAAAAAAATAATCCCAAGGAGAAATTATAAAGAAAGAAACTAAGAATAACATAGAAGGTAAATACATGGATAATAAGAATTAATCTTGACTTTACAAAAAAATACAATGATTTTATGAAGTTTAAAATATATTTATAATAAAAATTCATGATAATAAAGTACAATGGAGTTCAGGATCCTAAATTTCTAACACAATTGGGGAACTAATAAAAGAGTCATTTGTACACAATTTTAATAATTTGAAGATGTATTTTTAATTTCTGGTGTAACCGCTAAAAATCCCATGTATGACTAAAAATTAACAGAAAAATAGAATAATTAAAAAACTTTCTCAATCCAAAAGAAAGCAGTCAATGAAAGAAAAACAAATAAAACTGGTTGATTAAGTAGAAAAAACAATGAGATGGAAAATATGTACACAAATATGTCAGTGTATACTACACGTAAATGTGTTAAAATTTCAAATTAAAAGAGCTACATCACCAGACTAGGTGCAAATCCCAACCATATAAAGACCTTAAATGTAAGAGCACAGACATGTTAAAGGTGAAAGAATTGAAAAAGACACACTATGTAAACTCTAACAAAACAGTTTTTAAAAGTATTTTGTTTTTCTAGTTGTTTATGGCAGGAAATTTACTCTGATCTCAATGATTTTATCACAGAGTGTAGAAGCTTCTCATTTATTAGAGTTTTGTTTTCTTTTGACTCAGGAATTATTCCAAGGAGTTTGGTTGTTTTTAAATGTCCAAATATAAGACTTGTTGTGCTCAAACAGCACCTACTAATTTCAGCTTTATTGTGTTGTGGTTAATGTCTTCTCTGCTACTTGAATTTATTGACTCTTCCTCCATAAAATTATATCTGCTTTATACATCATGGATTGAAATGAAGAGATATTCTCAGGAGAGTACAAATTTTAATAAACAGATATTAGTTTAAATGTTTATTTATTTACTTTTGAGAGAGAGAGAGCCCAGTTGAGGGTCAGAAAGAAAGAGATAGAGTCCCAAGCAAGCTCCACACTATTAGCACAGGGCACAATGTGGGGATCAAACTCACGAACCATGAGATAATGACCTGAGCCAAAATCAAGAATCAGACGCTGAACTGACTAAGCCACCCAGGTGCCCCTATATTAATTACATTTTAAATATTATCAACATACTAAATATATATATATGTATATACTAATTTATAAAATTAGGTATATATTTTCACTTCACTTCAAATTACTTTTAAAGAGTCAGGGTATACATGCAAACACACGCATACTATGATTATAAATACATAAATAAGCCTTACTAAAGAGCACATTCTTTATAAAGGTATTTTTCTTTTTAAGAGTTTTATCAGTGCATCTTTCACTTCCTTGTTCCTCAGACTATATATCAGGGGATTCAACATGGGAATCACGGTGGTGTAAAATACTGAGGATACTTTCTCCTGGATGAGTGAGCTGCGGGAAGCAGGTTTGAGATACATGGACATGAGAGTCCCATAAAATGTAAGAACAGCTGTCAAGTGGGAACTGCAGGTGCTGAAGGCTTTGGACCTGCCCTCTGTCGAGTGCATGCGGAGGATGCTGGAGAGAATAAAGACATAAGAAATGATGATTGTCAGGCTGGTGGCTATCATGTTAAATCCACCGATGACAAAAATCAAAAGCTCATCAATGTAAGTGCTTGAACAAGAGAGTTTAATAAGTGGGATGATGTCACAGAAATAATGTTTAATGATGTTCGAGCCACAGAAATTCAGCCTTAGTATACAACCGCCATGAATCATAGCATCGGTAAATCCTACTGAGAAGCCAGAAGCCACCAGCAGAGAACAGACTCGAGGGGACATGATGACATTGTAGAGCAGGGGGCTGCAGATGGCGACATAGCGATCATAGGCCATTGCAGCTAACATGTAGCACTCAGAAATGACAAACATACAGAAAAAAAATAGCTGAGTCATGCATCCAGAATAGGAGATAGCTGTATCCCTGCATAAAAGCTCTGCCAGCAACTTGGGAGTAATAACAGAAGAATAGCACAAATCTACCAAAGACAGACTACTGAGGAAATGGTACATAGGGGTATGAAGTTGGGAACTCAATCTAATTATTGAGATCATGCCGAGATTTCCTACCACTGTGACTGTATAAATCCCTAAAAAGAGGCAGAAAAGAGGCAGCTGAAGCTCTGGTTGGTCAGTTAGTCCCAAAAGAAGAAACTCAGTCACTGTGGAATGATTTCTCGTGCCCATTCTCTCCTGAGAAATCTGTGGAAATGAGAGGAAGACAAGAAATCCCAGCTTGCCTCTGATTCCCTGTAGCCCAGGTGTTTCTAGTATGGAAACATGCAACAAAGGTTATCTTATCCCCTTGACACGGAGCTTGTACCTTCATTGATGTTCAGGGACTTTGACACCCCCACCCCACCCACCTGCCCAAAGCCAGCACTCCGATAACATTGTAAGTAAGCATCTATTTAACTATGCTATAAATAAACTTTAGCAATCTCTCCAGTGTCTCAAATTCTTTTAGCCAAGTATAAAGCCTTTAACTCTAGAGTCAGAGAGAAGACAAAAGACATAGGAGAGGCTTTCTAAAGCAAATCAGCCAAAGGTGTTCGTAAAAAAAGGGCCGTGGACTGAGAAAATACTTTTGTGAATGACACATTTGCCTAGGACTGGCCTGCCCCTAGGATTTCCCACAGAGAAGATGTCCATTGTTCGGTCAACTATAGTTTCCATGTCCAGGTTTCCAAGGATGTTCAACAGAATTCTCAGGAGCTATTCATAGGTCTTACATGAAATAAGCAGCCCATGATTTCAGACACACAGAGCTACAGAAAGTTGAAGAGGTTTCTTAACTGAGGGATTTTCAGAATCTCCTAGTGAGCTCTGTAACATACAGTACTTTCCAAACTTATCTGATGATAGAGTCCCCCACCCACTGTTTAACAAAACCTATTTTAGACTCCGAAAACCTATTTTGGCTCAGAACCTTTTAAGAAACTGGTTTCATTTGCATGTGTGTTCCATTTTTAATCTGGTCCCAAGCTAATTTTCAGGTAGGAAGTTCATTCTTCATATACTTCAGTAAAGCGGAATGATGGCAGAACAGCAGACTTCCCAAACGGTTTTTGCCTTGACTCTCTGGCCATCCTGTGGGCTAAGCCCACCTTTCTCATCAAGGCCCCCTGAGCATGATTTAATGCCCTACGGCTGGCACTGATGCTTCTGGCAATGCCAGCAACAACCAGATAGTGGTGCTTCCACTGGAAGTTCCCAGGTAGTGCATGCTATCTTCCACTCACACTTTTTCCATGAGGGGACGGGATGGCACATGGTCTGACGCTGCCTGCTCTGGGGCCAGCCAAGGCCTCATCTCTGAAAAACTGACCATTTTTCTTTAGTGTTGGGCTGTCATAAAGCCCTATCTAGACTCTCTCATGTTTACAGTTTATACATAACTCTGCTCAGACATCTGGTTTAGCATTTTCTGAACCTGCTTGGCCCAGCACCTACCTTTCTGTTTGGCTCTTCAAGAAGTTCTTCACGCCGTCTTACTTTCAATCCGAGGACACATGAGGACAAGGCACAGCTCCCGTGGCCACTGGCCTTCCCGGGGATGCAGGTGCCTCCTTCTGATTTCCCAAACTAACTAAAAACAAAGAAGCTTCATAACACTGGATAGCTGTTTTCCGAGAAGGTTTCCAAATTCTGCAGAACACATGACTTTTGCAGCTGTCCTTCTCCCATCTTTCTAAATTAATTTAATTATTTTTTTAAAGGTTTTTACTTAAGCTTGAAGGACAGCAAGAGTGAGCAGAGGAGGGGGCAGAGATAGAGGCAGACAGATGATCCGAAGCAGGCTCTGTGCTGACAGCAGAGAGCCCGATGCGGGGCTCGAACTGTGAGATCATGACCTGAGCGAAGTCAAACGCTTAACCAACGGAGACACCCAGGCACCCCTCTTCTCCCATCATGAGGGATGCAAATAGGAGAACCATGGGCAAAAGAGATTGTCCAATTGCTCTTAGCCTGATGTTGAAATACCCCGGAGTCTTCCTTCCCCTTTAGCCCTTACCAATCAGCAGGCACAGGTGTAGTCTAGTCTCAGAGACAACACAGAGAGAAATGTCAAAGAATGTTCAAGAAGACACATTTGCTCAGTTTTGGCTTTTAATCTCTTCCCATGTGTGCCTTCAGACCTTCCTGAGCATCGCAAACACACCAACCGGTCTGGCCACGTGTCTAATTCTCCCACACTTCCCCTACCTCCTACTGGCCTCTATCGAAGTAACTTGTCCTCCATCCTGTTCCTGTTCGTTGCTCTGTACGGGGGCCCTGAACCCATCTGCCCTTTATTCAGGTGAGGATTCTCTCTCCCGTGTCTTTCCTACCCTTCACCCATTTCAGTGATTTAGGTCCTAGCTACTCAATGCAGAGTCAACAAACCCAGCACCAGCATCATTTGGAAATTTGTAAGAAAGGCACCATCTCAAAACCTCAACCATACCGACTGCATCAGGATCTAGATTTTAGCAAGGTTCCCCACAGGATCGGTGTGCACATTAACGTGTGAGAAGCACTGTTGGAGGTTATTCTCTCCCGGAGCTGAAATCACCTTTCTTTGTTGTTTCTTCCTCTGAATCTCTTTTTTTCTGCTTTTTTGCTGTGCCAGAAAGCATCACGCCACCATGAAAAGCCCAGCTTTGAAGAACAGTTTTTTGTTTTTTTAATGAAGAGGTTTCTTTAGTCTTTTTTGCTTGCTTATTTATTCATTTGGTGGGGGAGGAGCAGGGGAGGAGGGGAGGGTGTCTGAGGTGGGCTCTGGGCTGATAGCAGAGAGCCCAACGCAGGGCCTGAACCCAAAAACCATGAGAGTCATGACCTGAGCTGAAGCCAGATGCTCAACCGACTGAGCCACCCAGGCGCCCCTGAGAACAGCTTCCTAAGAACAGCTTTCCTGGATGAAGGATAAAAAACTGTATTTTACATTTCAGTATTTTGCCATCTGTATGCAGACTCAGAGACTTCATGGCAGTGAAATGTGCATGTCCAATAGCTTATTATGACAAATTGTATTACGCTTTTGTGTTTGCAGGGAAGACATGTTATAAAATGATACCTTAATCCACATAGAACAATGCTAGCAATGTTACACGTTAGCATTGTTAACAATGTTAACAATGTGAGCTAGCACATTCCAGAAAAATACTTTATTTAACCATCTACTAAACAGTAGTTCCACCATTTTGGGGTTAAAACTTTTTGTGTTGTTTTGGAACACTTTCCAAAGTGATCTGTTTACACTGACCCAGACCCGATTCAGATTCTCACATAATTTCAGGAACTCGAAAGTAATCTGCTCATGTAAAAGGTGTTTTTAAACATTTTAATGCACCACACAGTACTGTTAAAACTATGACAATTGAAACTATTTTACAAAGGTGGAGTCCAGATTAGCATTGCCGAGTAGAAATATATGCAGGCATATGGGTAATTTAAAATTCTAGAAGTCCATTTTTTTTCCAAAAGTAAAAACAAGCAGCTGAAGTCAATTGTAATACTTCAGTTTACTTAACTTGATATATCCAAAATTTTCTCATTTCAACATGTTAAGATATAAAAATTCTAATGAACTATTTCATGGTTTTGTGTTTTTGGTGCAGATCTTTAAAGTTGTTAATGGATTTTATACCTACAGCACTTCTCAAATCAAATTAGCCACATTTTAAATGCTTAGTGGCTGCATATGGCCGGTGGCTACGATATTGGACAGCACAGGCCCAGAATATATATATTTTTAAATCTGACCTAATTGTCAAATCCCCATGACCCCCACCTTTTTTAAAAAAATTGTTTTGAAAGACAGAGAGCATGAGTGGGGAAGAGGTAGAGATAGAGGGAGAAAGAGAAGACCAAGCGGGCTCTGCACCATCAGTGTGGAGCGCGATGTGGGGCTCGAACTCACCAACAGTCAGATCACTGCCTGAGCCGAAATCAAGAGTTGGATGCTTAACTGACTGAGCCACCCCAGGCTCAAGAAGGAAACCATCAGCACAGAGGTGCAAAAAGAGCACTGAACTATGAGTCATAAGATTTAGTTCAACCACGGCTCTAAGACTTACTATATAATATTGGACTCCTCGTAAATTCTCTTAGAGGTTCATGTTTTAACCTGTAAAAGACAATAAATACTTTAATCTTTTTGTGCCAATTAAACAAGACAATAAGTATAAACACATTCTGTGCATTGCAAGGTCTATATAAATGTATTTGTAAAATTCCTACTTTCGATGTTGTGATCTCACAGCTTTATTCACAGATTCGACTCTATTTGCCCCTTTTTGGATGAGGGGGCAACACACAGCTGTGTCCAAGATGAGTGTCCACGGCCTCTGACAGCTACTGCTGTGGTTCAGTGGACTGCAAACATTGGAACCTCCAGAGCTCCGGTGGATAATCAGGAGTTGATGTTCGAATCTGTTGCAATACTTCTCCAATATGAGCATTGTGAGTGTGAAACTCCCTTTCCTCCTCGGGACATGCTTGCTGAGTGCCTCTTCCTCTTCCTATCCTTTTTACGTTAGGAATAAAGTCGGGTTAATTATACCTTTTCATCCTTAAGTGTCTACAAGACCACAGCGAAAATGAAGAGCAGATTTAAATGAATCTGTGACTTCTAGTCTCAGTTTACGTATTGTATGTCTGGAAAAATAAAGATCGGTAATTCTCAAGAGTTTCTTATCTCCTGGGGTTTACCATATTTGTGTATTTGTAAGAACTGTCCCTATCATCCTCTTTTTACATAAGTAAACTTAGTCGATTTAATGTTGTCATGTTTCTAGAGTCATGCAATTAATATAACCCAACATTAGGAATTATTTAGGACACAATGTTAAAGAAATGGAATGGATTTTTAAAAAGTGTATAATTTTCTCATAGAAATTCTTTTAAACTATAGAAGTAGATTTCTAGTTTTATGTATATATTTTAAAGTTTATTTATTTTGAAGGAAAAAGTGAGAGAGAGAGAGAGAGAGAGAGAGAGAGAGAGAATGAGTTGGGGAGGGGCAAAGAGAGAGGGAGAGAGAGAGAATCCCAAGCAGGTTCCACACTATCAGTGCAGAGCTTGATGTGGGGCTTGAACTCATGAACTGTGGGATCATGACCTGAGCTGAAATCAAGTTGGCTGCTTAACCAACTGAGCCACCTAGGCGCCCCTCGTTGTACATTTTTAAATGACAAATGATGAAGCCTTTTTATTTTTTTTAATTAAAAATTTTAGGGGCACCTGGGTGGCTCAGTCGGTTAAGTGTCTGACTTTGGCTCAGGTCATGATCTAGCAGTTCATGAGTTTGAGCCCCGCCTGGGGCTTTGTGCTGACAGCTCAGAGACTGGAGCCTGCTTCGAATTCTGTGTCTCCCTCTCTCTCTGCCCCTCCTCCACTCATGCTCTGTCTTTGTCCCTGTCTCTCTCTCTGTCTCTTGAAAATAAACAAAAACATTAAAAAATTTTTCTAAGTTAAAAGAAATTTAGGGGCGCCTGGGTGGCACAGTCGGTTAAGCGTCCGACTTCAGTCAGGTCACGATCTCGCGGTCCGTGAGTTCGAGCCCCGCGTCGGGCTCTGGGCTGATGGCTCGGAGCCTGGAGCCTGTTTCCGATTCTGTGTCTCCCTCTCTCTGCCCCTCCCCCGTTCATGCTCTGTCTCTCTCTGTCCCAAAAATAAATAAAAAACGTTGAAAAAAAAAATTAAAAAAAAAAAAGAAATTTAAATTTTTATTTAAATTCCCATTAATTCACATACAGTGTAATATTTGTTTCAGCTATACATTATAGTGATTCAACATTTCCATACAACACCTGGTGTTCATCACATGATGAAATCTTTTTGATTTGTTTATTAAGCATACTTAAACCCTCTTTCATAGATTAGGCATACTGAAAGAGGATTTAACATGAATCCCTTCAGAACTGTGCAATCTAGTGAGGCAGAGTATATTGTTCAACACACGACTAGCCTGACAAATGATTGTATGAAGGAAGGATCGTATACAGTCCTCCGTGTACTAAGCAGTGGGTAGTGTTTGAGCTCAGAGAGTAGCAGAGCACTACTGTCTATAGTGATAAAGATAATCTTTATGGAAGGGTAGATTAAACTTTTAAAAAATGTTTATTTATTTTTGAGAGACAGAAAGAGAGAACATGAGTGGAGAAGGGGCAGAAAGAGAGGGAGACACAGAATCTGAAGCAGGCTCCAGGCTCTGAGCTGTCAGCACAGAGCTTGATGTGGGGCTCGAGCCCATGAACCATGAGATCGTGACCTGAACTGAAGTCAGACACTCAACCGACTGAGCCACCCAGGCATGGCTGGGAGGGTAGATTTTACACTGAGCCTTCAGAAGTGGGGACAATTTGCTCAAACTGAGTGAATACAAAAGGATATTCAAGGAGTAGAAAGGTCCTGAGCAGAAAAAGTCTAGGAAGCAGAAAGTGGAAGGAGTATGGAAAGAACCTGGGGATAAAGGCAGCAGAGTCAATGCTTCCTCTTTTTGATTATGGGCAACTCATGTCAGGGATGGCTCTGGGGCCAGCCAGGCAGTCCCTAGCAGTGGCTTTCCGGGACGGTGAGCACCATGTGCTTGGTGACCTCTGGACGAGCCCCTAGTGGCACCCTTAACTGACATATGCACTTGAAAACTCCAAACTTTCAGAACAAACTACTGGACTCAGGTCCAACTGTGGCAGAAATTATGACATTATTTGTTTTCAATGACTTCACAGTTAATTAGTATCTGCTACAGGAAGACATATGCTAAATTTTTGGAAGTGGCGAAAAGGTGGATCAAACCTAGTACTTGCTGTGAAACAATTTCTGTTCTTAGGTAAAAATGCTTTTGGTACCAGTCATATTTCCCCAGCTATTTTTCTTGTTTTTATTTTATTTTATTTATTTTATTTTATTTTTTTAATGTTTATTTATTTTTGAGACAGAGAGAGACAGAGCATGAACGGGGGAGGGGCAGAGAGAGAGAGGGAGACACAGAATCGGAAACAGGCTCCAGGCTCTGAGCTGTCAGCACAGAGCCCGATGCGGGGCTCGAACTCACGACCGCGAGATCATGACCTGAGCCGAAGTCGGCTGCTTAACCGACTGAGCCACCCAGGCGCCCCTATTTTTCTTGTTTTTAAATTTTTTTTGAAGTGTGTTTGTTTTGTTTATTTATTTATTTATTTATTTATTTATTTGAGAGAGAGAGAGAGAGAGAGAGCAGGGGAGGAGCAGAGAGAGAGGGAGAGAGAGAATCCCAGGCAGGCTCTGCGCTGTCAGCACGGAGCCTGATGCGGGGCTTGAACCCACAAACCATGAGATCATGACCCAAGCCAAAACCAAAAGCCACACATTTAACTCACTGTGCCACCCAAGCACCCCCCCTCCCCCCAACTATCTTTCTTCTGTGCTGACCACCACTTTGGCACCTTCTTCCATCACACGTATGCACATGTATGCAGGCCTCCTTACTGTTTGGGAACTTGTTGAAAGAGGGATAATTTCTAATTCATCATTGTGTTCCTAGAACCTAACACAATGCCTGGAATATAGTTGAATTTGCTCTTTTCACCATGTTATCCCCACCAGGCATCTAATTCAATCAATACACTTTGTTTTTGGGTGCCTGGGTGGCTCAGTAGGTTAAGCATCTGACTCTTGGTTCGGCTCTCGCTGCTAGCTCTCTGTCTCTCTTCGAATCTCACACGCTTATTCTCTCTCTCTCTCTGTGTCAAAACAAATGAATAAAGTTAAAAAAAACTTTGTTTTCTCCTATCTAGAAAATCATGATCTGAGAAACCTGAAAATAGGCCAACTTAGAGGGGAGGATTTCCATTTACCAGAAAAATTGCAAAATGAGATCAACTTTTTCATCCAGCTTTATTGAGATATAGTTGGCAAATAAAAATGGCATATATTTAAGTTGTATAATGTTATGATTTGATATACACCCATGCACACACACATTGTGAATGGTTTCCACAATCAAGCTAATTAATGCATCCAAAACCTCACATACTCACAATTTTAAAAAGCTTTCATTTTTAAGATGAATAAGTTTTGGGGATCTAATACACAGCTTGGTGCCTCTAGTTCAGAATATCATATTGTATACTCAAAATTTGGTATGAGATCAACTCTTAACCAAAAGAAATCAGTCATGAATGATAAATTTTATGGTATTAGAAAAGCAGATACTTATTACACAATATTCTTCCTTATTCTTAAAATCAAATATTATCTATTTTATTTATACTTGTTCTAGCAATATTATTTCATAGGGGTCTACTGGAAGTGTATTTGAAACACAACACTTTAAGTGTAGTAAAGATACCCACTGACAGCCCATGAATCATACATATTGTGAATAATGTTTAGTAAAATAAATCTCAGATTGCCCTATTATGGTGTGTGTGTGTGTGTGTGTGTGTGTGTGTGTGTGTGTGTGCATGCATGTGTGTGTGTGTGTGTGTGTGTGTGTGTGTGTGTGTGTGACTGCCTTGCCATGAAAGTAGTTTATTTCGGAACAAAAAGCTATTTGTGGGGTGCTTGGCTGGCTCAGTCACTAGAGCCTGTGACTCCTGATCTCAGGGTTGTAACTTCCAGCCCTGCATTGGGTGTAGAGATTACTTAAATAAGAAATTATATTTTGAAAAAGCAATTTGTAATTTGTTATGTAAATATGTGGGGTTGTTTGATTGTAAAATGCAATATGATCCAAAGGCTAAGAGAAATGTTCAGATTATCTGGTGTACTTCATTGTAATATGGATAAGTCAAAGTTGAGTCAACAAAAGCAATGTCTTAATAGTTATAGCCAGAGTTCCTTCCAATGTGCAATGTTATTCTGTGTTCTACTTTGTTACTATTGAATCGAAGGTGAGCTGAGACCCTATATATAACTGTTAATGTGTTGTTTGACTTAGAGTAATCATTCTTGATAGATCAAACCCTTTCTCTGATGACCCCCGTAAGTCATTGATCTTCATTCCCATGCACATAATTACGTCATTTATTTTCCACCACTGGCATGGTAGAATCAACTGAAAAAGTGCTAGGGTATATGTTGCCTAAGAGGGCATTCTCTTTAAGTCTTAGGCAAAGGGTATAGGATTTGAGATGTTGGATCAACTGAAATAACTAATATGAAAACCAACTTAGATACTACTTTGGAGATAAAATTATAGAACATTGATCTGACTTTACACCCAGTTACTCTCCCATGCCTCGTCTGGGGAAGTTTCTATAATGAAATCGAACATGGAGATCAAGAAGTCACGCAGAGATAGAAATATAAAGGTAGAGAATGGTTTGGATGAAGTTCTCTTCTTCCTTGTCTCACTCATCTACACTCAGACACAAAGATTCAGGATGCTGTCACTAGGCAGAGAAACAAGAAAATTATAAAGTCAGGTGAACTGGTATAAGGCCAGGATGCTAGAGGTGGTTTTGTGTTTTTGTTTTTGTCTTTGCTTTTGTTGTTGTATGGTTTTGTTTGTTTGTTGTTCTGCTTTTTAACCCCTTTAAGACCCAGAGCCTTCCGAGGCTTTTAGTTAGCGCACTTAGGTTTGGGCCAAACCGTAGGATCCACACACAGCGTCATTGTCACTGCCATCAGTACTAGAAACACCCCCTTCGGGAGAGTCTACCCAAGAGTGTGGGGCAGCCTCCACCAGACGTTGCTAGCCATTCTAGCTCTAACAGAGTAGAGGTCCACCACTGAGGGTCGTAAGTGGAGACACGTTTTTACATTTGGCCTACGTGTTGTATTTTGCTAGGTGTTGATCCAAGAAATGCTAATGGTGCAGCCACAGCTTACAGAGACTTCCACTAAAGTTAGATTTTTGTTTTTTGTTCCCTCCAATACCACGAAAAGGCAAAGAGAGAAGGTGCAGAGTCAAATCTCAGTGACAGCTCCGTACTGTTCTCAGATTCTATACCTCTCTGAGGGTGGATATTGTTTATTTTACTAGTTCAAACTCATCAGATCAAGTTCCTGCTTTGTCTTCATTTAAATTCTTCAAGAATTCTTGGCCTTGATGTAAATGGAAACTTGAAGGTGGCCCCCATTATATCATCTGATATGTCCAGATGTGTCTGTACTGCCCACTGCCCACAGACACACCATGTACACACACACACACACACACACACACACACAGGGAAGATAAGGGGAAAGGACTTGATATTTGTTGAGTACTGATCCAGACATTTGGAAAACATTATCCCAGTTGCTAGCAGTAACTACTCAATGAGCTAAACATGGGACTCCATTTTACCCTTGAGATTACCCAAGCTCAGAGTGATTGCAAAATCTACTCAAGGCCACACAGCGGGCAAGTGGCAGATCCGCAAAGAAGCGAATCCACAAAGCCTCAGACCAGAGCCCATGCCCTGCCGCCCCAAGAGGAGAGTGAGCAAGAAGATGGCTGCTTATATTTGGAGAGAGAAAGAGGACGTTTAGTGTCTCCTAGGGGATTTAGCCCACATCACCAAATCTGAAAAGCAAACCGATTTGGAGCAAATATTTTCCCCAATAATAGAGCCGGTGAACTTGGCTAGAGAAGTATCTGCTAATCTTTTTCTCACTGACCTCTCCAAAAAATGCACCAGACTCATAATCCGCATAGGTATTCAGGTGATTCATGAAAAGAAGCCCTGGAAGTAAGGCCCCTCTTGTTTCAGGATTCTTGGACTCCATCTCAAAGACCCTGGGCACTGTGGAAAGGGGCCTAGAGAATAAGGAACACATCCAAAGACCAAGCACCACAACATTCCCAGGTGGTCAGTGCTATGACTGCAAGAGATTCTTAAATGTTAGTGTGCTGAAAAATCTTTCAGCACATCTGGAAAAAGTTGGTCCCCCCCACCCACCTGCAAAGTTCTGATTCCATAAATCTGGGGTTGGAAAAAACAATCTTCAACTTCTGTAAGCATTCCAGAGAGGTACTGAATCAAGAAATCCTGGGTGTGGCAAAATGTCATCACCCAGTTTTGTCCTTCAGGGAATCCTTTCTGCAAGCCCAGGCCCAACCTCAGGAAGGCATCCCGATGAAGAAGAGAACAGGGCAGCCAAGTGACAGGAGAAATCATCTGGATGGAGGTTTAGACACAGACCACAAACACATGCTGTGTTAGACACTATCTGCCCATAAACACCACAGTTAACCACCGTCACTGAGGTCAACACGTGGAAGGGGAAATCCCAGTTTTATGTACGTGCCCCAGGGTTTCATGTTGATTCTTTATGTCTTTCTCTTCAGGAGATGTCAGGAATAGCTGTTTCAGCACAGGGAATATGATACAGTCTTGCCTTGAATACATGTTCCTATGATACAGTCTTGCCTTGAATACATGTTCCTATGATACAGTCTTGCCTTGAATACATGTTCCTCGGGCAGGAATCAGACAAGCCAGGTCTCAGATTGTGAGGTCTGTTAGAGGATGGTCTCTCAATCCCAAACTGGAGTATTTCTGGGGGAGCACAGGGAGGTAGCCACCTTTCCCTTTATTTTTTTATTTTTTTATTTATTTTTAAATTTTTTTAATGCTTATTTATTTTTGAGACAGAGAGAGACAAAGCATGAACGGGGGAGGGGCAGAGAGAGAGGGAGACACAGAATCCGAAACAGGTTCCAGGCTCTGAGCAGTCAGCACAGAGCCCGACGCAGGGCTTGAACTCACGGACCGCGAGATCATGACCTGAGCCGAAGTCGGACGCTCAACCGACTGAGCCACCCAGGTGCCCCTCCACCTTTCCCTTTAAAGTGAAGGAAAACACTTTATCCAGGCGAGAGTCCCAGAACAGTACAGTTAATGAATTGCCCGTTAATTCCCAGCCCTTGGAGACAGAGCCTCACAAAGCCCTCATTCTTGAAATAATTGTTGAGATCATGGAGGTACCTAATCAAGCGAATAAGTGATGGAGACACTGATTTAGGTGAATAGTTATTCCATTTTCCTTTATGGTCTCTGGAGTTTGTTTCATTTAGGAAAAGTTTTAATTGCCCCAGATGGGACTATATTCAATTGTGTACAAGGGAATCTTGTAATTGGGGATGCTACAGTATTACAGTTTCTACTTTCCACGATACTTTCAGGCGAGAGAACATTCGTACGTATGTACACAGTCCTCAGTGGATTCCAATGTTTATAACTGGACTTTCCATGGTTATCTGTCTTAGGAGTGACATGATTCATGATTTGTGGTCTACAGTTCTTTTTCAGATCCTAGTAAATGGCTAAATGTGTGCATGGAGTGGATATTCAGAGAGAGAGAAAGAGAGAACACACATGGGTTTCTCATTTTGAAGATATTTTGAGATCCTTTCCTGCTATTTACTAGCTATTGTGTGGCCTTTGGGCGAATTATCTCCTCTTTCTAAGTAAAGTTTCTCATTGATAAGATAGATATAATTCCAACGTGTTCTAACTGAACGTTAATGTTTTTTGAAGGTCAAATAAGAAATACACGCAGAAGTGTTTTATAAGATATAAAGAGATTTGGGGTGCCTGAGTGGCTCAGTCGGTTAAGTGGCCAACTTCATTTCAGGTCATAATCTTGCAGTCTGTGAGTTTGAGCCCCGCGTCGGGCTCTGTGCTGGCAGCTCAGAGCCTGGAGCCGGCTTTCGATTCTGTGTCTCCCTCCCTCTCTGCCCGTCCCCTGCTTGCTCTCTGTCTCTCTCTGTCTCAAAAATAATAAACATTAAAAAAAATTAAAAAATATAAAGAGATTATACTAATGTATCTATGGAGTACTTGGGGAGGAAGAAGGGGAGCAGGGAAGACACAGTGAGGGAGTCACCGATGTGACCACCTGACTCCTCTGATTCCACCCATTTTTCTGGACAGGTGCCTGTACAATTCATGAAAACCAACTTTTACAAAAAAAAAAAAAAAAAAGCAAACTATTTCAGGAGAATGTTATACTTTTGTATATCAACCCAATGGACTTTTGTGTGCTCATTGAAGTTATTTTAGAGTTTCTAACTGCCCATGCTATTAGCTGCATATAGTACCTTTGGTTGCAACCATGTAGAACCATGAACATGTGTCACATAACCAGATACTGGAGGGTAACAAGCAAAAGGAAATTAGCTGTTGGTGTAGGATAGTAGGATTAATGACTTTTTTCCTAAATATTCTGTCACGTGTTGTTCTCCTTTCTTCTTTTTTGATTTTGATTTTTTTCTTTTCTTAAAAAAAATTTTTTTTTTTAACATTTATTTATTTTTGAGAGACAGAGCATGAGCGAAAGAGGAGCAGAGAGAGAGGGAGACACAGAATCCGAAGCAGGCTCCAGGCTCCGGAGCTGTCAGCCCAGACCCTGATGGGGGCTTGAACTCACAAACTGTGAGATCATGATCTGAGCTGAAGTCGGATGCTTATCTGACAGAGCCACCCAGGCGTCACTTTTCTTTTCTTTTCTTTTTTTTTAAAAAAAAAATTTTTTTTAATGTTTATTTATTTTTGAGACAGAGAGAGACAGAGCATGAACAGGGGAGGGGCAGAGAGAGAGGGAGACACAGAATCGGAAGCAGTCTCCAGGCTCTGAGCCATCAGCCCAGAGCCTGACGTGGGGCTCGAACTCACGCACCGTGAGATCGTGACCTGAGCTGAAGTCGGATGCTCAACTGACTGAGCCACCCAGGCGCCCCTCTTTTCTTTTTAATAATGATGCAAAAATGCTTTGTTTCTCATCAGTTAGATCTCTCTTTGCCTTTTTTTAAACAGATATTTTCTAACTTTGTCAGTTTCTAAGTTATCAGAGACTAAAAACTTCTGCCTTTTCAAGATCTCTCTCTTTAGCTCTTGCTGTTAGAGAGGTAGAAGGGAATGAAACTTCATTGCAATACAAGTCCGTGGTGAGAGAAAATTATATCACCCTTGCGGCCTCTTCTACATTTCCTCTGCAGCAACAACCTGGGAAAGAAAGCCTGGAGTTTTTTAACCCTCAAGAGAACCAAATGATGGGGCAAAAAAAATCACAGTACAGGGATCGGAATGGAGGACAGAAGACAAAATGGATGAAATAAAGAAAGCATGTGTACTAATAACTGAGGGAGAAAACATCTCACAGGTAAAACATGAAATACTCTGGTGACTATATACATAGAAATCCTATACCTGGGGGTAGAGATGAGGAACATAAATCGCTAAGCCCTCCTTTTCCAACACTTTTCTAACACCATAGGTCAGATCCTTGAGGTACTGCTTCCCTTATTCACATGTCCCCTCCTAGTGCATTTTGGGGTGGGGAAAGGTGGATGCTAGGGTGTGTGGTCAATGTCAGGGCGGTGGAAATTCATCTCCCCAACAAATGTTGTATAAGGGGTGACAGGCACTATTTCAGACACTGAAGATACAATTATAAACCAAAAAATATGCCTTCTAAGAGCATATGGTCTATGAAAATACACATGCCTACAAAATATTTTAACATTTTGTAACAAATAATTCCAGAAGTATGCATAGGGTGAAGCAGAAGTACAGAAAGGAGACATTTATTGTTATGTATGTGTTGAAAGGTTTGTTCCTATCAAAAAATGAGACTTGGGGTGCCTGGGTGGCTCAGTCGGTTGAGCATCCAACTCTTGATTTCGGTTCAGGTCATGATCAGGCCATGATTTTGGCTCAGGTTGTGGGATGGAGCCCTGTAGGAGGCTCTGTGCTGAGCGTGGAGATTGCTTAAGATTCTCCCTCTCTTCCTTAATCCCTCTCTCCCACTTGCAGGCTCCTTCTCTAAAATTAAAAATTAAAAAAAAAATGCAACCTGAAAGTGAATGATTGAATGAATAATTAGATTCCTTTTCCAATACCAAAACCACAAAGACATTGTCCAGTCATAGCGAGAAAAAAGGTACTTGACCTACTCTTTGGTCGGATTTCAGCTATGCAAATTCCAAACAATGAATGAAAATAAAGACATCTCATTTCCCTTTTCTACAGAGATTTAATACCCACACAGAGGTTTAATACCCCACATATTAAAGTTACTGCTTGAGACAGTGAGCAAGGTTAAATAAAATCACCTCATTTAAACTTAAAGTTCAAAAGAAGGAAATCACTTGCCCACTAACCAAAAGGCCAGTTAGTGGCAGAATGGGGACTAGAGTGCAGGGTTGTTTTTTGTTTTTTGTTTTTTTCCTGCTTGATAGCACGCTTTACATCGATTCACACAGATTGTTAAAGAGATTCCTCTTGGATATGCATGGAAATGTTTTACATTCTTCATAACTATTCATAGCTATATCTTAGAGGATATTCTATTCTCAAAGGCCCTAAAACTGCTCTGAGCATTTGGAAATTGCTTAAGTATTATAGGTAGTAATAAATCATCTTTGTTCCATAATTCTTCATTTTGAGACTGTTTCCTATGACACTGCTCAACATTTCTGTACTTTCTTCAATTTCTTGATGACAAATGAGGCAGAGAACCTTTACAATATGTTTTTATTTACCATTTGGATATTCTCTTGTGATGTGTCTGGTTCATGTGTTTTGCACATTTTTCTACTAGAAAATTTTTCTCTCTTATTTATTTATAGCAGTTCCTATATATTCTGGATACCAGCCCTATGTCAGAGATGTGTATTTCAAATGTATTCTTTTACCCAACTATAGGCTTTCCCTTTGACATAAATACAACTAAGGCTCTCTGGTGAAACTAAAGCTCTTTACTGGAACAATCTAGTGAATACTTCTGGAGGTCATGAAGGGCACCTCCTTACCACATAGTCCACAAATGCAGGAGCAGAATCCTACTGTGGTCTTGTCAGAAGGAAATAACAATATAGCAGTCTAATAGAAAGTGAAATTTATTACAAAGATGGTGAAAAAAAAGCCTTAACACTCAGGTTTGAGTACTTAGATCCCACGAAGCAGAAACTGAAAGGGCTCTACATAGGCCAAAGGAAAGACCATATCAAATGAGGCAAAATTCTGAAACTAGGTCTCTGTCACATGAAGTGGATTATATACTCAATTTTGCAAATCTTTGCTTCCTCTTTTCTCCTCACCAATTCTGAGAAGCCTGGTTTCAGGTCTAGAGTACGTTCCATAGATTCCAGTGGACCTGGGGTCGATCAATGGATACACTTTTATATGAGTGCTTTAAGTTTGGTAATACTTACCAATATTACAGGATGTAATATGCCCCTATTGCAACTTATTACACCAATGGTGAAGCATATTGCCTTGTGATGCTGGGTTTCTTCATTAGCAATCAATCCTCTTCGAGGAACATGGATGATAGATGTTAGCGCTCCCCATTAGAAGGGAAGAATCTCCTTCTGAGCAAGCAATCCTGAGAAGAGGTCTGATGGAGAAAAAGTCATATGAAAATGTCAAACATAACCATCAGTGAACTCTAATGTAAACTATAGACTGGGGGTTAAAACGTTGTATCAATGAGGGTTTATTAATTGTTAACAAATGTACCACTCTGGTGGGGGATGTTGATAATGGATGAGGCTGTGCATGTGTGGGGGCAGAGAATTGTCTGTGCTCAATTTTGATGTGACTCTAAAATACTCTTAAAACGTCTATTTTAAAAAATGTAGAAAAAATTCCTAAGACATAGACAGCAGTGCAGAGAGAAAAAAAATAACCTTAAATCCTGGCATATTAAAAAAGAATTTTAAGCTATCTTAAGAAATTCAAGGGGATAAAAGCAAAAAAAAAGGGGAGGGGGAATAAGGTAACAGCCTAAAGTAGTGAATATATTAAAAATAATGTTTTCGGGATACCTGGGTGGCTCAGTCAGTTAAGTGTCTGGGTCTTATTTTTGGCTTAGGTCATGCCTGATCTCACAGTTTGTGGGTTTGAGCCCTGCATTGGGCTCTGCTCTGGCATCGTGGAGCCTACTTGGGATTCTTTCTCTCCCTCTCTCGGTCTGTACCCTGTTTGCACGCTCTCTCTCAAAATAAATAAATAAACTCTAAAAAATGAAAATAAAAGACAAATATCCTACGATTTCACTTATATGTGGAATTTAAGAAACACAACAGATGAACACAGGGGAAGGGAAGGAAAAACAAGATGAAAATGGAGATAGAGGCAAACCATAAGAGTCTCAAATACAGAGAACAAACTGAGGGTTGCTGGAGGGGTTTTGGGAGGGGATGGGCTTTGTGGGTGATGGGCATTAAGTAGGGCACTTGTTGGGTTGAACAGTGGGTGTTCTATGCAAGTGATGAATCACTGGGCTCTACTCCTGAAACCAATCCTACACTTTATGTGAACTAACTTGACTTTAAATACATTAAAAATAAATAAATAAAAAGCTACAACCTGTAAAATAAATAAAATAAAAAAGTGAAATTACCTTTTAAAAAATAAAAATAATGTTTTCAAATGGATAAATACACAAGGACCTGTTGAAATGATGAACAAAAGTGATAACCTCCTAATAAACCAGATTAAGGTGGGGAGGGAGAGGGAGGAAGTAAATCTACAGGAAAAAAATCAATCCTTATCTTTTTGTGACACAAACAAATATTTCAAGATGAAATTGTCTGCGATTGTTTCAGAATAATTCAGGGGAGGGCCATTGAAATTGGATGAAGGGTACCTGGGAATCATTATGTTATTCTCTATTTTTTCCAATATTGCACATTTCCCTCTTGAAACTACAATTCTACTTTTCTTTTCCCCTTTTTTGTTATTTATTTCATCTAGTTGCCTGTTAAAAACAAAACAACAACAAAAACTGCCTGTCTCTTTTCTGCCTCCACTCCCGCCCTCATTTTACTGAAGATGCTGTGACCCAAACCACCAATGGCATTCTGATTGTCCGTAAAGTGATTTTTGTTCAGCTCCCACAAAATGTGATTTCCTTACAGCATTAGCTATCATTGCCCAATCTCTCCTCAAAACTCCAGCCTCTTTTTACTTCCTCAGCAACACTTGTATTTCTCTACCTTCTCTCTGACTGGTCCTCCTTTGCTCTTTATCATAAATATTGACGTTCTCCAGAATTTCCTTCTCTGTCTCTTGTTACATCCCTACATAAGGATATGCACACATATTTCAACTGCCGTCCCTAGACTGATTGATGACCCTTAATCTGTTGTCAAGTTCCAGAACAAAATTCTGTCTATCGTGTGCCCTGTAGACACCTTAAACTGAACCCAAACCAGTATTTACTAGCTTCTTCAACAGGCTTGTGTTTCCAGCCATATGTTACATCTTACTTAATGGCATCGTTGACTACTGTTCTCCCTAGCTGAAAACATGATTTCCTCCTTGACCCGTCTCTCGCAAATCCCTCACATCCTACCAGTTTCTCTAATCTGGCTACATCTTTATATCCTTAGTGCCATCATATATAAGTTTAAAGGAGGCTTAAGTCTTTCAGCCCAGGAATCCTACTCTTAAGCATCTATTGCATAGAAATAAAAGCATCAATACGTAAGAGCATAATAATATAAGTTGCCATAGTGTGCTCTTATGCTATGACCCTCTTGGTTCTTCCACTACACTAGTCCCCAAGGGTCAAGGGTCAAACAAATAGGTGATTCTATGGCAGTTGGCAGCCTAACAGCAAACTGGCCCTGATAAAGAAAGGAAAGGGGAAGGGGGGAGCTCATTTTCAAGACTACCCGAGGTGCTGGCTGCTGAGACTTGAAGTTCCTGAGAGATAAAGGAATTGCCCTAGACGCAGAAGAAGGGAGTTACCAGCCCAGGAACAGCCTGCATTCCAGGGCAAACTGAGCTCTCTTGCTGCACTCAGGATAACTCCAAAAGCCACACCAGGTCCAAATCTCCTGGTGGTGTTGGCTAACATTTCTTTTCTTGCAACTACATCTCAGCTCAACCTCTCCTCAAATCTGCTTCCTTAAACACTGGCAGATGTGACTCTTGGCTAAGTAGTCCCCAACAAACTCTCCACACACAATTCTCCGCCTCAGAGGTGCTTTTCCAAGGAGTCCAAATTAATACTATGGTAATTGCCTACATGTCATTTGTTATGTGCCAAGAACGCTTTTTAAGTGCTTTACATTCCTAAACTCATGCAATCTTTTTACAAAATTCTTGTGTAGTAGGAAGCATTATTATCTCTAAGATCACAAAACTGCTCAGCGGTAGAGCCAGGATGTAAAGCCAGGATCGTGAGTCCATTTTCTTAACCACGGAGTCTCCCTTGTGAGATTAAATATATTGAGCATTGTTTTTTTAAAAAAAATTTAGAATAAAATATATCAAGATATGTACAGAGGTCTGGAAGAAAGAAAGCACAGCATGTTTGAAGCAATGAAAGAAATCCAGTTGGCCCATGGAAAGGTCAAAGAAATAGGCAGAGAGAGGCCATTAGATATGACTTTTATCTTAGTTCAGTAAAAGGCTTTTTTTCGGGGCAGGGGGAGGATTTTAATACAAGTCCTCTGACTCTGAGCTTACTGAATACCATAGTGGCCTACTCAAGGATCCATAAATGTTTTCTCTGCCAAGTTACAAAGACATTTGTCAAGAAATAATGGTCTGGCCTTATAAATGATATTGGAGTGCAATGCTTTGGTGTATCAAGCCAGCTTTTGTGGTTTCAAGGTGCTGGTCTACTTCCCAGATGCCTACCTAACTAAACTTCTTTAGGCGTTCCAAATGAGGACACAAGTTTCTCTAAAACATCCTATATTCTGAATGGTCATTCCCTTTTGTGGTACTAGCTGGCTGACTATTCCTGTCAACGATCTTGAATGCCTTTTTCTCTTCACTGATCCCTACCTAATGTCAAGCAATCCTGGAACATATAATCCTAGCTCTAAAATTGGACCTCTTTAGTCAGGCATGCCTAACCTCTTTCAAGGCCTCTAGTTATCACTAAAGCTGGCAGCTCTCTCTACTATGTGATATTTTATCTCCCTCTATATTGGGTAGCTCTCTCATGACCTGTAGTCAGCCATGGTCCTCCTACTGCACCAGCCATCAGGGTCAAGGGTCAAGTCAATAGATGATTCCATGGCAGTTAGCAGCCCTGACAGCAAGGCAGGCCCACATATAGGAGTAGTGAGGGGTGGGATTTATCTTCTTTGGTCCACAGGCTTTATGAGCTCTGCCCCTGCCAATACCTCAGCAATCACTAAAAGTTTAGATTTTACTCTTCCTCTTGTGAAGAAATAATCAAATCAGAGAAGAGCCATCTGAGATATTGGTGGTGGTCTCGGCTTGAAATCCCCACTCACAATGGGGAACATATCACCCAGAGGTATCCAGGCCACCAACATGGTCTTCTCTTCCTGGGCCTTAGTCTTCTTGGCCATAGGAATCATCATGGAAGAATGGGTTGAACTGACATTGGAAACAAAGAAAAATACAGTAAGCCACAGTCCCTGGATATGTTGCACTACTCTTTGGCCAGAAGGTCAGAACTGCACTATGGAAAGAGACGGGTGGAGAGGGAGGGTTCATCTTTCCTTGACTTCCATTTATCTCACCGGCTTACTCATTATTATTCTCTGGGGCAACTTCTGCTGGCTGCATTGCACCCAGCTCCATAATCAAGAGTCAAGACTGACTCTAAAATCTCGCCATTTTGAATATTTTGGAGAAAAGTTTAGAAGCTCACAGACTTCACTGCTGGACATTTGAGAGACATTGGCAGTAGCAGCAGGGTGGTCAGCACATCTAGAACATGAGGGAACAAAAGAAAGGTAACTGGCAACAAGGAAAATAGCTTGTTTCGCCACTGGAGGAGGGCAGGATGAATTATATTTAACAAGAAATCTGTTCTGTGAAAAGAATAGAAGAGAAGGAAACTTACAGAAACACTAAGAGAACAGTTTCTTCTGGTTCTCTTTCCCACTCAGCTTAAGGCCCCCTACCTCTTTATTCTTTCCCCTTGTTCCTCTTTATTATTTAAAGAAATATTTTTACCTCATTCTGATTTTTACCTAGAGAATTGTGGAAATTTCCAGGTGGAAATGAGCCTAGAAAAAATATCTGTCCCTCTTTCAGCATAGCTTCTGCTTTCCAACAGATGGCCTGGAAGTGGTCAGGACCATGATGATTTTGGTTCTCATCCTTTCCTTCATCCATAACTTGTTCCTGGGTTTGGAATCCACCTACCTGATTCCTCAAACTAAACATACCCTCTTCATCGCTGTCTTCCTCAGTTTCTTCACAGGTAACCTCTTGGCTCCCCTAACACAGGCTTGGAGATAAATTTGGTTTAAGGATCTAGGCTGCAACCATCCTAGTTCTTTGGCTCAGATACGCAGCTTCTGAATTGAATGTACCACTTAGCAAGGTTGGGTTTTTTTTTTTTTTTTTTAATGTTTATTTATTTTTGAGAGAGAGAGAGAGAGCACAAATTGGGGAGGGGCAAAGAGAGAGGGAGACACAGAATCCAAAGCAGGCTCCAGGCTCTGAACTGTCAGCAGAGTGCAAGGTGAGGCTTGAACTCACAAACCATGAGATCATGACCTGAGCTGAAGTCAGACGCTTAACCAACCAAGCTACCCAAGGCCCCGATTTTTGAACATAGTGCAGTTGTATGTAGGAGGTTTGGAAGTCAGGCATATCTTGGGTTAAGACTTGAGTAGAAGAGCCAAATTTCCTTAGAAGGGATTCCGCCCCCTCCCCCCCCCCCCCCCCCCGCCTTCTTTTGTCTGGACATTAGGTCTCCTTCTGCTCTGTGCACTCCTAATGTATCACCAAAAGCTAAGTCAAGGTAAAACCGTGTACTACTCCAGTTACAAGATCACCTGGATCATTTTCACTGCCTACTTAAATGTCTCCCTCTTTGTGGCCTCTGGTGAGTGTTTTCAGGGCCCCTGATAGGTGAGTAGAACCAGTCTATCCCCGTTAGAGGAGAGTAAAAGGATGGGAAAGCGAGATGGGGAAAAGTGCCAATCCTTACATTTTAAAGGGCGAAAGTTCAGGTGACTCACTCTCTGAGGGCAGTTCCTTCAAGGGCAGAGTTGGAGATGAGGGCTGTGTGAAATATTCAATAAGCTTGCCTCAAGGGCAGCTCTCATTTCTGCCCTTTCTACTGTCTTTCACACCATCCCCACTTCAGGACAGAGATAACCATCCAAGTCATGACTAAGGAGAGTTGCTGATAGGGAATGTTTATTGATGTGGCAAGGGACAGTATACCCTGGGTGTCCAGTGTAGTGTTGAGGCACTTGGAGGTCAGAGACAAGCAATATCTGATGTTACGTGGTCACCTGACAACCCTGGAGACCCTCATTTTCTTAAAAAGTCTTGAAAATTTCATTTGGAATTGCACTCACAACCCAGAAGCATGTCTTCTTTCAAAATGACATGAACAGCATTTAAGCTATTGTGTATACACTTCTGGTCTCGTCCACTAAAGCATCCTCCTCTCCAGTGGCCTGGGGCAGTTCAAAGGGACCCACAGGGCTTTGGGTTGGAGTATCTCTGCTGACATAGAGGGAAGTATTTCTGTAACTCTCCATTGACCCCTCATCACCCTTCCCTGGCTTCTCTTTTCCCCAGGAGTCCTCTCTCTCCTACAGTACAAACAATCCATCAAGAGCTTTGCCTGCCTGACCATCCTCCGTACATCCAGCAGAGAAATTAAGGACAGACAGGAGTCTGAGAGTTCTATCAAAGTTATTTCCTTACCAGAACAGCCCACAATGCTTCGTAGTATTGTTCACACAAAGGAAGATTTTCCAAACAGAGCACACATCCAAACACGTCGTGTAACCTGGGCTGTATGATTTGACAATGTATCTTTCAGTGTGTGCTTGTCTTAATAGAAACAACGTTGTGTGTATGTGCATTGTGTCTCTACAGCCGTGGTGTCTTTGTTTGGCATTATTTAATGCATGTGACTGGGTTAGGGTCTGTAAGAAGATCCGGAAGGTGGTTTTTTTATTTTTATTTTTTTTCGATCCTGACCTGCTGAACGGTTTCTTTTATTTGTTCTCACCATTTAATAACATTTGTTATTCATTTAATAAATATTATCATTAACTAATACTTGCTGTATTGTTAACTCTGTACATCACACTTATTTTATTGTGAAATATTTCAGACATTCAGAAAGAATACAAAACATGATAAACACCTGTGCACACATCACTCAGCCTTATGAAATTTTACAATTATGCCCTATTTGCTTTAGATGTTTTCAAATTAAATTTATAGACAAAACGGATGTTCCTCTAAAAAGTTCCCTAATCTCATTTCCCTCCCTTGCTGCTCGTCACAAAACACTTTTAATGATGCATCGCTGATCATTTTACATTCACATTGTCTTTTTTTAGAACTTAATGCATCTTTAAAAATTATATAGATTAGCTTTCCAAATGTTCAAAGATCATTAAAAGTCAGACTGTACAGATCATTTTTGCAGCTTGTTTTTTTCACTCAACTGCGTGTATGGTTTTGGGATTCATTACGTTTTGTTTGACTTCATTCATTGAAACTACTGCTAAGTTTTCCATTGTAGACATATAATGTAAAATATTCATTCTCCAGTTGATGAAAATCTAGTTGTTTTCTTTTATTCTGTTATAAATAGTGCTGTTATGAACTTTCTTATACACAACTCCCTCTGTCCATGAGCTAGAGTTTCTCTTAGGGTGTTTATCTAGGACTAGAATAGCAGAAACTATCTTTATTGGGGTGCCTGGGTGGCTCAATCAGTTGGGTGTTGGACTTCGACTCGGGATTTGTGAGTTTGAGCACCGCATTGGGCTCTCTGCTGTCAGCACAGAGCCCACTTTGGATCCTCTGTCCCTCCCCCCTTCTGCCCCTCCCCCCTCTGCCCCTCCCCCATTTGCACGCGCGCGCACACACTCGCTCTCTCTCAAAAATAAACATTAAAAAAAAGAAAGTATCTTCATTTTCAAGTTAACTAAATATTGACAAAGTGATGAAAAAAATGGCTGTTCTAATTTATACTTCTGCCAGCAATGTATGAAAATTCTAGTTTCTTTGTACCTTGCCAGTCCTTCAGTGATCAGTCTTTTTAATCTCTGAACTATCACTGAGTTTGCTCACTTTTTAAGAAAATGAGGGTCTCCAGCGTTGTCAGGTGACCACGTAACATCAGATATTGCTTGTCTCTGACCTCCAAGTGCCTCAACACTACACTGGACACTCAGGGTATACTGTCCCTTGCCACATCAATAAACGTTCCCTATCAGCAACTCTCCTTTTCATTTCATTATTGAGCTTTTGGATTTCCTCTTCTCTGAATTACTGTGTTTGACCATTTTTAAAATGAATGATTTGTCTATTTCTTATTGATTTGTAGTTCTTATATATTGGAAACTAATACTAACTGGTTGTGCCTTGGCTTTTAACCTTGTTTATGAGGTTTTTTTGTTTTACAGAGGTATTCAAATGAAATGTAATACAATAGATCAACCTTTCCCTTTTAGTTGGTGCTTTATTGTGTCTTATTTAACAATTCCTTCCTTGCTCTCTTATTGGGAATAATCTCTGCGTATCATATAAGGTAAAGATCCAATTTTACCTACTTTCCATGTGGATAACTATCTATTCAGAATATTTTTATGGCTTAATTCCTTATCATACTGAGTTGTAACATAATCTCTTATATATACCAAATATACATAAAAGTCAGTCTGTTTCTGATCTCCATAGCGTATTCCATTGGTCTATTTTTATATCCCTGCATGGCACAACGATCTTAATTACTATGTAGAGAAAGAAAGTGTTGATGTTCAATATGCCCAAGTCCTTATTCTTGTTCAAAATTATCTTGACTTGTTCTTGGTCTTTGGTCTTCATATAAATAGCAAGATTAGCTTGTATAGTTCCAGAAAAATCCTACTTATGATTCGATTCAGAATCATATTAATTTATTAACTAATTTGGGGATATTTAACAATGCTAATAATATTTTTTCATCCAATGCCAAAATGTGACACTATTTATTTAGGTCTTCTTTCACGTCCTTCAATAATGTTTTGTGATTTATTTTTTCCAGACTGATCTTTTTGTTAAGGTTGATTCATAGGTAACCTGCAGTTTTATGCTTTTCTGAATTGAAATATTTTATAACATTTTCTAGTTGCCTATTACTGGTGTAAATTTGTTGATTTTTTGTCTCTAGAAACTTTACTGAATTCTTATTTTAGTACTTATAATTTTACCTGTATGCTCTCTTAGGTTATCCTTGGAGGAAAACATATTGTCCAAAGAAAAGATGTTCACTTCATTCCAATACTTATATCACTTACCTCTTTTGTGTTGTCTTATTCATTGGCTCAGATCTCCAAGATAAGGTTGAATGGGAAAAAAGATAGTAAGCATCCTTTCTATGTTCTTTATTTTAATAAGAATGCCTCCATAATCCTAATAGTCGATATTATATGCACTGTAGAATTTGTCATATTTGCCTCATCAAATTAAAGGACTTCTTGGGGCACCTGGGTGGCTCAGTGGGTTAAGCATCTGACTTCGGCTCAGGTCATGATCTCATGGTTCGTGGGTTCAAGCCCTGTGCCAGGCTCTGTGCTGACAGCTCAGAGCCTGGAGCCTGCTTCAGATTCTGTGTCTTCCTCTCTCTCTGTCCCTCCCCCGCTCATGCTCTGTCTCTCTCTGTCTCTCAAAAATGAATAAGCATTTAAAAAATTTAAAAAAAAAATAAAGGACTTCTTCTATATCTAATTTGCAGAGTGAGTTTACCAAAAGTAAATAATTAATTTTATTGAAAATTTCTATGTGTCTATTGAGATCAGTTGATTTTTTTCCTATTCCAATAATAGGATGTATCTTTTATATAAATTATAATTTGTGAAAATTTTCTCTGTATTTTATTGTGAAATATTTTAAACATACAGAACAAAGTAGAAAGCAATGTGATAACCACTTATGTACCTATTACCTAACTTTTAAAAACTTTAACGCTGTGCCCCATTTGTTTTAGATTGTTTTAAATTAAATTTGCAGACTCATCTGATGTGCCTGTACAAATTTTACCACACCAACTTTCCTCTCTTGTTTCTCATTGTTAAACAGTTTGCATACCTGGGAAAATTCCCGTTTAGTCATATTTCTCTTAATAAATTGCTGAAATAAATTTTCTAATTATTTTAGAATTCTTGAATCTACGTAAGTCAAATTTGGCTATGATTTCTCTTCTCGTACTCTCTTTGCCCCCTTTATTTTATTTTCATGTGTTATTTTGTTTTGGTTTTGGAAGAAAGTTTGAGTAACCTTTTTTGACATATGACATGCATATATACAAGTTCGCAAATGGTAAGTGTATAGCTCTTTAAATGTTCACAAAGAGAACACACCTGTGTTCTCAAATAAAGAAACAGAATCTGAACAGCACTCTAGAAGTCTCCCTCATGCCATTTGAATATAATATTTCATATTATTGTTGTAAATTTTTAGTATAAATATATGTATTTAGGTTTATTTATTTATTTTGAGAGAGACAGAGCATGCTAGAGCATGAGCAGAGAAGTGGCAGAGAGAGAAGAGAAAGAATCCCAAGCAGGTTCCATGATGTCAGCACAGAGCCCAATGTGGGGCCCAGACTCATGAACCGTGAGATCATGACCTGAGCTGAAATCAACAGTCAGATGCTTAACCAACTGAGCCACCCAGGTGCCCCTCGTGGTAGTGTTTTTCCTTTTTAATGCTTATTCATTTTTGAGAGACAGAGAGACAGAGCACGAGTGGGGGGAGGGGCAGAGAGAGAGGGAGACTCAGAATCTGGAGCAGGATCCAGGCTCTGAGCTGTCAGCACAGAGCCTGATGCAGGGCTCAAACTCATGAGATAATGACCTGAGCCGAAGTCAGATGCTTAGCTGACTCAGCCACCCAGGCACCCCTGCCCCTCATTGTAGTTTTGATTTGTATATCGCTAATAATAAGTGATGATGAACATCTGTCCATGTGTCTGCTGGCTGTCGGTATGTCTTCTTTGGAGAAATGTCTGTTCATGTCTTCTGCCTATTTTCTAATAGGATTATTTGTTTTTGGGGTGTTGAGTTTTATAAGTTCTTTATAGTTTTTGGATAGTAACCCTGTATCAGATATGTCATTTGCAAATATCTTCCTCCCATTCTATAGGTTGCCTTTAGTTTTGTTGATTATTTCTTTTGCTGTGCAGCAGTTTATTTATTTAGTCCCAATAGTTTATTTTTGCTTTTGTTTCCCTTGCCTCAGGAGACATATCTAGAGAGAAGTGGCTGAAGCCCATGTCAAAGAAGTTATTGCCTGTGTTCTCTTCTAGGATTTTTGTGGTCTTACGTCTCACAGTTAGGTCTTTAACCCATTTTGAGTTTATTTTTGTGTGTGGTGTGGATAGATAGATAAAGATAGAAAGTGGTATAGTTTCATTCTTTTGCATCTTCCTGTCCAGTTTTCCCAGCACCATTTGCTGAAGAAACTTCTTCCTGTTAAATATTCTTTCCTGCTTTATCGAAGATTAATTTGATCATATAATTGTGGGTTTATTTCTGCATTTTTTATTCTGTTCTATTGATTGATGCTCCATTTTGTGCCAGCACCACATTATTTTGATAACTACAGCTTTGTAACATAACTTGAAGTCCCTAATTGTCATGCCTCCAGCTTTGCTTTTCTTTTTCAAGATTGCTTTGGCTGGTTGGGGTCTTTTGTGGTTCCATACAAATTTTAGGATTCTTTGTTCTAGTTCTGCGAAAAATTCTGTTAGTATTATGATAGGGATTGCATTAAATGTGTAGATTGCTTTGGGTAGTATAACATTTCAACAATATCTGTTCTTCCTATCCATAAGCATGTAATGTCTTTCCATCCTGGGTATCTTATTATTTTGGGTGCAAGTGTAAACAGGATTATTTTTTAAATTTCTCTTTCTGCTGCTTCATTATTGGTGTATAGAAATGAGGCAGATTTCTGCACAGTTGATTTTGTATCTTGAGACTTTACTGAATTCATTTGTTACAATAGTCAAGATATGGAAGCAGCCCAAGTGTCCACTGATGGATGAGTGGATAAAGAAGATGTATATACAATGTAATGTTATTCAACCACAAAAAAGAATGATATCTTGCCATTTGCAACGTCATGGATAGGGCTAGAAAGTATGCTAAGCCAAATAAGTCAGTCAGAGAAAGACAAATGCCATATGATTTCAGCCATCTGTGGAGTTTAAGAAGTAAAACACACAAGTAAAGGGGGGAAAATAAGGAAGAGAAACAAATCAAGAAACAGGCTTTTAATTATAAAGAACAAACTTGATGGTTACCAGAGGGGATGTGGGTAGGCAGATGGGTAAAATAGGTGATGTGTATTAAAGAGTGCACCTGTTGTGATGAGCACTGGGTGATGTATGGAAGTGTTGAATTACTACATTGTACACCTGAAACTAATATAATACTGTGTATTAACTGACTGGAATTAAAATAAAACCGTAAAAAATAAAAGTAATAAGTATATAAGAGGGGAAACTAGCCTCATGAGATATCAAAACAGACTCTAAGCCTTTATATTTAGAAAGTGTGATACTGACTTGAACAGGTAAGAAGACTAGTGAAATAGAATAGAAATTTTAGAAATAGACCAAAGTACATGCAAAGGTTAATATATGATAAAGAGAGAATCTCAAATAATTAGGGCAAATTTGGAATTTTTAATACATAGTGTTGGGACAGCTAGTTATGTCTGTGGAAAAACATAAAATTAGATTTAAAATTAGACTTCATATCATTTATAAGGATAACTAAATGTAAGAAATAAAAATGTACAAGCATCAGATGAAAAGAGGTGATTTTTCTTTAAGATGGATTTATGGAATATTTTTCAACTATCACTCAAAATTCATATGCAACAGAAGAATAGATTGACATATTTGACTCAATAAAAGCAAAAAAAAATTTTGCATTAGAAAACACCATAAACAAAACAAAATATTTACAACATATATCATAGAAAAAGTGATAATCTCCCCAATATATAAAGAATTCTTAAAATTTGGAAAAAAATGTTCAAAACGTAGAAGAAAAGTGGGAAAACATATGAAAACAAATTCACAAAGATATTCCAAAATAGTTCCTGATGTTCAATCTTACTAATGATAGAGGAAATGAAAATTAAAACCATAATGAAATACCATTTTACATATATCATTAAGATAAAAAAATTATTTTTCAAAATTAGATACAACCCTAGGAAACACTTTTGGTCAATTTTATAAAAAGCATCAAAAAGTAATTTTCCAGGGGGCCTGGGTGACTCAATCGGTTAAGCATCCAACTTTGGCTCAGGTCATGATCTCACAGTTTGTGAGTTCGAGTCCTGTGACGGGCTCTGTGCTGACAGCCCAGAGCCTGGAGTCTGCTTTGGATTCTGTGTCCTTCTCTGTGCCCCTACCCTGCTTGCACTCTGTCTCTCTCTCTCTAAAAAATAAGTAAGCATTAAAAAAAAACAAGTAATTTTCCAGAATCCAGGAAAACTTGAGATAGTCCCCAATTCATTAGATGTTATCTGGATATCAAGACCTACCAAGACAGCATGAAATGTAGTCTTTAGACTGATTTCACCACTGGATACATATGTAAAAGTCCTAACATTAATACCAACAAACAAAAACAAAGCACCTTAAAGTTTCACCCAGAAATTTTAGAATCTATTTATACTAAAAACTGTACATAAATTCATTTCATGTAAACTGATCCAATTATAAATATTGATAACCTCAATAAAATAAAGCAATCATCAAAAAAATTTCAGGGGCGCCTGGGTGGCTCAGTCAGTAAAGCATCTGACTTCAACTCGGGTCATGATCTTGGGGCTTGTGAGTTCAAACCCCACATCAGGCTCTGTGCTGACAGCTCAGAGCCTGGAGCCTGCTTCTGATTCTGTCTCCCTCTCTCTCTATTCCTCCCCTGTTCACGCTCTGTTTCTCCCTCTCTCTCAAAAATAAATAAACGTTAAAAATATTTTAAAACATTTCAAAATATTTAGTAATCTAGTAATAAAGTGATCTTCCCTCACAAGGAAAAATAAAAACCATAGGTATTAAAATAAGCGAAAGAAGACAAAGCTTTTTGCTCTCACCATTACCTAATATCTTTCTGGATTTATCGCTAAATTCAAATCAGTGAAATATACATAAATGTATTAGTTTATAAACAAGTAAAGCTAGGATATACTGGTATGAGGATTGATAAGACTTTTCAATGAAATAAAATCAAATGTTGAAACAAATCTTGATACATATAAAAAAACTTAGTGTATGACAAAAAGTATATCACAAACCAATGGCAAAGGTATAAGTTACATAAAAAATAGAGTTTGGAAATTTAGCTTCTTAGAAAAACATTAATGCTTCACTTAAACTTCCAGACTCTCTATAGATTTAAATGGAAAATAAATAAAGGAACAAAACTGAATAAAATCTAGGTAATCTAGGATGCATATTAACTGGGAAAGGCCTTTCTAAACATAAAAAACAAATTATGAAATAATATTTAAAGCACAAAAAAGTGGGGGCACCTGGGTGGCCCAGTGGGTTAAGCATCTGACTATTTTGGCTCAGGTCACGATCTCATGGTTCATGAGATTGAGCCCTGCATGGAACTCTGTGCTGACAGCACAGAGCCTGCTTGGAATTCTCTCTCTCCTTCTCTCTCTGTCCCTCCCCTGGTTGCACGTGCTGTCTCTCTCAAAATAAATAAATAAACATTTAAAAAAAAATTTAAAACACGGGGTCTTGACCATTGAATAGTCAAGAATGTAATAGTTTATATAAATTATAAACACATATAAACACATATATTTAAATATGTACATGCCTAGTTACATATAAATATTCATGCACATGAATATGTAAATGTGTGTTTATTTATATGTAAATACAGCTTCTCTTCTTAAAATAGCACAAAAATAAGAAAAAGTATACAAAAACAACGCATGGGAAGTCTGGGAAAGGAACAGAAAAAATACTAATATCAATATGAAAGTCTTGGAAGAATTTTGAAATGACAAAAGAAATACTACCCTCAATAATAATTTAAAAATATATTAAAATTATATTTTTAGAAATTCTATTGAATATGGTGTAAAAATTGATAATATCTCTTAGTGGCAAGAAAGTGATGAGCTTGGATATCTCACAAACTGAATTGAAATAAATTTTCTGGAAATCAATATACAACAAGCATTCAGTGGACTTTGCATATCTCTGAAGAATATGTGCTAAGTTGTCTACAAATTTGAGGATTTTGTGCAGTATATAATTTTCCTCATGAATACGCATAAATATTATCAAATATACAAATGGTCTTTTAAATCTTTAACAAGAATAATTGTGCAAAAACTAGTTGGTAGAGGATAATAAAGTCTGATTAAGGTATTGGTTCAAGGTAGTTGAACTCTTTCTTTTTCAGTGAACTTTGTCATTGGTTTATTTTTTTGCATTTAAATCTTTGATCTGTATAGTAATTTGGCATGGCTGTAAAATAAGATGCAAGAGAAAGATGGGAAAAGAGAATTTGCAAACAAATAACTACAAATTTAATCTTTGAATTACGGGGCTGTGATGTGATATAGAAACATCTCCAAACTAGAGGGAGAGCAGTTAATTTATCCTACAGGGATGGTTTACTAAAGTCATTGCCCTTCCCATGGTCTGGTCCTTTATGTGGTCCCCTGTGACTTTTGGCTTGGGAGAGCACCTGGCAGGTTTGCTTACCTAACGCCTGGTATTTTGTGTCTTGCTCTGTCAATAATCCCTTTGCACTACAACTAGCAACTTCTGTTCCCCAAAGCCGTCTCAAAGGCCTGATGGAATCTTGGCAGTATTAAACATTTTGGCCTGAATTTATATATCGATGATTGGGGTATCTTAAGTGGGAAGCTCCAGGTAAGTGAGCCACAGCTATTTCATGTATTTCTTGGGCTTTTTCTCATTCTTTAGGGATATTCAAGCCTGAAATTATCCATTGGAGAAACACGGAACAGAATTTAGTCGTGGAGAACTTAGCAAGTCATTTGATTTCTCTGTCCCTCAAGTCTAACCGCATGACCTTGTATTAAAATCTAAGACCATTTTCTTGCTATGGTCTCCCCACTTTTAGGAGGAGGAATAAGATTTATGATTAGACTAAGTAGTTCCTTTTTGTTGTCGTTGTTGTTGTAGTTTATTGATTTTGAGACAGAGAAAACATGAGCTGGGGAGGGGCAGAGAGAGAGGGAGGGAGAGAGAGAATCCCAAATAAGCTCCACCCTGTGAGCACAGAACTGGATGTGGGGCTGGAACCCATGAACCGTGGGATCATGACCTGAGGCAAGCTGTAGTCAGACGCTTAACCGACTGAGCCATCCAGGAGTTCCTTTTTAGTCAGCAACACACGTTGGCTTAAATAGAGTAACTGAACAAAAAGTTTACGCATTCGTGATTCTCTTAGCCAGGGAAAATTCACAAGCTTTGAGTCATTACTTAATTTGAATGTTCAGGGGTGTCTGGGTGGCTCAGTTGGTTAAGCATTGGACTCTTGATTTAGGCTCAGGTCATGATCTCACAGTTTGTGTGTTTGAGCCCCACATCAGGCTCTGTGCCGGCTTCATGGAGGCTGCCTGTGATCCTCTCTTCCTCTCTTTCTCTGCCCCTCCCCTGCTTGTGCTCTCTCTCTTTCAAAGCAAATAAATAAACTTAAAAAAAAATAAATTGAATGTTCAAATGCCACAGCTGGGCAGTAATAAGCCTACATTTGATTCCCCCATTCCCCTGCTCATAAACTCTAAAACAGGAACTCTTTAACCTGACATTTACCTTATCCAATATTATCTCTTATCACTATTTCTATTTTAAGTTAGACATTTTCACTTTACTCAGACATTCCTTCCACTGTCACATCTCTACATATTTTCTCCATCTGTCCCTTTACCTCTGAAGTGTATCATTTCTGTTCTACCCTATTTCGGTCACTTAAAAATCCTTTCCGAATTTCAAGACCTAGCTACCATTTACTTACATGCAAGATAGTGCTATCTAGCAGTCTTCCACTAGGCTTTGGGCTAAAAGCTTTCTGTATGTTATCTGACTTCACACTTAACCTGATCCTACAAGGTAAGTGTTATGATGTTCATTTTACACTATAGAAAAGTACAAGGTAGGCATCGTTGCTCCCATTATACAGATTAGACTCAGAACAAGAGACTTTGCCCAGGTGTTCACAGTTAATGGGCACCAAAGCAAGGGTCATTACAGATGGTGCTGGATACCTGCTATCTCCTCTGTCAAAAGTTGATGGTATAGTGTTGGCAAATGTTAGTTACTGAGCACCTGCCGAGATCCCAAAATGAATGAAACATACTCCTGTCCTTGAGGAGTCACAGTTCTTTGGTCCTCCAAGGAGAAGGGATATTTTCCTCCCAATAAGGCTAGATCTATAATCTTTTGGAGACATTTATCACATTTGAAATTTATTCTTTGTTTTAAAACATTTTTTTATTTTTTAAATAAATTCTACACAACACGTGGGGCTCCAACTTATGACTCTGAGATCAAGAGTCACATGCTGTATTGACTGAGCCAGCGAGGTGCCCCAAATTTACTCTTAATTTATATCTTATTTTCAATTCACAAAGTGGTTATTTCCTTGTCTTTCCATCTAAAATAATATACATAACTTGCACACTATAATAAACAACTGAACCATTACGTTTTAGTTGCTGGCTCTCTCTGCTTCAAACAAAACATTCTGAGAACAAATCATCACCGAATTGGATGGAATAGAAAATTCTCACATGTATGTATAGAATTGTACCTAACAATGTGTGTTGAAGAAAAGCCTCCCGTGCCAGTCAAAAATCTGAAATCTACCTTGACATTTCTAGTTATAAAATTTATTACAGTGAAGATCCCATAGAATCTAAGGAAAGGTTTCAGATATGATGAATTAGAGTAAAATCTTCTCCATCCTGTCCTATATGTAATAGTAAATCTGCTTAAAGTCAGTTTGGGGAAAAAAATCTTACCTTATTTAGGACATTAATCATATCTTGTTTATGTAGATACCATACTTATGATGCCTCAGTGAGGCAAACTGAGTATACTTTTTACCATTTTCATCGTACTGACAAGAAAACTCAAGTTGAGAGAGGTTAAGAAACTTTCCCAAGGTCACATACATATGTCAGCAAGACAGTAGAACTAGGAGCCAGGCTCTCTGATACAGTTTGCACAGGAATACGGGCTTTTGTCAGACTCTTTACAGGACCTTGGATTCAAACTAATGTATTCTCCGTTGGTCCAGGCAGAACGTCTCTAATGCTTCAAGATTTTGTGGCTGATCTTACAAAGTGTTTTGTATCAGGAACAAGATTTTTTGCAGTCATTGCTTACATTACAATTTCCTCTGTTGGTCCAGGCAGAACGTCTCTAATTCTTCAAGATTTTGTGGCTGATCTTACAAAGTGTTTTGTATCAGGAACAAGATTTTTTTGCAGTCATTGCTTACAATTTCCTAAATAACTATTTGGTGTCAGGGAGATATTGATAGGGAATTTGAAAGCAGCACCATATCATTGTAATACAATTAGCCTTGAAGGTTATTGCTCGATTTTCATACATGTCATTGATCAAGTTCATTTTGAGGTCAAACTAGGGCTTTATCCTTTTTCTTTCTTCCTTTCTTTCTTCCTTCCTTCCTTTCTTTCTTTCTTTCTTTCTTTCTTTCTTTCTTTCTTTTCTTTCTCTTTGTTTTGCTTTTTTTTCTTTTAAGAGACAGAGAGTATGTGAGAGGTAGAGGGAGAGAGAGAATCTTAAGCAGACTCTGCCCAGTGCAGAGCAGACAGGGGGCTCCTATCTCACAACTCTGAGTTCATGACCTGAGCCAAAAGGTCATGACCTGAGCCAAAGGTTATTATTTTAGATGTTTAACTGACTGGGCCACTCAGGCACCTCACCTTTCTTTGTTTTAACAGTGTTGTTCAGTGGAGTGCCTGGGTGGCTCAGTCGGTTGAGCGTCCGACTTCGGCTCAGGTCATGATCTCACGGTTCGGTTCGTGAGTTTGAGCCCTGCGTCGGGCTCTGTGCTGACAGCTCGGGGCCTGGAGCCTGCTTCGGATTCTGTGTCTCCCTCCCTCTCTGCTCCTCCCCTGCTCACACTCTGTCTCTCTCTCAAAAATAAAGATTAAAAAAAAAATCTTTTTTAAGTGCTGTTCAGTAGAACTTTCTGTGACGATAGAACCATTCTGTATCTGTACTGTTCAGTATGGTGGCCCCTAGCCACATGGAGCTATTGACAGTGCTTGAAATGTGTCTAGTGCATCTTAAAAACTGATCTTTCAATTTAGTTTTAATTAATTTAATTTTAAATTGTCACATGCGGCCAAGGGCTCCTGTATCGGGCAGCACATATTTAGAAGATTTTCCTCATTGGAGCTGAACTGTTTCAGAAAGGTGGGGATTTGAGTAGATAGTAAAAAGCCTCCCAACTAATTTTTTTTCTAGTTTTTCCCTATATCCTCCATTTTCTGGTGTTTCATTTTACTTTTTTTATTATAACATTTCCTTTAACTTTTCTTCAGGTGTTATTGAAATACATTTACTACAAATCATATAATAGAGAGCACAGTTTTCTATAAAGTAGGCACTCAGTTGGTTGGATATAGTATTATCTTTAGACTCAGGCCACAGGGACTCTTGCCCAGACCACTTATCTTCACAGGGACAAGGCATCAGAGGGACCACGGTAAAGTGCCTGTGAGTAAATCCTAGAATCCACTATTTTTCCAAGAAGTCTTGGTTCCTCTTATTAGAGACTGCATTAGAAACCAAGGTCCGAGTGCTATGTGTTTTTACTACTGGGACCGAGCAAGGGAATATAAGAGTGTTTACTTATCCATGGAGGTACACATGTCTATAAATATTTCAATATGTAACCATCTGTATCTTTATTAAGATGAACACCAGATCCTACTGGTGACTCCAACTCTAGTCCATTACAACATGGGTCATTCTAGCCTTTTCTTTCTTGTTTACACTTTCCCAACAGTGAGAAACCTGACACTTTACCATAGCCATTCACTTAACTGTTCAATTCCTGTATACATGTAGAGTGGGGCCAGAATTGTTATCCTATAGCTCCAGGGAAAACTACTTTATAACCTACAGTGCAATGCCTTTGTATAGTTACCTGCTTTTTAGTCTTACTGACTGAACTCATTTCCAAAATCACTTAGGTCAGTTCCTTTGTCCCTCCCCCTCCTCAGCGAGGTTGTTTCATACATTTGTAATACAATTAGATTGTTTTGTAACATTGTGCATTTCATCCTGGGATCTCATGACCTGTTAAACAATTTTTTTTTTGAATGTTTATTTATATTTGAGAGACTGCAAGCAGGGGAGGGGCAGAGAGAGGGTGACAGAGGATCAAAGTGGGCTCTGTGCTGACAGCAGGGAGCCTGATGTGTTGGGGCTTGAACTCATGAACTGTGTGATCATGACCAGAACCAAAGCCGGCTCAACCAGGTGCCTCTCCCCTACAGTGATTAAAAAAAAACATTTGCATACATTTAAAAATATTCACATACATTAAGTTTCAATTTTTGTAACGTGAAAGTCTATGGGTTTTAACCAATGCAGAGTGTCCTGTATCCACCCTTACAGTATGAAACAGTGGTTTCACTGCCCTAAATACCCACCTTGTGCTTTACCTATTGAACATTCTTTTTCCATAAACATGACAACCACTGAGCATTTTATCATCTCTATTTACATTTCTACCTTTTCCAGAATATCATATAATTGGAATCATATTCTCTGGCTTTTTCAGACTAACTTTTTTCACTTAATAATATGCATTTAAGATTCATCCATGTTTTTTGTTTGTGTTTCATTTTTGTGTGTGTGGTTTGACAGCTCATTTCATTTTATCACTGAATAATATTCCATCATACAGATGTGCCCCTGTGTGTTTATCTATTCATCTATTGAAGGACATCTCGTTTGCTTCCAGATTTTGGTGATGATGAATACATCTGCTATAGACATTTACACAAAAGTTTTTGTGTGGGCGTAAGTTTTCTAACCAGTTTGATAAATACCTAAGAGTGCGACCCTTGAATTGAATGGCAAGACAATGTTTGGCTTGGGAAGAAAATGCCAAACCGTCTTCCAAAGTAGCTGTATCCTTTTTGCATTCCCACCAGCAATGAATGAGAGTTCCTGTGGCTGTCATAACCAGCAACTGATATTGTCAGCTTAAAAAAAAAAAAAAAAAACTGTAGTCATTTTAACAGGTGTATCAGGTGTATTTTTTCATTGCTGTTTTAGTTTGCAATTTCCTAATGACAAATGATGTTTAGCATCTTTTAATATGCTTATTTGCCATCCAGAGATCTTCTTTGGTGAGATATCTGTTCAGATCTTTTACTCATGTAATTGGATTGTTTGCTTTCTTGCTGTTGAGGTGTGAGGTCTTTGTATATTTTGGGTTGGAATCTTTTACCAGATATATTTTGCAAATATTTTATCCCAGCTGGAGCTTATCTTTTGATTTTCTTCATAGTGTCTTTTGCAGAAAAGAGCCTTTAATTGTTTTTAATTTTCTATTAAAAATTTTTTCTTGTTTGTTTGTTTATTTATTTATTTATTTATTTAGAGAAAGAAAGAGGGACAGCATGAGCAAGGGAGGGGCAGAGAGAGAGGGAAAGAAAGAATCCTAAGCAGGCTCCATACTGTTGGTGCTGAGCCTGACGGGGGACTCGATCTCACAAACCTTGAGATCATGACCTGAGCCAAAATCAAGAGTCAGATGCTTAACCAACTGAGCCACCCATGTGCCCCAGAAGTCTTTAATTTTAAGAAAGTCCAGTTTATAATTTTTTTCTTTTCTGGATTATGCTTTTGCTGTTGCGTATAAAAACTGATCACCACACCCAAAATTATATAAACTTTCTCCTATTTTTTTGTAGAAATATTATAGCTTGAATTTTACATTTAGGTCTAGGTTTCATTTTGAGTTAATTTTCATGAACGGTATAAAATCTATGTACAATTTCTTTTTTGTATACGGATGTCCAATGGTTCCAGCACATTTGTGGAAGAGACAATCTTTTCCTCATTGAATTTCCTTTGCTTCTTTGGCAAATATCAGTTGTTCATATTTGTGCATGTTTTTTTTTTTTTTTCTTTCTGGACTGTATATTATATTCCATTGGTCTATGTTTCTATTTTTCTCTATTTAGTATCATGCTGCTTTAATTATGGTAACTTTATAGCAAGTAATGAGATCACTTAGTGTGAGTCACCCAACATTGTTTGTCTTCACTATTGTGTTAGCTGTTTTGGTTTTTTGCTTTTTCATATAAATTTTAGAACCAGCTTACTGACATCTACAGTATAGCTTGCTGGGATGTTGATTGAGATTTTGTTACATTTATAGGTCAGAGTGATGTGGGGCTGCTGAGTGAACAGTCAATAAAGAATGTTCCTGAGACATTTTTGGTGCAAAAAGATGTTTTGATTAAACTACAGGGGCAGGACTCATGGGCAGAAAAAGCTGCACTGTGATCTTGGGCAGTGATTGTTTATATACTTTTAAGTTGGGGGGTGGTAGAGATAAAGGAAGTCTCTAAAGAGATTTTCCTATATTAAAGAACACTTACAGGATCCTGGAGGTCTGGCTCTCATTAAGCTAAGGTGGCCTTTTGCCTCTAGCAAATCATTAAGGTAGCTAGTGAGTTCCTTGAGAAATAGCCGCGCTCTGCCTCAGGTATTTATCAGTGGGCTGCAAGTTGTAAGGAAATTTAATTGTGTCTACATTTCCTTTGCCTTTGTTCTCCAGATCAAGAGTCTTCTCATTTCCTCCCTCCCTGACTGGATTGAATTTTGTACCCTCCCCACATTCATATGTTAAAGTTCTACCCCTAGTGTCTCAGAATGTGACTCTATTTTAAGACAGCTCCTTTACAGTGGTAATTGAGCTAAAATGAGGTCCTTAGAATTGGCGTTAATGCAATGTGACTGGTGTCCTTACAAAAGGGAATATTTGAAGTCACACGCCATGTGAAGATGAAGGCACAGATGTAGGTGATGCTTTTACAAGCTAAGGAATGCCAAGCATTGCCAGCAAACCACCAGAAGGGGAGCCAGAAACAAGAAACAGATTCACTGGCAGCTCCCAGAAAGAACCAGTTCTGACAACAACTTGAGCTTGAACCTTTACCCTCCAGAACTGGGACAATACATTTTTGCTGCTAGATCACTTAATTCGGGGTGCTTTGTTATGGCAGCCCTAGCAAACGAATGCACTCCCGTCCCTATGACATTGCTGTCATCCTTTCACTTACTCATAACTTATTTATTTACCCGTAACCTAATGTATTGTTATTTTTCTTTTAAGAATAAGAAAAAGTTAAAAAGTTATCTTCTCTTCATTTATTCTTTCTCTGACACTCTTCCTTGCTTTATGTCTGTGAGGAGTAAGCCCTCTGACCCAGATAAAGGAGGGACACAGAGCCTGGGAGCGCAGTGAAGTCAGGCTGTAGTCAAGGTTCTGGCAAAAGCGGGTGTCTGATGGACAGGCACACTCAGGGTGGTTACGGCAGACAATTTATCTCCTAGCGTGCAAATCCCTCCCCCGATTCCTCATTGGCTGAATGCTACAGAGGCTACAGCTTTACTCAGAAGTCGCCGATGCTCACGTAAGGCCAAAAATATTCTGATTGGATCAAACGAACATTTCGGGGGGGTGAGGTAGAGGCTTTCGGGTCCCTCCTTTGTTCTTTGGCGCATGCTCATTGCAAAGCTTGGGATAATAAGCCTGAGAAACAGCGAGGGGAAGGAGAACCAGGAAGTGAAGTGTCCAAGGGCTTGGGACTCCATTGTGAGGAGCAGTTTCATATCTGTTTCCAATAAGCTGTAAACCTACTGTTAGCTAGGCAACACAGCTTTTCTTTGTTTGTTTTTTAAATTTTTAAAGGTTTATTTAGTTTTGAGAGAGAGTGTGTGTGCAAACGCGCACCTGCAGAAGAGGGGCAGAGGACGGGCAGAGAGGGGGAGACAGAGGTTCTAAACGGGCTTCACGCTGTGGGACAGCAGAGAGCCCAATGTAGGGACTGAACTCAGGAACAGTGAGATCATGACCTGAGCTGAAGTTGGAAGCTTCAACGGACTGAACCACCCAGGCGCCCTTGGTATGTCTGAAAATGAATCATCTCCCTTACTTCTCACAATGTAATCCAAGTTTCTGATCTATATCATGTTCTTTCTCTCTATAATGACTCCTTTTTAACATATCTTGCAGGGCAAGTCTGCTAGCGACGAATTCTTTCAGCTGTTATTTGCCTGAGAAATTCTTTATTTCCCTTTAATGCTTAGAAAATAATTTTGCTGGATTTAGACTTCTAGACTGGTGTTCTTTTTTTTTTTTTTTTTTTTTTAAGTTTATTTATTTATTTGAGAGAGATGGACACAGCATGAGCAGGGTTGGGGCAGAGAGAGAATCTGAAGCAGGCTCTGTGCTCTCAGCACAGCCTCCCGGATGGGGGGCTCGAAGTCAGGAACTGTGAGATCATGACCTGAGCCAAAACCAAGAGTCGGACGCTTAACCAACTGAACTACCCAAGCGCCCCTAGGCTGGTGTTCTTTTTCTCTCTTTCAACACTTGAAACGTATCAGTCCACTTATTTCCTGTTTTCTTGGTTTCAGACAAGACTTGCCTTGTAATTCTTATTTTTGTTCCTCTATTGTTGACAGTTTTTTTCCTCTAACTTCTTTCAAGATTTTTCTCCTTGTCTGGTTTTCTGTTGTTGAATATGACATACCTAGGTGTATATTATATATATTTCTTTATTTTTGGTATTCTGTTGTAATGCCTGAAGTTCCAAAACCTCCCACAAAAGACCACCAGAGTCGTAAGTCAAAGCCAAGCGGCAAGGGTCGTTTATTGCAGGTTCGAACCTGGTCCTCTGCGCACTCGTCGCCGGTGACACAAGAGGCCACGAATAGGGTTGGTATAGCGTTTTTATAGACAGAGACAAATAGCACAGGGGAGGTTTTTTACTTGTGGCGGGAGGAAGAAAGGGGGAAGGGGGTAGGTGAGGAATGTGCTAAGCAGGCAGGTTTACAGAAGCGAGAAATGCCGGTTAGTTTGTATACAATCACTCATTCCATTACATATCAGACTACATTTAGGAAGTTTTACAGCCCATTTTACAGCGGGTTACAATCAGGAAAGGTCTCACAATGCTCACAGCAAACAGCAAGCAAAACAGACTTCTCAGCAATTGTATTTCTTATCAAAGATCCATAATAAGCAGAAAAGAGAACCTAGCTTTAAACTAAGGCAGGGCTGTCATTTGGATTCAAAGCTGTCCCTTTCACTGTTTGGTGTGCTTTGGCCTTCCTGGATCTGTGGTTTCATGTATATCATTATTTTCAGAACATTGTCAGTGATTATTATTTCAGGTACTTCTTTTACTTCATTCTGTTGTTCCTTCTGGTCTTCCGATTACATTATGTTGCATCTTTTAAATCTATCCCAGGGGCGCCTGGGTGGCTCAGCTCAGTTGGTTCAGCTTAGGACTCTTGGTTTTGGTTCAGGTCATGAACTCGAGGTTTTGTGAGTTACAACCCCACGTCGGTCTCTGTGCTCACAGCATGGAGTCTGCTTGGGATTTCCTCTCCTTTGCCCCTCCTTCACTCCCGCTGTCTCTGTCTCTCTTAAAATAAATAAATAAAAACTTAAAAAAAAAAAAAAAAACTATCCCCAAATTCTTGGATGCTTTATTCTGTTTTTCTTTTCCGTTTCTAGCCTTTGCATTTCAGTTTGGGAATTTAAGCTTACTTATTCTTTCCTTGGCTGTGTCCAGCCTACTGAGGACCCCATCAAAGCATTCTTTATTTCTGTTACAGTGTTTTGGACTTCTAGTATTTCATTTTTATACGTTCATAAAGTTTCCATCGCTCTCCTTACAGTACCAATGCAAGTTGGTCACTTTCTCTGTGGGAGTCCTTAACATAGTAATGAAAGCTGTCTCAACTTCCTTGCTTGATAATCCTAACATCTGTATGATACAGGAGTTTAGTTCTCTTGTTTACTTTGTGTCTTCAGACTGTGTTTCTGCTTGCCTTTTAGCACGACTCGTGATGTTTTTGTTGAATAGCCCAACATAAAATAATAGGAACCGTCAGGTCACGGGAACTGAGGTGAAGAAACTTTAGCGTGAGAATTGTTGTGAATCTGCCTGGTAGTTGCCCTGGTTGGAGAAGGCAGAGGTTTCACGTTTATTCTGCCACCTCTTGCGTTGCCTTCAGGCATCCTTAAGTACTTGTCCTTAGAGTCTGTGTCTTGTGGTTGTTTCAGCTGTAACCCACTGTTTTCACGCTGGAGCCCTGCTGGTGTGGAGACAAGGTCCTTGAAGGAGAGAAGCTTTCTACAATCTTGTGATTAAACTTCAGTCTTCAGTCAGCCTGCCTCCCTACACTCACCCCCATAGGTGATACCACAAGGCTGTAGGGCGCTGAAGGGGGGAAAATGTCCTTCTCCCAGGTGGGATACGGCTCTAGCAAAAGCTTTTCATCCTAGACAATAGATACTTTACTTCTCCTCACACTCTTCCATTGCTAGGAGAGTATCTTGCATCATTCTTCACTGTGGAGATCGAACCGTTGAAAGTGTAGGGGTTCCCTAAGATGGCAACCCCCAGGAGTTTCCCACCGGCATGCTAGTCCACACTCAGCCTCCAGCAATTTGTCAGAATTGCTACTTAAGTGCTCCTATCTGTGTATGACTCCAGTGTTCTGTGCCAGGTAAGCGGGTCTCCACTACGACTTCCTCTTGCTTCCCTTGGCCCTCCAGGGTTTGAGGTAGCGTTTTGCCCTGTAACCTCCAGTCTCTGATGGCTCCGAGAAAAGTCATTGCCTGTCACGCTGTTTAGCTTTTTCTTATTTCAAAGATGAAAGTCTCGACTTCCAAGTTCTTCCCACTGGAAAACTGACTGGAAAGCCCAGTGTTGTGTATTCGAAACATTTCCTTGAAATGAAGATGAAATAGGAGTGCCTGGGTGGCTCAGGTGGTTTAAGCGCCCAGCTCTTGACCTTGGCTCAGGTCATCTCATGGTTCATGGGATCAAGCCCCATATTGGGCTCTGCGCTGACAGGGCAGAGTCTGCTTGGGATTCTCTATCCCTCTGTCTCTCTCTCTTTCTCTGCCCCTCCCCTGTTCACTCTCTTTGTCTGTCTCTCTCTCAAAATAAATAAATAAAAATTTAAAATTAAGGTGGGGGGCGCCTGGGTGGCTCAGTCGGTTGAGCGTCTGACTTCAGCTCAGGTCATGATCTCGTGGTCCATGAGTTTGAGCCCTGCGTCGGGCTCTGTGCTGACAGCTCAGAGCCTGGAGCTTGCCTCGGATTCTGTCTCCCCTCTCTCCGCCCCTCCCCCGCTCACGCTCTGTCTCTCTCTGTCTCAAAAATAAACATTAAAAAAATTAAAATAAAATAAAATTAAGATGAAATAAATACATAGAGATTAATAAAGAAAACCAGGGAAGCATGGGGTGAGCATGGCAAGTTCAAGGAACTTCGGGTAGCTCTGTATATATCATTGTGTATGTGTGAGGAGACTATGTATAAAATGATGAAGCTGGAGGGGTGGATAGGTGTCAGAAGGTGAAAGTTCTATGCAAAATGTGTCATAGGTCTTATTTTCGAAAATTTCTCAGTGTTTAATATAGTGCTTAGTAAATAGAAGATGCTTAGTACATGTTTATCGAGTAAAGAAAGAACAAAGGCAGGAAAATATAATTGAAAAGTCATAATTAAAATTAAGGGCAGAATGACACGTCACACTTCCATTGAAGAGTATGAAGACATTAATTCTAGAAGTCTAACCAATAGCCAGCTTGTAAACATACTTAAATATATAAAACACCCTTTTTATTTTTAAGGGTTTCAAACGTTGAGGCAGCTTTGCTCGTAGATAGTGACTTTTTACCTTCAGATAATATTTGTGGCCTTCTCTTGCTGCTTCTCATATGAAAAAGCAATTATTCTTTGGATGATGTCTCTGAAATTAACACTGACACACACATTTTTGGGGGGCAGTTCAGTATTCTAGTTGCTTTTCCCTGTGTTTCCCCGGGGACTATAGTTTCTCTGGGTTTCCCAGAGCCACTGGACAGGAAGCTTCTTCTGCCACATGTTTTCTTATCTAACTTTAAGAAGACAGCAGTTCACGACCTTTATAGGTCTAAATATTTGGCCTGTGGGAATTTTTCGGGTTTTCTAAATAAAGGCTATCTATAGTTATGAGATATTAGACTGCAGGAGAGCGTGCAGGTATTTTGGCTAATTGACATCATGGATGAGGGGAGTGAGACAGAATTTTGGAAGATCGTTCCTGTTTTAGACCACTAGGTACTGGGAGAAGTGACATTTACTTCCGGGGTTGCAGTTTTTTCTCTGTGTATCACTTCTCAAGTTTTGAGGGCTGATTATTTTTAATTTTCATGAACTATAAATAGTAGCAGTGTTACCCTGAGTTTTACGCTCCTGTGCTTGATTATACCAATATGGGATGTTCCAATGCGTGGTTTCCTATAGAACTTCTTAGGATAGTCGTCTTATAGTAAATGAGACAGGGGAGGATTCCCCAGAGAGGGCAGAGGAAATTATCGCAGAGAAGCTGGTGGATCCCATGACGAGCACGTGCATTTTCTTCAGCAGGTTCGCTTACCAGGTTATACCGAGCAGATGAATCCAGCAAATCATTCCCAGGTGACAGGCTTTGTCCTCCTGGGGCTCTCTCAGGTATGGGGGCTTCGGTTCCTCTTCTTTATTATCTTCTCTGCTGTGTATCTTATGACCGTAGCTGGAAATCTCCTTATTGTGGCCATAGTGACCTGTGACTCACGCCTCCACACAACCATGTACTTTCTCTTAGGCAACCTTTCTTTCCTAGACCTTTGCTACTCTTCCATCACAGCACCTAGGATGCTGTTTGACTTGCTCTCAGACAACCCCATCATTTCCTTTGGCAGCTGCCTGACTCAGCTCTTCTTCTTCCACTTCATTGGAGGCATCAAGATCTTCCTGCTGACGGTGATGGCATATGACCGCTATGTTGCCATCTCCCAGCCATTGCGCTACATGCTTGTGATGAACCGGGCAGTCTGTGGGCTCCTCATGGCAGCCTCCTGGGTGGGGGGCTTCATCCACTCCATTGTGCAGATTGGACTGACTATCCAGCTGCCATTCTGTGGGCCTGACAAGCTGGACAACTTTTACTGTGACGTGCCTCAGCTGATCAAATTAGCCTGCACGGATACCTTTGTCTTAGAGCTTCTGATGGTGTCTAACAATGGCCTGGTGACTTTGATGTGTTTTCTGGTGCTCCTGGGATCCTACACGGCACTGCTAGTCATGCTCCGAGGCCACTCATGGGAGGGCCGGAGCAAAGCCCTATCCACTTGTGCCTCTCACATTGCTGTGGTGACCTTAATTTTTGTGCCTTGTGTCTACATCTATGCGAGGCCATTTCGGACATTCCCTATGGACAAGGCGGTCTCTGTTCTGTACACAATGGTCACTCCCATGCTGAATCCTGCCATCTATACCCTGAGAAACAAGGAAGTGATCGTGGCCATAAAGAAACTGTGGAGGAGGCAGAAAGACATTCTGGGCCCCCTGGAGCACTGACCCCTCCCCCCCCCCCGCCCCCCAGATTAGCAGAAACAGAGACCTGAGAATCTGAGAGCTGTTTCTCTGGGGCAGCCTGCTGAAGAAGACCTAGAGAGTAGCTAAAACCACTTGTCTACTCTATTACTTACCTGGACTATGACTGACTTCTGCGCTGTTCTCAACCTCAGTCGAGTTCTGGTGACCTGAACTTTTAACACAGCTAGAAAATGGAATGAGTACCCTAGAACTTCTCCCAAGTGCCTCCTAGAGAAAAAGTCTCAGCTGCTATGCAGGCTTGATGTTTGGGTCAGATGGCACTTGCTCCTATGATGCTGTTGGCCCTGTTGAGAAAGTTCCAGCTGAAGTAGTCATGAAGGTCGTACATCTGGTGTTTCTTTTCTGACATTTCTTCTAGGACACAAAATATATCCGAGGAGCTCAAAACAGTTATTTTTTAACAAGTTTTTATTTATTTATTTTGAGAGAGAGAGAGAGAGAGAAACAGAGAGAGAGAATGCATAAGCAGGGGAGGGCCAAGAGAGAGGGAGAGAGAAACCCACTGCCAGTTGTAAAGTCATAACTAGCACATCTGTCTCCAAATCCATGCAATAGCTTCCTACTCGATCCTCTAAAATCCACTTTGTTTCCCTCTAATCTGTTGTCCCCACAGCAGCCAACTGATTTTTTAAAATATGATTTGATCACTTCCTTGCTTAAAACCCTTCAAAGGCTTTACATTGCCTTATGAAGGAAGAAAGATCCCCATAAACCTTATAGATAAGGTCCTATCTGAACGGACCTCAGCCCACCTCTCCTTCTCCAGTCCTCATGTGCATTTGTTTCTCTTATTCCCTCATCTGACTGTGGGTCCTTGCAAATACTACTCGTTCTCTCCGGAATGCTGCTCCCCTACTTTCTTCCTGGATAATTGCTGCTCAGTCTGAGGCCTCAGTATAGAGCTCATTTCCTCAGAGGTATGTTCCCTGGTCTTTAATCCAGATTAATTTTCCTTACTAGTCCCTCTAACGAAACTCGGCTCTTTTCTCAAAAGCATTTGTCATAAATTGCAACTACATAGTAATGTGTGTATTTAGGTTTTCTTGTTTGTTTGTCTGTATGTTTTTGTTTTTGTTTTTTTTTTTTTTTGCCAGCCATGCCAACTACACTATAAATTGTATAAAAGTGAGGGCCTTGTCTATCTTGTTTACTACTACATACTCAAGGTCTAGCGTTGCAGACTTTGAGTCTGGAGTTCTCTCTTGTCCAGCAAGAAAGTGGATGCAGAATTGAATATGAGAGAGGCTAATGTCTGGGAAGAGACAAGAACCCTGAGTAAAGATCCTTGCTCCGTATTTATTAGGATCAGAAGGCTTATAAATGTGATACACGTGCAGAAAGAGACAGTAAAACAGTGGCCATTAACTCATGTGTGTGAGAGAAAGGGGGTTTCGAAGGTATGCAGTGTTAGGGGTTAGGGTAAATACAAATCAAAGTCCTGGCGCTGAGCAGGTGGCTGTTTACTGCAGGCACCAGGCACCAGGTCTGTTTATCTTAACTTTTCTAGGGGCTAAGACAGATAGAGCATGCTATCTCAGGGTTAAAAAGGCATTTTTCTTGCTAATTAGCTCTGGGTGTGTTGGCCCTGTAGCGGCTTTCCACTCTATGCTTGTTTTACTTAATGATAAATCCTGGGCGTTTTCACCCTGCTGTGGCGGCTTTCTGCCTCTACCTGTTCTTGGACGATTTTGTCCTGTGGAAGCGGCTTTCTGCTCTATGCTTTGTTCTACGCTGGGTGCTTTCACCCTGTGGTGGCTTTCCGCCCTGAGTCTTGTTAACCCATTGGTGCAAGCTCAGGAAGCTCTTTTTATTTATTTCTCTATTTATTTTATTAAAACATTTTTTTAATGTTTTTATTTTTGAGACAGAGACAGAGCATGAGCAAGGGAGGGGCAGAGAGAGAGAGAGAGGGAGACACAGAATTTGAAGCAGGCTCCAGGCTCTGAGCTGTCAGCACAGAGCCTGACGCGGGGCTCGAACTCACGGACTGTGAGATGATGACCTGAGCCGAAGTCGGACGCCCAACCGACTGAGCCACTCAGGCGCCCCATGGAAGCTCTTAAACTTATTCCCCACAGTCTAGCTCCACAGCCTAGATTCAAGAGCAGCAACGGAGGGGCCTTGATGAAGCACCTGGGAAGCATATATTCTCAGGTTTGTGCACAGCCTGACCCTGTACTTGCACAACCACGTGGGTGTGTGTCTCTTTAAAATTTGTGCCCTAAACATCTCCCTTGGCCCTAGACATCACCCTAGTTCCATCCCTGCCTAGCTCAGTGCCTTAATCCTACTAGGTATTTAATAATATTTCTTAAATAAGTGATTGGATGATTGGCTTTGTGTTTAGAGTCTATCAGGCAGAAGTTGACTTGGGAATTTGGGATATCTAACTATTTCACTGGTCACAGTGTTTTTCCTTCGGGAGATTCCTATAGGAGCTGCTGGTCACCTAAACAGCAATGGCAAGGGAAGATCAAAGAAATAGTTATTACCGCAACCCAAATGGGATTTCCCAATGTTCGGGTTCTGGTTAATCTTGTTTGTAATAGTCTAGATGGAAGTCATCAGAAGCCTTCTTCTTACTCTCCTCTAAGCTCCAGATCTGAGTCTCCGTATTTTTAGCATTCTCTGATTGGCTTTGCATGACAGGACCCTGAAGCAATAGTAAGTACGCTTGAGCATACACATACGGAGGAAGAGGAACGGCCTCCCTGAAGGAAGTCCACACACTTACCTGCCCCAAGGGAAATGTGTCCTAACCAGAATTCTGAAGTGTGGCCAACTGGATCAGCCTTCTCTATGGGGAGGGGAGGGCATCAGGAAGAGAGGAGAGAGGAAAACGAAGGCTCTCTCTCTCTCTTTCATGATGCGTCATTCTGGAGGCTAGTTTTTAATTGAGAAAAGTGCAGGGTGTTGTTGGACTGATTTGAACTTCAAATACATTTTTACAAATTGCATATATTTTTAACCTCTTAATCCAGTATTTCCTTTTACTTGTGACCCTCATAGTCTCTCGCAGCCATGGTTCTGTGCCACATCAGGGCATCTCTTAGGGCCTGCTTCACCTTATTGTTGCGGAGACTGAAGATGAATGGGTTCAGGAGGGGTGTGATGATACAGCTCAGGACGGAGGCCCCTTTGTGGAGCAGCGTGGACTGAGCCTCTGACATACGGATGTAGAGAAAAATGGAGCTGCCATAGACAATGATGACCACTGTAAGGTGTGAGGCACAAGTGGAGAACGCTTTTTTTCGCTCCGCAGGTATGGGGGCTCTGAAAACAGTGGCAAGAATGCAGGCGTAGGAAACCGAGGTCAGTGCCAGCGAGCCCAGTAACACTGACGTGGAGAGCACGAAAGCCACCAGCTCCAGTAAGCGGGTGTCTCCGCAAGAGAGCCTCAGCAAGGGCCAACTGTCACAGAAAAAGTGGTCAATACCATTGGGGCCACAGAAAGGTAAGTTGGCCACGAGGATGGTGGGGCACAGGACCCAGAGGAATCCAGCTAACCAGGAGGCCAGAACCAGTTGGGAACAGACACGGCCATTCATTAGAGTCTCATAGTGGAGAGGTCGGCAGATTGCCAAGTAACGATCTAGAGACATGACAGCTAAGAGGAAGAAGTCGGTGGTGCCTAGGAGGAAGTAGAAGTAAGACTGGATGATGCAGGTGGTGAATGAGATGGAGTGGTCCCCCGTAAGAATGACGACAAGCATCTTGGGAACCACAACAGACACGAGCAACAGCTCCAGGAAGGACAGATGCCTCAGGAAGAAGTACATCTGTGTGTGCAGGTGTCGATTCGTCCAACTGAGCCCAATGATGAGCAGGTTGCCTGTGGCCGTTACAGCGTAGGCTGCCATCAAAGCCAGGAACAGCAGGAACTGCAGGATGTGGCTTCTGGGGAAACCCAGAAGGACAAACCCTGTCACGTGAGTCCAGTTTTCAGGACTCATCTCTGGTCATCGGCAGGAGAAACGAAACAGAACTTTATAACTGGATCTACAGCCACAAGTCATCAATTAATCAATCAATAAAATAATAGGCACCTAGCTCTTGATTACATTCTGAGAATATATTAATCTGTCTGCTTACAGGTGACTTACAACAAAATTATGATAGCAAGCAGCATACTAATAATAACACAGATGATATTGAACACTATGTATTGGGAAATTTTGGATGCAGTATCTCCTCTCATGGCAGCTCTCAGAGATAGATAGAACTGTTCTCATCTTACAGATAAGGGAAGGAAGACTGAAGAAGTTTAGGGAAATTTTCTATGATCAAATAGAGAGCAGTAGAGGCAGAATTTCCTGCCAACTTTCTGTGGCTCTCACCCACATACTGCTTTCCCTGTTTCACTTAGGCTGGGTACCACTTGAGTAGTGTGAACTTAGAAGAATCCAGAAGAAGGAAGGGGTCAGAGAACAAATGTACTATGAAAAAATCTTACTAGGATCAAGAACTCTGAATGTTTGTGGTCCTTCTGTTTCCTGGCTTAGCATAAAACAACAATAAAAGTCAGGGCTTTCAGTGACTTTAGAGATCTTAGTTTCCTTAATCAGCCAGAGAGCCACAGGGCATGAAAACATGCAGACCCCCAGTTCTGAGTGTGTGTGTGTGTGTGTGTGTGTGTGTGTGTGTGTGTGTGTTACTAAGACTTCCTTCTGTAGGTTACAGGAAATCCCTCTTCCTGGGTTGACATTGACCAATCTTCCCTCCTCCTCAGCTTTCCCAACATGTTCATGGCATAAGGTGAGAAGGGAGAGGGAAACGTACCAAAGGACATAGTATGTATCAACTTGCCTCTTCAACTTTTGCTTTACTTTGGAGACAACCTCATCTTGTCCTTGGAGCTTTGGGTGCCACGTGAAATTTGGATTATCCATAGATTTTGAAGGGTTGGGTTTCACTAGAAATCTTGGTTCTAGGCTCTTTTTCTCACGTCCAGCATCAAATACTCTGAACTTCACAGCTCCTGCCTGTCAGTTCAGGAAAATGTTGAAAACATTCTAAGACAGAAAGAATACAAGTTACCGCCAAATTACTTTAGTTAATTGACAAGGAATGAAACGTTGAGAGTTTTGGCATAGTTTAATCCCAGATCATCCATTAGTCTAGACTTCCAGCATTAAAGATGGGGAGCATAAGTATTTTCTGTACTCTGTCTGAAGCAGCCTTAAGAAAAATGATCAGCCAAGGGAGGGAATCTTGGTTACAAGGCCGAAAGAGAAAGGCACTCAGGGCAAGTTCTGGTTGTGTCAATAAGGAATAGTCCTGGGGTCGAGTAGCTAGCTGATAATAAAGCTTTATTCTGTTAGCCTAGAGATTATATCTCCCAAATCAATGAAATACCTCAATACAACCCAGTGTAGGAGACTAGAGCACTATTTCAGGATGACATAGTCATTTCAGATAAGGAAAATGTGCTAACTGTGGCTTTTTCCAAAGGATCAGGTAAATATTATGATTAAAAATAGCTTATAAAGCCTAGCTGTCAAATGTTTAATATTATCTTTTATCTACTATTATAAAACACATACACTACATACACACATTTCCCATTTGCTCTGCACCATGACTTAACCCACACAGTTACATAGCTACTCTTGCTGTCCACTTTGCAACTGAGCAAACGGGAACAGAGCAGGTTTAAAAAACCTCAGAGGTAGAGCTAAGACGAACATTTAAGGTTATCCAACCCTGATGTCAGACGGTGGCACTAGTAAGTATGGCTATTTTTGCTTGAAACTTGAACCTGCCAGAGGGAAAAAGGGCATTGATGTGGAATAGCACAATATAATAATGCCTCATAATATAACAACAGCTAGCATTTACTCAGTAGCTATTATGTGTCAGGAAAGGAACTTTTCATTCATTTCATTTTTCAATCTCTCAGAAACTGCAAGATAAGCATTACTTAAGCATTACTTCCAGCCTACAGGCAAGGGAATTAGTTAGAAATTAAGGACCCATATCTACTGAGTTAGGGATTGGAATTTTAGAAAGTCTGACTTTGGAGGCTTCACTTGTAACTGCTCAGCCATCGTATCTTAGGTGAGAGAGTTTGTGACTATGAATTTGATTTGATGTCCGCTTCCAATTGTTATCCTGCTTCCTTTGTGGGCTAATGATAAGAATTCTGCGTCTAGAAATTAGTTAATGTAGTTTAAAGCTTTGATCTTGAAAAAATGAAAGTACTCCTCAGAATGTGTGCTAGACTGAGCCTTATCTCAGAGGATTTCAGCTCCCCTTACAGAGCAATAACAGGTAGGTGTTTGGACCCCAATCGCTCCTGAAGAAGATGGCCTCCCTTACCTGAGTACATTGCAGAAATTTGTGCTCCTTGTCTTTCAAGTTCTATCACAGGATATTCTGGATCTCTCTCATGTAGAAAGTGGAGCATTCTGCTTGGAGCTTATAGATCTAGAATCACACACAGGTACCTACCTACTTTATCATTCCCAATAGGTACTCCCTCATGGCATTACACATTGGGCTTCTTATCCTAAATCTGGTTGGAATCATCAAAGCCCTCCCATCTCCTTTTTGAAAGATAGGACCTTCCTGCCAGGACTTACCATAAACCTGTGCTTATGAGACCCCTCTCTCAGTGTCTTCACCCACATGGACCATTTGGTCTTGTAAGTTTCCAGTTTCCATGATGTATGTCCACGTGTCCGTTTAGTCCTCCAAGCTCCTTATCTTCCACCCAGTGCTCCTCTTATGCTTCCCTTTTCCAAATCCTCCTCATTCTGCTGGCAACACATTTGCTTGGCTATTTTCTCTTTTCTCCTCTTTAGGTATGATCTTGGCATCTTGAAGTTTGAGTAATTTTTAAATTTTTATTTATTATTATTATTATTATTATTATTAAGAGAGAGCACACAAGCAGGAGAGGAGCAGAGGGAGGAGAGGATTTCAAGCAGGCTCCACACCCAGTGCAGAGCCCAATGTGGGGCTTGATCGCACAACCGTGAGATCATGACCTGAGCCAAAATCAAGAGTCAGGTGCCTAATTGACTGAGCCACCCAGGCGCCCCTTGAATAAATTTTATGCCTTATTAACCAAGGGTGAATCTAGGTTTGTTGAATATTTCCTAAGAGCATGGAGAACCTGCATCAGAAGTTTAGTTTGTCTATTAAAAAGACATTTAGTTTGTCTATTAAAAATGCTGACTTCTAGGCTCTACCTATACAAATGCAATAATTCTCTGGGGTTAGGGCCCAAGAATACAGGTTTTTGACAATTTCTCTGGGTTAATCTTATTTACCTTAAAGTTTGAGAAATACTGGGTTTAGAGAGAAAGAAGACAGTGAGAGTCGGGCAGTTTGAATGTGATTAGGAAATAGAGACTGAGGTATAAAGGCTAAGTGGAAGGTTGGATACAGAAGAGTCCACAAATGGGAAGCCTAGTTTTCTAAACTAAAACCATCACCAACTTTGTAATGTGGTAGTACAGCTAACTTTACAGACGACCAGAGAAGCGATAAATCCACACTTGTAATTCTCACAACATTCCAGATGGCTGGCTCATGCCCCAGTGTGCCCGTGAATAGGGAATGGGCCAGCTGAGTACTCCCCATACATACAAGATCAGATACAATCTTGAACACTTCCTGCCGGGAGTTCTCCCCGATACTGGAGACACAAAGTTGCCTAAATTGCTAAGGAGCCATAGTGTTGTAAGGGTTAGATATATTGATTGCAAGTGATAAGTTCCATTAGAATTCATTGAAGGCTCTGGTAAATGTAAAATCAAAGTCGTGTGGGGGCAGAGAAAAAAAAGGTACAACGTTTGTTTGGGGGCAGCGTGGAATACTTCATAAGGTTGATAGCATTTAACTGAGCCGTTAAGGATGAATATTTGCAGATCAAGAAGGGATAGGAGACTTTCAGGTTTTAAGTAACCCAAAGTATCAAAACTTTTGAGCTTTTCAATAGGAAAATGAGATGATAAAGATTACTCGTTTTTTATTATCAAACTACTGCATAAAATACTCTTAGAATTATTATGTAAGTATATTCCTCTTTAAAGATAGCCAAGACAAGCACATACTATTTGTTGGATGAAGAATGATTCAAACCTGATGGGGCTTAAAGGCTCATAGGAACAAAAACTGGATTGGCTCTTGAGACAGACAGATGGAACTTAATTTTAACCTTTGGATCCTTGCCATTTCTTCTAGTGGTGTCTTTGTATACCTATTACATGGATTTTTGCTTTTAGGTTTGTCGAATAATCATTCGAATTGTTGAATAATCATTAATGTGTTAATTTAAAAAGAGATGCGACCATTTTGACTTATTTACTTCTTAACAGAAATAATTTAGCTCTTAAAGGCTTGAAGTTGGGATGATTGACACAGTAACTGTAGAATAAAAATTTTCCCCGAAATTGTATTATTTGGGGCAGCATACTTTGGGCTCTTTCAAATACAGTAGGTTACCAGTTACTTCTATACATGCAGCACTTGATTCTCACATGAAATGTTAGTGAGAAGAATAAGGACAAAGTTTTCCAAAAGCTGGAGATGCGGTGCTTGAGCCCTTAATGAAAGAGAAATTTGTTAGTCTCATTATCTGGGTATTCAGAACATAAAAATCAGAGCTTCCTGTAGTGAGCACGATATTGGCTCAAGTATGGATCTATGTGTGTAGAACTCAACGGCCAAAAGTAGGAATGAAGAGTTCTCATTCCTATCTTCCTTTAGAAAAACAGAAATTGTATTACAATATGCAATGAAATATACCATATTTTTAGTACTCTAAAACTAGAAGCCTTAACGAGACTTAATTCCACCAAGTTCCTTTCTAATTCAGGAGTAAGAATAAATTTTGAGCGTACAAAGTTGTCTGAGATTGGAAGCTGATAGAAATTGGCTTGTACCTGTTCTAATACTGCATTCCTGACGCTTCTTCCCCTGGCCAATTTGAAGAACGTGCAGTCAGAGGACTTATGACTCCTGTTTATGGTCAATGAAGCACACAGAAGGCTTCTTGTTATCAATACCTGTGTGCTTCAAATGATACCAAGAAAAACCCCTCTGTGGTGTTGAAAGAAAAGTTCTTATAACTTGCATGATTATTTCTTCCTATACCCAATCAATTAAAATTAACTTGCTTTGAAATCCCAAAAGGGAACAACTTTGGCCCAACTTTATTGAAAATAAACAATGTAATTAGTCCTTTGAGGTTATAGGAAGTACAGTATTTGAGATTTGTCATAGACTGGCAGTCATACTCTTTTAATAAAAAAAAAAATAGAGCTATTTCTTGAGTAGAGGGTAGAAGAAAATTTGCTACTATATCCAACCTTTGGGAAATTCTTCTAAACTTGGTAGTGACTCAGTGAGACTTTGGGGATCTTGATAGTGTAATAAAATTATAAAAATTAAATCTATATATTCACAGCACTAATAAGAAAATAAATCCTATTTTAAAAATACTGGATATTGAATTACATACTAGTTATGACACAACTAGCTGCATGAACTTGAATATATTACTTAAATTCTCTGAGCTTCAGAGAATCTACTTACATTGGCAAAATGTGTTTCATAGGGCTTTTAAGAGAATGGGTTGTGTATAGTTTGCACTAAGATAATCAATAAAGATTAGAAAAATCATTTAAGGGGTGCCCAGGTGGCATCAGTTAAGCATCCGACTCTTGATTTTGGCTCAGGTCATGAGCTCCTGGTTTGTGGAATGGAGCCCCGCCCATGGGGGGGGGGGAGAATCCTGCTTGGGATTCTCTCTTGCCCTCTCTCTCTGCCCCTCCCCCCACACACTCTCTCTGTCTCAAAATAAGTAAATAGACTTTAAAAAAAAAATTATTTAAATGTTCATTGTCAAGCAGAATAAAAATTCTCTTCTCACATACATGAATTCTACAAGCTCGGAGTGTCCATTTTTTTCTCTGTTTGCTCCACCTCCCATCCCTTGAATAAATATTGAGCTTACAGTCCTTTAAGGCAACACTGTGAACTGTTAGGAGCCTGAACTTTGTTAGATGCCACTCTCCTAAAAAATTCTGCACACTCTGGAGCGTGAAGTGGATTGTGAATGCTATTAGCTTAGCAGAGATATAATAAAATCAAAAGGACAATTTTAAAAGTTCCATTGATGGTCGTCTAAACTTAGTTAGAATTAGGAAATACAGTCATGTCAGACCGTGTATTGGCGATTTTTATTTGTAACTAATTATGTCTTTTCCCCCTCTCTCCTTGAAAATGAGAAGATAAGTCTATGATACTCTTAGGGGCTCATAGGCTAAATAAATTATGGTTTGAAATACACACTAGCTAAAAGATAATTTTGCACTGATTAGAATTATTGGTCTAGTGAAAAGTTACTGAGGGTGAGTTCTGCCCACTTTGATTCTCACCTCTCCAGTGGGTCAGATTTGCAGAGGACGAGGAGTCAATCCTGGAGTTCCAGTCTAGAATCCATTTCCTAAGTGCAGCTGGTGATTTTCTAAGCACTTAATTCCCTGTAATCCTCTTTGCTTAAAATTCCTAGAATAGTTTGTTTCCTTCACTGAAATCTAACTGATACAAATTCCAATTAGAGTGAGACTTCTATAAAGTGTGCCAGATAATCACCTTACCCTGAGGATGTTTTGGTGCTATACTTGACCCCAAAACTTTCTCTCATAGAAACAGGCCAAGAAATAAGAAATGAATCCAAATGGGTTGTTCAATACACACCTTGTGATATCTACATTCATTCTCCTATCCAAGTACTAAGCAGGCCTGACCCTACTTAGCTTCCAAGATCAGATGAGATGGGGAGCATTCAGGGTGGTATGGCCATAGACAATTCTGAGAAAATTTCACCTTAGACTAAAGAAGGAATGTCAATCTGAGGGGAGATTGGTATTATTGTTATCTTTTCCAAGACATTTCCCCCCTTCTCTTTTCTTTTTTTTTTTTTTATGCCTGTTTGCTTTGGATAATCGATGAAAATGTTAGGGAAAATTGAACTCTCTACTGGCTGAGTTAGCTCAGAAAGTACTCTATAATAACATTAAATTATCATATGGGATACTGTCCAGGTTGAGAATATGTGTTAAAGTATGTGAAGGTTGTCCTCGATGCCTTCTAGATCCTTTTCTGGAATCTGATCATCTTCTTCCTAAACAAGATCATTTATTGGCTATTTAAATACTCATGGCAGGTACTTCTTATTCTTTGTCCCTCGCCATCAAAATTTACCCTCACTTGTCATCCAAGTTGGGTATATACAAGAAAGGGGTGGATTACTGACTGTGCCATAACACTCCCAAAGGCACTAGCATAAAAAAAATTCATAGTTTAGCAAAGAAGAGTACCAGATTGGTAAAATTTCAGGCAGCTAATTCCAAAAATGAATGAAAAAATATCTTTCAGTGTGGGGACATCTGTGTGATGGTAGGGTTCTCCCTCAAAACCAACAACTCAGGTAATACGTATTTTATCTGAAGTTATTAACAAAACTTCAGTTTGATTCCAAGTAGAAACTGAGAGAGACTGAATTTGAATTATGGTAGAACATGTCATCTAGAGATGAATTATTGAATTGTGCTTTTATATTTTGAGGAAAACATGAAGGTGATGCATAGAATAGTAATTTAGTAACAACGATAATATTGGGAACATCGGTATTATTAATATAATAGTAATAACATTATTACACCAGTGCATATTTATTTGGCTGTTTCAGTTAATATGCTACCTTCTTTACATTCATTAGCATACTCAGATCTCACAACAGCTCAATATGGTGATAATGACACTTGACAATGAGTGCTTTCTTTGTATACCAAGTACTTTGCAAGCAGAATCTTATTTAATCTTCGACAATGCTATGAAGCAGGAACCATTTTGTCCCTATTCTAAACATTAGGAAATTGAGTTTTAGAGAAAGCAGCTTGCCTAAGATCAGGCAGCTAACAAGAAGATGATGTAAAATTTAAATACAGCCATTTTAAAGAATATGTGGTATATATATATATATATATATATATATATATATATATATATAAATACACACACACACGTGTATATATTACAATGGAATATTACTTAGCCATCAAAAAGAATGAAATCTTGCCATTTGCAATGATACGGATGCAGCTAGAGTGTATTATGCTAAGCAAAAGAAATCAGTCAGAAAAAAACCAAATACCATATGATTTCACTCATGTGGAATTTAGGAAACAAAAGAGATGAATATATGGGAGGGGAAAAAGAGAGAGGGAAACAAACCATAAGAGACTCCTAACAATAGAGAACTAACTGAGGGTTGATGGAGGGAGGTGGGTGGGGGGATGGGCTAGATGGGTGATGGGCATTAAGGAGGGCACTTGTTATCATGAGCACTGGGTGTTGTGTGTAAGTGATGAATTCTACTGAATTCTACTCCTGAAACCAATATTGCATGGTATGATAACTAACTAGAATTTAAATAAAAATTTGAAAAAAAAAATATGGTCATTTGCCTTAGGAGCTAGGCTCTTACCCACTTCCCACTTTATTACACTGTTTTCCTCATATGTGTGATTATTTCACAAATATAATCTGATGGCAGCATCTATTCTTTGTCCCTCGCCATCATTGACATCATTTGCCACCAAATGACAAACATTTATTGAGCACCTGGTCTGTGCCAGATCCTGTTTCCTAGCATTTCAGAAATACTTATTCTTTCCTCTCAACATTTCCATGGAGGAAAGGACTTCCTTTCTTCTCCACATACTGGAAATTTTGGCTTTTTCTACTTTTTACCCGATTTCATGAGAGAAGAGAAATAGCTAATATGAAGGGTCTAAAATTCTTTGAGCCATACCTTTACCACTAGGTGGAGCTATTGTGCTTCAAAAAGCAAGAAGACCGCTCCCTCCTCCTCTTTGGACCAGTTCATTTATAAACAGAAAAATGACTTTGGACCAGTTCATTTATAAACAGAAAAATGACACTTTTTGGCACTATCTCACCACCCTTACTCCTGCAACGTAATTGGTACATGGAATCCCTTTTCTATCTGTAGGGAATGTCCACAATTTCCTTTTGTTTACAGTGGATCAGACAAGAGGGAATAGGCAAGAGGCTTCATTTGGTTTTAAGATTAAGGTGTACTTTTCCAGTCCAATATTTACTAGAGAGTTCTGCTTTCTACAGATAATGGTCCACCTGCCCATTGCTTCAGCTGATTCATTTATCTTATTTGACTACAGGCCTTCATGTATTTCTCTACTGATTAGATTTTAGAGAAGAATTAATCTTAGGATGAGCTAACTTAAAAAAATGCTTATGATTTATTCAGCCTTAAAAAAAAGAAAGAAATTCTGTATCCATTCATCAGTTGATGAACATTAGGGCTCTTTCCATAATTTGGCCTTTGTTGATAGCACTGCTATAAACATTGGGGTGCATGTGCCCCTTCGAATCAGCATTTTTGCCTCCTTTGGATAAATACCTAGTAGTGCAATTGCTGGGTCATAAGGTAGTTGTAATTTTAACTCTTTGAAAAACCTCCATACTGTTTTTCCAGATGGCTGCTTTTGAAACAATATAGATGGACCTGGAGGACATTATGCTCCATGAAGTAAGGCAGCTATGAAAAGACAAATATTGCATGATTTCACGTATATCTGTAGTCTAAACATGTCAAACTCATGAAAGCAGAGAGTAGAATGATGGTTGTCAGGGGCTGGGGAGTGGCCAAAAGGGGGCGCTTCTCTTCAAAGGGGACAAAGTTTCAGTTATACAAGATGTATAAGTTATGGAGATCATGTACAACCTTGCAACTATAGTTAACAATACTGTATTATATACTTGAAATTTGCTAAGAGAGTTGACCTTAAGTGTTCTCACTACAAAAAATTCGTAATTACATGAGGTAATGAATATGTCACATGGCTTGGTTGTGATTATCATTTTATAATGTATACATATATCGAAACATCATGCTCCATGTTAAGATACATGGTTTCATTTTCTGCATCCTTAGAAAATATAGCATCACATAAAGGTTTAATTACCCCTGACTTTGACAGGTTAGAACATATCAGGCTTGAGTTACTTAAAAAGGAGTCAGGCGTGGGCAAGAGGTGCTATGATACATTTCAGGGAAAAGATGACCATTTAGCATTGTTATAACTGAATTAGGCTAAGGTGACCATTATGCAGGTGGGAGAAAGGAAGGGAGGAAATGAGAGTTTTGTGACATAAGGCTAAGCCCAGAATCTCCTATAATCACTCCACACTTGCCCATATTTACATGGTGTGTATTAAACATGAAAAAATACTTTCAGCTCTAGCTTAGAACCTTAGCCCAAGATTTTTCTTATTAATGTGATTTGATAGAGTTTGGAGGGAGCATTTCTGGTTATTGTATCAGTTAAAAAAGAGTTTGTAACTTTCCATAGAAAATGCATTTTTACCAGGTGCCTGGGTGGCTCAGTCAATTAAGCGTCTGATTCTTGATTTCCGCTCAAGTCATAATCTCATGGTTCATGAGTTCGAGTCCTGGCAGCGCGGATCCTGCTCGACATTCTCTCTCTTTCTCCCCTTCTCTCTGCCCCTCCCCTGCTTGCGCACTCTCTCTCTCAAGATAAAAAAAAATAAACTTTAAAAAACAACTTAAGGGGCGCCTGGGTGGCGCAGTCGGTTAAGCATCTGACTTCAGCCAGGTCACGATCTCACGGTCCGTGAGTTCGAGCCCCGCATCAGGCTCTGGGCTGATGGCTCAGAGCCTGGAGCCTGTTTCCGATTCTGTGTCTCACTCTCTCTCTGTCCCTCCCCCGTTCATGCTCTGTCTCTCTCTGTCCCAAAAATAAATAAACGTTGAAAAAAAAAAAAAAAAAACAACTTAAAAAAAAAAGAAGTTTTTCTTCATCACTGCTGCAGTCCAAGGCATGTCTGTCCAGTGGGACACTGTTCGTTTGGTCTGAGGAATATTTAGTCCCCTAGTAATTTTGAGGGGTCTGAGAATGATAATTGGGACTCATTTCAGTCACTGTTTGGTTTTAAATTATCCTAAGCAGAAAACCCACAATTGGAGGATTTCTCAAATTTTCTTCTTGCCCTTCTAATCTTTTTCTCTTTATTTTCTCTCACTGGGTTTTACCTGATCCCATGGCTTTAGCTTCCAGGGAAACCATCCCCAAATCTTTTTCTCATGTACCAACCTTCCTCCTTTTCCTTCTTACATTTATTTGACCTTAGTTGGGCATTTTCCTAACATGCACTTATACTTGGATGTCCTGTTAGCAGCTGGCACTCATCATGTTCAACACTGAATGTATGATTGTTATAAATATCTCCAATATTTTTGAGTTATTTTTGTTTGCAGGATAATAGCATAGTTTATCCAAACACCTAGGCTAGTATCTTTTGGATTTTTTTTTTTTTTTTTTTTGTCTATTTCTACTTTCTTTGTAGGAAGCCCTAATGGATCTTCCTTTGCAACAAATCTAAGAGTATGTTTGTTTCTTGGAATTACTCACAGTAGCACTATTAATTCAGGGCACTTAAAAATCATTCACTGGTTATTGTGATTGCCCCCCAAAGCTGACCCTGCCTCTTGTGTTTCTTATACCAGTCCATCTTGCTGGTGCACACTGTGTTAATCTTCTCGGGTCTGCATTTTGATTATTTCAATCCTGTGCCAAAAAAGAAATAAAAATCCTAGTGCCCTCCCATCATGAGCTGACCTGGATTTTGGCATTTTAGAGCTTCGTATACTAATCCAAATCTGTCTTTTGATCTGAGTGTATGCTGTAGTCCCTGGGGAGAGACATCGGGACCTCTCTGAGAGCCTGTGGAAGTCCTCTATGTGACATTCAGAGAGGAGGAAGATTATATTCTTTCTTTGAGTTCAATACTTTTGATCTGAAGTGCTCCTACATGACCACTAAGAGTTCCGCAGTGGCCTTCACTTACCATACTAGTGTTTTTCCCGTTCTGCACTCAGGTGTGCAAAGAAAAGAGTTGACACCACGTAAGCCTTTGCCTGTGGGACAAGAATTCTGTTGTAGTTAGTATCCAGGAAGGATGGAAAAAAGGGATTCTCATTCATTCATTTAATTAAACAAATATTTATTCAGTACTATATATACTTGGTAATACTTTAAGTTGCTACGGAAAGAGTACTGAAGAAAACAGACAAAATCCTGCCCCCTTTGAAACTTAAATTAACATGGATGTGAGTGTATGAAGGTATGTGTGTATGGATTGTGAAAAGACACAACAAACCAACAAATAATGTATAGTATTTCATGTAGCAAGAGGTGCTGTGGATGCAAGAAAGATCATCTGCTTTTCTGCTTGGGGATATGCCCTATTTGGCAACAGACCAAAATGTATGTTAAAGGGTAAATTCCAATAATGTAGTGTTATTATAATGAACTAGGCTACAAATGCAGAGTAGGTAATTTTGCTACAAAGCCTGATCTCTGGGGAAAACACTGGGAGAAATGTCTTCCAATATTTAATCAGGTCTCTAGGATTTCCTAACTCATGAAAACCCTTGAGGTCATATTAGCAGGGGGCTCTTTGGGCATGAGTAGATACTATTTACTACCCGCTAGCCTGGAGAAAAATACTCTGGGCAAAGCCACCATTAGATATCATGATCTATAACTCACGGCTTCTCAGAAGTCTCTGCTCTCGTTCCTTTCATACAAAATTCGCTCAGAACAAACCCAGTAACAAAGAAGAATCTCCGTTTTGGGCTACTTGCCTGGAAAATTCATCAGAGCCACTTGTGCCCCCTTGAAAATAAGGGAGAAGGGTTAGCACAGCCCAACAGTGAAATCCCAATGCAGAAGGGTGAGTGATGAATTTTATGTATCCCCTTATTTTTCCAAACCTCAGCTATGAGGCTGAAGATCTGAAATGCCATGATCTCCTGTCTGCTAAGACAGCCATTGAGCATTAGGGGGCGCTGAGGGACTGAAAGCTGAAGTAGAGCAGAGATGATGGAGTCCTGATTCCTCACAGGGGTACTCAGTCTTACCCCTACAGCACTTGCCTGCTGGTGTTTTTGATAGACATCCTTAAACAATCTCAGCCTTTATCCAATGGAGACAGCAGTGGCACACAGGAGGGTGGGTGTGAGTTCCTTCTCATTCTGGGACTCTGTCTCATTACGGAGGGATTGGGGGAAGAGAGCTGGGGGCTCATTTTAATGTCACCCTCTGTCCTGTTCTCACAGATACGCCCTAGGGAACAATGGCAGCAGGCAATGACTCTTCAGTGACCCAGTTTATCCTGCTGGGTTTAACACAACAGCCAGAACTCCAGCTGCCTCTCTTCTTCATTTTCTTAGGAATCTACGTGGTCACCGTGATGGGGAACATGGGCTTGATTATTCTGATTGGTCTGAAGCCTCACCTGCACACTCCCATGTACTACTTTCTCTTCAACCTTTCCTTCATTGATCTCTGCTACTCGTCTGTCATAATGCCTAGAATGCTGATAGGTTTTGTAAAGCAAAACACCATCTCTTACGAGGAGTGCGTGGCTCAGCTCTGTTTCTTCTCCTTCTTTGTCATTGATGAGTGCTATATTTTGACATCGATGGCCTATGACCGGTATGTGGCCATCTGTAAGCCCCTGCTTTACAAGGCCATCATGTCCCACCGGGTCTGCCTCATGCTGATGGCAGGAACATATGCAATGGGGTTTGTGGGTGCCATGGCCCACACCGGGTGCATGCTGAGGCTCACGTTCTGTGATGGCAACATCATTCATCATTACATGTGTGACATACCTCCTCTCCTTCAGCTCTCCTGCACAAGCACCTACGTCAACGAGCTGGTGGTTTTCATTGTGGTGGGAATCAATGTAATAATGCCCAGTCTCACCATCACCATTTCTTACACCTTGATCGTCTCCAACATCCTCCGTATCCATTCTACAGGGGGCAGGTCCAAAGCCTTCAGTACCTGCACCTCCCACATAGTTACTGTTTCTCTCTTCTTTGGAGCATCGGCATTCATGTATCTAAGACCTTTTTCTACTGGGTATTTGGATCAAGATAAGGTATCCACAGTTTTTTATACCATTGTGGGGCCAATGTTGAATCCTTTTATCTATAGTCTGAGGAACAAAGATGTCAAAATTGCACTGAGTAAGACTTTTAAGGAAAGGGTGTTCTCTTGAGTAGAAACGGTGTTAGTTACAGATGCCAACTCCTAGTAAAGGCAGACAGTGTATGAAGCTATGGAGAGAACAGTAAGAAATCAAAGCAGAAATGCAAATGATTCAAATATAGGGTAAATTAAGCTAATTATTTATAAGTTATTTCACAAAGACAATACAAGGAGGAGGAGGATCAGTCCTTTATCTTTTCATAGGAAGTAAAAAAACAGTTCATTTGCCATTCTCCAGCTTATTTTTAGGAGTTATAAAGTTTTAAGTATAAAAGGTTGAATGATGGTAAATCCAAAAATGGTAACATTTGGGATTTTTGACTGAGGCATGTCTGGAATTCCTGTGAAGCTTTGTCTTGGATATGTGGACTTTGGTGGACTTTGGATTTGGCCTTGTATTCATTTGTGCAATAAACCTGTATGGAAAGATTATGGTGGCCATGAGAGTGGTCTATTTGAGTGCTGTAGGGCATTTTGTTCGGGGAGATTCCTTCATTTCCCAAATGAAGATAAAAATAGGAAGATGTTCTTTTGCCTCTGGTCTCTGGTCTCAAAGGACTGTGGTAAATGGAGATTTACTCCTGATGCTGGATCCTAAGGACAAGAAACTGAGGTAACTTTATAGAGCCATTAGGATTAAAGGGAACCTATACTGGGTTTTACCTCTTGGGACTTCAGGGCAGGAAATATAGGTACTAGGAGAGGCTATATTAATTTTACTAGAAACATTTACCAATTATTGGTAGGAGAATGTTTGTCCTTTTCTCAAATAGACCTAATAATCTCTAATCCCATAGCAATCAGCATTTTCTCTTTATTATTTTCACTCTGTCTTTTGTCTCAGAGGTTTACTGGCACAAACAATGTAGTTATTTAATGAGTAAACAGATGCTGAGCACCTATCCTATACCAGGCTCTGTTTTTAAACATCGCAGACACAGAAGTAAAAGACACACAGTGTCTGTGCTCTCTTAGGGCACATAGGGTTGTTTTCGTAGTCTTGAGATTTGGGATTTTTTTATGTCTTCTGAATGCAAACTGTATCAGACATATGATTCATAAATATTTTCCACTAATCCATCTTCTCTTTTCATTCTCTTGATAGTGTCTCTCAAAGAGCAGAAAATATTAATTTTAATGAATTCTAATGTCTCAATTTTTTAATAATGGATTGAACTTTTGGTGTCATATTTGCTTATCCCAAAGTCCCAAGGATTTTTTGCTTATGTTTTCTTCTCTATGTATCATGATGTTTAAACCCATGATCATTTTGAATTACTTTTTCTATATGGTGTGGGCTGTTGATCTGAGTAAATGTTTTTGCATATGGATATCTAATTATTCCGCAACCCTTTGTTGAAAAGTAGTTCAGACTCAAGATAGGTCAGCAAAGATATCTGGACCCAGAGGTAGTGGTCGAGGAGGAGGGGAGATGTGTGGATCTGGCAGTGCTGGTCACTGATGAATGCCCCTGTGCTTCTCAGAGGGTTATATGAAAGTGTGGGGAGGAGAATTACTGGGTGAAATGGAAAGTCTATGTTTAACTTTTTATGAACCTGCCCTACTGCTTTCAAAAGAGGCTCTACTGGGTGGATCAGTCAGTTAAGCCTCCGACTTCAGCTCAGGTCATGATCTCGCAGTTCACATGTTCGAGTCACATGTCGGGCTCTGTGCTGACAGTTCAGAGTCTGGAGCCTGCTTCAGATTCTGTGTCTCCCTCTCTCTCTCTGCCCCTCCCCTGCTCACACTGTCTCTCTCTGTCTCAAAAATAAATAAACGTTAAAAAAATTCAAAACAAAACAAAAACAAAGAGGCCTTACTACTATTATATTCCCACCAGCAATACATGACAATTTTTCCTGCATGTTTTTGCCAACACTTAGTAATGTTTTCTTTTTAATCATAGCCATTCTGGTGGGTGTGCAGTGGTATCTCATTTTGGTTTTAATTTGCACATTCTTAATGCATACTGATACTGAACATTTTTTCATATGTTTATTAGCCAATTGTATATCTTCCTTGAGATACCTGTTTGAAAAGTGTACCTACTTTCTTTTTTCTAATTGAAGTACAGGGGACATACATTGTTATATTAGTTTTAGGTGTACATCATAGTGAATTGACAATTCTATGCATGATGCGATGATCATCATGATAAATGTAATTACCATCTGCAAGCATACAATGTTGTTACAATATTATTGACTATATTCCCTATGCTGTACTTTTCATGTCCATGACTTTTTCGGATTTGGTTATTTCTCTACTCAATATTAAATTGTAAGATGCAATTAAGGAAATGAAAAGTCAAATCATATACCAAGAAAATATATATCTGATAATGGACTTGTGTTAAGAAAATATAAACAACCTTTACAACTTATCATGTTTGTATGGTTTATTATTTTCCATTCTTTTACTTTCAACCTACCTATGTTGTTATATTGGAAGCAAGCTTCTTGCAGGTAGCCTGTGGTTGGGTCATTTTTAAATGGACCTTGAAAATCTTTGCTTTTTAATTGGCTTCTCCATTTACGTTATTTAGACCATTATTGATCTTTTGATGTCTGAGGGGCTTCCCCTACCATTGTGTTATTAGTTTTCTATTTGTTTCCACTGTTTCTTATTCCTCTGTTTCCCCTTTTCTTGCCTTCTTATTGATTACTTGATCTTTCTTAGAATTCAGCTTTGATTTATACTTGGTAATTTGAAGTATATCTGTCTGTATACTGTAGGTATCACAACATACATATGTAACTTACATTGTTGGCATTGACATTTTATGACTTGCCTTAAAGTGGAGAACACTTGCTTCTACTTACTTCCTTTTATGCCATTCCATTAAAAAGAACTGTCTTTAGTATTTCCTCTACAAGCATTGAGTGTCATATCAGATGGTGTACTTTTGCTTCAAATGTCAAAAAATAGTTTTAAAAAATCTTCAAGATAGTCTGTTATATTTACCTCTATTTTTACACAGTCACAAGGTCTTCCTTCCTGGAGTTCCAAGCTTCCTCCTGTGATCATTTCCTTTCTGTTTGGTATACTTTTTAAAGTATACCTTACATTCTGTAAGGTAAAGTATACCTTACATTCTGTAAGGATCAGTATATTGAGGACAAATAATCTTAGGTTTCCTTCCTCTGAAAATGTATTTATTTCCCCTTCATTCCTGAAGGATATTGCCAGTGGATATAGAAGTCAAAATTGGCAGTTCTTTCCTTTCACTGGAAGCCCCTTTCCTTCATTATTTGATATGGGGAATCCACTGTCCTCTTAGTCATTGTATCTCTGTGGATAATTTGTCACTTCTCTCTACCTTCATGGAAGATTTTGTTTGGCTTTGGTTTCCAAAGGTTTGATTATGATGAGCCATGACATGGCTTTCTTTGGATTTATTCTGTCTGAGGTTTGCACAGCTCTTGAATCTGTCTTCCACCGATTTTGAGAACATTTTAGCTGCTATGTCTTTGCATGTTGTTTTTAGCATTACTCACCTTCCCTTTGCTTTCTGTGACTCCAAAGATATAAATATTAGGGGTTTTGTTACTGCTCCATAGGTCTCTGAGGCCCTGTTTACTTTTATCTAGTCTTTTTTTTTTTCTGTTATTCACATTATATAGTTTCTCTTGATTTACTTCTGAGTCCACTGTTTCTTTCCTCTGTTGTCTTTAATCTACTCTGAAGCCCATTCTGTGAGTTTATTTCATTTATTGTAAATTTTAGCTGTAAAATTTCTCTTTGGTACTTTTTAAAAAAAATTAAAATATAATTTGTTTTTAATTTTTTATTAAGTTTATTTATTTATTTATTTATTTATTTATTTATTTATTGAGAGACAGAGGGAGAGAGAGAGAGAATCCCAACCCAAGAAGGTTCCACACTGTCAGTGCAGAGCCGGATGCAGGGCTCGAACTCACAAACCATGAGACCATGACCTGAGCTGAAGTCAAGAGTCGGACACGTAACTGACTGAGCACCCCAGGAGCGCCTAATTTGTTTTTAAAGAAAAAATTTTCATGTCAAGTTCAAAACGTTAGTGACACTAGCTAAAGTTTATTATGTTAACATATTTAATCAATTGTTTTAAATATGATATTGGTACATTATTGGAGTTACGTTGTTCTGTTTTCTGTTTTCTTTTTTTCTTCCTTTTTTTTTTTTTTGCTTAGTCTTTTTTGATTAAGGTTTTTATTTTGATATAATTGTAGATACATATGCAACTGTAAGAAGTAATAAAGAGAGGTCCCGTGTATCATCTACCCGATTTCCTCCCCATGTGACATCTTGCAAAACAATAGTATCAAACAACCAGGATCTTGACATTACCCTTTTATAGCCAAACTCACTTCTCTCTCAATCCCACCCCCTCCTTGACACCTAGCAGTCACTAATTTGCTCATTATTTCTACAATTTTGCCATTTCCAGAATGTTCCACACATGGAATCATACAGTACATAACATTTTGACATTTTTTTCACTCCGTTTAATTCTCTGAATATTTATTAAAATTGTTGCATGTATTAATAGTTGTCTTTTTATTACTGGGTTGTATTTTATGATATGGAAGTATGATAATTTAGCCACTCACACTTGGAAGGAAATCCCAGTTCTTTCCAGGTTTTGGCTGTTATGGATAAAGCTGCTAAAACATTTATGCGTATGTTTTTTTGTGTAAATATTTCTAGGATCAATGCCCTGGAGTGCAATTGCTGGGTTGAGTGGTAGTTGCATGTTTAAGTGTTTTGAGAAAGAAGAAAATTCTGCTATTTTGACAATATGGATGGACCCTGAGGGCATTATGTTAAGTGAAATAAATCAGAAGAAGAAAGACAAATACCATATGACACGATTTACATGTAGAATCTAAAAAAAAAAAAACAAGCTTGGAAAAACAGTAAAATGGTGGTTACCAGGGGCTGGGGAGACATTGTTTAGGGCTACGAACTTGCAACTAGTAGATAAATCTTTGAGATCTAACACACAGCATAGTGATTATAGTCAGCAACACGATTATAAACTTCCAGTTTGCTAAGAGATTAGCTTTTAATTGTTCTCACCGCAAAAAAAGAACTACATGATGTGATAGAGGTATTAGCTAATGCTATGGTGGCAATCATATTGCAGTATATAAATATATCAAATGAACACATTATACACCATAAATTTTCACAGTATTATATGTCAACTATATCTCAGTAAAAAAAAGAAAAAAAGTGAATTTAGATTGAGGAAAAAAAGAGAGAGACAGAGAGAAAAAGAAACTGCCAAAATCTTTCCAGAGTTGCTATGGTACAACTTTCCATTCCTTCCAGCAATATACAAAGGATCCAGTTCCTCCACATCTATGCCATCATTTGGTATTGTGACTATATTTCATTTTGGTCATTCTGAGGGATGTGAACTGATATGTCATTGTGGTTTTAATTTTTATTACTCTAAATCCCCGATGATATTGAACATATTTTCATGTGCTTATTTGGTAGGCATATGTCCTCTTCAGTGACTGGTCTCTTCATATCTTTTGCCCATTTTCTGTTTTGGCATTGCTGTTGTTTTTACTGTTGAGTTTTGAGAGTTTTTCTTTTTCTTTTTTCCTTTTTTTAAAATGTTTAGTTATTTTTGAGAGAGAAAGGCAGAGCATGCACAAGTGGGGGAGGGCAGGGAGAGAGGGAGACACAGAATCCGAAGCAGGCTCCAGGCTCTGAGCTGTCAGCACAGAGCCTGATGTGGGGCTTGAACTCATGAGCAGTGAGATCATGACCTGAGCCAAAGTTGGACGCTCAACCGACTGAGCTACCCAGGCACCCCTAGTTTTTTCTTCTTAAATACATTCTAGATTTGTTCCAGGAAGTCATTTGTTGGGCATGTGGATTATAGACATTGTCTCTGGCTTATATAATTTTGCTCTTGTCATTTTTATTTCTTTTCTTCTGTGTTCTTTGGGCTTCTACAGTGGGGATTTGTCTGTGCTCCTTATTTATTTATTTACTTATTCATTCATTCATTCAGTCAGTCATTTATATCACAGAGGACTGAGACATTTATTTTTTATTTTATATTTAAATTTTTATTATTTTTTAAGTTTATTTATTTATTTTCAGAGACTGTGAATACAAGTGGGGGAGGGGCAGAGAGAGAGGGAGAGAGAGAATCCCGAGCAGGTTGTCAGTGAAAAGCTCACTGCAGGGCTCAAACTCAGGAACCCCAAGACCATGACCTGAGCCAAATCAAGAGTCAGAGGCTTAACCAACTGAGCCACCCAGGAGCCCCTATTTCACATTTAAATTATAATCCATTACTGCTTTATTTATTCTGTTGCTCACATTATTCAAATTTTGGCCATTGAGAACCCTTTCAATTGGTTCTTGTGTCTCTGACATAACCCTATCTGTGTGTGTGTGTGTGTGTGTGTGTGTGTGTGTGTGTGTATAGTTTAGTACTTTTTTGCTTTGTGCCACTACAAAATGCTCCAGGCTGATCTTTTCTGCCCAAGTTCCTTTCCTGGTTTCTTTTTCTTCTTGTTCTTTTTTTTTTTTTGGAGAACACCATTAGAAACCAATGTCTGGGCATTAGATTTACTTGCTGTTACTAGGGTATCATTGCTTCTAGGCCCTCTAAGCTGACAGAACAAGGGTGTATGTGTGTGTGTGTGTGTGTGTGTGTGTGTGTGTACATTTCTAGAAATATGTCCATATGCAATCATCTGTAGCTATGTTACGTTAAACATGAGTTCATACTGATGACTCCAAATCTAATCCCTTATCACCTTCTTTCTCTCCTTGCTTGTTTGTAAGCTGCCATTCTCACAGTAAGATACTTGTCTCCCACCATCTGCCATTGATTTACCCAAGAGTTTAAGGAGCTATTTAAAGGTCAAGGAATAATTATCTCAAAGAAGACTTCCCTTAGTTAAAGGTCTACCATGACATTGAGACCTTTAAGGTAATTGGGAGTTTATTAACAGCAAAGGCTAGATTCAACTGTCTAAGATATTATGGTATAATCGGAATGTGAGGGCTCTGAAGCCACAGAGATGTGAGTTGAAATCCTGGCTCCAATTATTACTGGCTGCATGACCTTGGAAAAATTACATCACCTCCCTCAGTCTCAGTTTCCTTGTCTGTATAATGTGCTCAATAACATTTTCTCAAATATAGTTCTAAGGAGAAATAATATAAAGTAATAGGTACAGTCCCTTGCACATGTGTGTGCCCAAAATGATTATGATTACTGTTCCAGTTCCGACACTCTTTCAGTCTGTTCCCTTTAAAACACCTGTAACACAATTCTGTAAAATGCCTCCCCATCTCCAATGTTATCACGCAAGTTAGACAATGTTTTCTCTCATGTCTAGGATGTTATAATAGTCTATTAACTGGTCATTCCACCATTTGTCTTTTCCTCTCTCTTCCACGTATCCCATGTTTTAGCATTTATGAATGTGACTTCTTCTTCTTCCTAAAGGACAGGAGCAATAAAGAGGCAGATTGCCTGGTGCATAATCCAAACTCTTTAGTCTGACATTCAAAGCCCTTTTTCAGTCCATAGAGTAGTTCAGGGTCATTCACACCCTTTTTTGAATACAGCACGGCTCCACCCATTCATATGGCAAGCTGCTCTAACTAGAGCCTTGAGTTATTATTTGTCACCTCAAAGTCTAGAAGTACATATATTTTTGTAGTTGCTTCCTCCATGTTCGACAGAGATATCAAAACCCTGCCAGTTCTTCAGAGATACTTTGAACCTTAGCTAGTATAATAAGTTCTCTTTGACATCTTTAGCCTGCTTGGTAAGAAATGGGAACATTTATTTTGCACAGGCACTTAACATAATTATATCATTTACTCATTATAAAAGCCTACAAAGTAGTTATTTTTAACATTACTATTTTTTTTAAACATTTTCAAAATTCATTTTTGAGAGACAGACAGAGAAAGAACACTAGTGAGGTAAGGGCAGAGAGACAGGGAGACACAGAATCCAAAGCAGGCTCCAGGCTCTGAGCTGTCAGCACAGAGCACAACATGGGGCTCAAACTCACCAGCTGTGAGATCATGACCTGAGCTGAAGTGGGAGGCTGAACCGACTGAGCCACCCATGCACCCCAACATTACTATTAATAGAAGACATTATGTATTATTAAAAAGTTTGCACAAGATTCTACATCTACTACTGGTGGGATCAGGATTAGAATACTGGTAGGTCTAACTGACTTCAAAATCCACGTTATTTCTACTATTTCATTATACATCCTGAGTGGGAAAATAAAGATGATGACACTTTCTAGGTGACCTTGAGCAAGTCATTTTTCTCTTTGTAATTGTATTTTATTATCTTAAAAATGTGGTTTGTTCTCTTAAGCTAGGTGATACACAGGTACATTTTCATTTCTTATTTGTTGATTACATCTTCATTATCAGTATTCTTTAAACAAATTTTTTTTCAACGTTTATTATTTTTGAGAGACAGAGGCAGAGCATGAGCAGGGGAGGGGCAGAGAGGGAGGGGGACACAGAATCCAAAGCAGGCTCCAGGCTCTGAGCTGTCAGCACAGAGCCCGACGCAGGACTCGAACCCATGAGCAGTGAGATCATGACCTGAGCTGAAGTCAGATGCTTAACAGATTGAGCCACCCAGGTGCCCCATTATCAGTATTCTTTAATATGTGCTACTAATTTAATCAAATTGTTGCATATGAAATAAAAAAGAATCACTTACTAAAACAAATGAGCATTCCACATACCTCTGAGCCATGGAACCTAGATCTTGGAGGTTAGACATCACCTAAGCAATCTTTCCATGTATAGATGAAGAGTTTGTGACTGAGACATTGATAAATGTCGCTTGGCCAAAGGGAGGGGGGAAAGTTCAATGGCTAAGCTGAAACTCAGTGGTGCTGATTTTCACTTGAATGATTTCCCCTCCCCATTTTGCTCCGGGGCTAGTCGTTTTCTTGGCGGGCACATTAAGAGTCACTACGCAGGTCAGGGGGTGGGCTGGGGACTCTCGGCAGCCTCCGCGCAGAAGTCTTTGCAGAGCCCGCTTGACCTCCTCGTTCCGCGGAGTGTAAATGAAAGGGTTGCGCGTGGGGGTGATGATTGTGTAGAAGACAGCAGGGGCCCCAGCCCCTGCCCCCGAGGAGCGAGGCTGCAGATAGATGCATACAGGTGGCATGTAGTTCAGCAGCACCACGGAGAGGTGGGAGGTGCAGGCGGAGAAGGCACGCTGCCGGCCCTGGGCAGGGCGGACCCGCAGCACGGCCGCCGCAATAAACTCGTCCGGTATGATGATGAAAGGAAGACACCTGCCGCCACAAGGCCCATGTTGGCAAGCGTGACGAGCTCACTGATGGTGGTGTCTGCGCAGGCCAGCTTCAGCACGGGGGGCATGTCACAGAAGAAGCGGGCGATGTGGTGAGGACCACAGTAGAGCAGGCGAAAGGTGAGGGCGGTGTGGACGGCAGAGTGCCCAGCACCTATGGCCCAAGTGATCCCAGCCAGCCCTGCACACATCCGTCTGTTCATGTCCCCCTGGGTAGTGCAGGGGTTGGCAGATAGCTAGGCAGCGGTCGTAGGCCGTGAGGGCGTATAGAAAGCACTCAGTGCTGGCCAGGAAATGGAAGCAGTAAAGCTGAACCGCACAGCCCTCAAAGGAGATCACCTTCCCATGCACCGTCAGGAAACCTGCCATGACCTTGGGCACTGTCACTGTGGACAGACAGGCATCCAGGGAGGAGAGATGCCCCAGGAAGTGGTACATAGGGGAGCAGAGGTGAGGCTCAGAGTTCATAGTTATGAGAATGAGGAGATTCCCAGTCAAGGTGATGCTGTAGATGAGGAGGAAGAGAAGGAAGAAGAGGCCAGGATGTTCAGCTGTATACCTGAGACCCTCCAGGAAGAAGTGGCTCAGCACAGTCTGGTTGGGGACCTCTGTCTCCATGGCCCTCTCCTCACACACGGAGTGGCTACTTATCCCCTTTGTGACACAACTGTCACCAACAGACATAATCAACAACCATTCCTCCTTCCTGAAATGTCATTAGCCCCTGGGCTATGTCAGCTTGGTCTTGCCCCATAAATGAGAGACAGACAGGTTCATTTTGTCCTTTGGACCTGCTCTAGTGTTTTTTTGCTGCTGCATATTTCAGTAGGGGACCCCCAATCTTTTTGAGGCACATAAAGGACTGTAACAATTATTTGGCGAAGTGCATTCCCTAAATAACACCAATATAAATATGGATTCGCAAATCTTACTCTCGTGGACCATATCTTTTTCGCAAATATTCCGGAACTGAGATGCCCTCACTCTCCTCATTTTCTCTGCCATATTGTGGAAGTAGATAAGCAGGATCTTATTGCCGTTGCCATCAGGGAGTTGTATCCCATCTTCTGGGGATACTTGCTCAGAGTTTAGGTGCTGTTACGTCAGATGGGGGCCTACTGGTTCAATCCGTTCCTCACCCAAAGAGAGCTCTTTGAATTATAGGTACCCATGGCCAATTCTCAAGTGTGTGGCAACGAAGCCTTAGAGAATTGGCTGAATAATTATAAGGACAAATTGTTAAGTACATTTCTCGTTATTCCTGTAAGTTGTTTCGGCCTTTTGGGAAATGTTTTCCTGTGACTTTATTGTTGAGTCTGGATTGAAATCTAAGAGTTTCTTCTTTCCATCCTTTAACCTCCTAAACCTAATTAAGTGTTACTTTCTATGAAGATTTTCTTTATTTAAAAAGAAATGTTTTATATTTATTTTTCAGAGTGAGAGAGAGCATGCATGTGTGAGTGGGGGAGGGGCAGAGAGAGAGGGGACATAAGATCCAAAGTGAGCTCTGCGCTGACAGCAGTGACCCCCGATGAGGGGCTTGAACTCACGAACTGTGAGATCATGACCTGAGCTGAAGTCAGACGCTCAACCAACTGAGCCACTCAGGCACCCCTGATGATTTTTTTCTGAACTCCTGATTTCTATGGTATCTTCAATTCCCATGGATCTAACCCTGCATATGCCTATTTTCTACCTAGATGTTCCCAATGATTTTTTGCCCCATCTCTCTCAGGTCTGGAATGTAGCAAATGGTCTGTATTCAGCTTCTTTGTCAGTCTTCTTACAGCAACACTGTTTAATTTATCTCTCCTCCCCGCTGCGTCAGGCATAAAATATATCTGTCTGATATTCAAAATTATCTATACATTGCTTCCACCAGTATCAGAAAATCTTTATCTCCTGCAATCCCCTGAAGAAAGCTCTCTTATCTAGGGATGCTGTTTGCCTCATCTTCTCTGCAATTTGCTCTAATCTCTCCCTGGTCTCCTCACTGCCTTCCATTTTTGAACATGAATGAAATTCCTTTAATCTCTCACAAATTTACTCTCTGTAGTGAAGTTGGGACATTAATTCCTCTACAAGCCCTTTATGAATATTTTATCTCACACTGATTTATTCATACCTGAAATCCCTAGTGTTCATGGTAATTATGCATAAACACCCAAGCATGTGGTGCCTTGGACTACTTGGATGTTCCATGAGCATATGTCATGTCTTCCTAAGAGAAACACGCCTTCTCCAGTTTCCCATGAGCATTTTGGGGATTAAGCAGTGGAAATGTTAAGGAGCCAACTTTAGTTTGATTTTTATAAACTTAAGTTTAACTCCCTGGTCAGGCAGTTATTAGCTGAGAGAGAGGGATCATGGTACTTAATTTCTCTGTTCTTCCAGTTGTCAAATTAACCATGGGGATATCATTATTATTTTACTTAAATAAATTATTATTTAACAATGGCGATATCATTATTATTTACTTAGATAATTATTATTTTACTTAGAATGCAGTAGGACACATAACATATGACCTATGTTTCTTTATACTCACTAGTTTATTCAATGTAGTAATTTTTCCCATTATGCTCCTAAACAACCCCCCCCCCCCCGCAATTATATAGTTTCTGTTTGAATGAATTCAGTGATGAAGCAATCATTATTTTGCAAGAAAGTCCATTCCAATGTTGGGTAGATCAATATATATAATGTCCTTTATATCAGTGGTAGATAGGGATCCCTGATATTTCAACCAATTTAGTTGCGATTTTCTCTCTCCATATTCATTGAAATGGATATGATTTAAAAAAAAGATAAGAGGTAACAAGTGTTACTGAATGTAGAGAAACTAAAACTTGTATATATTGCTAGTGAAAATGCAAAATGGTATAGCCACTTTGGAAAACAGCTTGGCAGTTTCTTAAAAAGTTAAACATGACCCTAGGACCCAGCAATTGCACTACTAATTATTTATCTAAGGGATACAGGTGTGCTGTTTTGAAGGGACATATGCACCTCAATGTTTATAGCAGCACTATCGACAAGTGTGGAAAGAGCCCAAATGTCCATGGATGGATGAATAGATAAAGAAGATGTGATATATGTATACAATGGAGTACTACTCGGCAATCAAAAAGAATGAAATCTTGCCATTTGCAACTATGTGGATGGAACTGGAGGGTATTACACTAAGCAAAATTAGCCAGTCAGAGAAAAACAAATATCATATGACTTCACTCATATGAGGACTTTAAGAGACAAAACAGGTGAACATAAGGGAAGGGAAACAAAAATAATATAAAAACAGGGAGGGGGACAAAACATGAGACTCTTAAATATGGAGAACAAACAGAGGGGTTACTGGAGGAGTTGTGGGAAGGGGGGGTGGGCTAAATGGGTAAGGGACATTAAGGAATCTACTCCTGAAATCACTGTTGCACTATATGCTAACTAATTTGGATGTAAATTTAAAAAAAATTAAAAAAAAAGTTAAACATGAATTTACCTAATGATCTAGCATTTCCATTTTTAGGAATCTACAGAAGAGAGAGGACTTATGTCCAAATAACCTTGAATGTTTATGGAATTACTCGTAATAGCCAAAGCCTGGAAACAATCATGTTTATTGTTCATTGTTGAATGGATTTAAGAAAAAAGAGTATAGTCATGCAATGAACTATCACTTAGCAACAAAAAGGAACAAAGTATTAATGCACAAAAATGGATAGAAATAAAAAACAGTGTGCTAAGTGAGAGAAGCCAGACACAAAGGTCACATATTGTATGCTTCCATTCTGATGAAATGTCCCGTAAAGACAAGTCTATAAAGAGAGAAAGAAGATTAGTGGTTGTCTAGGACCGGGCTGAGACAGGGAATGACCACAAATGGTCGGACAGATTTTTCTGAAGTGATGGAAATGTTCTAAAATTGGATTGTGATAATAGTTGTACCACTTTGTAAATTTAATAATCACCATTGAATCGTATATTTAACCAGGTTAATTGAATGGTTGCAATGTACATTTTAATGAGCTGTTAAAAAGAAAGAAACCTAAAGAAGGAAAATGTGCTGATTGACACAAAACATGACTTAAATGGAAAGAAAGATACCGTTTGCTCAATCTGGGTATAAAAAATATTTAAATTCCTTCTAAAATTTAAAAGAGTTTATTTTGAAATATTACATTTACAGGAAAGTTAAAAAATGAATAAGTCACAGAAATAAAAGGCATAGCAGAGAGAATATAGTCAACGGTGCTGTAATGGTGTTGTATGGTGACAGACGGTAGCCAGACTTGGGAGCACAGCATAATGGATAAACTTATTGAATCACTATGTTGTACACCTGAAACTAATATAATGTTATGTATAAACTATACTCAAATAAAAACTAGAATAAAGTTAACATATGCTTTGAGCCACCTTCTCCTAATGTTACCAATTTATAAGCTGTAGTAAAATTATAAAAGTCAGGAAATCGACAGTATCCTACTATAAACTCAACTACAGACTATATTAAAATGGCACCGGTGTTTCATCAATTTCCTTTTCCTACTCAGGATCCAGCACAGGATCTTAGTCTTCTCCAACCTGTGTTAGTCCTTATTCTTTTTTTTTTTTTTTTTTTTTTTTACGTTTAGTTATTTATTTTCAGAGAGAGAGAGAGAGGGAGAAAGAGAATCCCAAGCAGGTTCCATGCAGTTAAGTGCAGAGGCCCACATGGGGCTCGATTCCATGAACCCTGAGATCATGACCTGAGCTGAAATCAAGAATTGGATGTTTAACTGCCATCAAGATGCCCCAGTCCTTATTCTTTCATTGTGGTTAATGACCTTTACTCTTTGGGTGAGTAATGGTCAATTATTTCATACAATGTCTCTCAATTTGGGTAGGGACGATGCTTTCTCCTGAGTAGGTAGAGCTTATGCATTTTTAACAATAATACCACAGAAACGATGTTCTATCCTTTTCCGGGCATCATTTCAGAGTTATACATGGTGCCACTATATCTTGTTATTGGTTATGTTAACTGTCTTGTGGAGGAGATACTTTTACACTATGCTTAAATTCTGTATCTCGTCAAACTGTCACTCACTGATTTTAGCATACATTTGTGTATTTTGCCTGAAAATATTATTACTCTGTTGTTTGCCTATGGTGATTTTTTTTTCAGTATTTATATATTTTTGAGAGACAGAGAGACAGAGCACGAGTGGGGTAGGGGCAGAGAGAGAGGAAGACGCAGAATCCGAAGCAGGCTCCAGGCTCTGAGCTGTCAGTACAGAGTCCGATGCGGGGCTCAACTCATGAGCTGTGAGATCATGTCCTGAGCCAAAGTCAGAAGCTTAACTGCTGAGCCACCCGGGCACCCTGCCTAATGGTGATTTTTAAAAAAATTTCCCTCGATCTTCTACATTATTAATTGGAATTTCTGTAAGGAAGAGCTGTTTCTTCTTTCCCATTATTTATTTATTCAATTATTTACATCAGTATACATCATATACATCATATATCATGGATATATTTTTTTTATTGTGAGATTAAATATAATCCAATATGATAACTATTTATTTTGTTATTCAAATTATGCTAGCTTTGGCCATTTGGAGCTCCTTCAATGTGTCACCTTGTCTTATTGACAGGTTCCATCTATTTCATATACTTCCTCATTTCCTGGCACAACAAGATGTTTCAAGCTCCTCTTGTATTAAGAAAGAAAGAAAGAAAGAAAGAAAGAAAGAAAGAAAGAAAGGAGAAATATTGGCAAAAATGGTAGACAAATTGGAACATGCTGGTGGGAATGCAAAGTGGTACAGCCATTATGGAAAACAGTTTGGAATTTCTTCAAAAATTGTACCTGGGTTATCATATGACACAATAATTCCACTCCTATTTATACACATGAGAGAATTGAAGACATGTTCTCATGAGAACGTATATACAAATATACTATTCATAATAGCTGAAATATAGACACAATTCAAATGTCCAACTGGTGCACGGATAAAGAAAACATGATATATGCATATTATGCAATACTTTCCAGCTATAGAAAAGAATTAAGTACTGATATGCTACACATGTGAATAGTGAGTATGATTAAAATAATGAACTTCAAAAAAGAGCATGACTGTGAATATCATGTGACTGTAAATAAACCTCAAAAGCATGCTAAATGAAAGAAGTCAAACACAAAAGATCACATATATGATTACCTACATGCGTGTGAAATGGACAGAGGCAGAAAGTAGATTAGTGCATACCCGAGGCTCGGGGTGGGGACAGGGACTCACTGCAAATAGGCATAAAGTGATAGAAATGCTATAAAATTAGAATATGCACACCTTGTGTAAACTTAAAAAAATGGAACTGTATGCTTTAAATGAGTAAATTTTCCTTCAATAAATCTGGTTTTAAAAAAGCCAAACACAACTTGAAATCTTCTGTATGAGGTGGTATCCCGTGTAACCAAGGGATTGTGGGTGATGGTCTCAAGGCACTAAGATACAGTGAAAGAAGTAAATGAATATGGGTTCTTTTTAAAAAAAATTTATTCATTTATTTTTTTTGAGAGAGAGAACAAGCAGGGGAGGGTCAGAGAAAGAAGAGAGAGAGAGAATCTCAAGCAGGCTCTGAGCTGTCAGCACAGAGCCCGACACGGGGCTCAAACCCACAAACCGTGAGATCACGACCTGAGCCAAAGTCAGACGCTTAACTGACTGAGCCACCCAGGCGCCCCAGTATGGGCTCTGGAAAGAGGTGGACTTCTATTCCAATCCAGGCTCCATGAAAGTGGAGTCCCTTGAAATTTCTGAGCCTTACTTTCCTCACATATGTAAGTGGATAAAAAAATACTTAAGCCATAAGGTTTTGCGAGGATTCCAGGTGTGCTATAGGAACAGCTGAATCATCTGCTCGCTAACTGGTCACTTTTTATAATTCCACGTCTAATATTCTACGACTTCGCACCCATCTTTGAAGTAGCTCCACCATACACCGTTGTGTTTTCTCTGCAATCACTATAGTTAATAACCTAGACATTCACAGTTGATACATTTTGATTGCTGTTAATTGGTCACGCTAATGTCTGCCACACGTCTCTCAATTTTTCCATATGATGCTTTCGCATTGACCGTTCTTCATTCTCCACTTAGCAAATAGAGATTCCACCATCTGAGGCACAATCAAAACTTTTCGAGGCAGGTTGGTTCCCTCTCTGTTATCTGAACACTCTCCTTCCGTGTAAATAGCCAATGCCTCTTAGTAGTGCTTGATGCTTCATTGGGTTATATGCGTATCTCCTGAAGGGCCTAGATATGTCTTTTATATTTTAGATGCTCAATAAAAATAGGTGGGCGAAGACTAACAGATGCTGTCCCTACAGCAGTGATACAAGAAGAGATTCAGAGGGGAGAGGTGAGTTCTGGAGCCCACAGTTGTTAGGACAAGAGATTCTCAAAGGGATACTGGATGTGCTACTCAGGAGGAAGTGATTTGCCTGCTTGTAGTTGGACCATTTGTCCCCATGACCATCTTTTCACTTAGAGTAGCTGAATAGTGCCCTTTTTTTTACTTACCTGAGTCCAATCTTTACATTTTAATGGTTTCTTTTTCTACGTGGTCACCTCCAAGTGCGATTTGCCTCATGGAACATTTAAAGACATAGAAGATTACTCTGCAGGTCCTCAAAAGTCACTGACTTTTATCATTGCCTACTTCCTTTCTCAATGAATCTCTCAGTAGAGAGATTGCTCACTGCATTAGGCACATGGGGTATACGTAATGTCCTATCCAAGTAAATACGTTATCTCCAAGAGAGCCTGGAAAATCCCACTGAAGGTCTTGCAAAGCTTGATTTCTCCCAGACTTTTCCTATCCTGCTTTTTAAAGGGTTTTTAGAGCTGCAGATGTTGATGGGCAAGGCCTTATTTCTAGGGGTGTGGAAAAGTTTATCAAACCTGTATAAACTATTGCGTGGAGTCCCTATTTCATTACATTGGTAGGAACACAGTAGTCCCATCCTCCACACATCCAGAGCGAGCTTTTTGTAGTCCGAGCTTTATAGATTCTTCCAAAGCTTTGGATTGTGTATTCACTGAATAGTCAGAAAGGGATATTCCTGTGGTTTACGGCATGATCTTCCACAGATTTTGTCTCCTTGAATTTTTAGGAAATGTCTTCAGCACACACCCTTTCCAATCTTTTCAATGGATCAAGTTCAACACCAAAGTTCTGTTTGAATTTTTCTTTTTCATTTCAATCCAACTAGACTTCGGTTCTGAGATGCAGCTCCATTTGTATCTGCTTCTTTTTTTAAATTAAAAGAATTTTTTTCAAATGGTTATTTTTGAGAAAGAGAGAGAGAGACAGAGTGTGAGCAGGGGAAGGGCAGAGAGAGAGAGAGAGAGAGGGAGACCGAATCTGAAGCAGGCTCCAGGCTCTGAGCTGTCAGCACAGAGTCCAATGTGGGACTCGAATCCACAAACCATGAGATCATGACCTGAACTGAAGTTGGATGCTTCACCCACTGAGTCACCCAGGCGCCCCCCCCCCCATCTGCATCTTAATTTTTATAACCGTTACCATTATTCTCTTATTTCATCACAGTTGGATGATTAGAAAAATAGCCTCCTATTGTTATGCCCAGAATTCGTGATCCCCAAAGACCACTAGGGAGCCGAGTCCGATGCAAAAGCAAAGAGCCTTTATTCGAGCTAGCTCGAGCTCAATCCCCTACCTGCACCGACGCAGCAGTGAGATACCAGGGAAAGAGAGCGAGTTTCAAAAGGACAAAGGTTTTATTGGGGCCTAGGGGCAGTTGGTGAGGTAATGGCTATGGCCTCAGCCGATTGGCTGGGGAAGGGTCCTGGGGAAGGGTCCGAGTCCTGTTAGGCAGGTGAGGGGGGGGTTACTCAAGGGGAGGAGGTGTGGTCAAGGTGAAGGACACAGAACAAGATGAAGTTGGCCGGCGTAGGCCCACCCTTTCACTATAAGGTTTCCTCAGTTCTCATCTCTCTCCTTTAATGATTCACTCCATCCTGCACATCACTGCCTGATTCAATCCCCACTGGGTTATCTCAAACGGCCCCCCTCCCAGAAATGCTAACCACCCAACCTCACACGCTTCCTTACTATGCTGCATAACATTTTCACTTAATAATTCAAGACTATCTAAAACCTGACTACTTGTTATCTATTTATTCTTCTTTCCTACACCCTTCCTCTATTCAGTACGTTTCTCTATTCAAGTAGATTTTCTCACCCTCTCTTAAATTTACCATAACTTCCTCCCATTCTTCTCACTCTGCTCTATTTTGCCTTGAAGAAATCAACCCTCATTTTTTTTTTTTTTTTAAAGTAGGCTCAACACCCAGCATGGAGCCCAACATGGGGCTTGAACTCACAACGCTGAGATCAAGATCTGGGTGGAGATCAAGAGTCAGACGCTTCACTGACTGAGCCACGTAGGCGCCTCTCAATCTTCATTTTTTATCTACTAATGTCTTCATTAGCTTCATAAAGCTTCTTAGACGCTGTTGTGCATATGAGAATCTTCGGATACAAGTCTTAAGTCGGCAGGTCTGGAGGAGGGCCTGGGGTTCCGCCTTTCTGAACAGCTCCCTGTGATGCCCATGCTGCTATTTCATAGGTTGCACTTTGAGACGCAAGAATCTAAGCCACTATTTGAAATTAAGATCAAGCTTTTCTCCTCTAGGAGGTCTTTCTACTCTAAGAGTGTTTTAGCTCCTCTGGAAATCCAGTGGTATTTACAGTGTATTCTGTTAGGTGTCCCATTCCCAAACTGTCAAATGTACTACGTCATTCTTCTCCGTGTGTGTATCATACCTCCAGGAAGAAGGACTGTGCTACCTATGTTTGTGCTTTCCAGAAGCATCTTTGAAAGAGCACAGAGAAAAGGGCATGAACTTTGGAGTCAGATGGACTTGGGCTGATATCTTATCATCAACACTTATTGGCAGGAAGGCTCAACTCCTCATCTCATGCTCAGTATGTCAACTCCACATTAAAAAATGTTTTTGTTTTTTTTTTAAAGTAAGCTTCACACCTGGTGCGGAGCCCAATGCGGGGCTTGAACTCATGACCCTGAGATCAAGACCTGAGCTGACATCAAGAGTCAGAAGCTTGATCGACTGAGCCACCCAGGCGCCCTGCAACTCCACATTTTTAAAATGGAAATAACAATACATGATGAGTGATCTGTTAACAGTGGCCATTAACCCTGGGACATGGGACAGAGTACAACATCCTCACTTTTTCTCAACTAGTTACCCAACCCACCAATTTCCCCATGACTCTTTCAGTGTGACAATACTACTGTTTTGCAGAAAAGACTATTACACTATTGGACAGTTCATCTATATTAGAATATTCTTTACATGCAGTTTAAATAATGATATCTAACTTCTATCACTTAGTTCTATCCTGGCCCTTGGAATATAATGGAATTGTCAAACTAGGCAACAAGTGCAAATAGAAAACAAATTTTTGATAAAATTGTCCATACTATATTTTATCACTTCTGGCACGTAAGTGATGGATGAAAAAATCTGGCTACTGGCTATCGATCTTTGATATTTTTCTGTGACTCCTCTTTTCCTATTTCTCTCTTAAGAAGTTTGCCTGCACACGCCAATTTTAAGAAAATTTCATGGAAGCAGTGGGAATAGAACAATTATAGAGCTTTCGAATATTAAAATAAAAGGTAGCTTAGAGATCATCTTGCTTAACTTTATTTTACAGGTAAAGAAAATGAGTCCTAGAGAGGTTAAGTGAAGGAGAGGTAAATTGAAATGTTCTCTAAGAATTCAGAAATAAGGATAATCAGATTTTTTGCTGAATACTAAAGTTTAAAAAATAACACATAAGTAATCTGAGCAGATATATAAAAACATTAACTTAGAATGACTATTAGGTCATGACAGCAAAACATATAAATCAAGACATTTATAATAACATAATATATGATACACTATGATATACAGCATACAAATAACCTATAAAATATAGGTTTGTAAAATATAGGTGCATTTGTATATGCACCTAAATAAATATAATAAATAAATGCACCTAAATAAATATAATAGCTGGAAATAATCTAAATATGAATAGAAAAGATGGGAGAGTAGCCTTACTGGGTATTTAAAAGTATTTTTTTAATGCAGCTATTCAAAAAATTTGTGCTAACAGACATATTAATGGAACCTATATTTTATATATGTGTATATATATAAGATATATATATAGATATATAAGATATATATACACATATATATAAGATATATATATACACATATATAGTGTGTATATAGATATATGTATATCATATACATATATATATATATGATATTCTGAAATAAGATCAAGTACATGTAAGAATTTAATATATTTAAAAGGTAGAGGGGGCGCCTGGGTGGCTCAGTTGGTTACGTGTCTGACTTCGGCTCAGGTCATGATCTCGTGGTCTGTGAGTTCGAGCCCCGTGTTGGGCTCTGTGCTGTCATAACAGCCCAGAGCCTGGAGCCTGCTTCAGATCCTATGTCTCCCTCTTTCTCTGCCCCTCCCCCACTGGCACTCTGGCTCTTTCTGTCAAAAAATAAACATTAAAAAAGTTTTTTTGAAGTAGCATATTTTTTAGAGATTTTTTTAAACATTTATTCATTTTTGAGAGAAAGAGAACACACAACCAGGGGAGGGGCAGAGAGAGAGGGAGACACAGAATCCGAAGCAGGCTCCAGGATCTGAGCCGTCCGCCCAGAGCCCCACGTGGGGATTGAACCCATGAACTGTGTGGTCATGACCTGGGCCAAAGGTGGAAGCTTAACTGACTAAACCACCCAGGTGCCCCCTTAGTTACTATTTTTAACATTGGAGAAACTTGAATTCAAGTTTTGCATGAAGGTTATTTGTAACATGTAAAAAGCAATATGGGTATCAGCTCAAGGCTTAGAAGCAATAACATGTAGGTTGATGCCACAGAGAAACAGGCTTTTCATGTGGATATTTTACTTATCTTGGATCTTCTCCACAACCTGCCATCCTTGCTGAGTTGTTTTGCCTGATCTCCATTGGAATTGAAAGAAGAAATATGGAAAAATCATGTCTGAAAGCAGGAAACTTTCTCGAGTTTCCACCTCTGCACCTAGGAGTTTCTACTCTCTGCATGGATCCTTCTTTCCTCTCTGTCTTAAAAACTCCCCGGTTACGGATGTCCCATCTGGTGCCCTAAATTCTAGTGTCTTCTGCATGTCTGCAATGCCTGAGTCAGTGAGGCAGCACATCCTTGCGACCTCCCAGCCTCCACAATGCTGCCTTCATCTCTTTGTTGCGGAGCGTGTAGACGATGGGGTTAAGCAAGGGGGTGATGACAGTGTAGAAGACGGCGACCACTCCATCCAGGGGTTCCTGAGAGCCAGGGCGAAGGTAAATGAAGGTGCAGGGCACATAGTAAACAATGACAACAGTGAGGTGGGCAGCACAGGTGGAGAAGGCGTTGCGGCGTCCATCAGTGGACTGGATTTGCAGGATGGCAACCACTATATACCCATAGGAAGTGAGGATGAGCATGAAGCAGGTGAGGGCCAAGAACCCAATGTCCACAAAGGTGACCAGCTCATTGATGGTGATGTCAGCACAGGCTAGACGCAGCATGGCGGGAATGTCACAGAAGAAGTAGTCTACCTGGTTTGGGCCACAGAAGGGCAGCCGGAATATGAAGCTTGTTTGGAAAAGTGAGTGGAGGGTACCTCCCAGCCAGGTGCCCAAAGCCAGGTAATTACAGACGTTCCGGGTCATGATGGTGGCATAATGTAAAGGCTTACAGATGGCCAAGAAGCGATCATAAGCCATGAGCGTGTAAAGGAAGCATTCAGTACAGCCCAGGAAATGGAAAGAAAAGAGTTGGATTACACAGCCTCCAAAGGAGATGACCCTGCTATCCAAGACAAAGCCAGCTAGCATCTTGGGGACAATGGCAGAGGAAACGGTCACGTCCAAGAAGGAGAGATGACACAGGAACCAGTACATGGGGCGGTGGAGCCGGGTGTCCACCAAGATGGTGAAGATGATGAGCCCATTGCCAGAGACAGTGAGGGCATAGATGACCAGGAAAGCCAGGAAAAGCGGCACCCCCAGCTGCGGTGGGTGGTGCACGCCCACCAAAATGAAGTGAGACACAGAAGTCTGGTTTCCACTCTGCATTTCCTTGCTGTTCACATCTGCTAGAAGAAGTAGCAGAAAGGAGAGCTCAAGGCCCTTTAGATTCTCTAGGCATGGAACACATATCCTGTGCTGTTCCCAAACACGGACAGAGAAGGGTCTCAGAAAGACATCTCAGAAAGAGAGATTATGCCCTAGCTCTTGTTCTCAATCATTCTGTAATCCCACCCCCAACCACCCCTCACGCCCACCTACATGCCCAACCCTTGATTTTGGGATTCTGCTGGGTTCCATGGAGTAACTGTTTTGTCCAAGTTTAAAACCTATGTAACAGATTATCTGTATGTAATTCGGGAGAGTGAAGGAAGGAAAGACCATACACAGAGCCTTTTATGCAAGGAAGTAGTACAGTCACATAAACCCTAAATCGATTCATGAAGAAATGGCTATTCCATGGTGTTCCTAACTTTGATCTCTGCTCTGTATACCAGAGAGGTAAGTAACAGCTTATTTATTTATTTATGTATTTAATTTTATTTTTTAATGTTTATTTTTGAGAGAGAGAGAGAGAGAGAGAGAGAGACAGCATGAGTGGGGGAGGAACAGAGAGAGAGGGAGACACAGAATCCCAAACAGGCTTCAGACTCCAGGCTCTGAGCTGTCAGCACAAAGCCCGACTCGGGGCTAGAACTCACAAACCGTGAGATCATGACCTGAGCCGAAGCCGGACGCTCAACTGGCTGAGCCACCCAGGCGCCCCAGAGCTTATTTATTTTTTAACAACAGCTCCTAATGTAGGTGTGTGCAATAAAAATCAGCATAGATTTTTAAACATGCATTGTATGGGCTACACATCGAATGGCATGGGAGCTATAAATAACTATGTTCATAAACTGTACCTCAAAAATACACATGCCATTTAAAAATCTTTCAGGATAGTGAAGAAATACAAAATCTCAACCAAAGGGGACCTGTTGTCATCTCTTCTCTCTGCTTCTGGATAAGTGCAGCCCATCTGTCAATCCACCCATCCATGCATCCGTCTATCTGTTCATTCACTAAGGAAGCATGCATTATATCCTAAGAGCATGGCCTCAGAGGTCAGACCAGAATTAAAAATCCTAGCTCTTCCATTTATACTCATTGGCAAACTTGGAAAACCATTTCCCCTTTCCTTGCCTAATTGTATAAGTGGGGACAATCATAGTGTCCACTTCATGGAATCATTGTAAGGATTAAATAAATTCACATAATCCACAGCAGCACTCAGTCAACATTAGTTATTATTTTCCATCCACTATGTGGTGTGGTTCTCCGTATGAGGCAAATTCAGTCATTGCATTTGTGCCTCAGGTCTGAAGTGAATCTATGTAGTTTCCTGTAAGTTGTCCCACAGCACATCTAAGTCCCCAAATTTGAAGCAACAACATAAAGAGCCTTTTGTCCCAGGACTACAGGTGACTGGCATCAGCCACGTGAAAGGGAGAAACCAGGGACATGGCCAGAGCTCTTCCAGACACTGAGGGCCCATGTGAGGAGATCTTTCCTAATGTCACCTTCCTTCCACCCAGTTTTGTTTTTATGGTCCATTTACCAAGTGGAGTCAAGCATCCAAAATGGCGTGTCACCTTCCTGAGGACTCAGGGTCCTCCCAGAATCACTCAGAAGGCTTCAGGGATGTGGCATGAAATTTGATTTCTAGTTGGATCTTCTTCAGGGCAAAAGACGAAACACTGCCATCTGGCTCTTCCTTTCTCCTTCTACACCATGAATCTGTAAACTTATCCCTTCCAATATTCTTCAGTGCCACAGAGACTACTCTTATCAGTGAAAACAAGCTTTCTGGGGACTAAACAATTTCCTGGTCATGAGACTTTCCTTGTTAAACCTAGGAGAGTTCAGGGCAAACTGAGACAGGTGGTCACCCCAAGGAAGGGTCTAAACCACATAGAAACTGGATAATCGCTCACCATAGAAGTACAGAATCTATTCTGAAAGAATTTTGGAGAAAATTCGGAGAGATTTCCTAGATGCTTTCTTGATTACCAACCTTTATTAGCACCACAGTAGCCAAGGGGAAAGTGCAAAATTACTGGCATGGCCTCTAGAACAAGGAATTTTATTTTTTTATTAAATTATTTTCTTTAACATCTATTAGTTTTTGAGACAGAAACGGAGCGTGAGTGGGGGAGGAGCAGAGAGAGAGGGAGACACAGAATCTGAAGCAGGCTCCAGGATCCAAGCTGTCAGCACAGAGCCCGACGCAGGGCTCGAACCCACCAACCGTGGTATCATGATCTGAGCCGAAGTCGGATGCTCAACCGACTGAGCTACCCAGGCGCCCCTAGAACAAGGAATTTTATGATACGTGTTTACTCCTCTCCTTCCTTAGCCTCCTCTCTCTGTGCTCCATCCCACAAATGTGTGCTGTCCCCAGATATTCTTTCCTATTTCTTTATACATCAGTCCCTTTACTCTAGAATGACCTTGTTCTTCTGATGCCTGAAAAATTTCCACTAATCTTTCAAGATCCCATTCATTGGTGATCCACTGAGTAAAGCCTTTTCTCAATTTCTCCCAAATGGTCACACGTTCCTTGTAGCTTCCACAGTCCTTCGTGTGTCTATAGGCTGCAATTTACCCTTCTGAGTACCTGATTTCCGCCATTAGACTGCGAGCTCCAAATGAACTCAGTCTCATTTGTTTTTCATCCCATGTTTGTGGCATATCTAGCACTGGAAGACTCTTAAATCTTTTTTTTTTAAATGAAATTTATTGTCAAATTGCTTTCCATACAACACCCAGTGCTCCTCCCAAAAGGTGCCCTCCTCAATGCTTAAATCTTATTGAATAAATGCATTGCCTTCTGTCTGGATGCTCCTGTTAGCTCGGCACTGAATCCAGGATAATATCAGTTAGGTGTTAAATCTAGCTCCTGAAATCATAAGAATTCCATTACTGAGACTGTCACTACTTATAAGTTACAGTGTTTTGAATAAGTCTTTTAATATTCTTAGTTTCAGTTTCTCCTTTGGGGACAGAGAGAGAGAGAGAGAGAGAGAGAGAGAGAGAGAGAAAGAGAGAGAGATTGAGAGCTGGCTTAGATTCCCATCCCAAACGAGGAATTACAATCTCTCCTGCATCCATATCAACTCACCTTTCAAATTTAGTTTTTAAATTTGGTTCTTACACGGAGAAGATCAACTTTCCTGCTAGCTTCAATCCTCTTTTGTACTCTACTTTTTTTTATTGTCTCCCTGCTTCCCTGCCATCTCTATCCTCTTTCATTTTTATAGTTTCTTGTTCTCTCTACACAGAAATAATTTCTCCCCTGGGAAAACAAAAAAATGCCCGCCTTTACCTATTAGAAACGAAAACTGCCACCGTTACGTGGTGTAGACTATTTAGTCAGGATCACATGATATTATCAATATATGATATTTTCATCTATGTGATGGGGAAAAAAAGTAGTCTCCATAAGCGGTCTTGGGGAAAAGGACATTAGAACCCATATACTAGCTTTCTCTGGCCATTTCAAACCCTGTATGAGCTGAACTAGGCTTAAGGTAGACCCTGAAGCTCATCTGGGTCAGAAAACTCTGAGAGGTGAACTGGTCTTTGGTGAGTAGAGTGTGAAGGTCCTTCCCTCCCCACCATGTATGTGTAAAGCACATGCCGTTAGGAAATCTTGGCTGTCTTCTGTTTTCCCAAAACCTCTCACATACTTTTAATAAATATGTATGTCAGAAGAATTTCCATTACTACACCTCTGCCTCCCTTCTGGAGTCTTCTCTTCTGAAGGCCACCACCTGGCTGTGAATCTGCTATGAGGTCATGGTCTGTCGCTTGCTTCAGCTTCTTGCTCTTTGCTGTTCCTGTGGAAGCACCTTTTTGAGCTGGACAGATTCCCAGGGCTCCTCTGACATGCCCCTACTTGGTTTTGTCACTGTGTTTTTTTTTCTGTGCAGTTCTCTGGGCTCATCCCTCCTCTGCGTAGCCTTTTTGAAAGTGTTGGCAGCGATGTCCCCGGCCTTTGATCTCTGGAGTCTCAACTTTCTGTCAAGCAGCTTCTTCCTTCCTTCCTGTAGTCCCCATGGGGTAGGGGTTGGGCTGACATCACTTCTGCTTCACCCTTCAGGGGCAATTAACTTGCATGAAAACAAGTTGCAGTGGGCTTTGTTAAGAGCAAAATGTTTGCTAAGTCTATTCCAGGAAGTTGACCTAGTTGCTAGTAGTGTCTCTGTAGCTTGGGATTCTGCTAGGAGCACACACTTGATTAGGAGTCAGGAAGGATCACTCCTTCTATTTCTCACCTGTAAATTGGAGATAATGTTGCCTTATCTGTTTATGCCATAAAGATGTGGGGATGGAATCTGAAAGAACTTTAAAGCCAAAGATGCTACATGAATGCCATATGTTAATTACTTACAAGTGCCCTTTGAATTTCACTCAGATTGAAAAAGTACATCTCTAGGAGAGGCAACACTGTTTCAGGCAGAAATGTCTTGATCACCCAATATGCAAATAAGCTAGATGGAGTATAAAATTTTGGCAATCCCTTAAAAGTCAAACACACTTAGATTAGACCAGGAAGGACTTTTAGAGAAATGATCTAGAGCACACCCCCGTATACACTTAAAAAAAACTGAATTCTAAAGAGAATAAGGACTCTTTCCAAGGGGAGATAGTACTGTGTAGGTAGCAGATAAAAATCCCCTACAAGTCTAGGTAGATCTATGACAAAGAATCCCCCATGTATGAGAATAGAGGAGCTTTAGTTCTGGAATACTGCTGGGCAAACTATAGATCAATAAATATCTGTTGTAAAAGTTTTTGTTTTTTTAGTGTGTTTTAATTATTTACTTTGAACCACTGTTGGTGTGCAAATTTTAAGTAATGTGTTGTGAGACACCACTTTGCACTTGGTCTATTTTTTGCACGAGCCATTCTCCATTTTAAAAATTACATAAACTCAGGGGCGCCTGGGCGGCTCAGTCGGTTGGGCGTCTGACTTCAGCTCAGGTCATGATCTCACGGTTCATGGGTTCGAGACCTGCCTTGGGCTCTGTGCTGACAGCTCAGAGCCTGAAGCCTGCTTCGGATTCTGTGTCTCCCTCTCTCTCTGTTCCTCCCCCACTCATGCTCTGTCTCTCCCTTAAAAAATAAATAAACATTAAAAAAATTTTTAAAAATTACATAAAATCAGTATCAGGTATTTCAGCTTGTACTTATCAGTACCTTTTCCTATTATAAGGATACGATTTCCTAGTTTTTCTATACTTCTTCATGATACAGATTTTAAGTCATATTTGGGGTTCTGCTAAGGGAGAATTCTACATATAGAGAGAAGGTGGAAGGAATTTAGGAATCCAAACACTTCTTCGTCCCCCTGTCAAAGGGAACTTTTTAAGTTCTGTGATATTCCTGATAGGAATAAATAGTTACATAGAATAATACGAGGCAAAAGAATACTTGATTGCAAATTGGGGCTTTGGTTCTAAATTCTGGTGTGGATCCTTGGCCTTGGAATGTCAGGAAAGATATTTTATGTATATTAGGGAGCCTACGTGGTGGTTTTCGCACTCCACAACTCCTTTTCTTCACAACTGATTTTCTTTATGGATGGGGTCATAGAAGATCTCTGCAGGGGAGGGGGGTGGTGGTGGTGGCAAATTCTAATATAAGTAACAACTTATGGGGAGGGTCTAAGAAGTTGGAATCTGCATATTTTCTTTGTTTTAATAATTGGTTTAAAGTTTATTTTTATTTATTTGGAGAAAGAGATAGAAAGCGAGCAGGGGAGGGGCAGAGAGAGAGGGAGACAGAATCCCAAGTAGGCTCCACACCATCAGCGCACATCCTGATGTGGGGCTTGAACTCAGGAACCATGAGGTCATGACCCGAGGCAAAATTAAGAGTTGGACGCTTAACCCACTGAGCCACCCAGGCGCCTCTCTCCTGAAACTTCTGTGATTCCTTTCCTTGATTTTTTTTTGTAAGCTTACCAAATATGTGTTCATTCCTATTTTGAACTTTGTATCAGTGGAATCATCCAGCAGTATTCTTACCTAAAAATGATGCTTTTGAGACTCACTGATTTTCATGACTTGCTTTATCTGCCTTTTTTTTCTTACTTCTGTGGTATTTCTTTTATGAACAAAGCACATTTTTCTTCTCCCTCTCCATTCACACTCTTCTCTTTCCAAACAGCGCTTGAGTTGTGAATATTTTTTTTTTCTACACGTAAGCAGAGCTGGATATGTGATAGGAAACACATATGTACAAATCTATGTAGGTCCCTGGAGAGGCACTGCTGGGCCACACAGTATACAGATTTGTAACTGTATTGAAAATCTAGCATTCATACCAATATGCACGTTAACTAGGAGAGTAAGAGGGCTCTTGCGGTCCACATTCTTGCTAGTACTTGGTATATACACAGTTGTCACATTTAAAAAAAAATCCTTATTTAATTTTGAGAGGGGGGAAGGGTCGGGGGAGGGGACAGGGAGGCTGAAGCAGGCTCTGTGCTGACAGCGGTGAGCCGGATGTGGGACTCGAACTCATGAACCGTGAGATCATGACCTGAGCAGAAGCCAGAGGCTTAACTGACTGATCCACCCAGGTGCCCCACCGTTGACACATTTTAAAATCTAATCTTGAAAGTATGAAATTATATGTTATCGTAGCTTTAACATGCATTTCCCTGATTACTAAGGAGGTTGAGCATGCTTTCCTTGTTTTTTTTTCAACCTTTCTAATTTTCCATTTTTCTGGAAAGCCTATGTGCCTTTTGTCTATTATATTTATTTGTATTTATTTTTACTTCTTGCTGTATATATTTTTCTGTATTACAACTACTAATACTTTTTATTTTCTCCTTAGTTGATGTGTAGTATTTTCTCTTAAGATGTAATTTACCCCTTCTCTGTCTTTAGGATGTTTTCGATAATTCAACCATAACAAAATTAAGAATTTTTACTTAGTTCTTGTTGTGTATTTTTTAAGTGTTTATCTAAATTCCAGTTAGTTAATAAACAGTGTAATGGTTAATAAACAGTGTAATGTTGGTTTCAGATGTACAATTTAGTTGATTCATCACTTACGTACAACACACGGCACTTATCACAAGTGCCCTTCTTATTCCCCATCACCTTACTATCTAGCAGTTTCATTACTAGGTATTTACCCAAAGAATACAAAAAAATGCTAATCCGAGGGGAAACATGCACGTTGATGTTTATGGTAGCATTATCTATAATAGCTAACTTATGTTAAGAGCCCTAATGTCCGTCGACTGGTGAGTGGAGAAAAGAAGAGGTGGAATAAATATATACAAAATTTATATTTATATAAATTTATAAATAAATTTATAAATTTATAAATAAATAAATAAATATATTCAGCCATAGAAAAGAATGATATTTTTGTGTCTTTTAAAAAGAATTTTTTCTACACCATGAATTTATTTATTCCAAGTTAACTTTTATCAGGGGACAGGTACTGTTTTGGATCACGGTTATTGGGTAACAATTTAACTTTAGTGGCTGTGCGCTCACAGACTCAGAGGCTACTGTGTCGGTAACATCGTGCCAATAGGAGCTGGTGAGTGGGAAATAGAAGATAAAATCCAGATGCCCTGCAAATTTGTATGTGTACCACACCGTGAGAGGAAAACCTATGGAAACAAACTGCCACGTCAGTGACATTTCTGGCCATCTAGTTGCCTTGGGGTGAGTTAGGCTAGTCTACAAAATCTGTTCCAGTTTTGACAACGTTCAGGAAAGTCAGCTTGTACTGTGCTCACGTCTTTTATTTCATGTTACTCCGGAAGTACCAAATAGGTAGTTCAAAGCCTCTGTATGATGTACTGACATAGGATGAAGGATATGAGTTCCCTGGTCTTCTTATTTCCACATGGAGGGTTTCATTTTCTTGACACATTGCATGATGAATAATATTTGGCGTGTCATACAAAATTGTGGAATTACTGGCTTTCCCCCCCCGCTGAAAAAATATTTGCACTAACGCATAGGGCGGTAATTTTCTACTTTGCCTTCTTCCTCACTCAGACAGTGAATCTCGATAATTCTAAGGAATGCCTCTGCATATAACAACAGTAGGAGGTAAAAATTAATCATAAACGACTGCAGCATTAATTGGCAAGATCAATACCTGTTCGTGTCTTGCGGAAATAACGGTGTGATTCACCCCATTGGCAGCATTGACATACTGAGTTTCCTGATAAGAAAATGTGTCGAAGAAGACAGAAGTCCTAATGTTAGCTACTACCTCACAGTCAGTTGCAAAGTAAGTCTGGTACCTTCTACATGTATTTCTACAATGCTTTTGTGTGTGTTTATTTCCATGTTTTACTTTCCTCCCCTCTATTTTTATATATTATTACTCCATTATTATATTTAAGACGTATTCGTGGCGATTTTACCATTTTGCCCATAGGGCACACCACGTTGAGTTAGGATTGCCTCAGACCAGAGTTGGAAGTGACATCACTCAGAGATTTCAGATTTGGATGTGGATGAAATAAATGGCGATATATCAAAATGGCTCCCTCTGTGAAGGGAGTGACCTTAGGAATACAGTTGCACTGTATTAAGTGCTGACATTGTGTGTGTGTAAAATAGGAAGGGAAGGAGGTACACAAATGGCGTGCGGTCAGTGTGGTGGACAGTCATGGATCTTTTTTGGAATACTTACTTGTTCATATATTTTGGCTGTGTATCATTTAAACTCTCTTCCTGGAAGTGGGCCTGCATTTTGCTATAGAAACAGAAATACCAGAGGCTTTCCCATTCCTTCTAGCAGATATGGAACATGGACATGGGATGTAGACTTGACCAATGAGATATATCAACCTAGAGTTGGGTCAGAAGCAAGGGCAACAAAAGGCACATACAAGAGAGGATGATTCAGATGATGGGCATGACAGGATTAGCAACGTAGAATTTTGAAAGGCAGGGAAACAGCATCCCACAGTGTGTCAAGGGGTTTACGTCTATGGTGATGGTAAGGTCCTGTGGACGAACCCCCCCATGGAAATGTCAGTGGACTGTCACCACATGTTTATTAGGCATGAATTTGAAATAATTCTGCCTGGCCTTCCTGTCTCTTGTTCCACTTTCAAGTTTGATTCTTTGGCTTTCTAGGCATTAGTTACATGAGTGTGGGTGGGGAGGAGAATGTGTTTTAATGTAAAATATTATTATAAATTCATAAATTTATAGAAATATAAATTTTTGTTTAGCTTGCCTTTTTTACTTAAAATATATAATGTTGACATCCCTACAGGTCAGTAGATTAAGATCCAATTCTTTTATTTTCTGTTTTTTTTAATGTTTATCTATTTTTGAGAGAGAGAGAGAGAGAGCGAGAGAGAGAGCGGGCACACACACAAGTGGGGGAGGGGCAGAGAGAGACGGAGACAGAGGATCCAAAGTAGTCTCTGTGCTGACAGCAGAGAGCCCAATGTGGGGCTTGAACCTTTGAACTGGGACATCATGACTGGAGCAGAAGTCGGACGCTCAACTGACTGAGCTGCCCAGGTGCCCCTATTTTCTGTTTTTTATGAAGATAATAATGAATATAACTTTAAAGTAATTAGATTACATCAGATATGCCATATTATTATTCTTATTTTTAATTTTTTTGTGTGTTTTTCAACAAACTCTCAACTTCTCAACTCCAGATTAATAACCTCACTTATATCCTTCCACTCCCTTCTGCATGTCCCCGTATTATACAATGTGATTATTTGCTTTACCAAAGCTGCATGATGCTAACCGTACTCTGTGCCTCGTGTTCCCCCTCCCCATTGAAAATGTCCCTTGCAAGTTCCTCAGAGTTAACTGGTGTGGTTGAAATTCAGTCTTTTAGTAGCTTCTTAGTGTTTCATGATGCAGCATTGTCATGATTTATTCTCTTTAGGGATATTTTGGTTTTCAATTGTGTCACCACTACAAACCATGTATCAACACACGTGTTTGAATAAGACCCTTATATACTGGTGCTTTTATAATCATGAATAGACTCCTGGAGTGGAATTACTAGAATTAAGAGTATATATAATCTTAAATTCAATAACTATTGTCGTATTGCTTTCCTAAAGAAGGTACTATAATTATACAGATTTGTGCCAACTCTATGTGTAATGAAGCTTTTTCTTTTGTCTGAGCCAGCAGTAGATGTTGATATTAGTAACTTGAATTCACTATCTTAATTTGTAAAAGTTCAGACAAACCAATAAGAAAAAGACTATTACCTTAAAAGAAAGAAATCAGTAAAGTTCAAGAAAAGCTAATTTACAAAAGAAGATACACTTCAATATACCGTGTGTTTACACATGCTTATAGAGACAATAAAAGTTATGATAGCAATGCAATCTATTAGTTACACAAGTGGGAAATAGTTACGTATCCTTAGGTATTTCCTTGGCAAAGTCACTCTAAAACTTGAAACAATAAAAAAAGTTTAGAAATTGATATATTTTAAACACACCTCAAAAAGATAGTGGAAGAGAGAGTTGCATTCAGATGGAGAGTGTAGGGACAGGTGGTGACCATTTATGGATTCTGGACAATTTTAAGTTGAGAGTCAGCAATTGTGTGTTTATCTGCATCACTATGGAGGGAAAAAGGTAACTGGGTCCTCTTCCCTTCCTCTTAATTATAAATACTAGTTTCAGAGAGACATGAACTCATCTCAGGAGGGTTCAAAAAGCAAACACAGTGGGAAATATATTAAAAACAATTGTTAAAAACCTTTGATTAGTTTCTTGTTTTTCTGCTCATCAAGGGAACCTGAAGACCCAAGAGGAGTCCCCGCCCTGGAGATCTTGAATCCAGTTAAGTCCCTACCCATCTAGCTTTGTTAGTTTCCATTCCCTGTGCTTGAACCAGTTGGGTCCTTGAATAGAAACGAGTCACTCTTTCTCACCAAGGAATCACAGGTACCTCTGTTCTTTGAGTAATGGCTTGCAAACTACTTCCTTGACACAGATAGTGAAAAACTTGAAGAAAAAACACAGGTGAGTTTTGTACTGAAATGAATCACATACTGTAAGGTGAGTTCTTAAAAAAGCAGATTTCTCTTAGAACTTCTGCTGAGAGATAAGATGCTTGGGGATGGTTAGACAACCTTCCACATTGGATTATCAAGTCTCACTTTGTCACAGTCTCTCTCTATGTCTCTCTGTCTCTCTGTTTCCCCTTTCCCTGTCTGTCTCTCTCTACACACACAAACAAATACTAATTAAAGACCTACAAATAGGAACCAAATTGCTGCAGCATGGACGAAAAGTCAATATTGACACCTCTAATCGATAGTCATGCCTTAAATCTCAGGCTACTCTGCAATTCACCTGATGAAAAGGTTCATATTTCATCTAATCTGAATGTGGAGTTACCCAGGTTACGGGATCCCACTGGTAAAGTAGAAGTGTCAGATCTATTAGTACCATTTTTGAATTCTGATATCCATATAGATGATTATGATAATTCTGTCACTGTTATTTATTCTTTTTTTTTTAATGTTTATTTATTTTTGAGACAATGCGAGAGACAGAGTGCAAGCAGCGGAGGGGCAGACAGAGGGAGACACAGAATCCGAAGCGGGCTCCAGGCTCCGAGCTGTCAGCACAGAGCCCGACACGGGGCTCGAACTCACGAGCCGTGAGATCATGACCTGAGCCGAAGTTGGACGCTTCACCGACTGAGCCACTCAGGCGCCCTGTTATTTATTCTTTTATTTGAAAAATACGTTTCCAAGTTTGTTTTGTGTGTATGGTTGACACACAGTGTCACAGTGTTTTCAGGTGGACAACATCAGGATTCACCTTCTCTATACTTTGTGCTATGTTCACAAGTGCGGCTACCACCTGTCACCATACAACACTATTACAATACCATCGACCGTATTTTATTTTATTCCCATGACTTATTCATTCCATACCTGGAAGCTTGAACCTCCCTCCCACTCCCACTCCTGTTCATCCATGAAAATTATAGCTTTGATGTAGCTTAAGCCACGTTGTCTAGACACAGGATACGTTTTGTCTAAGCTTTGCTGAGAACAGAGATCCTGGCTTCTTTCATATGGTAGAGCCAATTTCATAGTCTTTTAAAAAATGTTTATTTATTTATTTTTATTTTTAAATGTTTATTTATTTTTGAGAGAGAGAGAAAGAGAAGCAGAGTGCGAGTGGGAGAGGGGCAGGGAGAGAGGGAGACACAGAATTCGAAGCAGGCTCCAGACTTCGAGCTATCAGCACAGAGCCCAACATGGGGCTTGAACCCACAACTGTGAGATCATGATCTCAGCCAAAGTTGGACGCTTAACCAACTGAGCCACCCAGGTGCCCCTATTTATTTATTTTTGGGAGAGGGAGAGAAAGCAAGAGAGCAAGCGAGTGAGCAGGGGATGGGCAGAGAGAGAGAGAGAAGGAGACAGAGAATCTGAGTCAGGTTCCAGGCCATCAGCACAGAGCCTAATGTGAGGCTCAAACTCACCAACCATGAGATCATGACCTGAGCTGAAGTCAGACGCATAGCTGACTGAGCCACCCAGGTGTCCCTCCTAGTCTTTTCTGAAGAATGATTGAAAATAATCCTGAACTCGACACTAATTTGGGCTAAATAAAAGACATCATTTATGCCTCACTTTTCATTGTACAGAATCCCAACTTTTCTTGACATCAAGCTGACATATCATTTCCTCTGGTGTTGGTTCTGTTCTTCCTCTTTCAGGTAGTAGTTCTTAAGTAAGAATCATATACTTGATGGAGATGTCTTCTCTTATAAGCGTGTTGCCTGAATTTATGGGTATGAGGAGTAGAAAATGGAGAGAGGGATATTATCTCTAACAAAACCAAATTAGAAAATATCTGGATATTTAGGATGAAAGGATATATGTTAGAAAACTGCCAGTGGCAAAAGACATGAATAGACACTTTTCCAAAGAAGACATCCAGATGGCTAAGAGACACATGAAAAAATGCTCAACATCACTCATCATCAGGGAAATACAAATCAAAACCACAGTGAGATACCACCTCACACTTGTCAGAATGGCTAAAATGAAAACTCAGGAAACAACAGATGTTGGCGAGGATGCGGAAAGAGGGGAACATTTTTGCACTGTTTGTGGGAATGCAAACTAGCACAGCCACTCTGGAGGACAGTCTGGAGGTTCCTCAAAAAATTGAAAATAGAGCTACCCTATGACCCAACAATTGCACTACCAGGTATTTATCCAAAAGATACAAAAATGCTGATTTGAAGGAGGATGTGTATCCCAAAGTTTACACTTGATCTTAGCCAAAAGGCTGAGAAGCGATTGTGTATCCCAAAGTTTAAAGCAGTACCATCAACAATAACCAAATTATGGGAAAAGCCCACATGTCCATCGACTGATGAATGAATTAAGAAGATGTGGTATATACATACAGTGGAATATTACTCAGTGATCAAAAAGAATGAAATCTGGCCATTTGCAACAACGTGGATGGAACTAGAGTGTATTATGCTAAGAGAAATAAGTCGGTCAGAGAAAGACAAATATCCTATGATTTCACTCATATGTGGAATTTAAGAAACAAAACAGATGAACATAGGGGAAAGGAAGGAAAAATAAGATAAAAATAGAGAGGGAGGCAAACCATAAGAAACGTTTAAATACAGAGAAGAAACTGAGGGTTGATGGAGAGAAGTGGGGTGGAGGATGGACTAAATGGGTGATGAGCATTAAGGAGGACACTTGTTGGGATGAGCACTGGGAGTTATATGTAAGTGATGAATCACTAAATTCTACTCCTGAAACCATTATTGCACTACATGTTAACTAACTTGGATTTAAATTAAAAAAAAAGAAAAAGAAAAAGAAAACTGCCAGTGGATTCTGTTTGGGAGAACACATATGAATTTTATCTTCTTAGAGCCTCATAAAGGATCATCTAGTGTAAGAGAAGTGTTGAGCCAGCAGTGTACAAGGCTTGGTACCTTCTGGATCGTATGGAAGATTGTAGGGATGTCCATGTCATGGAGTTGAGTTTCTCAGCCTCTTCTGAGGAAAGTCCCTTTACACGCAGGTGATGGTGGTAGTGAGACACCAGTCCCAATACTAGCCATGAAATATTCCTCAAAGACCTAGTTTTGAAATTGAGAAATCTCTACAGTAGAAAGAGAATTTATTCTCCCTCCTATTCCTCCCTCCCCACAGATAGATAGATGATAGATAGATAGAGATAGGTAATTCTGCCTTACAAGGCAACAATTTTGTATGATTCATTATCATTTTTTGAGCAGGTATCAAGTGTCAGACACTTTATTAATGACTTCGCGTCTATTGTCTTATTTAATACTTGTAATTTCTCAGCTGGGATTACTATTGCCAGATTACCTATAAGGATCCCAGAGATTTGTTTGGCCGTACCGAACGTAGATTTTGAAGCGTGTCTGCTATCAATGTTAAATTCTTGGTTCTTTAAGTTTCCCCATGGACTCTGGAGAGAAAACAGAATTCCGAAAGGCTGCCCAGATTGCTGTCCCCTGTGTACATTCCCTGCTAAATTGCCTCCCTTTGAGTGTGGGTGAGACCCAAGGCTGTGATGCCATATCACTCTTGATGCATTCTGTTACCTCACACTTTTGTCACAGCAAACTCAAGAGAACTTCTACTGGCTTTGAAGAAGTAGGCTGCCAGGGGGTTATCAGATGGCCAGGTGGTTAGGACTTGAGGTTGGACTCTAAGGCTGAGAGTAATGATCCCTGCTAATGGGCAGCAGGAAAGACAGAGACCTCAGTCCTAAATGTGCAAGGAACAGAATTCTGCCAACAACTTCCATAAGCTTGGAAGCGGATCCCAAGCCTCTCATGAGATTCCAGACTCAGCTGACATCTCGATTTCAACCTTGAGCAGAACACCCCACTCACCTGACTAAAACACTGTAAGAATGGACATTTGCATTGTTTTGTGCTACTAAATGTGTGGTCATTTATGATACATAAATAGAGATTGATACAATGGGTTTCTCTGACTTTCTACTGCATACATCTGTGTGCACCTTCCTTTGTGTGCGTGTGGGGGGGGAGAGAGGATGATGATGGATCATTCTATCATTTTTACCAAATAAGTTTTGTAACAGGCAAAGTTGAGGTTAACTTTAGGATGATCTACTATGGATGATGCAGTTGCCACATGAAAATGGGCTTTCAGTTTTCAGTGAAATGCTGGGTGCTCTCTCTCTCTTCTTTAGGGAGAGGTGCCAAAGGCGTGGAAAATGAGAAACATGAGCGTAGTGACAACGTTCATCCTCACGGGTCTTCCCCATGCACCAGCACTGGACATCCCCCTCTTCGGAATCTTCTTGGTGATTTATGTACTCACTGTGGTGGGAAACTTCCTCATCCTGCTGGTGATCACGGTGGATTCCCACCTCCACACTCCCATGTACTATTTCCTGGCCAACTTGTCCTTCATCGACATGTGGTTCTCCACCGTCACGGTGCCCAAAATGCTGATGCCCTTGGTCTCCCCGGGAGGCGGGGCCATCTCCTTTCACAGCTGTGTGGCCCAGCTCTACTCCTTTCACTTCCTGGGGAGCACCGAGTGTTTCCTCTACACAGTCATGTCCTACGACCGCTACCTGGCCATCAGTCGGCCGCTCAGGTATGCCAGCCTGATGGGTGGGAGAGCGTGTGCCCTCCTGGCCACCACCACGTGGCTCAGCGGCTCTCTGCACTCTGCCGTCCAGACCACACTGACCTTCCGCTTGCCCTACTGTGGGCCCAGCCAGATCCAGCATTATTTCTGTGACGGACCACCCATCCTCAGACTGGCCTGTGCAGACACGTCCACGAACGAGATGGTGATCTTTGTCAACATCGGGGTAGTGGCTTCAGGCTGCTTTCTCCTGATAGTGCTGTCCTATGTGTCCATTGTCTGTTCCATCCTGAAGATTCGCACCTCCGAGGGGAGATGCAGAGCCTTTCAGACCTGTACCTCCCACTGCATTGTGGTCCTTTGTTTCTTTGTTCCCTGTGTTTTTGTTTACCTGAGGCCAGGCTCCAAGGATGCTGTGGACGGGATTGTGGCAGTTTTCTACACTGTGCTGACTCCCCTTCTAAACCCTGTGGTGTACACCCTGAGGAACAAGGAAGTGAAGAAAGCTCTACTGAAGCTTAAAGACAAAGTAACGTAGTCTCAGAGAAAATAAACACTGGAAAGTCGATATGCCTGTTGAAAAAAGTAGTGGCATAATTTAGTCATCACCATGAAATTTATTACATGTGTAGCTCAGTGTTAAATGTTGTCCAAAACCATCTACTCAGCAATATTTGTTTCATGGATTTGTCTGAGGAATTTTCAAAAATCACAATTAAATTTTTGTTTGTGATGAACTTGCTTAAATTTTGATCTATCAATGCATGTCTCTGTAAAAGGTTTATCTTTTTTTTCCATTTCATTGAGATACAATCCATATACCATTGTTTTTGCCTTCTTAAAAAAAGTTAAGTATTCTGGTTGGATGTTGGACACACAGGGTTGCATTATGTCACATGCCTAAGTCTATAATATGCTTTTTTTTTTTTTTTTTTTTTGCTGAAGTCTTATGTACACAACAATTTACAATCCTGGGCATACCATTCAAGGACAGCAACAAATATCAGCATCACTTACTCATGGTTGCAAGGGCGCAACGGACTGCTTTCTCAGTCTTGTTAGTGGCTGTGTGTGTGTGTGTGTGTGTGTGTGTGGTGTGAGGGTGTCCCAGTGTGACCACCCCTCTTCCTGGTACATCACAACCATGCTAACCATGCCCATACTACAAGAGTTCTAAGCTCAGAGCAGCTCATTATCTCCCTAGGCGGGTCTGCCAGGACAGGCTGTGGTGCTGACGTGCTCTTCTCATTGACTGCGAACAGTCTTCACCTTGTGAGAGCCCTGCAGTTTCCCTGGTTGGGTGAGGCAGATGAGGATGAAGTTGAGGGCAGAAACCACTCGTCTCCGTCACATATTCTGACCTTGAATTCCCGTGCTAGCTGACCAGATAGTATTGGATAGCAGATAGATCGAACCATTTGATGCTGGATTCTTTTACTACAGCTGGTGGCTGCTGGTCATCTGCCCAGGTAGCTGCCTCTCCTACCATCCCAGGGTCTTGGAAAGTTAGCTGCACCAAACTACAAACTGCTTTAGGACAGGAGCACCCCACACTGCAGGCTGGGGCCAGTGATGTCTCCCGTGTAAAAGGTAGAAAAGTGAAAATATATTTAAGGAACGTGTCATCATGGGGTTTCAACGTATTTCTTTTCCAAATCAGGAAAAAAAGTCTAGTGAGGACAAAACACTGTAAAAATACTTAATGTCGAGCTACATAGTTCATACCTGTGGGCTTCCACATATAATGGATGAAATGCTGTATTTGCATCCAAACAAAAACAAATATTGGCTCACATGAGTTTGGAAATAATTTTATGCTGTGTACCTCAATTTTCTATCTCAAAAAAAAAAAAAAGACTCTCTCTCGGGGAACCTGGGTGGCTCAGTTGGTTAAGCGTCTGACTCTTGATTTCAGCTCAGGTCATAATCTCATGGTTCATGAGTTGAGCATGAGCACAGAGTTGAGCTCTGTGCTGATAACGTGGAGCCTGTTTGGGATTCTCTCTCCCTCTCTCTCTGAGCCTTCCCATGGGTGCTCTCTCTCTCTCTCTCTCTCTCTGTCTAAAATAAAATTAACATAATAATAATAAAGACTTCAAAATACTGTTATGAGGATTAAATGAGATTAAATAGAAGTGGCTTGAGTGACACTGATTCACAAATTCTTTTTTTAAGTGTTTATTTATTTATTTTGAAAGAGGGTGGGGGAAGGGAATTGAGAGAGAGAGAGAGAGAGAGAGAGAGAGAGAGAGAATCCCAAGCAGGCTCCATGCTGTCAGCACAGAGGCTGATGTGGGCTCAATCTCATGAACCGTGAGATCATGACCTGAGCCAAAATCAAGAGTGGGACACTTAGCCAACTGAGCCACCCAGGTACTCCTGATTCATTGCAAAATCTTAACTAAAGTCCTCAAATTCAATCCTGGGGCCACCAGATAGCCGATTCTCAGAATTATTCTCTACACAAATTGTTTTCATGATTCCCAGCCACTGAAATAGTATTTTTGAAGATGCATAATACATACATACATACAGAATGATACATAATCATTCTGATTAATTAACTATTTTGATAAATGTGGTACTCCTATGTTTACTATTTTCAAGGAATTTAACTGTAGGAAAATACTTAAAGGGTTAAAATTATAAAAAATGAAAAAATATATATAATAAATGAAATTATTCTAGAATAATTCAGAGGCAGAAATAGTAAACAATATTGAGCTTGGGATATACTAGATACTTCATAAATTAATCATTTAATTTATTAAATGAACTCTATTGATGTGGGAAACAAAGGCAGAAATTGCAGATAAAATTAAATTTCTGTATAACCTGCAGCCCATTGACAAATACTTGAGGCAGACACAGTAAAACATTTCTCCAGAACTCCCTACTGTCTTGATGCTAATTCTTTGCTAGAGGGACAAACAGCCTTAGCTTGACAATATCTGGGCCTCCAGGATCCTGTGAGCCTTCTTTAGCGTATGCAAATCTCACTGGAAACTTCCCCTGGACTTTACTTCCCCCAACTCCATAGTATATAACCAGTGTCTCCTGATGGTCCCTGGGCAGCTCTTTCTGACCACGGGTCCTGTCCCTGTGCTTTAATAAAATCACCTTTTTGCACCAAAGACATCTTCAAGAATTCCTTCTTGGCAATTGGCTCTGGACCCCACGAACCCCACTGTCACCCCAAAATATTCTCAGCCTCTATGAGATAGGTTTCGTTATTATATACATTGAGAAAATGAAGAAGGTTAAATTACTTGGTAAAATTCACACACTAGTAAGGAATATGGTGAAGGCATATGGTTTAATTTCAGACTATCTGGCACTAAAGCCCATTGGTGTTAAATTCTACTATACATTATGATCGCTAATTTCAGGAACTTTCCATTTTGTGAGGAGCAGAGCAATGTCAATGAACATCAATAATTACTGGAATAACAAAACAGATTTTTGAATAGTTATGTACCTTTTCTATATCCACTGTAGGATTTTTTAAGAAGCTACATTTTCCCTCATAGACTATGAAAAGTGTATTATCTACCCTACCTCCACCTAACTGAGGTTGTAAGTGCTTCATCGCTTGGTATCATTCCATCTGTTTATTTACATATTCCACATTAAGCTGTGGATTCCTCTAGGAAAAATACTGTCATAGCTCTGTAGTAATCTGTTGACATAAATCTTGGTCTGTTTTCTTTAGCATGTTCTCCCTGCTACAGACCTGTTCTATTTCCAAATATTTACTTTTTGAGGGACCCAGCTTCTGATCTACACTCATAATATTAGACATCATCCCTAAGCAGATGCGTTCTTTCCCTCCATGCAGTTCTACCTTCTTTGTTCAAGTCCCTGATAACTTTAGTTCATTTGATCTTTCCATTTGGAGTTAAAGCTACTACATCAAACTTCGCATGTCCAAACCAAAACTTTTTTTTTTGCCTCTTCTTCAACATTTATCTCTCTGTGGTATGATTGGCAACATAAAAGCTACCCCGAAACTCGAAGGTTTTCCCATAGTCTCTACTCATATATTTATTCATGAAATTGAAAAAGGAGTAAGAGAAGAAATGGAGAAAGATGATGGAGGAAAGAGGGCATGAGAAAGCTCTGAAAAATAAAAAATGTTGGATAATTTTAATATTCAATAATGAATCCTTTACATTATAAAATAATAATTGGGACAACCTTATTTTGTAAATATTTCATTGTTTTGTGATTATGCCCCAAGAGCTATTAGGACTGTTTTTAAAAGGGGGGAAATGAAAAAAAAGAATAAAATACTGGAAAATTGGTGTTTGTGTTCCACATTAACGAATGATGAAATCTGAGTAAATTTCTCATCACATTGAGCCACATTCTGATGTATCCTCTTAGGTTTTTCCTCAAAATAGCAGCTCTGCAGTATTGAACTTGTGTATTGAGGCTCGTTCTTAGTGATGCCATTGCACTGGTAACCCGAATTTTTAAAATATTGTTTGGTAATAGCATGATGTGTCTGGTTGATTCCTTGAAGCTATATTTTCTGAGTTTACTGGTAGTTGAACATGGTCTCTATTATAGAAGTAATAGCTCAGTTGGAAGAAGTAAATAACTAATACAGAAAGAATCTTGCTCAAATCTGGAATAAACAGGGTGACTTTTTAATCAATCAATCAATTAATTTTGAGAGAGAGAGAGGGAGAAAAGCACGAGTGGGGGAGGGGCAGAGAGAGAGAGGCTCCACGCTGTCAGTGTGGAACCCGATGTGGGGCTCGAACTCATGAAACACAAGATTTTGACCTGAGCAGAAGTCAGATGCTTAACCAACTGAGCCAGCCGGGTGCCCCAGGTGACTTTTTAAAATTATTCCAATGCTGGGGGCGCCTGGGTGGCGCAGTCGGTTAAGCGTCCGACTTCAGCCAGGTCACGATCTCGCGGTCCGTGAGTTCGAGCCCCGCGTCAGGCTCCCGGCTGATGGCTCGGAGCCTGGAGCCTGTTTCCGATTCTGTGTCTCCCTCTCTCTGCCCCTCCCCTGTTCATGCTCTGTCTCTCTCTGTCCCAAAAATAAATAAAAAACGTTGGAAAAAAAAATTTTTTTTAAATTATTCCAATGCTGATACTTGTTCATTCAGTCATGCTTTTTCAAATAATTAATCAATGCCATAAGTCCTTCGACAATTTAAGTGACTTCTATATTTAAAGCACAGGGAATACAGTGTTAAGACAGAATCTGTGCTCCAGAACTCCAGAGTCCAATGGGAAACACATAAGTAAACAAATGAATCTTACAGTGTCCTCAAGTATATATGAGGTGCTACAGTAAACTACATGCATCTAACACAGATCAGGTAGTAGATTGAATTACCAGGTGAAAATAAAGAAAATTACGTGTACAGGTAACAAAAGCTTGCTTCAACCACACAACTCATAATAATTACTACATACAAAGTATGAATAATACAAGCTTTCTATTCCTTCCTATCTCTCAAATAGTCCTTTCAGGATAATTTATTATTGTGTTGTATAATTTTAAGTTACTTATGGTTCTAGTAGTGGTAAAAACTTTCCATTTCTTAATGTCTCCAAATATCATTATTTCACACTCATTCTTTTTTTTTCAATATATGAAATTTATTGTCAAATTGGTTTCCATACAACACCCAGTGCTCATCCCAAAAGGTGCCCTCCTCAATACCCATCACCCACCCTTTCCTCCCTCCCACCCCCCATCAACCCTCAGTTTGTTCTCAGTTTTATGCTTTGGCTCTCTCCCACTCTAACCTCTTTTTTTCCCTTCCCCTCCCCCATGAGTTTCTGTTAAGTTTCTCAGGATCCACATAAGAGTAAAAACATATGGTATCTGTCTCTGTCTGTATGACTTATTTCACTTAGCATAACACTCTCCAGTTCTATCCACGTTGCTACAAAGGGCCATATTTCATTCTTTCTCATTGCCACGTAGTACTCCATTGTGTATATAAACCACAATTTCTTTATCCATTCATCAGTTGATGGACATTTAGGCTCTTTCCATAATTTGGCTATTGTTGAGAGTGCTGCTATAAACATTGGGGTACAAGTGCCCCTATGCGTCAGCACTCCTGTATCCCTTGGGTAAATTCCTAGCAGTGCTATTGCTGGGTCATAGGGTAGGTCTGTTTTTAATTTTTTGAGGAACCTCCACACTATTTTCTTTTTTTTTTTTTTTTTTTTTTAAATTTTTTTTTCCAACGTTTTTTTATTTATTTTTGGGACAGAGAGAGACAGAGCATGAACGGGGGAGGGGCAGAGAGAGAGGGAGACACAGAATCGGAAACAGGCTCCAGGCTCCGAGCCGTCAGCCCAGAGCCTGACGCGGGGCTCGAACTCACGGACCGCGAGATCGTGACCTGGCCGAAGTCGGACGCTTAACCGACTGCGCCACCCAGGCGCCCCTCCACACTATTTTCCAGAGTGGCTGCACCAATTTGCATTCCCACCAACAGTGCAAAAGGGTTCCCGTTTCTCCACATCCTCTCCAGCGTCCGTAGTCTCCTGATTTGTTCATTTTGGCCACTCTGACTAGCGTGAGGTGATATCTGAGTGTGGTTTTGATTTGTATTTCCCTGATGAGGAGCAACGTTGAGCATCTTTTCATGTGCCTGTTGGCCATCCGGATGTCTTCTTTAGAGAAGTGTCTATTCATGTTTTCTGCCCATTTCTTCACTGGGTTATTTGTTTTTCGGGTGTGGAGTCTAGTATTTCACACTCATTCTTGATAATTGCTTAGCATTCAATTATGTTTATTTTTTATTGAAATACAGTTGATACACAATGTTGTATTGGTTTCAGGTGTACAACCTAGTGATTCTGTACGTTTACACATTATTGTCTGCTCACCATAAGTGTAGCTACCATCTACCATCACACAGGCTATTACAATATCACACTCACTATATTTCCTGTTGCACCTTTCATCCCCTGACTTCCTCATTCCATCCCTGGAAGCCCTCACCTCCCATTCCCCTTCATCAACTTTACCCACCCCCCAGCCCCTCTGGCAACTATCAGTTTGTTCTCTGTATTTATTAGCATATAATTCTTGATTGTTACCTCCTCACGCTCTTCACAGCCACTTCCTTGCAATCTTGGCACTTTATTTCAGTATTTGTTGATTTGTATCATTGCTGAGGCTCAGTCAGCTGTTAAAATATTATTTCATTGAAGAATAACTTACTAATAGCAATTTTCACAAGAAATATATTTTGAAGCTCTTTTGCCAAATTCATAAGAATTTGGGATTTTTAATATTTTCCTGTTAAATTGACTCTTTTATCTTTATAAAATGCCTTTCATACTCAGCCACAAAATGAATGAAATCTTGTATTCGTGACAACATGGATGGACCTAGAGGGTATTATGCTAAGTGATACAGGTCAGACAGAGAAAGACAAATAACATGCGATTTCACTTATGTGTGAAATCTAAAAAACAAAGCAAACAGCACAAACCAACAAGCAAACAGTAAAACAGAAACAGGCTCTACCAATAGCAAACAGGCTCAAATAGAGAACAAGCTGATGGTGTCAGAGTGGGGGGCGGGCAGCTGGAGAGTGCGGGGATGAGCAAAGTAGGTGAAAGGGATAAAGAAGTAAAAACTTCCAGTTATAAAATAGTAAGTCATGGGGATTAGAAGTAGAGCATATGCATAATTTTGTATAGTGACAGATGGTGATTCAACTTACCCTGGTGAGCATTTCCTATTGCAGATCATTGTCAAATCACTTATAACTAATATTGTATGTCAACTACATTTAATAAAAATTTTAAAAAATATCCTTTTTTTCCTACTCTGTTGCTTTCCATTTTTTAATTTCCATTTTTTGTATTTAATGCAGTTTCTTATGAACTAGATATGATTAAGAATTTTAAGGCTGTCTGTGACATTTTTATTTTATTTGCCGTGGTTACTGTTTCTGTAATTACTGATATAGTTAGGTTTAAGTCGAACATTTTGCTACTTGTTTTCAGTTCATACCTTAAATTCTTTTTTCTTTATTCCTGTACTTTTTCTGTCTTCCTTTGTATAAATCAAAGTATTTAATGTATTAATCAAGTTTTTTCATTATTTTATTTGCTTTTTTGTTATTTAAGTATTTTCTTTTTCTATTATCTTTTTATGATATTTAATATAATATTTAATTTTATAATTTACTTAAATTAGCACTTTTACCACATCCTATATAGCCCAAGTCCCTTACAGTCATTTGATTCCATGTAGCATCTTATATACTTTTATATTTTGTCCTATATTTTATTTCTAAATATATTATAGGCCTTACATGACATTATTATTGGTGCTTTATTAATTAATTGATTTGTATTATTATGGTGCTTTAAATAGTCAACAGTGTTTTATATTTACTTATATTTTCCCTTTCCAGTGTTTTTTATTCCTTCTTATACTTTGATCTGGGATCATTTTTTTTTTTAATTTTTTTTAACGTTTATTTATTTTTGAGACAGAGAGAGACAGAGCATGAATGCGGGAGGGTCAGAGAGAGAGAGGGAGACACAGAATCTGAAACAGGCTCCAGGCTCTGCACTGTCAGCACAGAGCCCGACGCGGGGCTTGAACCCACGGACGTGAGATCATGACCTGGGCCAAAGTCGGACGCTCAACCGACTGAGTCACCCAGGCGCCCCGATCTGGGATCATTTTATTCAATTTTGGATCTTTCTTTAGTAATTTTTATAGTGCACAGTTATATTTTATGCAGTTCATACTCCTTACAGAGGGAGCTTAAGTCTGGCAGCTACTTTGTCATGGCTGTGTAGAAATAATGGTTCCTCTTTTTTGTTTTTAATTTGTAATTTAACTTTTCTCCTTGCCTGCTTTGGAAAAAAAAATGATATAAAGGTATAATTTGCATACGTCAAATGTATCCATTTTAGGCACCCGGTTTGATGTTTTAACAAATGTTGGTTACTTCCACAATCAAGATAAAAAACCTTCCCATCACCACAGTGGAATACCTGTGTCCTTTCTGTTATTCCAACCTGAGACCAATTGATTTGCTTTCTCTCACTACAGGTTAGATCTGTTTTTTTGAGTTTCCTACAATGTAATCGTATAGTACATACACTTTTGTGACCGGCTTCTTCCGCTCATCCTTCTTTTCCTCACTCATTGGTGTGTTTGTGCCTATTAATAATTCATTCCTTGCTGAATGGTAGTCTTTTGTGTAAATATGTCACAATTTATCACCTATTGTTTAACATTTGTATTGCTTCCAGTTTGGGCATATTATTTATAAAAATGCTATATAGATTCATTTTCAAGTATTTGTGTGGACATAAGTTTTCAATTCTCTTGAGTAAACATCAGATTGTGGAATTGCTAAGTAAAAAGGCAAGTCAAATTACAAGTGGATGTTTAATACCTTAAGAAACTGATTGTTCTGCAAACTGATTATATCATTTTATATATCCACTAGCATTTCTGATATTTGACATTGTCAGGTTTTTAAAAAATTTATCCATTTGATTAAGTGTGGTAGTATCTTATTATGGTTTAATTTAGATATCACTGCTGATTAATAATGTTGAGTACTTTTTCATCTTTCTATTGGCCACTCACGTATTTCATTTGCAAAGTGTGTGGCTGAATCTTATGCCTGTTTCTCATTGGGTTATTTGTTTTTGCTAATTGATTTGTGAGATATCTTTACACATTTTGGATATAAATTTTTTCTTTGACATATGCATTACTAATATGCATATCAGTGTGTATCTTGCCTACTCATGCCCTTTTAATATCATCTGGAGAACACAGTTTTTATTTAATTTTAATAAATCTAATTTTTATTTACTTTTATGGTGCATGCTTTTATGTCTTTTCTAAGTAATTTATAAGTGCTTCATATTTACAAAGGTTTTCTCATGATTTTTACCCTACAAATGTAATAGTTGTAGCATTTACATTAAAGCTAATAATCCAATTTAAGATAACTGTTGTATATACAGGAAAGTAGTAGTCAAAGGTCAGTATTTATTGATGGGTAGATAGCATCATTTGTTGAAAGCACTACTTTATCCCTTTTTAAGTGTTTTGGCAGATTTGATTTGAGATCATCTGAGTGATGTTAATTTAGCCATTCTGACAGATGTAAGGTTGTATCTCATCATGATTTTGATTTTGATTTCCCTTATAGTGAGTGATGTTGAGTATCACAAGAAACTACAGGTGTTGGTGAGGATGCAGAGAAAGGAGAATGTCTTGCACTGTTGGTGGGAATGCAAACTGGTGCAGCCACTCTGAAGAACAGTATGGAGGTTCCTCAAAAAAACTAAAATTAGAACCACCCTATGACCCAGCAATTGCACTACTAGGAATTTATCTGAAGGATACAAAAATACAGATTTGAAGGGGCACATGCACTCCAATGTTTATAGCAGCATTATCAACAATAGCCAAACTATGGAAAGAGCCTAAATGTCCATCAAATGATGAATGGAAAAGGAGATGTGGTGTATATACATATATACATATATATACATATATATATATGTATATATATATATATATATATACACACACACACACACACACACACACAATGGAATATTACTGGACTATTACTCAGCCATCAAAAAAGAATGAATGGAATCTTGCCATTTGTAACAATGTGGATGGATCTGGAATGTATCATAATAAGCAAAATAAATCAATCAGAGAAAGATAGATACTATATGATTTTGCTCATATGTGAAATTTAAGAAACAAAACAGATGAACATGTGGGAAAGGTGGGGGGAAAAGAAAAGAGGGAAATAAACCACAAGAGACTCTTAATGATAGAGAACAAACTGGGGGTTGGTGGAGGGAGGTGGGTGGGAGATGGGCTAGATGAATGATGGGTATTAAGGAGGGCACTTGATGTGATGAGCGCTGGGTGCTGTACGTAAGTGATGAATCACTGAATTCTACTCCTGAAATCAATATTGCATTGTATATTAACTACCTAGAATTTAAATTAAAAAGTGTTTAAAAAAATCAACTGAGTGATATGTATGGGTCTGGAGTCCTTTTCTTCTCCGTTGATTTGCATGTCAATACTTATGCCAATTGTGCACACTCTAGATTACTATGATTTACAATGCTTATCACTATACCTTTAAACACACAGGTTGTATGTTTCTGTGGCTACTATGTGCACTATGTGCCTACTATGTGCACCTTCATCCCACAAACCTTCCAGCTCCCCCTTCATGATTCAAATTACAGCTTTGGACTTCATTTCTTTCTAATCTCCTTCAAATATGCTCTTGGTGCGATGTAAATGTAATTTCCATAGCGGAATAGTTCAATAGCATTTGGGAACTGGAAGAACACAGTTTGGCCCTTTATCCTCTGGTATCTCCCAGGACCATGCCATCAAGAAGCAGCTGCTCTTGTAAGTACTATCTCCAGTTCTCTTTAAATTTACAATCTCTATAAAGGTCTTTGGGTATTATTGTGTGAGATAACTCTGTAAGCTTCAACAACAGATTTGTACAGATCTCCCAGGCTAACTTTCTTGGGTTTGCTTTGGAAAAGTAAGAAAGGTGGAGGTTACCCTTTCCTGATCTGGCCCCTCCTTATGTTGCCCATTGAATGGGAGGCGGTTCCTTCTCCACGTATAGGGAATGGATGTTTAAGGCCAGCACAAACCACAGAATGTAGTGAACAACCTTCTACTTACTTAACCTTGTAGGCTTTACCTTCAACTACACTGTCAACCAGATACTTTTACCTGAAACTTCGTCAGGTACTTAACCCAAATACTTCCAAAATTAGACTTTTTCATTCTACCCTCAGAACGCACTTTTATTACTTCCTCTACTGTGTTATGTCACAACTTCCAAAGCATCCTAACTTCTCCATCGACTTGACCTCCTCACGCAATTAGTTACCATTTGCCATCCACCGCACCACTCTCGATCCCTGCTGCTTCTGCCTGACCTGGGTTGTCATGAGTGTGTTTTTCTTTCTTTTCTGAGATACAGTTGAAAAGCCTCTTTAGTTGATCCTTCTCCCCTAAAGCCTGCCTTCCTGCAAACTATCTTCCATGTTGCTACTAATTATAATCTCTAAGTGTAAATGCTATCACATTACTGTTACATCTGTTGTATTTCAATACCTTTCCAAAATTTGCAAAATGAAAATTCCTTTTTCCTAGGTTGTGTATGAGTTCCTCTAAATGACTTTGTCTAAATTTTCTGACGCCTCTTCTTATGCCCCTATGCTTCTTTTAGTTTATTATTTTTTAAAGTTTATTTATTTATTTATTTTGAGAGAGAGCAAGGGAGGGGCATAGAGAGAGAGGGAGAGAGAGAGAATCCTAAGCAGGCTCCACACCATCAGCACAGGGCCCAATGGGAGGCTTGAACTCACAAACTGTGAGATCATTACCTCAGTCGAAACCAAGAGTTGGACGCTTAACCAACTGACCCACCCAGACACCTCCCGCCCCCCCACCCATGATTCTCTTATATTGGGACTATAAGCTCCTTGAAAAGGAGGTCTGTGTCTATCTAATCTTGGTGCTCGTGGAACATAGCACACAATTGCCACTTAACACATATTTATATATTGAATGGATAAGTAGGTAGATTCAAGCAGGAAAGAGAAAAAAGAACATAAAAAAGTTTTTTTTTAATTTGTTTTACCCAACCCTCTAACCATTAAACTACTAACATTTGGTAACTTTATTCAGTGGTCAATTTTTATATTAGCTAAAATTCCTCACATGAGACATCCTTACAGTCTTGGAACTGTTCAGTATCTTTACTGTGGTCGTAGACACTCAAAACTACTCAGGTGTTATAATTGTATGCTATTAGCACACATCTACTCACACACACAGACACACGTACAAATGAAACTGGGAAAATGCGAATGAGATCTGTGGATTAAATCAATGTCAGTATCTGGTTGTGATACTATGCTGTAGTTTTACACATTGTTGCCATTGGGGGAAACTGAGCAAAGTTATACAACAGATCTCTTCATATTATTTCATACAACTTATGTGATTCTACAATTATTTCAATAACAATTTCAGCTAAAAAATGATGCTGATATTTATCTTATAAATCATTAAAAATTTAAATCACTTTCAACATGCTTGTGTTTACTACACATTATAGAATTTTAAATCTTTCGGGGCGCCTGGGTGGCTCAGTCGGTTAAGCGGCCGACTTCGGCTCAGGTCATGATCTCGCAGTCCGTGGGTTCGAGCCCCGCGTCGGGCTTTGTGCTGACAGCTCAGAGCCTGGAGCCTGTTTCAGATTCTGTGTCTCCCTCTCTCTCTGCCCCTCCCCTGTTCATGCTCTGTCTCTCTCTGTCTCAAAAATAAATAAACGTTAAAAAAATTTTTAAAAAATAAAAAAAAAAGGGATTTTAAATCTTTTGTCATATTTCCAAGTGAAAACTATTAATGGGTCTTTCCTTAAACACCCATTATATTTAGTACACTGTTCCCTGGATGATACTACACTTGTTTTTCTCTCTCACTGGATGATGACCTTCATCAATACAGACACACATAATGCTCAGTAAATGTCCTATAACATTTGTGCTGTTGTGAGTTAAGTAAAATAGTAAGACATTATAAGAAACTGGAAAGCATCCAAGTGAACCCAGTGGCTAAGGAATTTTGATCTAACTCGTCGTCAGTTTTCTCCTTTGCAAATTTAGTAGGGCTGTAGAATAGGCCATATCAGTCTGGTTTATTGGAATAAACACTAGTAATTAACCTCTTGCATTGGTTTATATAGGTCATGTCTTTATAGATAGTATGGTTTTCTTCTCATCATAGATGTGGAGCTTATTTAGAACCAGATATACAAATGAGCACAGATGGGTTGTCTTGCTAAAGCGTCTCTGGAAGACAGGTGCCCCAAGTCTGAGGAGTCTCAGAAGTGATCCCTAGTTCTAACAGCTGCCGATCAGTTTTCTCTTCTTCCCTTCTTGGTATGCCAGGCAGTGTTGGCATTAACAGGATTCATGTGACATTTGAATGAAGGATTTATTTTCTGAAAAATTGATTTATGCTATCAATTGAGGTGTATATTTGAATGACTGCTTTCAAGTTTCATGGCTCAAGTCTTAGCTCCCAGATGGTGTCCAAAGTCCATTTTACACTTTAAGTCAAACAAATGTGAACTAAAGACAATATAATTACATGGGAAGTACCACCTAGGGTCTGCTTTTAAAATTGTGAGGTACTCTCAATATTCTTTGGTAGCATCCTTGTGTCTCTAAGATTATTTTCTTATTTTTCACATATTTGTTATCTGTCCCTTGTTTACTCACAGAAATAATTTTAAGATTGCTAAAAATAGAAGCTTTGCATTTAAGAGAAAAGACAGTAACTCCGTAAATACAGAGCAAAAATCTAAGTAGTTGTATCCATGACCGATTCAGTACAAATAGTGCATGGATTGCATAAGTAGACAAATATTTACTTTAAAAAATCACTCAAAGTGAAAAAATTAAAGAGTTATACAGTTTTAGTTAACTCATAAATATAAATAAAGCCATTATTAAGAATTCAGTATTTTTGGTGTGATCTTTTGTAATGTAAAAATTTCATCATATATGTACTATATTAATGAATTGGAAATATTATATGTGATTATTTTTCAATATAAAGGTTTAAAAATGGAAAAAAGGGATCTTTAGTAAGCTTTGATTTAAATTGCACAAAATAAAATGTAAGTGAATTATCCTGGAGAGCAATTCTGGAAAATATTTGTACAGGGGATGGAAGTAAACTACTTTTCTGACAATCTACTTTGTAGAACATAAAAGAGAAGAATAGGCAATCATCCTTCCTGCCAGATTATCATCATTAAATGGCTGTTTATACTGGGATTCTGGCAAATAATGTAGAAAGAAATATTAAACTGCATTAAATTTTAATTAAAAAATTAAGATCGAATAATTGAAATAGTCCTTACAAGTGTAATGTTCATGTTGGTGGTTTAATTTAATTCTAAATAAATAAAAAAGGGGGCACCTGGGGCACCAGTTAAGCGACGGACTCTTCATTGGGCTTAGGTCACGATCTCACTGTTCGGGCTCTGCACTGACAGTATGAAGCTTGCTTGGGATTCTCTCTCTCCCTCTCTGCTCCTCTCCTGCGTGCATGCTCTCTCTCTCTCTCTTTCAAAATAAATACATAAATATTAAAAAATAAATAAAAAAGGAGCCAGTCATATGTGGCCTTTCTTCATTATTCGGTGAATACTGACTTACTTCTCACCTTGAACAGAGCTTTCTTCACTTCCTTGTTCCTCAGGGTGTACACCACAGGGTTTAGAAGGGGAGTCAGCACAGTGTAGAAAACTGCCACAATCCCGTCCACAGCATCCTTGGAGCCTGGCCTCAGGTAAACAAAAACACAGGGAACAAAGAAACAAAGGACCACAATGCAGTGGGAGGTACAGGTCTGAAAGGCTCTGCATCTCCCCTCGGAGGTGCGGATCTTCAGGATGGAACAGACAATGGACACATAGGACAGCACTATCAAGAGAAAGCAGCTCAAGGCCACTACCCCGATGTTGACAAAGATCACCATCTCGTTCGTGGACGTGTCTGCACAGGCCAGTCTGAGGATAGGAGGTACGTCACAGAAATAATGCTGGATCTGGCTGGGCCCACAGTAGGGCAAGCGGAAGGTCAGTGTGGTCTGGACGGCAGAGTGCAGAGAGCCGCTGAGCCACGTGGTGGTGGCCAGGAGGGCACACGCTCTCCCACGCATCAGGCTGGCATACCTGAGCGGCCAACTGATGGCCAGGTAGCGGTCGTAGGACATGACTGTGTAGAGGAAACACTCGGTGCTCCCCAGGAAGTGAAAGGAGTAGAGCTGGGCCACACAGCTGTGAAAGGAGATGGCCCCGCCTCCCGGGGAGACCAAGGGCATCAGCATTTTGGGCACCGTGACGGTGGAGAACCACATGTCGATGAAGGACAAGTTGGCCAGGAAATAGTACATGGGAGTGTGGAGGTGGGAATCCACCGTGATCACCAGCAGGATGAGGAGGTTCCCCATCACAGTGAGTACATAAATCACCAAGAAGATTCCGAAGAGGGGGATGTCCAGTGCTGGTGCATGGGGAAGACCCGTGAGGATGAACGTTGTCACTACGCTCATGTTTCTCATTTCTTCTCATATATGGAGCTCTGTCCCTACCAAAAGCAAAGAAAGTTCAACATTTACTGAGATCATATTGTGACAACTTTGTTTTCACTGAATGGAAACGCAAGATGTAAATTGTCATGTAAATGTTACATGACATTTTTGCTTTACGTGGGGCTTTGAGGGGGGTTATCCACTTCCTTATTGCTTTACCCAAATCAACCAAATAGAGAAGAGGGGTAAATTGGGTATTGTTTTCTGTAGAATTAGAAAAGTTATACCCAAACCAGCAACTTTGGCACGCTCTCCCATGGATGAGCTTTGACACAAGCATCTCTCTTTCTTTTTTTCTCTCTAACCATCCCCCTACCCCACACCCCCCGCAAAATACACACACACACAACCACACACTGCCATATATACAGATTCAGTCTCTTTGATCATCAGAGAATTTCCACTATAAATATACATTTATAAAGAAAGCTTCATCCATAATGGCTGAGAAAGCTGCCTTCCTAAAATTCCCTGGTCAGCAGCCAGCTGATGTGTTAGGGAAGAACTCCTAGGATTTAGCATCTCAGTGAACCAGTTCATCTGTCCTACAGTAAACCATGATCATACTCTCCTCATCCTATGTGAAATCTGACACCGAACTAATTCAGTCAGTAATGGTCAGAGTACTATCACTTTCCTCACCTCCTCTTATCCTATATTTATTTCTATTTATAAATTTTTATTATATCTCCCTCTAGGCAATCAATCATCCTCCTTCTGAATTGTAATCAAGTCATCTCAGAATATATTTTGAGCTTCCATGAAGAATTAGATCTGCTTACTTAGAAGGACCAAATGGCATGTTTGAGGTTTGAGTTCCAGAACTGAACGTTGATACTCACTATAAAACAGACACCAATGCTCTTTGAAAAATAAAGGAAAATATGTAGTCTGAAATCATTTTTATTATTTCTAGGATTTCTATTATTCCAGGGCTCAGACTGTAAGTTCCTTCCTTCTTTCCTTCCTTCCTTCCTTCCTTCCTTCCTTCCTTCCTTCCTTCCCCTTTATTCCTCCCTCCCTTCCTTCTTCTTTCTTTCTTTCTTTCTTTCTTTCTTTCTTTCTTTCTTTCTTCTTTCATGATCTGAAGGTCTTCCAAATTATATATTCAAAGAGAAAACAAATAGTCATGAAGAAAGGAAGAGAAATCTGGTTGGACACCTGGGCCTCTCTGGTAGAAAAGATAGAAATCTTTACTGATTTCTAAGGTGCTTCTGGTATATACAGTCATGTCAGTAATGTGTTTCTATTTTGGTGTATATGATAAAAACAGAATTTTCTATTGTTTCAACTCAGAGTTGTAATGCTAAGGTTTACAGAGAAAGCCCTTTATTGACTGTGATTTTATAAAATTTTGAGTATTTTATAAAACTGTACAAAGTTGGCCTGGCAGCCATGACTAATCAATATAAGCCAAAGCTGAAGAACAATAAAAACAAAATGATAAACATAAATACGTCATAATCACCCCACAATTCCCAATGATGGAAAGCGCTAAGTTTTGCCAATTTTTGCTGCTTACCAATTTACAGCTAAGGTTTGGATCATGAGGCAAAATTCAACATTAAAAGAAACTCTCAGTCTTTAATGAGTAGGATGTTTCTTCTTCTTGCATATGTGAAACCACAAAAAACAAGCCAGAGAAACAAACATTTTAAACAACAGAGCTTAAAATTGATTTGATATCTCAGGAGATACTGCCTTCACCCTTGAGTCCTCATGGATGAAGATAATGCTTCCCCATTATGATAAACACTCAGAATTCTTTTCCAAATTCCTTGAAGTTGGTTTTATATATGACGGGCCACCATTCCAGAAAGCATTTTATTTTGCTCAAAATTAATTTCCAAAATAAATAACAATGACACTCTGGGTGTGAGAATTCTTTGCCCTGGGAATGTTTTGTTTTGTTCTTTTCTCTGATTTCTTCCTTAAATTCAAAGGTAGAAAATATGGGCTTTAGTCCCCAAAGAGACAATTCTCTGGTGAGGCTCGTAGTCTCCTTGATGAATTTTTTACTTTCTAGTCATTATGACCAGTATGAACAGGAGCTCTGGAGTTTGCTCCAGGGATGATCTGAGTACTACTCACACTAGATAAACATCTTACTAATTAAACTTTCTCCCTCCATGGCTTGGCAGGCTGTGCAGGTTTCTAGTCCAGAATGGATGATGCTACCTCACCTTGTCTGATTCAGAGATTTTCTCTCTTTTCAGGGTCTCCTGCCTTTGTATCTTCTTAGAATATATTCACATTTTCTGTGAAAGTGGGTTTTTTAAAATCTTGAATTAATATAACTCAAGAGAGGGAAAATACACTTTTCTTCTAGAATTCATGTATGTCTTAGTTATCAGGAAAAGGGCTTTGTGAAACCAAGAAAACCTGATCTAACACAGCAGAAGCCCACAGCACTGTTGGTTTGGGGGAAAGAAAATTCTAGCCTTACTAGCCTTTTGCCGAGAGAAGTGTTCACCTGTATGACTCTATACGATGGATTTTGAGGAATTGAAGCTTTCCACATTAATATTTCTATCAATTAGCCTATCATAGTACACAATTTTCTCACGTGGGCTATCCATTTAGAATGAGGCGTATATGTATAATCAAGGTAAAATCATAATGCTGTCTTGAATGGCTACTTCAAGAATTGTTTGCAATTTAACTCCAGTTCATATATTTCAAAATGCTGCTATAAAATACATGATAACAATTTTGGTAATTTAAACTCTTACCCAATTTCTTTTATATACTCTTACAAAAGCTATTAACTTCCATTTTGTTCTCTTTGATTATATAGACTCATGTCATCTTCATAACATAGGAATTTTCTTTTCCTTTCCAAAAGTAGACACCCATTAATTTTCTCTCCTATATTAGCACTTTGGCCCAAACCCCTATTGTTGCCCAGCTAGTGTTCAGGGATTACTTAGCAAAGTGTGTTAAGAATACTGCACAACTTGCTCTCTCCCTTTTTCCTTTAGGAGATAATGACATTTGCTAACTTTCATCCTCTTCAGGAACAAGAAAGGAGTGATTCAGCTTTTTAGCCTTTTATTTCACTAAAACCCAGTGGCGTTCTAGGTGATGAATGAGCCAGAACTTGAAACCATCAAGAATTCTGTGCTGATTGTTGTTTGCACACGGGTAAAGGCAAGCTAAGGCCACCCATTCTTGGTCCCACATTCTTGGGACTTCTGGTAATATTTTAACAAAGACTAGAGAAGGGCGGAGCCCCATGCACTTGTGACAAACACAAGTTCATCATTGGGCCTGAACTTGTGCTACCAATGGACCACTTCTCCAACATCATTGTTCCTAAAAAATTGTTTTTGCTATTCAAGGTCTTTTATATGCCTGTGTAAATTTTAGAATCATACCAAAAAGGCCCACTGACAGTTTCATTAGAATTGCATTGAATCTATACATCAATTTGGGGGAACTGGCATCTTAACAATATCTGACCACGAATACTGGGTATCTCTTTTTTCTCAATAATGTTGTATAATTTCCATGTTCAGGTTCTAGCACATCTTTTGTCAGATTTATCACTATTTTTTATTTTGGCACTATTTAACATTTAAAAAAATGTTTATTCATTTTTGAGAGACAGAGAGAGACAGAGCACGAGTGGGAGAGAGGCAGAGAGAGAGGGAGACACAGAATCCAAAGCAGGCTCCAGGCTCTGAGCTGTCAGCACAGAGCCTGATGGGGGGCTCGAATTCATGAACCGTGAGATCTTGACCTGAGTCAAAGTCGAAAGTCACCCAGGAGCCCCTTCTTGATGTTAATTTAAATGGTAATTATTCATTGTGAATAAATAGAAATACAATTGATTTTTTATAATAGTTATATCCTACAACTTGGCTAAACTCATTCATTTGCTCTTATAGCTTTTTTAGATATTCCATCAGATTTTTTATATAGATAGATTATCATGTTGTCTACACATATAGATAGTTTACTTCTTCTTTATAATCTGGATGACTTTTATTTCTTTTTCTTACCTAATTGTCCTCTAGAAACTAATATAATGTTGAAGAGAAATGGTGAGTGTGGACTTCCTTGTCTTGGTCCTGATCTTAGGCAGAAGATGTTGCTTTTTAAAAATTAAGTATGATGGTAGGTGTAAGGTTTTTTGTAATTTTTTGTTTTTGTTTTTCTCTTTAATAAGTTGACCCTTCCATTCCTAATTTGCTGCAGTTTTTATCTGGGACGCATTTGGGGATTTGTCAAATGCATTTTCTGCATCTATTGTGATGATACTATAGTTTTCCTTTTTCAGTTTGTTAATATGGTGAAATATATTGCTTGAATTTTAATGTTAAACCAAACCTACGTTCCTGGGATCAACCCCACCTGATCATGAGGTATAGTTATTTTTCATATATAAAGGACCTGATTTGATAAAATTTTGTTAAGAAGTTTTGCATCTGTTTCTAAAGGATATTAATCAGTAGCTCTGTTCTTGCAATGTCTTTAACTAGTTTTTGTATCAAAGTTAATGCTGGAATCATAGAATGTATAGGAAATCTTCTTAGTTCTTCAATTTTCTGAAAGACAAATTGGTATTCAGCAAGAGTATCTCTTTTCATATATCATGGTCCAGAACGTGCCTCCCAGCATAAGTGCTCACGTTTATTTTTCCTCTGTCAGAGATTACAGTCTTGTGCTGCCTGTTGTCCAATAGATGAAAATACCCATTTTGGTCAAGTTCTATATTTATGGTGGGAGAATAAACCCAGTTCCTGTTATCATATCACAGGCCAGAATGAAAAACCTCTAATTAAACTGTTTTTATTTTTAATTTACTTAAAATCGCATAAAATTTTAAAATTGTATTTAATTTCTAATTTAGTCATTTGCTTGTGCTGTGAAATATAACTTATATAGATAAAAGTGCATAAGCATAAATGTACAGTTAAAGTTTATTGTCAAGCAAACACGTATGTTACCACCGTCCAAGTTAAGAAGTTAAATGTTGCCAGCAACCTTGAAGCCTTCACAGGCCTTTCCTTGAAGCCAGCCCTCTCCCACTCAACTATTATGACATCTATAGTAATTCTGATTTCTTATTAATTTTGAAGTTAACTAGACAATAACTTTGCCTTTTTAAAATTTATATTTGTGGAACCATGTACTACTATTTAATGTCCATTTTCTATTATTTAAAATTGTGTTCCAGTGACATGTATATATAGATATACATCACTGTAAATTCATTCCTTATATTGATGTGTATTATTCCATTGTAAAGCATACTTAGACATTTGTGTGTTCGCATTTTAGCTATTGAAAAAATTCTGCCTTGAATACTCATACATTATTTTGATCCACATGTGTATGGATTTCTATAGAGAACTCTCTGTCTTATGAGGAAAATATCTCTCACCTTACATGAAAATGATAAACTATTTTCTAAAGTGGTTCTATAAATTTTTTTTGGTTCTATAAATTTATACTCCCTTCGTGCAATGTGAAAGTTCCAGTAATTGATGATTTTGACATTTACTTTAAGCAAATTTCATTGCAATTTAAAATTTCATTTCCCTATTTCTTCAAGGGATGGAGCAGATTTTTTGCTGTTGTTTATTGGCTATTTGCATTTCTTTGGTGAAAACCGGTCAAGTCATTTGCCTGCTTTAATATTGGATTGCTTACTTTTACAATATACTTACTAAAAATAAAGTGAAATAAAGTAAAATAAAATAAAATAATAAAATATGTATTCTAGGAGTTCTTTGCATATTTTTGAATCTGAGTCCTTATTAGTAATATGTGCTATAAATAACATCACTGACTTTCACTTTTTCTTTTTGGGTTTCTTTGTTAGTCTTTTAATGTTATTTTCAATTTGAAAGCAACAAAAATTGTCAATGTTTACTTTGTTGTTACTGGTTTCTATATCTGGGTCAGAAATACTTTCCCCAATTTAACTTGACAAGTTGCACTGTGTGCCTTACAAATTTGAATTTACGAAACCCTGGAATTGATTTGGTATACGGTGTGTGGTAAGAGATTAAATTTATCTTTTCCTTATTGATCGAGTTGCATAATTTATTGAAAAAAAAATTTCTGCATGATCTTCTGTATCACCTTTGACTTAACGTCAGTTATCCATATATCCAGGAAGTATGTTTTCGTGTTCTCTCTTTTATTCCATTTGTCTATTTGTCTAACCTTACATCAACACACTGTTTCAGTTGCTTTAAGGAAAAATCATAAATAGACAGCTTGTAAACATGTTAAGCCTTAAGAGTTACTGGAAATGAATATTAAAAAATAGTTGGTTGTCAGTTGCTTATGAAATAATCTTTACAACTTTTGAAAACATTATTATGTAATGCTGGTAAAGTTGGCTGTCCTAAACACTACTGCCAACAAGGTACATAATTTGACAATAATCTTAAAAAAACGCAATATTCATAATTTTTATAGCATTTCTATTTAGGTAAGCTTATTTTTGTAAAAAGTTTATTTATTTTGACAGACAGAGCATGAGCGGGGGAGGGGCAGAGAGAGAGAGAGGGAGAGAGAGAGAATCCCAAGCAGGCTTCCTGTTGTCAGCCCAGAGCCCGACATGAGCTCACGAACCCTGAGATTATGACCTGAGCTGAAGTCAAGAGTCAGACATTGAACTGACTGAGCCACCCAGGTGCCCTAGGTGAGCTTAGTTTTAATAAGGTCTCAAGTATAGATAACCGTATGAACTCAGAGTTTCATCACAGTGTACCTTGTATGTATACCTATCTACCTGCCTACCTGCTTTACTTGTTTTGGGAAGTACAAGGAAAACTGTTAATTTAAAAATAGAAATTAAAAGGTAGACTTGCAACACTGCATATGTGGTATGATTGGAAGCAGTTAAAAATATACCATAACCAGGGTGCCTGGGTGGCTCAGGCAGTTAAGCGTCCAACTTCAGCTCAGGTCATGATCTCGGGGTTCACAGGCTTGAGCCCCGTGTCGGGCTCTGTGCTGGCAGCTCAGAGCCTGGAGCCTGCTTCGGATTCTGTGTCTCTTTCTCGCTCTCTGACCTTCCCCCGCTTGTGTACACACTCACTCTCTCTCTCTCAGAAATAATCAATGAATAAACTTAAGAAAACTATACCATAACCGCGTGGTTCAGTGATTGGAAAGAAAACACTAAACTGTTAACATTGCTAATGTTAAAGTAGAGGAAGTACGGTGTATTGTCTTGCTTTTTTGAATATTGACCAAGTGGCGTATAAGATTGCAATGCTACTTTTACAATGAATATGTTATTATGAAATAATGAGATTTGTGATGGGGAAGAGGCATGAGGAAAGAGAGGAAGGCCTTAATTATTCCCTTTGCTCATTCATGCTCAGTACGTCTGAGTAGTGGGCCACTGGAGATACTGTCTCAAAAGGAACTCTCCCGTTTGCAAATATAAATCCAGAATTTCAGGACCAGACTGCATAGCAGGGCTGAGCGTGGAATCTATGTGTCTTGGGTTCAAGGCATCTTACGCTAAAATAGAATGTTAGCTTTAGGAACACATTCTTCTTGCCTAGAGGCCAGAAAAACGTCTCTATCATGTTAGATGGGTTTTCTATCAGCTGGCATGTGTCTAAAACTTTACCTGCTTCTATTTAACATATGTTCTTCTTTTATGACTCTTTCCATTCTCTGTGTCTTATTTCTACTTTGTACTTGTCCCGGTCATTTCCCCTGCTCACCTGAAGAAGGAGAATCACGGAACTTAAGAAAATTCTTATATGTGGCTGAGTTCAAAGACCCATTAGTAAGTCTGCACTGAAAGAAATGAAGGGGAGAAGGCAGAGAATGGTGTGTGCAGGGACGGTGGGATATTGAAGGGGATAGAATCTTTGTGAATTCTGCTTTACAGAGAGTATAAAAATTAGAAATTATCTCCACTTGCAACAGCTTATCAATATCAGCCCACTCTTTTATCGATAAGAGAACTTCCTTCAACAGGCATATTTTCATTCCTTCATTTAAGACGAAGGCTTAAAATGCAAATGTGGTGATAGTGCAACACAAAATTTATAAAAAGTTAATAATATAAAATTGTAGAAATTCAAGTTGGAAGAAAACATGTTGTCTGCTTTCCTTTGCAGCAGGAGAATAATTCCTCTGTTCATTTCCCCAAGAGATGAGCCTATAGATTCTGCTTAAAAATCTTCTGTGATGGGAATTCAGTACTTTTCCAAATGACTTTATGATTATGCAACATCTATCCTTAGAAATTTTTTTTTGGACTGATGTCACATTCTTTCTCGAGAATAGGTTTGGATGGAGAGGAGGCATTGAGTGCGGATTGCAGGGGAGGACTGAGAAGCATTTTGAAAGTGGATATAAGGTAATTTGTGAAATTTACACTTTTGCCTAGGGCAAAGCTTGGACCAGATATCTTTGTGAATTTGGTTGCTGATCTAGAAACAGAAGGGTTCAAATTAAAGGGAGAATTTATGCACTTCCAGCCTATAGAGAGATCTTTTAATTTTGTCAGTATATTTACATAATACTCTGTTGTGGATCTAATGAAAATAGCATTTTCCTGATCTGGGTGTCTCTCTCTTTTCTTTTTTAAAGAAAGACACTATTTAAAAAATTTTTTTTAATTTTTTTTTTTTTTTTTTTTTTTTTGAGAGAGACAGAGACAGAATGCGAGTGGGTTAAGGGCAGACAGAGAGGGAGACACAGAATCTGAAGCAGGCTCCAGGCTCCGAGCTGTCAGCGCGGAGCCCGACATGGGGCTCGAACTCACGAGCTGTGAGATCATGACCTGAGCTCAAGTCGGATGCTCAACCGACTGAGCCACCTAGGCGCCCTTAGGAAGACTTTATTTTTTTAGAGGAAATTTAGGTTCACAGCACAGCTGCATAGAAAACACAGAGATTTTCCATCTACCACAGTCCCCTGCACATGTACAGCCTGCTCGATTATCAAACATTCCCCACCAGGTGGTACATTTGTGAAGTGATAAACCTTTATAGTGACACATCTTGATTACTCAAAGCCCCTAGTTTACGCTGGGGTCCACACTCAGTTCTGTACATCCCATGGGTTTTGAAAATATATAATGACATCTATCCACCATTATAGTATCACACAGAGTATTTTCACTGCCCTAAAAATCTGTGCTCTACCTGTTCATCCCTTCCCTGTCCTCAAACCCTAGTGACCACTGACTTTTTTTTTTACTGTCTCCAGAATGTCATGTAATTGGAATTATACAGTATGTAGCCTTTTCAGCTTGGATTCTTCCACTTAGTAGTATGCATTTAAGATTCCTCCATATCTTCTTTTGAAGCTTATTTATTTTGAGAGAGGGAGAGAGAGAGAGAGAGCTTGCATGCAAATAAGCAGGGGAAGGGAAGAGAGAGAAGGAGAGAGGATCTCCAGCAGGCTCTGCACTGCCAGCATGGAGCCCGATGCGGGGATCCATCTCGTGAACTGTGAGACCATGCCCTGAGCCTAAATCAAGAGTGGGGTGCTTAACTCACTGAGCCAACCAGATGCCCCAGAGTCCTCCATATCTTTACATGGCTTGACAGCTCATTTCTTTTTAGTAGTGAATAATATTCCAATTCTGGATATAGCATTATTTATTTACTCATTTACCTACTGAAGGACATCTTAGCTGTTTCCAAGTTTTGGCAATTATGACTAAAGCTTCTATAAACAACCATGTGCCGGGTTTTGTGTAGACATACATTTTCAACTCCTTTGAATAAAAACCAATGAGAATGACTGCTGGATCATATGTTAAGAGTACATTTAGGGTTTTTTTTTTTTAATTTTTAAAGATCTTTTATTAATATTTGAGAGAGAAAGAGAGACAGAATGCAAGTGGGGGAGGAACAGAGAGAGAGAAGGAGACACAGAATCCAAAGCAGCCTCCAGGCTCTGAGCGGTCAGCACAGAGCCCAACATGGGACTCGAACCCACGAGCCATGAGATCATGACCTGAGCTGAAGTTGGACGCTCAACTGACTGAGCTACCCAGGAGCCCTGAGTACATTTCGTTTTGTAAAAAACTGCCAAACCGTCTTCTAAAGTGGCTGCACCAATTTACATGTCTATCAGAAATGAGGGAAAGTTCCTGTTGCTTCACATTCTTACCAGTATTGGGTGTTGCCAGTATTTTGGATTCTGGCCAATTCTAATAGGTTTGTAGTAATATCTCATTGTTGTTTTAATCTGCATTCTCCTGATGGCATATGATGCAAAACACCTTTTCATATGCTTATTTGACATCTGTACCTCTTCTTTGATGAGGCATCTATTAAGGTCTTTGGCCCAATTAATAATTGGGTTGTTGGTTTTCTTATTTTTGATTTTTTTTTGATTTTTTTTTTAACGTTTATTTATTTTTGAGACAGAGAGAGACAGAGCATGAACGGGGGAGGGTCAGAGAGAGAGAGAGAGGGAGACACAGAATCGGAAACAGGCTCCAGGCTCTGAGCTGTCAGCACAGAGCCTGACGCGGGGCTCGAAGTCACTGACCGTGAGATCATGACCTGAGCCGAAGTCGGCCGCTTAACCGACTGAGCCACCCAGGTGCCCCTTATTTTTGATTTTTAACAGTCCTTCATACAATTCGGATGTTGACCCTTTATCAGATGTGTCTTTTGTAAAATATTTTCTCCCAGTCTGTGGCTACTCTTCTCATTATCTTGACAGTGCCCTTTTGCAAAACAGACTTTAAAAAAATGATAATGAAAGTTCAGCTTATCCTTGTTTTCTTTCATGGGTGGTACCTTTGGTTTTGTATCTAAAAGGTACACACCCAAGGTCATCCAGATTTTCTTCTATGTTATCTTCTAAGAATTTAATAGTTTTGCATTTCACATTCATGTCCATGGGTCATTTTGAGTTAATTTTTGTCAAGGATATAAAGTCTGTGTCTAGATTTATTTGTTTGCATATGGATGCCCTCTTGTTCCAGATACATTCGTTTAAAAGACCACCTTTTCTCCATTGTATTGCCTTTGCTCCTTTTTCAAAGATCAGTTGACTATATTTATGTTTTCTCTGCTTTTTGAAATCTCACAGATCCTTTTTTAAAAATTTTTTTTAATGTTTTATTTACTTTTGAGACAGAGAGAGACAGAGCATGAGCAGGGGAGGGGCAGAGAGAGAGCAAGACACAGAATCCGAAGCAGGCTCCAGACTCTGAGCTGTCAGCACAGAGCCCGACACGGGGCTCGAACTCACAAACCGCGAGATCATGACCTGAGCTGAAGTCAGACACTCAACGACTGAGCCACCCAGGCGCCCCTCTCACAGATCCTTTTTTAAGCCCACTTTATATATTCATCACATCTGCTTTTGTTATAACCATAGTATCACCTACACTATCACCGTCTTATATGGATGAAATTAGTTGTTAAACTAATATTGAACATTTACCACTAAGTGCCAAGCACTGAGCTAAACATTTCATGCTCATTATCTCATTCAATCCTCACAAAGACCTTATAAGGCAGACAATATTATGATTCATTACTCTTTTGCAGGAGATGAGGCCCAGAGATGTTAAGTAAATTGCTTATGACCCCAGCATTAGCAAGTGGTAGAGATAGAGTGAGGGTTATAAACCAATTTTATATAACTCTAGATGAACTTTCACAGGGAGAATACTTTATTTTATTTATCTGTATATTTCTAGCATGTTGATAAAAAATGAATGTTTGTGAGATTAGATTGATTGCCATGGCCCAAGCTCAATGTTTAAATTGCACTCTGGGCTGCAAAAGAGTCTTTTTGTCTCTCTATTTTTGCTGGAATAAAAACCCATTCAAGCATTTGGAGCAGGACAAGCTTTCTACAGGGTCCTGGCTACAAAGATTGATTTCAAGAATGGTCTGAAGAGGTCCTGTTTCCTCTATTTCTCTAATCTTTCCAGAAATTCTACTTACTGAGATTTTTATCCATAACATAAGACTTGATCCTTGTGAAATGGAAATAATGTAGGAAACAGTAACAGATCAGCAATTTATAAACTGGTATGAATGGACTTATCAGATTATCTTCTATGAACAAGTATTGGTCACAGAGGGAAATCAGTTATATCCAATGACAGATATGGAAGCCTAACATAAAATGGGACACAAGTGAACAGGAGATACTGTCCTTTTGAAAATATAACTTTGGGTTTTTTTTAAAGGTTTATCTATTGACATTAATTAATAAAGCTAAATGATATTAATGTCATTGAAATTTAGATTTGTGAGATCTGTAGTATAGAAATAAAGTCTAGCTGTAGAGAGATACATTTCTAGTGAGATGAAGTAGTTATTTCTATTATCTTTTTTTTTTTTAATTTTTTTTTTTCAACGTTTTTTATTTATTTTTGGGACAGAGAGAGAGCATGAACGGGGAGGGGCAGAGAGAGAGAGGGAGACACAGAATCGGAAACAGGCTCCAGGCTCCGAGCCATCAGCCCAGAACCTGACGCGGGGCTCGAACTCACAGACCGCGAGATCGTGACCTGGCTGAAGTCAGACGCTTAACCGACTGCGCCACCCAGGCGCCCCATTTCTATTATCTTCTGTTACCTAATGCCTTCTTCTAGATTCAGTCCAATTTTTGTATGTGTGTGGGTAAGTAATAAATATGAATTGTATACTTTTTCCTTGAATATAAACAGTGGAGAATGGAAAGAGTGTTGTGGAAAGTAATAATAGGCAAGTGTGTATCATTTCTATGTAGATTCACATTTTTATGTGCATATGTTTGGCCTATTTACCACAATTATGCACAGTTTGGCCTATTTACCACCAACTAATTATGACATCCTGATATTAAAATAAGATTGTCATCTGATGACAAATTTTCCATGGAGAAGAGGATTCTGAAACATGCCAGTTTGTATGACAACAAATCAGATTGGGAGAAACTATATAAAAATGGTAGTAAGAGCTGATTCCTGGGTGGCTCAGTCCATTGAGTGTCTGACTCTTGATTTTGGCTCAGGTCATGATCTCATGGTTCATGGGTTTGAGCCCCATGTCAGACTCCAGGCTTACAGTGAAGAGCCTGCTTGGGATTCTCATTCTCTCTCTCTCTCTCTCTCTCTCTCTCTCTCAGTATAAATAAATAAATTTAGAAAGAGTTGATTCCTGCGAGAGGTTGCCAACTGTAAAGATAAATTATTCTGCTACTTAATCTAATATATGAAAAAACTGAGGCCAAATGTGACATATGACTTAGCTCCAAGGCCAGATTTAGCGTGGGTCTCCTTTCTCTTTTTGACCTCCCTTTGCTTGTAGCCACCGCTTCAGAAAGAATTCTATAGGAAGAGATTTTCACAGTTATTTGTGATCTCACATCACGATTATCACTGTACTTTTCCAGGACCCCCCGAGGCACAAACATGCAGAACTACACTTCTGTGACGGAGTTTACCCTGTTGGGAATTCCAAATACTGAAGGGCTGGAGAATATGCTGTTTGTCCTCTTTCTGGCCTTCTACCTCTTCACCTTGCTGGGGAACCTGCTCATCTTCCTCACCATTCTGGTTTCCTCTAACCTGCACACCCCCATGTATTTCTTCCTGGGAAACCTGTCTGTGTTTGACATATTTTTCCCTTCAGTGAGTTCCCCCAAAATGATGCTCTACCTAATGGGCCCAAGCCAGACCATCTCTTACCAGGGCTGTGCCTGTCAGCTCTTCTTCTACCACTTCCTGGGTGGCACTGAGTGCTTCCTGTACACGGTGATGGCCTATGACCGCTTCGTGGCTATTTGTCACCCTTTGCGATACACAGTCATCATGAGCCACAGGGTGTGTACCGGCTTGATGTTGGGCACTTGGCTGGGCGGCTGTCTACATGGAAGTATCCTCACGTTTCTGGTCTTTAAGTTACCCTTCTGTGGCCCCAATGAGGTGGATAATTTCTTCTGTGATATCCCAGGGCTGCTGCCGCTGGCCTGTGCAGACACCTCTCTAGCCCAGACCCTGAGTTTTACTAACGTGGATGTTGTGACTCTGACATGCTTTTTCCTTATCCTTACTTCCTATGGCCACATCGTCATTTCCATACTGAAAATCGGCACCTCTGCAGGCAGGCGCCGAGCTTTTTCAACCTGCAGTGCCCACCTGATATCAATCTTCTTGTTTTACGGTCCAGTGATGCTCATCTATCTCAGGCCCGCTTCCAGCCCCTGGCTAGATTCTGTTATTCAGGCGTTAAATAACATTGTCACTCCTTCTCTTAACCCTTTGATTTACACCTTGAGAAACAAGGATGTGAAATTGGCCTTGAGGCAAGTATTCACTCAAGTGGTCCATATTTCTGGGATAGAAAGAAGGTAGGGGGAAAACTCCTCTCTGAAATTCTTTGGGGAGTTGCTTCGGATCCACTACTCCGAGAACCAGACTGTTGCCAAATAGCGAGCTGGGCAAAGTTACTACCAGTCGTTTCTCAGGAGTCCTGACAGCCAACATGGTAGGGGTCAGCTGAGCCTCTACTTCAGTCCCACGTGGAAACTTTCCAGATTAACCCAGGCTTTTCTCTTAAAAAAAACAAACAAACAAAAAAAAAAAAAAAAAAAAACTTCAAAAAAAGTTTATGTATTTATTTTGAGACAGAGAAATAAAGAGAATGGGGAAGGGGCAGAGAGAGAGAATCCCAAGCAGGCTCTGCACTGTCAGTGCAAGCCCGACGTGGGGCTTGAACTCACAAACCAAAGGATCATGACCTGATCCAAAGTTAAGGGTTGCAGCTTAACCAACTGAGCCACCCAGGTGCCCCTGCCTTTTCTTTTTTTAATTTGCCAAAACAATGTATCTTTTCCACCGGGCACAATCTGTCTTTGTTGGAACTCTGGTTTGACCAGTTACCATAAAGCTTCAAGGTTTTAGAGGCTATGGACTGTCTTCCATCCCTGCATCCTCACCCCTTCCTCCCTTTCTTGCTTCCTCCTTTCCTTCTCTGCTCCCTCCCTTCCTTCCAAAATGTATGCCTCACTCTATTCTATTACAGTCTCTCCCTGGCCATTCAACAAAACTAGGTTTTATGGTCGACACATTATAAATTAAAACATAAGATTGCACAATTGGCTAAATTTAAGTGTAAACTTAGTTTATAACATGGGCTTTTAGCATATCTTCCCATTGGAAAATAATTCCATCTGGAGCTTTATTCCTTTGGCCCTTAGAGAAGGCTGGCATTGGACTTGACTCATTATATCTCAAGCGAGAAGCTGGTCATGAATCTATTCTTACAAGATAAGAGAATGGAGTCCTTTAAATTTGTAGAGGAGAGCAGTTTTGAGCCAGAATTCTCTATACACTGTATATATTTTCTGTTTCTTAAAAATATAATGCATCTAAAAAAATAGAATATATCTGCAATTAATTAAAATTGAACCAGTAACAAAATTTATTATTTATCTTTCAACATTTAAATTTTAACATTTAATCAAATGAATTTCAGGGAAATTATCAATTCTGTTCAGAATCATCCACTCAAACACCTAAAACAATAGCTAACATTTAAAATCTTACTATTTGTATGATGGTGTTATAAGTACTTTCCATGTGTTGGCTAAGTTAATTCACAAAATCCTAATGGGTGGATACTGTGATATCCTTCTTTTATAGACAAAGAAACTATGGTCAGAGAAGTATTCACACAAGGGAATTTGGATCTAGAACTAGACTTTTACTGCCTTATAAGAAGAAGTGAAAAACCATAAATTTCTGTACAGTCACAGTTATCCTTATATCTTGTTTTTTATATACCACTTACTGTTCTAATATTTTGCACATTAACGTATAATATTTTGCACATATTAACTAATATAATATGAACAGCATCTCTATTTGGCAGATATAATTACTCTCCTAAATTATATATGAGAAAACTGAGGCACGAAGGTATTAAGTAACTGCAGAATAGTAAAATAGTGAGACATTGGCCATAATAAGGGAAGCACTCTGGGTGACATAAGTAGAAATAAGAAATGATGGGAAGATAAATACCTCAACTCTTTTCACTCTATAGTAATATCCATTCAGTCAGTCAGTCACTGACTGATTAACTTAAAACTGTATACCTGACTGGTGTCAGATGGGATCAGAACAGAGTATCCACTAAATTATCTATAAAAAGAGTAAAAGGAAAAACTGTTTGTGGGAACATCTACCTGCCTATGATATAAGTCAAGCATTTACGTACAACTAGTTGATTTAGTATAATGGTTGCTAATATCACTACTTTATCATTCAAGGCTCACCTTATTTACCTCATTTGAATGTTCTTGAATCTCTGGCACAACCTGTGCTATTGCATTTGTTTGTATTATGACACCACAGATCACTCTGAAATTTAGCAGTTTGAAACATTTATTGTCTCACACAGTTTCTGAGGGGCAAGAATCCTGGGGTAGCTTAGGTGTACAGTCTTGTCTTGGGATCTATCATGAGTTTGTAGTCACACTGTTGGCCAGGGCAGCAGTCACTTGAAGGCACGATTGGGGCTGGGGGATATGCTTCCAAGATGGCTCATTACATTGCTGTTGGCAGGAGGCCTCAGTCCTCAATCACTACCTGGGCTTCTGCTACATATAGTCCCTACATGTTTTCACAAAATGGCAACTGGCTTCTACCAAAGTGAGTGATCCAAGAGAGAGTCTAAACAGGAAGAGGCAAATGCCTTTTATGACCAAGTCTCCAAAGTCATGTAGCATCATTCCTACTTTTATTTTCTTTCTGTTAAAAGTGAATCACTACATTTAGCCCACACTCAGTGGGACAGTAATTAGGCTCCACCTTTTGAAGAGAATGTCAAAAAATTTATCATTGTATTTCTAACTACTCCATCGCAGGTATATGTCCACCTTATTTAATTTTTTTTTTCTTGTTGTAATTCTTCATTTAGAATTACTTCATATGCTAAAGACATATCCTGCACTACATACTTCTTTGCATGGTCTTCTTGATTTAGAGCATCCGCTATAATCCTTTCTACCTTTATGAGAACCGTGTGTCTTTTGGGTTTTTGTTCATCCTCAACCATTTCCATAATACTTTCTCCAAACACCCCATTCCACAGTGATCCCTTTCTTCTACCAGCAGATAGCTCTTATTGCTTATTCACTTGTCATTAAGAAATACAAATTATAAGTGTTCTTACGTCATCATTTCAGATAGTTACATGATTTGTAGGTTACTATTTAACATTTTAATCAGTGACTAACCTAGAATACAATTAAGTCAGAAGGACAGCTTTTAGGGTAACATCAAATATGTATTTTCAGTTTACTATTTATGTATTTATATAGTGCTATCCAAAGGGGATGGAGTAGTGAGAAAGATAGATACTGTCTCTGTCTTTATGGAGTACAAAACATATTGGAGAAGACAGACAGGGAACAAATACCCAATACATGATTGGGACAAAGACTTTGAATGAAAATAGAACAGACTGTGAAAACTAGTTCTAGATGAAAGTATCAAGACGAAGGAAGAAAGAAAAACAGAAAAATCAGCAAAAATGGAAACCCATAGCACTTACCCGGAGACAAGACGCATCAAATATATTATTATATATTATTCAATTTCTGTTCCTGAACTTGGCTAACTTGAACACTATCACTCCTCCTAGCTGGCACTGTGAAATAAATTGAAATGGCACCCTTGAAATGAATGGAACAGCACTTTAAAAAATGGATTTTGATGAATATTGTTCAAAATACTTTAAAAATGCTTTACACACCATGGTGACCAGTAACTTGGTATTCCTATTTTTTAGGAAAAAGAAGGCTCTCCATTGACAAGGACCTTCACTATAATAAATACATTATTTTAAAATGTTTATTTATTTATTTTGAGAGAGAAAGCATGAGTGGGGTGGGGGAGGAGGGAGAGAGAGAGAGAGAGACAGAGAGAGAGAGAGCATCCCAAGCAGGCTCTGTGCCAACAGCTCAGAGCCTGGAGCCTGCTTCGAATTCTGTGTTTCTGTCTCTCTCTGCCCCTTCCCTGCTCATGCTCTCTCTCTCTCTCTCTCTCTCTGTCAAAAATAAATTTAAAAAAAAACATTAAAAAAACTTAAAAAAAAAAAAGAAGTTGTTGTGGCAAAAGAGGTTGCAGCCTGTTTCTCCTTTCAGATTTTGATTTTTTTTTTTTTGTCTTCCATTTAGGTCTTTCATCCACTTTAAACAATAAACTCATTATTCTACCTGGAACTTACTTGATTAAAAATTGGGAATTTAATTTCTGTTTAACTTTATGATACCTAACCTGTTGTCTTGTTATTTAATATTTAATGCATTCCCAATATTAATCTGTCTGTGGACTTTTAGAATAAACTAGTCATTGATATTGTGTGTTTTAGTATTTGCTTAAAATTCACTCATTTGAACTTTATTCAGAGATTCACATCTATTTGAATTATGGATTTGGTGGCATGTTTTTAAAATCAATTTTTAGTTCCATCTGTTACCTTTATAAAATAAATCAGATAAACATACTGATTAAATTTTTGTGCTCTGGAAAAGAGAACACAGGAGGATTATCTGTTTCTTCAAATAGTCTATAATGTCTTCTAGCTGTAAGGTGATTTTTATAAGCAATTCTTAAAAAATGCTTCTTTTTTTCATAACCATCAATTGATTCTGATTTTCGATTTTTCCCTTGAGTTGTTCTTTTGATGAATACTTTCCTACTGAAAATTTTTATTTTATTTAAGTCAGTGACTTTCACACTTTAGCTAGTTTAAATCACCTTGAGTCTGGGATTGGAGATTGCAATTTTAAAATACAGTTCCTCTGTTTCATCCTCTAGAGATTGTGATTCATAAAGTCTGAAGAGAGGACCAGAAATCCCTATTTTTAACAAGCACACTCCAGGGATTAATTTGGGATTAATTCATCAGAATAACTACCTCGACTTTTTTCTTTGTATCTGTTATTATATTCTCATGCTCAATCTACTGTTATTTATTTTGCACTTTCTCACTGTCTACATAATTAGATTTGCCAAAAGTTTGTCTTTTATTCAGTTACTTCCTGAAAGAAAAACTTTTAAATCCATTTATTAGCTATCTTGACATTTGGTTTTGAGGTGGAAGATGCTATGCTGTATCTTGGTTACTCGTTGATTCCAATATTGTTAATATCTGTCTTTTTTAAAAATTTGGGTCTTTTCTCTTGTTTTGTATAAAATTGTAAGTATATGTATGATGTTTTTACCCACATGGTTAACTATAAAGAGCTGTAGATTTTTTTTAAGTTTATTTGTATTGAGAGAGAAGAGAGAGAGAGAGAGAGAGCACACACGTGAGCCAGGGAGGGGCAAAGAGAGGGAGAGAGAGAATCCTAAGCAGGCCCCACATTCTCAGCACTGAGTCCGATGCAGGGCTCGTGAACTCATGAACTGTGAGATCATGACCTGAGCCAAAACCAAAAGTCAGACGCTTAACCAGCTGAGCCACCCAGATGCTCTAAGAGCTGTAGAATTTTTAAAACTTTGCTTTTTAAATTATTGTCTTATACCTTAGTTGTTAGAAAAAAAATGAGTGATACATTTTTTACTTTTTGGACTTGATTAAAGATATTTTTGTATTCTAACATGATCAAGTTGTGTCATTGTCCATATACACCAGCATCAAAAACAGGCTTGCACTGTACCGAAATTTTAAAACCAATTTAAGCATTAGATTTTCTTAAACTTCACAATTCGTTTTTGTTTTAATATTTTCTGATACTGTACTCTTTAAGGGCTATAGCACACAAAGTTATGATAATATGTAACTTGGGGCATAGAAATTATTAATACTCAGATTGTAATTGAACAGGGGAAAAGCCTTTAAATTTTACCATTGGATTTGTGAGTGGGGATTTTTCTTACTTTTACAAAAAATCTTAATCAAGTTTCTCTTCATCTAAACTTGGCACTCCCTTGACTCCTCTTACTAGAGACCACGTGTCTCTCACTTTTGTCACCTACAGCGCATTACAGAGTTTTCTCCGTATTTGTTCACATGCCCAAGGAACTGCCTCCTTTCTCCCTCTAACTGCAGTTCTCCGGCTATGTTGCATGGAAAAATTGCTATTTGCCAAGGGCTGTAGAAAGGAGAATTGATGGAGGAGAGCATATATGGGAAGATGGCATAGTCAGAGTCAGAAAGTGATGGATTTGGGACCAGACTCCAGACTTACTCTTCCTCATTCTTTCTTATTCCTTAACCTGATTTTTTTTGTTTGTTTTTATTAGAGGTCAGTTCATGGATAGGTCATGATTTCCAATCTCTCTCTAATTTTCTTTTTTTGCTGTTCCAAATAATACCTATCTGTATTCCTACTATTGGGCAATTTCCCCAGATTCTGAGATTTTTTTTCCCAAAATTATTTTATGTTATTGATTTCCGGCATGATTTCAAGTTTTGAATATCCTTCTGCGGATTTTATTTAGGAGATATTGTATAAGATGTGGGTAATGGCACCATGTCAACTCATAACCTCCCCAAATGGAAACATGTTATTATAAAATGTACTTCATCTTATAACCCCCCCAAGTGGAAACATGTTATTATAAAATGTACTTCATCTTCCTGGACTTATTCCATATATATACATATATATATTTAACATTTATTTATTTTTGAGACAGAGAGAGACAGAGCATGAGTCGGGGAGGGGCAGGTAGAGAGGGAGACACAGAATCTGAAGCTGTAAGTACAGAGTCTGGGGCCTGAACTTGTGAACTGTGAGATCATGACCTGAGCTGAAGTCCGACACTCAGCTGACTGAGCCACCCAGACACCCCTTCCATACTGGTTTTGGACTTATAGTTGTTACTTATACTGCCTGTCTTAACAATTTTGGACTTATTCCATATTGGTTTTGGTGGGGGAACTTGTGAATTTCTATGGCAGAGTATAGAAAGCTTCTTAGAAGTAGCCTTCCTGAGCACATTACTAGATTTTCTTTATGTATATATACATATATGTATGTTCACTCGAATAAAATGAAAGAAACCCTCCTTAATCTGTTTCTTTAATAAAATAATTTTTTTTGCATTATTTGTGTTTCGATTGCATCTACTTACCAATGAATTAAACACAATAAACAAATTAAACTCGCTATAAATGGTTGATCCATTTTGATTGAAATGACATTGGAGGAGTCACATGTTGTAAGCTGAGTTAGCTACCCTCTCTCAATTTGTAAATTTCACTTATGAGATAAATTGGAATCTCAACCATTTCTCGCTCTTTAGCAACTCCATAAAAATGTCTTATTTGCTTCCTTTAAAAAATAATCATAAACAAAACCAGATACTGTATATAAAAGCAAATGTGTTTTCTTAAGGCAATGGTATTTGAAAACTCATAGTATTTAGTATACTAAATAGTATACTACTTACTACTTAGTATACAGTATAATACATAGTATTAGCTTCTCTTAACTTCAGTCCTTCACAGATGGGCTATTTTCTCCTAGTTGTACCAAGCCTCCAGTACCACTAGTTTGCATCTGCATAAAGCCTTGGGTCCCTTCAATCCTACCGTGACTCTCATCCTAGTTATTCCGAATCATCATACAGGCAAGCTCTCCCCTAACTCCACCCATAAGTACCGTACCTTGTTCATGTAGTCAAACTGCGCTATGCTTCCTCCACAGTGATTCTCCATGCACTACTGACCTCTTTCTTAACTCTTCCTATTGTCTTCTGCAAAAACCTTCTTTAGAATGTTACTTACATTTCCTGTACTAACTGAAAGGAGATTCTTTCTTTCAGGGGAATTTGTATTTGTTTCATCTTAAAATTCCACAGGAAACCAAAAACCAGCTGTGTTAGTTGACATGTTGGTAATTAAGTTAATTGTTAATTGCCTCTGATTGTTTAAGTAACCCAGAAATGCAGGTATGTATGTGAAGCTTGCCAATTTTTAAATGTTGCAGCTAAAGTGATAGAAAAAAAAGCCCAATAAATTTATTATCAAAAACCTACCCACAAAGTCAGGTTTGAACTTCTTTAGTTCATTACTCCTGTTCTGCAAAACCTTTTTGGTCTTCTTAGGAATTTTTTTGATTTCTGATTTTTCATAAATACTTTATAAGAAATTAGTAAAGGCTAATTCAGAGACTGCTATCTGGATATTATTTAAAATCACAGAGCTGTCTTGACAATCAATACAAAGAAGAATCACCTATCAGGGGCGCCTGGGTGGATCAGTCAGTTGAGCATCCGACTTCAGCTCAGGTCATGATCTCGCAGTTGACAAGTTCGAGCCCCACGTTGGGCTCTGTGCTGACAGCTCAGAGCCTGGAGCCTGCTTCAGATTCTGTGTCTCCCTCTCTCTCTGCCTCTTCTCCGCTCATGCTCTGTCTCTATCTGTCTCAAAAATAAAGATAAACATTAAAAAAAAAAGAAGAATCACCTATCAGAGATAGTTACATGTGATAAGTCTAGAGAAGAGGTAAAAAGGATAGAATAGTTCCACAGTGTGCCAAGATGATATATCTTCATGATTTTGCATAAGAAGAAAGGAGGAACTGATTATTATACTAACAAAAAGCTTGTAAAAATGTTATCAAATATTTCAGGGTATAAAATAATTCTAGTACCATTTCTTTCTACCTATTGCAGATTCCTACATAATACTCATTCCTCATGTTCTGCATTTCCACTTAATAAACTGATTTAAGTTCTATTCAGAGTAGATGATGCATCATGCAGAAAAATTAAATGAAGGCACTTGATTTTTTGAATCCTGCCTTGGAGATGGACCTCTGAATCCAGGTGAAATGCCCTGATCGGTCAGCAGATGGCACCATTGGGACATTGATAAGCTAGGTTCATTTTGCACTGACAGGCAGCAATAAAGATCCTGGAACTGAACTGAGAGGATGAAGAATGGTTGAAATGATGATTAGTACCATGTGAGAGAGGCCTGGGAAGCAAAATGGTTTTCTGATAATACCACCATGTATTCTCTTTCTAGAGAAGCAGCTTCAAATCACTATTATTTTTACATGTTGGTGCCACTATGTGCATTGTTCTGTGTGCCACAGAAGTAATTTAGGTAAGAAGAGAGAAACCCTTAACGGGAATATGGCTGGCAAAGGTTACAAGACCCCACACTGCATTTACAGAACGCAAAAGAAATACTGTGATGCTAATGCACACACCTGCCTTAGCCCATAACTTCGTTATTCCCCCCATTAGCCACCAAAGAAGGAAGGGAATTGGACATTTCCTTTATCATAGAAAGAGTCTACATCTCCTTTATCAAGAAGCCCCAGGGACTAATTTTAGCCTAGAAATTGTGTGGTGGTAACATGTTACCAAGTTTTAGTTTCAGCAAAAGGAAACAATCCAGGGAATTTCTTAGCTACAGGATATTATCACCATTCTTTGATCAACATATAGCAATAGATACTGTTGGGTATTGCAAAGTCCCTTCTGATAAAACGATAAATGAAAACATTCACAAAATTCTGAGTCTTGAGAGAATGTGTAGTGTCATATTTCTCTGTCTTTGATTTTTTTTTAAAATAAATTTACCCCGGTAAATGTTCCTTTAATAATGGGAACTTTTAGGACACCCACTTGTACTGGGGAAATTGTTCTATGTCCTCTGAAATGTAACCTTTGCTGCCTAAAATGGTTTCCTACTTGGTTACTTTGGTTGAGAATTGGTGGCATGAGTTATAGTACTTCAACATAAATTTGTATTTTTTTGATAGTATCACTATTTGAAAATTTTATTTTTGGGCAGAATTGTTTTCCTCTTCTTAGTTCAAAACCTCAGAAACTTCCTGGTATAATCTGAAACTGGGAGAGAGAAGGAAGAGCCTGCCCACTCCAGATTGCGAGGGAACTTAACATACAAGGCTTGTCCTAGGTGATAGCAAGGCCAGTACATCTCCATGCCTGCTCCCTACATCTGAAATGTTTGTACAGAGGCCTTAACTGGGTTCGGTGACTGGTACCACCCATGTAGTTATATAGGTATGGATGAAATGGCCTTATGAAGTAAGTGAAAGGATTAAACATGACAGTTTAGGGGCATCTGGGTGGCTCAGTCAGTTAAGTGTCCAACCCTTGATTTCGTCTTGGGTCACGGCCACGTGGTTTGTGGCTTTGAGCCTTGCATCAGGCTCTGCACTGACAGTGTGGAGCCTGCTTGGGATTCTCTCTCTCTCTCTCTCTCTCTCTCTCTCTCCTCCTCTTTCTCTGTCCTTCCCCCCCACCACTCTCTCTCTCAAAATAAATAAATAAATAAATAAATAAATAAATAAATAAATAAAACATGATAGTGAACACTTAAGAAACAGTATTTCCACCTGTAGGTTAAGTGCATTCTGAGGCTGTAACATGGATTTTTTTGGTCGCTACTTTAATTGAGATGGTTATCTTTATTTATTTATTTATTTATTTTTCCATATATGAAATTTATTGTCAAATTGGTTTCCATACAACACCCAGTGCTCATCCCAAAAGGTGCCCTCCTCAATACCCATCACCCACCCTCCCCTCCCTCCCACCCCCCATCAACCCTCAGTTTGTTCTCAGTTTTTAAGAGTCTCTTATGCTTTGGCTCTCTCCCACTCTAACCTCTTTTTTTTTTTTCCTTCCCCTCCCCCATGGTCTTCTGTTACGTTTCTCAGGATCCACATAAGAGTGAAACCATATGGTATCTGTCTTTCTCTGTATGGCTTATTTCACTTAGCATCACACTCTCCAGTTCCATCCACGTTGCTACAAAGGGCCATATTTCATTCTTTCTCATTGCCACGTAGTACTCCATTGTGTATATAAACCACAATTTCTTTATCCATTCGTCAGTTGATGGACATTTAGGCTCTTTCCACAATTTGACTATTGTTGAGAGTGCTGCTTGTTATCTATATTTATTGATGTGGAAAATGTTCAGGGAATAATAGGAAAATTAGAGTACAAAGTAATAACTACAATATTATGTCACTTGTGTAAATTTGTATCTATGTGGGCTTATATATGTGTGTTTGGTGGAAAGTTGTCCACCAAATTATTATCAGTGGTTCTTAATGGGTAATGAGATTCTTAATGGATAAAAAATATGGAGGGGGGTTTCTTTACTAAAGCATCATTAGCATATTACTATTAAAAATTATGTAGTTTTTTTTTTTTTTTTAAAAAGCAAGTCCTCTTGAATGAGTCTTCTAGTAATTGTTCTCACCTAATGTGGCTGGAATCTACTGAGCCCACCAGATAAAGCTAGATTAAAGGGAAGGAAGTTCAATGAACTCTAAGTATATACTCAAAAGTGAAAAAATGATTAAAACCAAAAAAAAGACTTCCAGGGAAGGATGTAAAGTAGGAATCAAAGGATGGGGAACAATAATATAACTAATTCTAGACTTTCAGAAAAAGCCAGAAAATAACCTCTGAGAGAAAAATCCTAAAAATGATCAATTTTGTGTCTTCTGTTAAAAGAATTTTTGTGTGTGTGCTGCGTTCTGGGTAATTTTCAGAGTTAAATCTTCTGGTTCAGCAATTTATTCTCTTTTGTCTGCTATTCAGACAGAGACCGTATTGAATTTTTTAATTCAATAATATTATTTACATAAGATTTCTACTGGTTTTTTTTCATAACTTTTCTTGGCCTTATCTCAATTTCTTGTTCTTATGTCATTATAATACTATCACTTTATTTATTTACTTATCTATTTATTTATTTATTTTAACATTTATTTATTTTTGAGAGACAGAGAGAGATGGAGCGTGAGCCAGGGAGGGGCAGAGAGAGAGGGAGACACAGAATCCGAAGCAGCCTCCAGGCTCTGAGCTGTCAGCACAGAGCCGGACGTGGGGCTCGAACCCACGAACTGGGAGATCATGACTGAACCGAAGTCAGACGCTCAACCGACTAAGCCACCCAGGCGCCCCTATAATAAATAGTATCACTTTAATTGTCTCTTTTATACTTATATTTTAAATTATTTTAAATGTCTCATTTTAAAATGTCCTAACCTATAACTTATTCTGAGTTTCAAGTTTTTTTGTATGTTTTTTCAGCGTACTGGTTTCCTTGAGTAGTTGATGTAAACTCTTATAAAACAGTTCACGGCTGTGAGTCCCCACTGGGTGGTGATTATTTTGTGGGTGTGGCTCTGGCCTGGAGCTGGCTTGGGTCGTACAGCTCTGGTCTGAGCCTAATTTGGGCCGAGGAGCTCTGGCCCCCAGCCTCAGATGGGTGCTATGGGTGTCCTGGCTGAACATTTTCAATTTTTCGTTCCTAGAGAATTCTTTTTACTTGTTTTCACCTGCAGGTTTTTGTTTTTTTTTTTAATTTTGGGGGGAGTGTAGCATGAGTGGGCAGAGGCAGAGAGAGAGAGAGAGAGAGAGGGAGAGAGAGAGAGGATCCAAAGCATGCTCTGTGTTGAGAGCAAAGAGCTTGATGTGGGATTCCAACTCATGAACAATGAGGTCATGACCTGAGCTGAAGTCAGATGCTTAACTGACTGAGCCACCCAGGTGCCCCTTCATCTGCAATTCTTTATTGTATTTTTCTATAATTTCTTTGTGTTTAGAGAAAGAGATCAAAGTTTCAGTATATGCTAACTCTTTCTTCTGGAGTCAGATGCCCAAGATTTAATTTTCTTTTCTTTTTTTTTTTTACATTATAACTTCATAAGCTTTTGATACGTCTGCTTTTTCAACGCCCTGCAATGACCCTGGAATTAAAAGGAGGTAGTGCCCATAACTCACTGGAACATAACTACACTGGGGAAATTTGTGTCTTTTCACATTCTCTGCCTAACGGGAATAAAACCCAGATGGGAAAAAGTGAAGAGTGAAAGTTGGGAATAAAAGTGGACAGCAGGCTGATTCTATAGGGCTTTTAACTGATTTAAAGGAGATGTATAGTGAGTAATATCAGTATAAAGAAGTGGGTACAAGACAGTACTAATGAGCTGGAGGCCAGTGTGGGCCTCCGAGGGCGTGTGCTGGAAAACGTCACAACTGTGCTCCATCACACCACTGTGAGATAATCTGGTGTGTGTCCCCAAGAGATAAGAGGAAATGGACCTGCATGTCAAATCAGCCTGCACCATTTGACATGATTATCTCACTTCCCATCAGATTATCATTTATCTCTGAGGACTTTTGTCATTTATGATTAGGTAAATATTCACTTCTGACCATCTCTCTGGTTATCTTGTTCCTATATAGACTTTGCTATACTAGTTAAGAGTTCTTTGGTGAATTGCTGGTGTCGACACAATAGCTGTCCTTGATGACATCTGGTCTTTTACTCTTCCTTCAGTGGAAGCGACCTTGTTTCCACTGAGGAACTCCACTGAGTCTTTTGACTGGGGGGCTAAGAAGAGAAATAAGGGAGGGGTAAGGGCACAGAAAGTGTAATCTTGAAGTTCTTTCACTGTGTTGTAGCTCTGAGTTCTTTAGCCCACAGCTCAGCCTGTGCATCAACTTCCCCTCTCTCTTGTTGGATCATCAGGACGTACTAGCAAGGGGAGACTCTTCCTAGTATCTCGTCTCAGTCGTCCCCCTGGAAGTTGTTCCCCCAGGACTATGTGTCCTTTCTGCAGCTTCTGAGCTCTGTGATGGCGTCTGATCATTTCAACACTTGCCACTCTTGGACAGAGTCCCTAGAGAGACTGTTTCTCTTCCAACTTGGGTATCCGCGGAGGAGAGAATGCGAATGAGCTGCCACCGGTAGAGCTTCAAGGACTTTATAATCTGATAAACTAACAGGACCGAGCTCATCTGGCTTTCGACACTGATGCAGGAGAGGATGCACAGCATTCCTAGTGAGAATTCACAAAATACCCCAGGCACGGCTTCCGGGCCCCACCACTGCGTGGGCTGTGCGTGTATACAAGAGGTGAGGCAACATGTATGAGCATTCCTTACTTAGCATCTCTTGTTAGTCACGTGGACCCCTGCTCTCAGTTTTCCTGCGGCTGGATCACATGAATTATATTCTGCAATGGAGAATCTCAATAGCCAGCTTCTGGTCGCTGTGAGACGCACTGCAAAGAAGCAGGCAGCTTTAGAAACGTGCCTCATGTATGATCAGTCAATGTTGTTCTTTTCGTGAGTGTGACCCATTTTCACCTCTGGATCTGGAAGCGAGTTGGAGAGTCCAGCCGGGAAGGACCCTCCTTCCAGTGGGGCAGGCCACACTTCTTGTTTCTTCTCCTTATTCTTTATGGTATTCCTCCCCCCCTCCCCCACCGAGTTGTGAAGCTATGCCAGACATTTAAAAGATTTACAGCATAGAAACCTACACTTCAAGATTAGTGTTTTCATAGGACAAGGGACATTCACCGAAGAAGGTAAACCCTTTGCAGCGGGGTCACCTCCTTTTGGATGCTCCCACTTTGCAATCTTGCTTCAGACCCTTCAGATCCCCATCCTTCTGAAAATTTTTCTGCTAACTCTGTCATCTAACTAGTAACCAAATGTCTACAAGCCTAATTCTTACCTAACCTCCATCACCCCACCTCCAGCATTACTATCTCGCACTTGTTTCAAATATTTCTCTTTGCTTATCTTGATGTCTATAAACGAACTGTTGAATTCAAGCCTGACAAACCTCCCGTGTGAAAACATTAATTTTCGGGCTCAACGTATTCTATTGTGATGAGAGAGAAGGAATATATATTTTCAAACTGTGACAACTTGCAAGATTGTCTCTTTCAGAATGATCTTAACATTTTGCTTTATTAGGCGGAACACCAGCAGTTTTTTCCCTACATTTCCCATTTCAGTTCTGCCTCCCTGTTTTCATAAAAATCAGCAACAGGCTTAAGAGTGAGTCATACAATTTTCAATTGCCTCATACTGCCTGCTTGGAAAGTACATGATTAAATTCTCAGGCATCAGTGGCTAAATTATTTCAGTAATAGAGTTAGTGTGTGAGAAAATATAATTTACTTTCAACAATCAAGAGTCCTTGAATTTTGCTCTTTTTAATAGATAAAGAACTAGATAGGAGATAGTATAATTCTCACCCACCTGAACATATTGAGATACTACCCTTTTGTGCCAATTGAGGTAAGCTATTTTCTAGATAAGTGTGGCTTTATATAGAAAAAAGAATCATCTATTTTTGTTTCGTATATAGGAATTGGAAAATATTTAATTTTTAGTGGTGTCTTCTAAAAAAAGTTTAAAAACCAATGTTCTGAAATAAGGGAGATACGCAATTTAGTGAATGGTTTGCAGTGACATTGTCTCCTTTCCTGCTTTCTCCACAGAAATGAGAAAAGAATAGAAAATTGTTTAGTTTGGGGACATCAAATAATGGATAGCAATTGAATATCTGAGATTCTCATAATGAGCTGCATTACGTTTAAAGCACGAGTTCCAGTAACTATCCACACTGCAAAATAGGATTTAGGAAGGATTTAGAAGAATAAGATTTAGAAAGACATAGCACTGGTTAAACCACAGGTCCTTGAAAGTGGCTAAGAAAAGAATAAAGATTCCTCTAGAAGTTCTTTTTTTCCATTTGCAACTATGTGGATAGAACTAGAGGGTATTATGCTGAGCGAAATTAATCAGAAAGACAAATATCATATGACTTCATTCATATGAGAAATTTAAGATACAAAACAGATGAACCTAAGGTAAGGGAAGCAAAAATAATATAAAAACAGGGAGGGGAACAAAACATAAAGACTCTTTCTTAAATATAGGGAACAAACAGAGGGTTGCTGTAGTGGTTGTGTTGGGGGGGGGGCATGGGCTAAATGGGTAAGGGGCATTAAGGAATCTACTCCTGAAATCATTGTTCTTTTTTTTTTATGAATAAAGTTTGTCTTTTAACTGTTTTATTCGGAACTTGTTTCACACTTCTGTTTCTCAGGCTAGAGATCAGGGAGCTCAACAGGATGGTCACACAAATTCAGGCCAAATCACGGAATAAAGGAGGGCTCTGGTTCTGGGCTTTTGTCCACAGCCACAAAGAATTGCGGTTTGGTGGGCGATGCGGGCTGAGAAGGCTTCTTTGCTGAGATAATTTTTGGTATTACAATTCCACTGCAAATATAAGAATAATGGAAACAGGAGGGGGGGGGGAAAGACCAACATTAGGAAAGCCTACCCTCTAGGCTTGTTTGCATGGGTCCCAGTTTAACTTTCGGAATGTTCTGGCAATGGTAGCCCACCTGTTTGGCACTGGATTAGGTTAACTGTAGGGTGAAGAGTGAGGAGATTTACGCGTAACCAGCCTTCCACCCAGGTCCCTGTGACAGGTAGTATATACAGCTCGTGCCGCATGGTGATTATACATTGTAGTTGATGGCACTGCATCACTGGGGACAGGAAAGTCTCCGTACCCAAGAAGAGAAAGATTAGGCCACAGAACCTCTGAAACGGATGACCTGTCTCTGCTCAAAAGGCAAGCCAATCGTTTGAAAACAAACTCATGTCGGGGTGCCTGGGTGGCTCAGTCGGTTGAGTGTCCGACTTTGGTTCAGGTCAGGATCTCGCAGTTCATGAGTTCAAGCCCCGGGCCAGGCTCTGTGCCGACAGCTCGGAGCCTGAAGCCTGCTTGGGATTCTATGTCTCCCTCTCTCTATCCCTTCCCCGCTCATGTTCTGTGTCTCAAAAATGAATAAATGTTAAAAAAAAAAAAGAAAAAGAAAATAAACATGTCAAACACTAGAGACATTTTTCAAGGCCAAGGAAAGAGGGCGGTGTGAAGTCGAAAGGAGCAAACAATAACTCAGAATATAACATTTTCCGAGGGGATACATAATGAAAATGATAGGAGCAGGATAACAAAATACACTTGCCAGCCCTTAATGATGCCCACTAGGATAAACTCAAACTTCACTGTGAGAGTTTGCATTTTATTTATTTATTTATTCATTCATTCCTTTATTCATTTATTTATATATTTTAATATATATATATATTCTAAGTTCATTTTCTTTTGAGAGAGAGAGAGTGAGCAGAGGAGGGGCAGAGAGAGACAGAGAGAGAGGGAATCCCAAACAGGCTCTCTGCTGTTAGCTTGGAGCTCCACATGGGGCTCAAACCCACGAACCCATGAAATCAAGACCTGAGCTGAAACCAAGAATGGGACACTGAACTGACTAAGCCACCCAGGCACCCAGTGAGTTTGCATTTTAGAGAAGAGTCAACAGAAGAATATCAATGAAAAAAGTTTTGCTTAATATATAATATAATATAATATAATATAATATAATATAATATAATATAAAATATAATATAATATAATTTCAGGAAATCTTTACTAGCACTTTTCTAAAAGGGAAGCTCTGAATAGTCTTGGATTCATTTTTCCATCCATTTTCATCTTATAAATCTTCATAGAACCGACAAATAGCATTCTTCCCCGTTCCCCCTCCTTTTGCCGCCCAGGTCAGCCCAGTCTATTAGCTCCTGCCTCCACTCCAGCACTGATCTCATCTCTGTGCTTATCTGGTTTCATTAAAACTATGGACCCTTCTCTAAGAATAATTAAAAAATCTTCACATAAGGACAAGATGCTTTTCTTAAATCCTACCTCTAAAGTCATCTCATTTATTACATGGGAGTATCAAAGCTGATGGAAGAGACAAGAACACTGTCTCCAATAAAACATGGGGTGGTGGGAAGTGTCACTTTTAAGATCCACAAAGCAGAAGGTCTCTCACAGAACATCTGATCCAGATTTTGATAGATATCCCGGTTTCTACTTATTTTGATGGGAAAGAAACCAATCTCTCCTAATCTATGAAAATTTAAATATACTTGGTTTTGATCTTCCTTTGAGATGTTTTTCTTAGACTTACTATGAAAAGATTGATTAAGTAGTTCTTTATTATAGACTTTGGTAATAATAAAACACTTAATTCTGGGGTGAAAACAGATAACAAATTGCTTGTAAAACCAGTTTTAATTAAAGATGACTGCGGCTGTCAGAGCCATTTAGTTTGTGCGTGGCATAATATAACACGGATGGATCATTTTTCGTATTCTTTCTTGTTTGTCTGAGGCTAATTTTAAGTTGCTTTGGATCTTTGGAAGCACACAAATTAATTCCTTGAATATCATAGTTAATAAATGTTAATTGACTCTGGTTTATAAGTGTATTTATTAATGACATATTTCATTACTGAACATTTACTGAGTATCCATATGTGAAAGCATTGTGCTAGGTGCCTCAGATTTACAGTTGCATCAAGGAACCTTACAACTTAGGTGAGAAGGAGAAGGAAGGCGAAAAACTAATTAAAAATTACTGTGCTAGTTCTACGAGCCAGGATTATGATAGGTGCTGAGAATGTTATCTAATCTTGCCAATGTCCACATGAGGGGGGTGTCATTATTCACAGCTGAACGGGAAGAAACTAAAGCCCAGAAAATGTAATAAGCCTAGTGTCCCACAGGAAGTGTGGGAATTCAACTCAAGCCTGTATTTCTCACTATCGCTAAAGCACGCTGCTGAAGGAAGCCTGTCAGTGAAAGTGCATACAATCTACATGAACAGAGGAGGAATCTGCTTCTCCAAGTTGGCATCATGGAAGAGATAACCGTCTGAGAGAAGTCTAGGTTGAAGAGGTTAGTGGTGGTTCATCAAACATTCCTGGACCCACAGTATGATGTGTTCGAGAAAACCACAACTCCGTTCCACACATGGTCATGCAAATAGAAAGTTCTGTGGGACAGTCAGGCTGGGACGGGCCTCACATGATGTGCTATAAAGTCTATACTTCATACGGCAGGCTCTGGAGCGCTGTCTGTGAATGATGTGATCTGATAGAGTTCTAAAAGGGGAATATGGATCAGCATGGACAGGAGGCTGGACTCAGGTTAGCGTGGTGGTCAGGATTCCATGTGGGAGGTCATCAGGCTGCGATGGGGGTGTGAAAAGAGGTGGTGGTAATTAGGAAGGAGAGAGGATGATAACTAGGGGGAAAATAGTTAAGAAATTGAGTAGTGGAACTTTGTGGGCGATTCCTAGTGAGAATATGAAAAAGTAGAGGTGTGCTCTCTGTGACTTGGGGATTTGGGTATATGTTGTAAGGCCATCACTCAAAAGATGGAAGGGAGGCAGGGGAGCTGCTAATTTCTCTTGTGTACTATCTAATCACTTAAAGAGGTTCTGATGATCAGGGCACCTGGGTGGCTCAGTCGGTTAAGCATCCAACTTAAGTGCAGGTCATGATCTCACGGTTTGTGAGTTCAAGCCCCACATCAGGATCTCTGCTGAGCCCGTTTCAGATTCTCTGTCCCCCTATCTCTCTGCCCCTCCCCTGCTCACACTCTGTCTCTCTCTCTTTCTCAAAAGAAACAAGCTTAAGAAAAATTATATTAAAAAAAGACTCTATGCCTGATAAAGAATTACTTTCTTTGTCTTGCGCTCAGTATAAAGCTTAGCTTCGCAGGCGCTTGGAAAGCATGATGCTTCTTTATACATATGAGGCTGAGGTTAGAATTTTAGACAGTTATTGAACCATATTTCATAAATTCATGAATTCATCTATAAGCAGCTTGGGCTGTATGAAGTATTGCAACAACCTAAGGAGAGAATGATCTAATAATATATATATTGAGGGAGCCTAATCAAGCCTCTGTCTACTTCATCATGTCTGAGTGCTACAATTGATGAGTAAATCTAAGGATACGTTTGAGGGTCAAAACAAAATGTTGGTCTTATTAATAATAAAGCTAGATTGTGAACGCAAGAGAATAGTCTGTCTTTCTCCCTCTAAAACCTTAGCAAAAACGGCATCTTGGTTTGCCCTCCCTCTTCTGCTGGGGGCAAGCAGGACACCTACGTTGCCTGGCAACCTATAGGGATCTGCCTGGATCCTCCTGCGGACTCTCCTGCTGGCCTCTTCAGAACAGAACATAAATTTATTTAACATCAAGGACACGCTACACCGTCGGCCAACAATGCATTCTCTAATTTATCTCTCGTCATAAATTATGTCTAGCCACGTTTTTCAATATAGCTCAGCAGAAGAAGCTGTAAAGTGAGCACTGATAACAGTGTTCACGCTGTGCCAAATAATATAATGCCGACAAAATTAACCTGCATACGAGTATCGGTTCTGAATATGAATCTTCTTATTAAAATTTCAGAAAGAAATGAAAATATAAATATGAAACGCCCTTTTGTTGTGTGTTAAAATGCAAAGAATTAAGCGTACAAAATTCTTTCCTCCACAGTTTCATATCCATCTTATTCGAAGGTTTGGGGTCGTGGTTCCTCCTCCTGTGGCTTATTTCCGGGCTCTGTTCTGATGGAATGGGGTGAGGCTCCTTTAATACTTCCCAATTTGAATCGGCCTACCCTGAGGCTCTCAATTAATTTCTATTTTCCCACATGGAAATCTGTCATTTTCACAAGACCAGCCCAGTATTTGAAATATTAAAAACAAAAGCACATTCCTAGCCATATAGTAACATGCCAAGCAAAATAATATTCCCAGGACCTAGTACATGATATAACTTCAACCCAGTTGCTACTCGAAACAAAAGCTCGTGGTTCTAGGGAGTAGGAGGGTAGACGGAGAAATACAAGCAAAGGGAGTAAATCTTCATGTTAGCTCTGTCAGAATGCCAGTCAGCCTGTGGGGGTTGCCTGGAACCCACACACTGTGAATGTGGACTTAATATTCAATTGTGAGAAATATCTTACTGGAAGGTTTATTATAATATTAGGTTGCCATATCCTGGGGAAGGATTCACCGATAGATCCTTCTATTTTTTTAATAGAAAAAAAAAAAACTTATTTTTGAGAGAGAGAGAGAGAGTACAAGTGGGGAGGGGCAGAGAGAGGGGGACACAGAATCTGAAGCAGGCTCCAGGCTCTGAGCTGTCAGCCCAGAGCCCGATGTGGGGCTCAAACCCATGAACTGTGAGATTGCGACCAGAGCCCAACTCAGACGCTTAACCAACTGAGCCACCCAGGCACCCCTGTAGTATAATTTGTTTCATGTTCCAAAGCTTTTCTACGCTTTGTGTTAGGAGAAATAAAATTTCAGATTCAATAGAGATGTCCTCTTGCAACAAAATGATAGATTATTTTTATTTAGTATTTTTATTGTGGTGACGACTTCTTGTCTGGAAATGAACCAAGGTTCTGAAGCATCAAGGTCACCTATAGATTTCTCGGTTAGCATTTATAAATTTGTGACAGTAAGAAGCTGACCTGCAAATCAGAAGGGCTGGATTCTACTTTTGGTCCTGCCAAAGAAACTTCTGAAACCAGGCCCTTAGCCTATAAACCTGGCCCTTCAAGGTGAACAAATTGGAAGAGAGAAGAGATTCAGGACTGGCTGGAATTAAATGTTAATACACATTATGGGAAAACTCAGCCATTATAAAGAAACAAGTGTTTATTATCTTTTAGTATTGTCACGTGTTTCTTCCCAGTAAAAGTGATAAAGTGCTTAAAACAATGTGTGTGTGTGTGTGTGTGTGTGTGAGTTTAAAGAGCATAAGAGTGGATTGGGGCTCCTGAGTGGCTCAGTCGGTTAAGTGTTCAAGTTGGGCTCAAGTCATGATCTCATGGTCCATGAGTTCGAGCTCTGCATGGGGCTCTGTGCAGACAGCTCAGAGCCTGGAGCCTGCTTCGGATTTTGTGTCTCCCTCTCTCTCTGACCCTTTCCCGCTCTCTCTCTGTCTCTCTCTCTCTCAAAAATAAATAAACATTTAAAAAATAAAATAAAATAAGAGCATAAGGGTGGAAATTGTAAAACATATGCCTATTTGAGCCCTTGCCTGCCAAAAGGGGATTTTACCCAAGAAAGTGAGGGTGTTTACATTTGGGAAGATGGGAAGCAATGAGTATGAATCCTTGAAGCCTGGAGAAAGAAAGAGGCGAATGGGTATGAAGAAGGCTGACGACATCATGGGCAGGGCTTAAAGAGTTGGGGGTAGCTCTCGTGTTTCCCAGTTAGCAGAATATTTAAGATGATAGCAACCTTGCTATAATAGAAGTTATTAAGTTTGGAGACATTTACATTAAAAAGATAAAGGAAAATTGAGCCGTTGTTTACATTTTATCCTTTAACATTTGACATGCTTATTATTTCAGATCAATTGTTGCTCATCTGGAAATGCCTTCAGTGTAACAAACCTTGCTTGAAACTGGATTAGTGTCCTTTGGATTTTTAGCCAGAGTGACTACTTCATTGCTTGTAAGGTATAATTTCAACCTCACATTAGAGGTTTCTATACAGCAAACCACAAAGCATTGGTGATTGGCATCTGTCACTGGAGCCTGTTTAATATTTTCTAATAGCTCATTCCACACCCAGTGTGATGGTTATAGTTTCTATCTGGGGAACTTATTTTCAATTACCTGCTGATAGACAGGAACTGTAGGTAAGAAAAGGAAGAAAAGAATCATTGCATTATGAAAAATATTGTTTTACTCCTAAAATACTGCTTGCTTTCTTTTTCTTCTTCCATCCCTTTCCTCCCTCTGTCCCTTCCTTCCTCCCTCCCTCCCTCCCTCCCTCCCTCCCTCCCTCCCTTACCTCCCTTCCTCTCTCCCTCCTTCCCTCCCTGCTTCTTTCTTTCTTTCTTTCTTTCTTTCTTTCTTTCTTCCTTCTTTCTCTCTTTCTCTCTTTCTGTTTCAGTGCATTATTTATTCTCTGCTTCCTTCCAAAAAGGATATAAGGTGACTTACAAGAAAAGCCATAAACAACTGGTATGTAAAATACACAAAGAAAAAACAAAATCAAGAAAAGAATACGGTAGTTACAAAATTGAACACTGTTTCTATTTTGTAACTACCGTATTCTTTAATTAACGTATTCTATAAATAACGTATTCTTAAGTAACGTATTCTATAAGTAAAATTTACCTGTTTTTTCCTTAACATGATAAAGCATAGAGATTAAAGGTGTCAAAACAAGTTACATTGATCTTATTATGAGAAAAGAAGAAATATGTTCTTTTCAACAGAGAGGAAAACTTATTACTGCCACCTAAATCTGAGTGAAAATTCTAACACGGGCTTTCTATAAGAGACAAAGATAAATCAGTATTCCTTGTTTTGGAGAAAACACGAAGTAACTATTTAAACTTGATTGGGTTGGTTGTTTTATACTATCTTTTACAAAACTGAAGTTGATTCTTTCAGGAGCTAATAAATGATTCAAGTTCATATCTTCCAGACAGCTAATAATGCAAGAAGAATGGCCAGATCCTGAAGGAATGTGTACACTAGAAAAACCTTATAACTACACTTGACTACACATGAGAAAGATATTACTTTAAACATTACCCAATTTAGTGTGAGTTTTGGCGTTGATTGGCAGATAATTGGAGGCTATACTCTACAAAAAGAAAGGGTATTGAGTTCTGATATTCTACATTAATCTGGACTTTCTTGAATTTTTTCCATTCTCCCTTCTCTCTAGATTTTTATGAATATAATTAAAATTTTTTTTAATGTTTATTTTTGAGAGAGAGAGAGAGAGAAAGAGAGAGCGTGAGTGGGGGAGGGGCAGGGAGGGAGGGGGACACAGAATCAGAAGCAGGCTCCCAGGCTCGGAGCTGTCAGCACAGAGCCTGACTCGGGGCTCGAACCCACACACCGTGAGATCATGACCTGAGCCGAAGTCCGAAGCTCAACTGACTGAGCCACCCAGGTGCCCCTAGATTTTTATGAACATGATTTTAACTGATATTATGAGAAAGAAACTTTCGGAGATTTAAACAACTAAGAAATGCTTTAGGAAGGATGGTGGTTGGGAGAGAATTCATGCAGCATAAGAATCAGTTCAATGTCTGCTAAGTGGCTCTATTTATTATCTTTCATTATAAAACAGAGGAAACATGAAAACAGACATACAATGTATTTAAAAATCTAGTGAGGTTAAGTGGTAGGTCAATTCAGAGTACCTTTAATTTCAATATCTTGGAAGCTGCAAATGAGAATCTGTTCTAAGAAATGGAGAATCAAACTTTGCCCAGCAAAGCTTTAGATTTTCTCATTTATTCTTCACAGAGAAGCCTCTCTTGTGAAATATATTCCAAAGGGCTGATTTTACATCCTTATTCCTCAGGCTGTAGATTAGTGGGTTCAGCGTGGGGGTAACAAGATTGTTCACTATCTGAATTATTGCGCCAAGCAAGGCGCTGGGATTGGGCTGTAGGTAGATGATGATTACCGGTCCATAAGCACAAAGAATTGCAGTGAGGTGGGCACTGCAGGTGGAGAAGGCTCTTTGCCTGCCCTCTGCTGAGCGAATTTTTGATACGGAGATCCCAATGCGAGTGTAGGAAACAAGGATGAGAAAAAAGCAAACGAGAGACAAAAGACCAACATTTGTAAAACCAACCCTCTGGGCTAGAGCTATATCACCACAGGCCAGAGGTAAGACGGCAGGTATATCACAGAAGTAGTAGCCCACCTGGTTAGAGTCACAGTAGGGCAACTGGAAGGTGAGGGAGGTTAGAATAATGGCGTGAACACAGCCACCCGTCCAGGTCCCTGTGGCCAAGATGGAGCAGACCCTGCGGTTCATGATGACCATGTATCTCAAAGGATAACATATGGCAACAAAGCGGTCATAGGCCATCACTGTGTACAGGAAACACTCGGTGCAGCCCAGGAAGTGGTAGAAGAAGACCTGGGACACACAGCCCTGAAAAGAGATACCCTGACTCTGCCCTGACATGTATAACAGCATCTTGGGAACCGTGGTTGAAGAGAAGCCCAGGTCAAACGTGGAGAGATTTCCCAAGAAAAAATACATAGGAGTGTGCAGCCGAGAGGAGGAGATGGTACCTTTGAGGATGAGCACATTTCCCAAGAGAGTACACAAATATAATGACAAGAACAGGAAAAAAAGGACAGTCTCTAGGCCCTCTGTCTCCGGGATTCCAAGCAGGATGAATTCAGTTACCGTTGTGTGATTTCTCATTTTTATGGAAGAATCAACTCTTGGGTGTCTGTGGAAAGAAACCTGTGGTTAAATTTAATATGTATGTAAATGAGCTGTGTTTAAGTCAGTGAACTGGAAAAGGAGCCCAATGGTCCAGAAGAGTAGTGCTAGAATTGTCTTCATCTGCTCGCTTCTCTCCAAACTGGGCATCTCTCTGCAGTGCAGTTTCTATTTAAAGGTGCCCCTTATTACAATATCACCAAGAAGCCTTACATGACCGGTCTCCTATCTTCCATTCTTTATGCACACTACTAAATTGCATTGATACCGGTGCTACTTTGCGATTCTAAAAGGACAAACATGAAGGCTCAATGTCTTTATGACAAACAAGGTCCAATTCAAGGTTCTTACATTGATCTAAGACAATATGGTTACATTAACTCTCCCCAAAATCATTTATAAGCCATACATACAAAAGATACAGAGTCTTTCTTACATGGTCTCCCTAGGTATAAGGTCAACAATGGGAAACTCTCCAAAAGAAGGGTCTGAGATAGCTCTTAATGAACAAAAGATTATATTTAACAGGGTTCACATCCTCTGGATTTTAGAGCAATCGAGCAACTGGTAGCCTCCATTTCAGTCTCCAAAGTCTATCTCATCTAACCAGACCCAAGCTAAGCAATAGCCTGGTTTCATGGCAGTAGAAGACACAGGGGTAGTAGAGGTTCCTCTCCAACTTCCATGTTTAAAAAAAAACAACTTATATCTTTTCAACTTGTTTTAACTTTTCCAATACAGTGATATCCTTAAATTATAGATCGACTCATGAATGCTATTCCCTAAGATCTTTATCTATCAATCACTTAAAAAAAATTTTTTTTTTTTGATGATTGTGAAGGGAAGGAGACAGTGAGGTCTAAAATAAGAGAAGTGAAGGGCAAACTTTGGGCACTTACATGGCAAACAGGGAATAAAACTGGCTGGTTCTATTGAATGCTGTTTCCCTTTCCTTCTCCAGCAGAAGGAAAGAGCCCTCCCCTGCTAAATTCCCATCTTTCTGTAGTCTGCAGGTGGCTATCCTGAATTCTTCTCTTTTCAGTCACTTTTTAAAAGAATGTCACAAATCTAAATGCACTTTAACTCCCTCACAGAAATTTCCTCTCTGACTCCAGAAACTGCGATCATTCCCAAATGCAGGAGATTTTAAATACCTTTGTCTTCCTTTGGGTATTAGCCCCCCAAGTCAGGGATCCTATTGAGTAAGAGAGCAGTTAATTACTTGGTCTAATTGGACTTTAGAAATGACAGAGAGGGGGTGGGGAGGGAAGAAAAGTGATTAAAGAGGAAATCTTTTATGATTTCTGTTGTAAAATATACTTCAGTGGAATAATAATTAAATTCATTTGGTGCCAATATCACATATTTTGTATGCATATTTATGTATTTACCATTCTTTTATATGTATGTGTTATTTTAATACACAAATTCTGTTATTTTACTGTACTGCCTGATAGGATTGACTTATTGAATGCAACATGAACTGGGGTAGCCCAGAGAATTAAACAAATGAGTAAAAAATGTAGCTCATGGAAGGTTGGGAACTAGGGCAGCTCCGGGGCCCACAGCAGTAAGAATTTTGGAGCAGTCACGGGGCACCGCCACCAGATGACTCAGCCTCAGCTGCCTTTTGCTTCCACGTGCCTCAGCTCCAGATTCAAGTCTGATTTTCTTGGTTGGGTCACACGCCTAGCTCTGTGGTCACGGTACAGGGTACAGTGGAATTGGGCAGTTCTCCAAAGGGTAGTGGAAAAGCTTATTGCCAGGAAAAAGGGGGAAGAAGAATGTAAGAGGCCAAGAAAAGTTCAGCTATTACTGGAAGCATCTGTCTTATATCACTTGGCATCTGTTTAAGCTTCCAAGTTAAATTCCTTGTGTTCTTAAGAGTATTTTTTTGGGGGGGGGCGGGGGATGGCTTATCAAATTCTTTGTTAAATGCACTCATTCATTTGCTTATTTGTGCATACATGGATTCATTTGTTCCAACAAATACCAATTATGACAGGAAGGGCATCAATTATTTGCCAGAAGATCCAGAAAGGTCAGGGAAGGGGTGGCTAGACATAGCCCCTCTGCTCAAAATACTTAAGAGTCTGAGAGGCAAAGAGTCTTATTTTAACCTCATAAAACTCTGATGAAGTCTTGGATCTTCATGAAGAAAATGAAGATCCAAGAACAACTCATGGAGCTTACTCTGAAAGGAACTGGGGGCACCTGGGTGGCTCAGTCAGTTAAGTGTCCGACTCTTGGTTTCAGCTCAAGTCACAATCTCATGGTTCATGAGATTTTTTTTTTTAATTAATTAATTAATTAATTTATTGAAATTTATTGTCAAATTGGTTTCCATACAACACCCAGTGCTCATCCCAAAAGGTGCCCTCCTCAATACCCATCACCCACCCTCCCCTCCCTCCCACCCCCCATCAACCCTCAGTTTGTTCTCAGTTTTTAAGAGTCTCTTACGCTTTGGCTCTCTCCCACTTTAACATCTTTTTTTTTTTTTCCCTTCCCCTCCCCCATGGGTTTCTGTTAAGTTTCTCAGGATCCACATAAGAGTGAAAACATATGGTATCTGTCTTTCTCTGTATGGCTTACTTCACTTAGCATAACACTCTCCACTTCCACCCACATTGCTACAAAGGGCCATATTTCATTCTTTCTCATGGTCACGTAGTACTCCATTGTGTATATAAACCACAATTTCTTTATCCATTCATCAGTTGATGGACATTTAGGCTCTTTCCATAATTTGGCTATTGTTGAGAGTGCTGCTATAAACATTGAGGTACAAGTGCCCCTATGCATCTGTACTCCTGTATCCCTTGGGTAAATTCCTAGCAGTGCTATTGCTGGGTCATAGGGTAGGTCTATTTTTAATTTTCTGAGGAACCTCCACACTGCTTTCCAGAGCGGCTGCACCAATTTGCATTCCCACCAACAGTGCAAGAGGGTTCCCGTTTCTCCACATCCTCTCCAGCATCTGTAGTCTCCTGATTTGTTCATTTTGGCCACTCTGACTGGCGTGAGGTGATATCTGAGTGTGGTTTTGATTTGTATTTCCCTAATGAGGAGCGACATTGAGCATCTTTTCATGTGCCTGTTGGCCATCCGGATATCTTCTTTAGAGAAGTGTCTGTTCATGTTTTCTGCCCATTCCTTCACTGGATTATTTGTTTTTTGGGTGTGGAGTTTGGTGAGCTCTTTATAGATTTTGGATACTAGCCCTTCATGGTTCATGAGATTAAGCCCCACGTCAGGCTCTGTCTGCGCTGACAGTGCAGAGCCTGCTTGGAATTCTCTCTCTCTCTCTCTCTCTCTCTCTCTCTCTGCCTCTCCTCTGCTCTCTCTCTCTGTCTCTCAAAATAAATACACAAATTTTGAAAGGAACTGGGATTTGGCCTATTCTCTAGGACTTTTGGCCATAGAGATTTCAGTGTTTTAGGAGTGTTTAGGTACATCTACTACACCTCTGGAATTTTGATATAAAAAGTAAACTTAATGTTTTTGTTGCACATGATAAAAAGATGTAAAAGTTCATAATTCTACCATTTTATTTGTTCTTGTCTTTAATGTTTTGAAGACAAAATAGTCTGTACAAATAAAAAAGATGGTAAATACACTTTTGAGTAGAAAGTGAAATACCGTTACATTTACCTTGGTCTGGTAACAATTTATTCAGGGAAGATACGTGTCACGGACCATCTTTGATATCCAACCTGATTGAGAATTAAGGTGACATGTGCTACATTAATATCATGGTCACAGTGAAAATACAAATGGTCTACATTCCCAAAAAGTCAGCCGTTTTCAGCTATGATACTTATTACAGGACAGTGATGAGATCTCAGTAGGGTAGACTTTAATAAAATAACTCTGAAAGTTTTCTTATTTTTGTTTACACTTTCCTCCAGAAACTGCAAAGATGTTCCAGAATTATCATAAGCAACAAAGGTACAATTGCAAGTTATTTTTATCTGCATTGTTAAGCAAATGGTTTGGTTTTTATAATAATAAATTGTCATTTAAGCCACTAAGTTTAGTGGTTGTATTTTGGGTAGCAATAAATAACGGAAACATTAATTTTTGGCATTGAGACTGAACCTGTAAAGGCAGCTTTCATTCAGTCTTTGTTTGTTTTGTTTTTTGTTTTTTAAACTTTTATTTGAATTCCAGTTAGTTTCAGATGTACAGTATAGTAATTCAGCACTTCTATACATCACCCTGTGTTCATCGCAAGTGTCCTCTTTAATCCCCATTACCAATTTAACCCATCTCCCCACCCACCTCCCCTCTGGTAAACATCAGTGTGTTCTCTATAGTTAAGAGTCTGTTCCTTGATTTGTCTCTCTCTTTTATTTTTTCCCTTTTCTTATTTATTTTTTTCTTAAATTCCACATATGAGTGAGATCATATGGTACTTGTATTTCTCTGACTGGCTTATTTCACTTAGCATTATATTCTCTAGCTCCATCCATGTCATTGCAAATAGCAAGATTTCACTCTTTTTTATGGCTGAGTAATATTCCATTTGTGTGTGTGTGTGTGTGTGTGTGTGTGTGTGTGTGTGTGTGTATCTCACATCTTCTTTACCAATTGTTTATTAATGGACACTTGGATTGCTTCCATATCTTGGTTATTGTAAATAAAGCTGCTATGAACACAAGGGTGAGTCATTCCTTTTTTTAAAAAAAATCTTCACTGAGCTGCAATCGACAAATAAAAATTGTATATATTTAAGTTGTATGATTGGATGTTTTGATGTACATATACATTGTAAAATGATCACCACAAAGCTAATCAACATATCCATCACCTCTCTCTTTCTTCCTTTCCTCTTTTCTCTCTCTCTTTTCTTTCTTTCTTTCTTTCTTTCTTTCTTTCTTTCTTTGGCAAGAACATTTAAAACCTACTTCTTAGCAAATTTCAAGTATTCAATACAGGATTGTTAATTATAGTCATTATGCTGTACAATACATTTCTAGAACTTCTTCATCTCATTGGGGCACCTTGGTGGCTCAGTCCAGTAAGCATCCAACTCTTGATTTTGGCTCAGGTCTTGATCTCATGGTTCTCAAGCCCGGTGTCCGCCTCTGTCCTGGCAGTGTGGAGTCTACTTGGGATTCTCTTTCTCTCTCTCTCTCTGCCTCTCCTCCACTTGTATGCTCTCTCTCTCTCAAAACAAACAAACAAACAAACAAACAAACATTAAAATAAGAAAGACTCTCTCTCTCTCTCCCTTTGCCCCTCTCCACTGCTTGTGTGCTCTTTCTCTACAATGAAAAAAAAAAGCAAGCAAAAATAATAGTAAAAAAAATCTAAACTAAACAAGAAGCTGAGACAAGAAAGGGTTGACAGAGGAAAGAAAGTCATGTAAAAAAATTAGAAGTTTCAATGAAGTCATTTACTGACTCCTGAAAAATTAAGAAGCAGCTGCCATGATGTGCTAAAATCGCTATGTTCGGGTGAACAGGAATTGGCCTTGGTCTCTGCCCTCAAAGAGCTTACAGTCTAGTAAAAGAAGAAAGGCATTAATCAAACAATCATACATATAAGTTATAAATATTTAAGGTGGCAAATTCTAGGAGGAAAAGTTCAATGGGTTGAAAAGTTCTAAAGGAGAGGGTTTGTGTTCACCCACGTCCCTCCTTCCTGTCAGTAAATGGGTGTGCACATCATGATTTGTAGCTAGGTGCTGTTCCCTGAAGGTCCAGATGGATGTCCCTGGGAAAATGTTATCTGATCTTCCGCCTGAAGAGAAACTAAGAGTGCAGGAAGGGGAAGGCACAGCATGGTGGAGGCCGGGATAGAGCATGTGCAAAAGCTTTGGAAGGGGGACACAGCCCATTCGAAGAACTCAAGGAAAGAGGAAAATAATTGTGAGGTAAAGCTTGAGAAGCCAAACAGCAATTACTCAGGGCCCAGCCGGTCACTGTAAAGGTAATGGTCTCTCTATGAGGAGCTTTAAGAAATGCTAAGATGGGGGTACCTGGGTGGTTCAGTCAGTTGAGAGTCAGACTTCAGCTGAGGTAGTGATCTCACGGTTCATGAGTTCGAGCCCCGAGTGGGGCTTGCTGCTGTCAGCCTGGCAGCATGGAGCCTGCTTCAGATCCTCTGCCCTCCTCTTTCTCTGCCTCCCCCACCTCACATTCTCTCTATCTCAAAAAATAAATAAAACATTAAAAACAAAAACCCAAAGAGGGTCTTCAGCAGCATTACATTTGAGTATATTATGGGAGAGAGGGAATAAGAAGAGATCTAGCTGTCACAGGGAGCTAGAATACACTGAGGAAGATAAATAAGGAAGATCCTTGCACTACAGAATTTGAGACACTTGGTCAGGAAAAAAGGAGAAAAGCCAGTCACAAAGTCAGAGAGATGCTACTGAGAACGTATGTGGATTAATGCCCTGCTTTAGCCTAATCTGATGACGTTAGAGCAGAACTTCATTTTTTGCCTGTACCTGAATGTACCCTGAGAACCAGACTTTGATTCTGATCATCATCAGGTAAAGCCCCCCTCCTCCCCACCCCCCACCATAGGTATCTTCTGGGAACACTCAGAAGATTAGAATCAACAGAGGATAGTAACTAATGAGGATGAGAAAAATAGAACCACACTCTATGGGATTAGAACATTTTATTACAAATTAGTTGGGGCACAATTTATAAACAACATAATACACATTACACCATTGGTTTTAGAAATGAATGTCTAGTTTTTCCTCAAAAGTAATTGTTCTTTTTTTTCCCCTTAAAATTTCTGGCTTGGATAATTAACCTCCCTTGACCCCATAATGAGGTCTTTTTTTTTTTTTTTTTATCTGTTTTCTCTTGAAAATAGCTCTTTTAAAAAATAAATGTCACAATCTCATTGCAAAATCATGAGAGTGATGCAGAAGCATAAAGAAGAAAGTGGAAATAACTCAAAATTGGATTACCCATTTTTAATACTTGGGTGAACACTCAGTCATCCATTTACACACAGATAATTTATATGAAGATAAAAAAATAAGGTGTAAGTATTCACAATCTGTTTGTTGCTTCCATCTGCTATATGGAAGCCTTTGTCATATTTCTTGAGCCTTTGTTTTATAAAACCAGTGTATTGGGTAAGGGGAGGGCTAGAGAAGCTAGGAAGGAAAGATTCATGACAGAAAAGGCACAGCGTGACTTATGGAAAATAAAAGGAAGAGTCACAGGTGGCTAAGAGAAGGGATTTTCGGGGGGCTTGAAGACAGGAATAAGAAATGATGTGGGGTAGCTCTCATACATCAGAAATATTAAAAGGAAAAAAGCAAGAGTAAGATTTTTGGGGGGATGTGTGTGTGTGTGTGTGTGTGTGTACAAGGTCAAACATTTATTTTCCCAGTTTCTGCAAAATTGCTAGATTGTGTACAGCTGTGTGAGGATGTGAGCTAGAATCCTAGTTTTATCCACAAGCAAACTGTGTGACTTAGGGAAACTTAACTTGACATCCCTAAACCTTGTTTCATCTTCTGTAAAATGGTCTCCACATTCTTAACATAGATAAGGTAGAGAATGTGTATAAAGCAATTGCATAGTGCTAGGTAAGGGTTAAGGACTCAGGGAATAGTGACTACAGGCACATCCCCTGAAGGACAACTTAGGCTACATGTCTTCTCTGCCCACACCAAACTGAGATGTTAAACAAACTGTGATTTGAGAGGGTTCAGAAGTGTATGTAGTTACAAGACAAGGGAGAGAACTAGCAAACTCAAAAACCACAGGAAATGTGAAAAAAGGATAAGCAGATGTATTTTTCAATTGTGGTAAACTACACACTGCATAAAATTTGCTATCTTTACCCTTTTTAAAATTTTAAAAAATGTTTTATTTATTTTTGAGAGAGAGAGAGAGAGTACGAGTAGGGCAGGGGCAGAGAGAGAGGGAGATACAGAATCCAAAGGAGGCTCCAGGCTGTGAGCTGTCGGCACAGAGCCCAACATGGGGCTTGAACTCGTGAACTGTGGGATCATGACCTGAGCTGAAGTCCGACGCTTTACTGACTGAGATTCCCAGGCGCCCCATCTTTACCGTTTTTAAGTGCAGTTCAGTAGTGTTAAGTATTTTTGTACTGGTGCGCCATCAATCTCCAGAACTTTTTGCAAAACTTGTTGTCAACCTGAGACTCTATATCCATTAAACAACTACCCATTTTCCCCTCTCCCAGCCTTTGGAAACCACCATTCTCTTTTCTTTTTCTATTGATTTGACTACTCTAAATACCTCGTATAACTGGAATCACATGGTATTTGCCTTTCTGTGACCGGCATATTTCACTTAAAATAATGTTCTCAAAGTTTATCCAGGCTGTAGCACATGTCAGAATTTCCTTGCTTGTTCAGTCTGAACAATATTCCATGTATGTATATATCACGTTGTGTTTATCCACTCTCCATCGGAATCCTTATACCGCACCTTAAGTCATTTATCTACACTTAAATGGGCTTCATTTTGTCCTTTTTGTTTTATGCCTTTTGTAAGGGCAGTAATATATTTTTTTATTTAGGATTTTCACTTTTTTTTTTTTTTTTTGCTTTGTTTTAATGCTTTCAAGTAGGATGGGAAGCTTTGTGAATAAGAATGGAATATAAAAACTTCAAATCACCAAAATGTCATGAAAACTAAGGGCTGTTGTGTCTGTGAGATCTCCAGCAAATAACACCCTTCTTTCTCCTTAGATTCTGGAAAAAAAATTGAAAAATAATGATCAACTCCAGTATTATTGGAGACCAAGCTGGAAAATGGAACTTGGTGGGAGAACCAGATGATCTTGGTGATTGAACCTCATAATTAGGCCTTCTTCTCCTCAAACAACACAGGACAGGAAGAAGGCTTTCCCCACCTTTTCATACTAAGGAGTAACATTGGCAGGATGGGGTAGAAGGAAAACCAGAACAATAGGAGTTACTAGGAGTTAATAGTTAATAGGAGTTAATAGACCCAAGCCCGGCTAGGGTCTAGGCCTGGCTTTACCACGTAACTAGATGTGTTACAAAGGGCAAGACAACGATTGCTATTTCTCAGCGCCACCATCTGCATACGGGAGAATGGATAGTGACAGAATAAAGAGAGATAATAGTAAAGTCAACATGCGAACATGACCTATGCCAGGGAATATTTTCCCAGTTATTTATCGAACATGTTCTGTGCATCATGAACACTGGAGAGAGGTAATAAGGATGAGCAAATTGCCAAGCAGGACTTTTAGGGAGTCATGTAAAAGAGGGATTAAGAGTAGGGGCTTTGAGTTACCTGGATCTGAGTTCGAGGTCTGCTTTACTGCTTATTGTGCAAACTTGAGTCCACTACTTGAGGTCTCTAATCCTCAAAACCTTTTTGTTTTTCTTTCTATAAAATGGGAAGTTTACTGTATGGGGTGATGCAAAGATTAGATAATACTGTGAAATGCTCATCACGGTGCCTGCAGAGCAGATCATGCTCTATATGTGTCAATACTATTCTTAGCAACATGAAGGAACTGAAATGTTTATAGGCAGAAAAGAGGAACGTTGCAAATGCAGCAAGAGAAATTAAGTGAAGGGTGATTTAGCCTGGAGATGGACTATTGAGGTTGCTTCTTGGACCACCACTGATCCTCGCTATCCTCAACAAGACAAACTTGGTTGCATTATGAAGATAAGAAGTCTGTCTCCAGCTGCTTGCTATGCCCCATGGATTCCTTACCCAGGAATAAGGCACTGAGGATAATATTAGGGGGATAATTTTGGGGGCCCCAAGTGTTACAGAGACATGCATAGAAAATCTTATTAGGGAAACAAAATATAACACTTTCGAGGAAGCATTTTCTATTATCTTCTTATTTATTTAAGAGGAGGAAATAAGTAGATGATGTTGAGACAAAAATTTCCAAAATCCATTTAAGAAACCCATAGTTTATGCCAGAGAAATAAATACTGCATTGTAGAACACTCTTCTCAGGGATCTTTTCACTTCCCTGTTTCTTAAGGAATCGATTAACGAGTTCAGCATGGGTGAGACAATATTATTTAATATTTGCACCACAGCACCAAGCAAGAGGTTGGGTGAGGGCTGCAGGTAGATGATGATTACAGGTCCATAGGCACAGAGGATTGCAGTGAGGTGGGCACTGCAGGTAGAGAAAGCTTTCTGCCCGCCCTCTGCTGATCGGATTCTCAGAATGGCAATCCCAATGCGTGTGTAGGAGATACAGACACTGAACCAAAGCATTAAAGCCAGAAACCCAACATTAGTGGAGCCCACTTTCTGGGCCAGGGAGCTGTCAGTACAAGCCAGGGGTAAGACAGCAGGAATGTCACAGAAGAAGTACTCCACCCGGTTGGAGCCACAGTAGGTTAACCGAAAGGTGAAGGAGGTCAGGATGGTGGCGTGGAGACAACCCGCCAGCCAGGCTGCCATGACTAAGCTGACACAGACCCCAGGTCTCATAATGAGCATATACCTCAGTGGGTGACAGATGGCCACAAAGCGGTCATAGGCCATCACAGAATAGAGACAACCTTCGCTAGACCCCAGGAAATGGTAGAAGAAGAGCTGTGCAGCACAGCCCTTATAAGAAAGGGCTTGGCTCTGGCCAGAGAGATAATATAGCATCTTGGGACAGGTTACAGGTGGGAACAACGTGTCGAAAATAGATAGGCGTCCCAGAAAGAAATACATGGGGGTGTGAAGGGTAGAGGAAGAAACAATTGCTGTAAGGATGAGTAAATTGCCAAGCAGGGTGAAGAGGTAAGCAAATGAGAAGATGACAAATAGCACAGTCTCCAGTCCCTCTGTCTGAGGTATTCCCAGTAGAATAAACTCATGGAACTCTGTGTGATTCCTCATGTTCCCGGAGCAGAGGTCTGGATAGAGATAAGACGGTGAAAGCATGAATGTGGAGAATGACTCGAGGCAGACACGATACCAGGACATTCATCACCATCAATCTTTGTTTATTTAAAAATTTTTTTAAAGGATTTCATTTTTAGGTAATCTCTACACCTAATATGGGGCTCAAACTTACAACCCCGAGATCAAGACTCACATGCTTTACTGACTAAGCCAGCCAGGTGCCCCAAGCTTTGTTTAAACATAAATATGATGCTGAAATTAAGAATTAGGCTTCTGCCAAAGACATTTAGAGGACAGTGAAGCAAATAGAATGTATGCTTTTATGTCACGGGATGTCTTCTTCCTTAATGAACATGGATACAATGCGATACGAAACATTACTATGGTGAAATACTGGATGGGCTAAGAGAACAAAGAGCTCAATATTGAACAGATGAACATAATTTAACTAACATCCACAGTCAATTATACAATAATGCATGCCCTAAAATAGACTAACCTGGAAGCCACTTCCTCCTGATTTCTTTTCAGAACACGTCTACAGTTAATCAAAGACACGGTCAAATACCCTAAATATTCATCAAAGGTTGATGTGGGCACCCACACCTTTGACGACAATAATCGATTGCAATTCAGTACAATGTGCATTAGAATTTGAATTGTATTAGTATTATTCTAATTGAATACATTCCGTAGTTTGAGAATTTTCTTATTTAGCAATGTTCATTTGACTGAAAAGAAACTATCAGTGATAAATCTGGATGTGATCCTGGGGTTTTAAATTGTCTAAAGATTAGTAGCTAAGTTGTATTATGTAGAAGGTAGGTTTTAGTAAAGTTATATCACCCATAAAGATGTAGATACGGATATTTAATCTTTGTTAACAACCAGAATTTTTGACTCCTTAGTGCAATAAAAGGATTTCAATTCCGCAACTGTTTTGTGTTTTCTGCTTTTTAAAATTTTTAATTTTTATTTTTTTCTGGTAAGAAAACTTACAATGGGATCTACTTTCTTAACAGATTTTTAAGTGTACAATACAGTATTATTAACTGTAAGCACGATGTTGTACAGCAGATATCTAGAGTTTATTCATTTTGCCTTACTGAAACTCTATACCCTTGGTTCTGTCCCCATTTTCTCTCTCATCCTTACCCCTGGCAACCACCATTCTGCACTCTGCTTCTATGTGTTTAACTATTTGTTTTATTTTAAAGGAAAAAGTCACAAAACAGAATATGTTGAGAATAGGAATTGCCACCAGGGTGTGCTGTTGTCAGCTGTCTGTTACAAGGCTAGGATTCAAAGGTGCCTGTGAATTGTCCATAAAGGCATGCATGATATTCTCACTTTCAGTTTTGACTTTCATGATTCAATGGAGTTCCGAAGCATATGAAAATTGTTTAATTATAATTTCCTGACTTCCAATTATAATTCCTGATTGATTTCTTCAATCCTCTTCTATAATTAATAGTTACTAATTGATAATTTTATCTTCTAAAAAAATTGGAAGTGGTAAGATAGGTTAATACTATTCATATATACAAAGGAAATTCCAAAGGAACTGAATTTAGGTTCTATTAGGCTGTAAATCCCCTGAGAGTAAGCATCATAATTTGTCATTAAATCCACAATACTTATCACAGTGCTAGTAAAGAGTTGGCATTTAAATATTTGTTAGATAAGTAACTGAGTGAAAAGTTGGAAATTATTTTACAGACATACTTCGAGTATAAGTTCCATGAAGAGATTGTGTCTATTCTTGTTCAGCACTATATCTCTAGAACTTAGAAAATAGTAGCATCCAGGAAGTGTGTTTATTTGAATAGGATTTTGGAATGCTCTGAAATGATTCCTTTTGTTTTTAGACTACTTTAGGCCTTTTTTTATTAATCCTGGAAAGCAATAGCTATAAGTGAGCCTCCTGTTAGCTTGAGAGTCCATGCCTAATGAAAGGAATTTAGGTGCACATCAAAATGTAGGGTATCTAATTCCTGAACTAGAAGAGATAAGATGAGCCTTGAATATCTTCATAATTGCTGGTGACTCATTATTGTCTCTTGTTGGGGGGGAAAGCATGTACATGACAGGTGGAAGGGAGAGCTAAGGAAGAATGGACCTTCCTGAAGAGAAGGAAAAGGAATAAGTCATGATTGGTTGTGCATTTCTATCAGTGAATAGGAAGAGGGGAAAGTGAGGAGGTGGCCATACTCTTTTCTTTGAATTTTTTTAATGTTTATTGCTTATTTTTGAGAGGAAGAGACAGAGAATGAGTGGGGTAGGGGCAGAGAGAGGGTGGGACACAGAATCCAAATCAGGCTCCAGGCTCTGAGTTGTCAGCACAGAGCCTGAGATGGGGCTGAAACCCACCAACCTGAGCCAAAGTCAGACACTTGACCAGCTGAGCCACCCAGGCGCCCCATACTCTTTGCTTTGAAAGGGAATGGTGTGATGTTGCACACATCATTTTTTGTTTCCCATCGGCCAGAACTCGGTCATAATGTCATACCTAGCTTTAAGGGAGGCTAGGAAATGTCTTTATTCTGAAAGACCATAGGCTTGGTTAAACTTGGGCTAAACTTGAGAATTGATATTAGAGATTCCTAAGCAACCTAAAGTCACAAGGACAGAATTTTGGGTGGAGACACCTAATCTAAGGTGGCTTGTATTCATTCTCTATTACACTACAAACGTGTTTTCCTTAAGCACTCACACTACCAGATATTTTCTTCTTTATTTACTTGCTTATTTGTTTATTGACTATTTCCTCCCCCTGCAATGTAAGCTCCAGATAGGGAAGGGTCTTTGTGTCTTGTTATTGCCACAATGCCAATGTCTAGAACAATGCCTTGCATACAGTAGAAGCCCAGTAATTATATGTTGACTAAAAGAGTGAATTACAAGGGGCGCCTGGGTGGCTCAGTCAGTTAAGCATCCGACTTCGGCTTGGGTCATGATCTCACGGTTCTGTGCTGACAGCTCAGAGCCTGGAGACTGCTTTGGATTCTATGTCCCTCCCTCTCTCTGTACCTCCCTCACTCACGCTCTGTCTCTCTCTCTCAAAAATAAATAAACATTAAAAAAATTTTTTTTAAAAAGAATGAATTGCATGTTCTCTTTCAAAACTTGATCATTGGATTTATTAAACTGCCTATATGCAAACAGTGAATTATTCATCGGGCTTACACGAAGTATGAATAAACAGATCAATAAAATACATTCATATTTTTAACAGCTATTAAGGTCTACTTAATTATGTACGTTGTGCCAGATTCAGAGGCTTTTCATTTAAGTGTCCTTCCAATAACCAGCATCATCTATATGTTTCCTGATTCAGTTCCTTCAACCCAGCTGCCATATACCGTCTGTAGCAAACTGTTTTTTTTTTTTTTAACCTCTCTAGTCCAACCGGGTCAGAAGATGAACTCTGCCCATTCTTCCAGCCTCTTCCTTTTGTTGACCAGACACTTCGGCCAACAGAAGTTATAGTCAGGAGAAACAATACCAGATGTGATTTCTACCAAGAGAAAAGGATCATTCCCTCTCACAATTAGTTTGATACATGTAAAGAACATAGTCCTAGAGCCTAAAACTGATAAAATAGAATTTGTGCTTATATTGTGCTTTACCCTACATGTGTATATACACACATCACATCACGTCAAGATCCACCGAATCTTTAAAAACAACCCAGGGAGGGAAGTGTGCCATTATTTCCATTTTACAGATAAGACAACAAACTCAGAGAAAGTAAATATGAATACATTGCAGAGACCAAAATGAACCTGAGTTTTCATATGTATTATGTTTCTTTACCTTCTACATATTCTCAATAGCAATACAATTCTTTTTTTAAGCCTCAGATTTAACAGATCATTTTGAAATAAAGAAGACATAGGAAACTTCATCGCTTCTAGTGTCCCTTAGCCAGCAAAATGAGCATAGATATTATAACTTACTTATGTTGTTAGCCCCAGCACCAAAAAAAAAAAAAAAACCCAAACAAACAAAAAAACAAAACAAAACCCACAATAACCCAAAAAACAAAAACCAAACACCTTAATTTTATGATCCTGATGAAAAATCCATAAGTGATGCATGACTGGAAGACTTGGTCCCTGTGAGCATTGTCCTGTCTCCGGGCCCTCCCCCCTGTGCTGTTAGGAAGGATGCAATCTTGGGACAAATAACTCAAACTAGAGATTAGAAGTCAATGATAATGCCCATAAAGTTCAGGGCCTACCATACAGCATTATTAGTAGGGCCTAGTGCACAGTAAGTCCTGGGTAATTCAATCTGTTACAGGAATATGATGTGATTTGATGTGATTGTTGATGTTACTGTGAAAGCACTTCACTGGTAAAACAGTCTCTTCCCTTTGCCTGTCTTCTGATTGGTCCTTAGCAGAGACTAGGCGTTGGAAAAACAGCAAACGTTCGAGGGTTGAAGAATTTTCCATTGATCCCTTAATCAAGTAGTCGCCACTTTGTAACCGGTCCCTAGAAGGGGCGGGCCTTCCTGGAAATTTTGACTGCAGCTGTTTTCCCCCGGCTGTGACTCAGAGCGCCCAGACTGCGGGAGAAGGTAGGGGATCCCGCAGCCCGCGCTGGGGCTGGATCACACCCCTTAACCGTGACGGCCAAGACGCGCCCTTTCCAGCTCCCTTTCCCCATCTCCAAACCCGCTGGGGCTTGTTTTAACTGCAAACCCAAGGGGTGGGGGAATTTAATCCTGGTGTTCGCTCCCCGGGGGTTTTCTGCAGGTTTGGCAGTTTAGGGGAATCTTGTGGGGGGTGGGGGTGGGGGTGAGGGCTGGAAAGGGGATTTAGGCATCTGCTGATTTTCTCAAGGTCCCTCTTCTTTTTACTTTCTCTTTAACTTATCTCTCTCTCTCTCTCTCTCTCTCTCTCTTTCTTTCTTGTAGAAGATTGATGTTTTCTCAATTTTATCGAATTTTCTGCTGTGGAAATGGAGTTTCAAACCTCCCCCCACCCCCGACCCTAGTAGGACTGCAGCCTCTAAACCCTTCCCTATAGAAATTTAAGGAAGCGACTCTGGTCCCTTCTGTTAATACTTGGAGGCTGCAAATCTAGGACTGAAATTTTAAAGATTAAATCACTTTCTGTTTCTATCTGAGCTCCACTCCCCTCTTGTTCCCTGCAACAGGCTGCAGGGGTGTGGGCCGCTGCGCCACGAGCACGCTGGCTCCTCCCTCTCTTAGGTGGGTGGCTGAACCGCTAGGTGCCTGGACTCTTGGATTCCTGAGGGTCCACCTTAACACGCAGCCCTCCGGCTCACTGGGCCCCCCCTCTATTCTCCCAGCCGCCTCAGATTCAACGCTTTGACCTTGGTCAGCTGCTGTGGTCAGTCTTTGCCTACCGTTGCCAGGTGCATTTCTGAAATGGCATCCTGGGGGGCAGAGAACTAGTTCTGAACCACCATAGTTTGTACGGAGAAGGTGGGGGAGAAGGTGCAGAAAAGCAAATTCCCCTCAATGAAGGATTTGTTCTGGGGTTAGAATTGGGAAATAAGACTGTTTCTTTGTAGGAGATAACCCTCTGCTTCTGTCCCTTCACCTGGAAGCCATCCTTGGTGAGTATTGCCAAGCCTCAGAGATTGGGTTACTTGACACATTTCTTCAGTTGTCGAGGGTCCTGGGTCTTTCTCCTGTTGTAAGCTTCCTACTGATATTTTTAGAAATTTTTCCCTCCCCTAACCCCAGCCTGTCCTACCAGATCTTACCTCAGTCAAGCATCTGCATGGAAGTCCTTTTCCTGACCATTCTTTCCTCTCCCCACAGCTGCTACTGCCCTCTGTGTTTCTATCAAATGGGAGCCATTTTGCCACACTCAGTTGTTTTAAATTTTTTAATGTTTATTTATTTTTGAGAGAGAGAGACAGAGAGAGAGAGAGAGGGAGATCATGAGTGGGGCAGGGGCAGAAGGAAAGGGAGACAGACTCCTAAGCAGGCTCCAGGCTCTGAGCTGTCAGCACAGAGCCTGACGTGGGGCTTGAACCCACGAATGGTGAGATCATGACCTGAGCTGAGGTTGGATACTTAACCGACTGAGCCCCCCAGGCACCCTGCCACACTCAGTTTTTATCCAGTTCTTCAAAATACCAAACACAGAATGAAGAGCCTGATTTATTGGTGCTGATCTGTGGACATGGGGCATGGTGTACAAGATGCACCATTGCCATTAGATGGATGAGCGACGTGGACATTGCTCTGGATGGGAGTAGGGTGAGGTTTTAAATGGTGATTGGGATGGGCATAGAGGGCCTAGAAGTAGTCCTCCAGAAGCTTCAGAATCCTTGAGGAGGATGTTGTTCTAGGAAGGAAAGTTGCCTTTCTCATGAGCCTGCATGTTTTTCTGGCCTGTGGGTTCCTCAATGAAGGTTGGGCTTCCCAGAGCCTCGTCTGCTTCTGGGACTCTGGAGAAGTACACAAGTTTCTGTTTTTTTCGGCATTCTCTGTACACCAGACACTTCCATTTTAGCTCCTTAAGTTGTGTTTTCAGTGAAAGGCCCCCTAACTGGTGCTGGAGATTGTAGCTCATGTCACCCTTTGACAGAGCAGGGAGAGGCAAGGTGACCAGTGATTCTGTTCAGAATGGTCAGAGGGCAGCTTCCAGGGGTACTAGGGCCAATGACTAGGACCAGACCCACCCACTGATTCTCTGGATAAAAGAATCATCGTGTAAATCATAATCTAGATATGTAAATTTATCTTCTTGTTACCATATCACATGAAATAGGTGTCTAAGATTATAATAAAATTTGGAATATGTGGTTAGGATGGCATGATTTCAAATAGAGGTCATGTTGGGGCACCTGGGTGGTTCAGTCGGTTGAGCATCCGACTTTGGCTCAGGTCATGATCTCACAGCTGGTGAGTTCGAGCCCTGCGTCAGGCTCTGTGCTGACAGCCGGGAGCCTGGAGCCTGCTTCGGATTCTGTGTCTCCCTCTCTCTCTCTGCCCCTCCCCTGCCCAAACTCACTTGCATTCTGTCTCTGTCTCTTTCAAAAATAAATAAACATTTAAAAAAAATAAAAAATAAAATAAAATGGAGGTCATGTTGCATATGTGATATTTATATGTATATCTTAGAATACTTTGGATGGAGGAAACAGTGGTTTCAATTGTGCGTCCCAAAAGAAAAGTCACAAGGTAAGTGATCTTAGTTGCAGGGGACCATTATGGATCAAGACGCTTCTTCAGTGCAGGTCTCTGTTTAGCATGATCCAAAGTAACAGGCAAGGTCTATTTAACAACTGTAACAATTACAGCAGGAGCAATACAAGTCTATTATCATCGATTAAACGCTTCCTGTAGGCCAGGCACTATTCTAAGGACTTCATATATATAAATCCATATATGCATATATGACAAATAGTATATGGTTTTCATTGTGGAAAGAGAATACTGAGGTTCAAAGGGGTTAAGATAATTTTAGTTATTCCACATACAGTATCTAAGGAATGGTATATTTGAAAAAGTGCAACTGGTATTTGAACCAGCTTCAGGGTGTTTCAGAGACTTCCTGTTTATTGGGTACTTAGTGAATCTTACAGTTTACCACTTGGGTCTGGCATTTAGAAGGAGTATTACTATTGGCCTCTGTGTCCCCTTCTTCACAGCTTCTTTCTCCCTCCCATTAATCCTCTGAATGTATTCTCGTGCCAGACAGGAGCACATGAGGTCTGGTCTTTGAATAGATAATCCCCAACATATCACTGTATTTCTGATGTGTCTTTTCCACAGTAACCCCGCATCACCATGGTGCGCCCTTCTGGCCTACTAACCCGCCAAGAGGAACCAGGTAGGCATGATTCATGACCCTAACCTGCCATTGTATCTTTGGCATCTAGCCCAATGCCTGGCATGCAGGAGGCCTTCTGGTAAAGTTTGTTCACCACTTGAACTCTGGTCTATCTCTAGTGCCATTGAAGAGCATCTGTGTGACCTTGTCCGTTCGTGAGTTTGTGGCTGGTGTGGCTGCTACCTTAAACTATGAAAATGAAGAGAAATTTCCTTTGGAGACCTTCTTTGTGTTCCCCATGGATGAAGATTCAGCTGTCTACAGCTTTGAGGCCATGGTGGATGGGAAGACAATTAAAGCAGAATTAAAGGATAAGAAGAAGGTAGTAGGGATGAGTAGATTATCTCCTCCCTTCTTATTTCCTTAATGCATACTCTTAGGATCTCTAGCATATGCAACTTCACAAAAAATGCTGATGTTGAATGCTCTTTCTGCTATTCCCCTCTAGCTGCTATTTTCCTAAAATCATCTGGGGGGAATAGTCCATCAGGCATTCACAGTAGAGCTGTGACCTTGGCAAGACCAATCGCAGGGCTTCTCCATCAGTCTCTGTTTTCCGTACCTCTCGTCTCTTCATTTAGCCGTGCTACCTCTGGTATCACCTTCCTTTCCCTGTTATCCGTAGGCCCACATCATCTATGAGAGTGCCATCAGCCACCGCCACCAAGCTTTCCTCCTGGAAGAGGACAAGTGCTCCAGGGACGTCTTCTGTTGCAATGTGGGGAACTTGCAACCTGGGTCAAAGGTGGCACTCACCCTGAAGTACGTGCAGGAGCTGCCCCTGGAAGCGGATGGGGCCCTGCGCTATGTGCTCCCAGCTGTCTTGAATCCTCGATACCGTTGCTCTGGTGAGTATCCTTTCCTTTTGAATACCGGTGGTGGGTTATATAATTTGGGAAACCCCCTCAAGTGTCGTAGGGGTGCTAAGAAATATGAGAAGGGAAAACGGAACTAAGGTAACTTCTTGTAGGATCGCCTGAGGACAGTTGCCTTGATTTGAAGACTCCCATAGTCCCTTTGGATGACTTGCCCTATTCGTTCAGCATGACTGCCACTGTCAGTTCCCAGCATGGCATTGAGACGATCCAGTCCAACTGCCCCTTGAGTCCTATTGAGTACCTTGGAGATAAGAAGACTTCTGCCCAGGTAATTCATAAGAGAGTAATGTTGTTGCCAGCACCCCTGTTCTTTGGGTTCTGACCTTGTTCCTCACTCAGTCTTTCCAAAATGTTCCTTACTTTTCCCTACTAAGTAGAGGGAATCCTACTTTGTTCCTTCTTTATCCAGAGCCTTCTCTACATTCTTGCCCCTGCCGCTGATCATGCTTACTCAAGGAAGAAGCCTGTAGCCCGAAGCTCTGACCTCAGCCCCAGGCAGCAAGCAGTGATAGTTCTAACATGGCTCTTTTGCTTGTTCCCAACTCAGATTTCCTTGGCTGATGGACACAAATTTGATCGAGATGTGGAACTCCTGATTTACTACAGGGAGGTGCATACCCCCAGTGTAGCTGTGGAGTTGGGGAATCCTAAAAACAACCCAGGTATGTTCTTTCTCCCTTGGTAGTTACCTCCTAAAGGGTAACTCTTGTCTTGGAATTTCCCTCAAATTACCCTCACTTTACTTTTCTTCTGTCCAGTAGTAGGTAAAACATTCAAAGAGCTTACATTACGGTTAGATACAATGAGTATCATGTGGTTGTGTCTTAGAGGCAAATTTAAGTGAATCAGTAGATAACGGGATCAAGGACATGGACAAATAATTAACGAGAGGAAACACAACTAGTTTACAAACATAGATGACAATGATCAGTCTCTACAAGTGCAAATAAAAATAAAATAAAATAAAAATAACTGGAAACGTGTACCTCCGAATCCCTTTTATCTATTTCTAGTCTATTTTATTTCTTTTATATATCCCCTTATCTATTATCTACGGTACTAAGAGGTACAAACTTTCAGTTTCCAAATAAGTAAGTCACAGTGATGAAAAGTAGAGCACAGGAAATATAGTCAATAAGATTGTAATTACGTTTGGTGGCAGATGGCAAATAGACTTATTGTAGTGAGCACTGAGTAATGTATAGAATTGTTGAATCATTATGTCGGGTACCTGAAACTAATATAACATGGCATGTTAATTATACTTCAATGAAAAAGTAAATATTCATTTGTGGGGAAAAAATAAAATGAAAATAATGATGTGACATTTTCACTTTTCAAATTATCAAAGATTTCCAAATCCGATAATGCCTGATCATTCATCTCCAGAGATTTTTCATCTCACCCTAGTATCTTAATTTCTAAGTATGTTAAAAACTGGATATAGTCTCTTAATAGTTTTTTAATTTCTTTAATTTCCCTTGTTTTCTAAATTTTCCTTACCATGTGTGTACTGTTCCTTACAACTATAACTGGTATAACCCATAGGAGTCTATTGCTGTCTTGGGCCTTCCTGGGCAGCCATGTCCCTGGATTGCAGGGACCAAAGTCTAACTGGAGGTACTGCCACCTCTGAAGCTTTTTTCACATTGGTGGAATGGAAGGATGTTTGGGGACAGTCATAGTCACAATGCTATAGCTTGGGTTAGGTTCTTCTGTAACTACATTGCTATGAAGACAGTTTCCTGTAGTTGGTCCTCCAGAGGCCATCCTTCTCTCCCATTGTTAATGTTTGGCCAAGGTCGATTTAGAGCTCCTTAGTTTGCCCTCACTTGTTCGACCATTTTTTCTCTGGGCCAGTTGCCCATGCTAAAGCCGGTAGAGGGGCTCCCAGCCTCAACCAGATTTGCTCCAGGTCTTCTTCCACTAAGCTCCATGCCCTGTCTTTGTACTTTAGTTTTGTCCTTTTGTACTGTTTTTGTCCTTTCCCTTTGGTGCCTCCCCCTTGGGTGCCCATGAAATACGCCCACAGTAGTGACCTGGTCTTCAGTCAGGATTATTCTAATCCACCAGAGAAAGTTTTATAGTGCTGAATCTTAAAAGGTATGGATTAGGATCTCAGTTCCTTTCCTTCCAAGAAGTTCCCTTGGCCCCTAGGCGGAATTCCTCATCTGTTCTCTATGACGGGCTCTGCGGGCCAGAGCGGGATATCAGGGGAAGCCTTTATGATCTTGTGAATCCCCTTCTAGCAGGGCTGCTCATATCTCACTTCCTACATCATATATCTGGTCAAGATGACTTTCTGTTCCCATTCATCCAAGGAAGAAAATGACAACCGGCAGCTTGGCTCACTAAACCCACTGATAGTTCTACAAAATGAAGCACACTACTACATGATGAAAGTACTTTACATACATATGCACATATGTACACACATATTTTAAAGTGTATTTATTTTGAGAAAGAGAGACGCATGATCTGGGGACAGGCAGAGAGAGAGGGAGAGAGAGAACCCCCAGCTGCACTGTCAGTGCTAAGTCCAGTGTGGGGCTCGAACCCAGGAACTGTGAGTTTATGACCTGAACTGAAGTCACGAGTTGGACGCTCAACCGACTGAGCCACCCAGGCACCCCCCAACATATATATATGTGTGTATATATATATATACATACATATATATATATATATATATATATATTTAAACTTAGAATATACTTGACCACATTAAGAACATGATTTTTAAAAAGTTATATGTATAAGTTAATAAAAATAGCATAAAAAGTTGGTAAATGATTTTCCAAAATTGTTATTAAGAGCTTAACCTGAGTTAAGGCCTCGATTCAATTCCTTAAAGGTGTATCACTGAACCCTTAACATAATCTTGAGTCAGGTATTATTACTTGGATTGTTCAGATGAAGAAACTGAGGCCAGCAAGCAGAAGAGCTAGGGCTTGAAATGTCTTATTTAAAAATGAGGAAGCAGAGACTCATAAAGGTGAAAATAATTTGAGCCAAGCCAAAGGAATTATAGCAGAAATACCTAGATAGTGCATACTGTATATCTGGCACTGTTCTAAACACATTAAACATACGCACCTGTTTCATTGTCATGGCAGATTGTCTGATTTACCAGTCCAGTGCCAATCCCACTACAGTAAGTTGCCTCTTTAAATAGAATGGAATTTACCTTACCCATTAAAAAAAAAAAAAAAAAAAGCTACCCTTCCATTCTGTATGCAGCGATTTGGATTTTTTAGAAGTTATTCTTGAACTAGCATTCAAGCAAATATTTGATGAGCTGCGCCCATTTCATTTGGAAGCCAGTTTGGTCATTGGGGTATCCCAAGGGTAAGAGATTAAAACGAGCCACATCCTGTAGTCGTATCGAATCCCAAGGCTACTGAGTATTTAAACCTATAAATCCTGGAATCACTTTATAACAGCAAGATACGGGAATTTAATTCTTTGTCCTCTTATATTCTCTGAACTGTAAAACTGGAGTGGATCTAATCACCCAGCCATTCTCATTTCATCTCTGTCTCAATACTAACATTTCAATTCTTGCATCAGTGTTCACTTGTTCCTCAAAATAAAACCAAAGCTGTGACAGCCTGGTAACATGGGTCAGACTCCCATGGTTTCCTTCACAGTGTTGCTTGGATGATGCTGTTAGAGTCTAACACACATCCCACTTCCGGAGAGTATTATTAAATGTTTCATCCCCAAAGCAGAGGACTTTCCTTGGTGTGTATGACACTTTCAGCTCTTGCAAACTGCCAACATAGGAGTTGCCCGTGAGCCTTCATTATTTCAAAAGTATAATTAAAGACTTAAACAAGGACCCACATAATTTCCTATTGATTTAATCTGAAGAGAAGGTGTCCCTGCCAATAAATTAGCTCGATTCTTCTGGCAAATTCCAGAACATTTTAACTTCAGGCATTTCACTCAATTACCTCCCTGCTAGGAAACTAGCATCCAATTATATATTTTAATTATTGGTTGTACCTGTGACCTCTACCTTCTTTTTTTCTTCCATATCTTTTCTGCTTCTCTATCTTTTATATGTTTATAACTCACCCCAAACCCTCTGCCAGGATATACAGTATGAAGAGCAAATAGCATTTTAGGTTTGGATTTTCTCAGCTCCCTATGTAACTGACTACACCGATTCTTGGGGTCTTCGGTATTCTTGGGTTCCTTTTCATGTTCTGGTGTCCTTATCTTTTCAAATTAGATGGTTTGATGAAAGATCCATCTGCGATGGTGTGTTTCTACCCAAATATCCCAGAAGTTGAGCCATCAGCTATCTGTGGAGAATTCGTCTTCCTCATGGACTGCTCAGGGAGTATGCAGTGCCCCATAAGTAAACAGGATAAATCACAGTTGCGCATAGAGGCAGCCAAGGTAAAGCTAGTTACTTTCTTTTTCTGGTCACGGGCACAAAGGAGGATGAATCGCAAGAGTTAAATTGGGGTCCATCTGGAACTTTCCCCTTCTGAGCTACATCTAACATGACCACTCTGAGAATAGCCTTGGGATATAAGGGCCTGGAGTCATGAAATGTGGGAAGGCCCACCCCTGTAAGAATTACACTGGGAGGGTCTGTGTGTCTGGGAGGAGCCTGTCTCACTGTCTCCTTGTACTCTCTTCCTTCAGGAAACACTGATTTTGCTGCTGAAGAGTTTGCCTGTAAACTGTTATTTCAATATCTATGCATTTGGATCTTCCTTCGAGGCATTCTTTCCGTAAGTTTCTAGAAAGCCTACAGAGAGTCCAAAAGGAAACTTCAAAGACAGAAGTAGATTGTTAGAGGGGTTCCTTGCACAGTTGACTTTGGCGTCGGGTGTTTCAGGTGAGGTTGTTTATAGTGGGGGTATCTCAGTTCAGGGACTTGATACTGGGTGGTGTTGAGCAGCTATCGTATCATTGGGCATGTTTGTTTTTCTCAGGAATAGTGTGAAATACACTCAGGGTACCATGGAAGAGGCACTGAGGAGAGTTAAACTTATGCGGGCGGACCTAGGGGGCACGGAAATCTTGACACCACTCCAGGTCATTTACAGAGAACCTTCCATCCCGGGCCACCCCCTACAGGTAGGAACAACTGCAACAGAGCCAGCAGAAGGCAACAGAGAGAATGAAATCTCTGTTCAAGAATCCATCCCCCTGAGCTTGGTTGTAGGTTTGTTAAAATAGGACATAAAATTCAGAGTCTTCTATCATGCAGTGAAGAGAATAAGACAAGAGACAAGAAGCGTTTAATAGAATTCCTTTCCTTAGCTCCGTGCTGTGGGCGGTGGGTGGTGGAAGTTATTTTGTGGAGTCCCACAAAAGTTTTAGATGAGACGAGAAGGGGGAGGTGATGAAAATCCCAGGTACCGAACAAGCCGTTTGAGAATATGGTGCAAGTGACCATGGAACGTTAGGGACCTCACACCCGTCTGAAGGGGCTGTAGTCTCTGGAATGAAACAGTTGACTTTTCCCAAGGGCAAATTCTGGCGTCTTAAAAAATGATCTTCACAGAGATTTGACGAATGTCTTCTTTCTATCTACAGCTTTTTGTCTTCACAGATGGAGAAGTTACTGACACGTTCAGTATAATTAAAGAAGTTCGGAACCACAGACTGAGGCACAGGTAGGAAGAGAATGTGAGTTTTGGGTGACTGACCCGGGTAGTGGCACATGTAGTTTACTGCCAATTGCTACTAGGGTTGACATTCCTTTCAGAGGAGAGAGCGATTCAAGAATTTTAGTTTTACTAGGTAACAAGCTTTTTCTATATCATTTTCCCTCTCTAGTAAAAGATAAAAGTCATTTTCTAAATAATGTCTAAACCATATGGAAACAAAAATTGAATAGTAAGACAGTATAAAAATTTTTTTTAATGTTTTATTCATATTTGAGAGAGAAAGAGACAGAGAGGGAGTGGGGAAGGGGCAGAGAGACGGAGACAGAATCTGAAGCAGGCTCCAGGCTCTGAGCTGTTAGCAGAGAGCCCGATGTAGGGCTCGAACTCACGAGCAGTGAGATCATGACCTGAGCCGAAGTTGGACACTTAACCAACTGAGCCACCCAGGTGCCCCAAGACAGTTTTTTTTTTTTTTTTAAACTATAACCATTTTTATCAAAGTAAAACATACACAAAACTACACAAATCCTAAGTATACAGCTGGGTGAATCACAGAGTTGATCACTACCAACTTTTACCTCTCCAAAGGAAATAGCTTTCCTGACCTGTAACACCATGGATTATTTTTGCTTGTTTTCAAGTAAAAATAAGTGGGTTATACAATATGTTTTTGTTTCTGTGTATTTTACTTCTTGCCCTCAGTAGTATGTTGATATTCGCACCTATTTTGCATGGAGCCGTGGTTAATTTTCATTGGTGTGTAGTATTCCAGAGAATAATAGATAGTTATATGTGTATGTATGTATATATATATATATAGAGAGAGAGAGAGAGAGAGAGACTGAGAGAGAGTTAGATCTGTAGTTCACATGGATTTTGTATGTGTGTGTTGTGTGAAGTAGGGGCCAATTTTCATTATCTTCTCATGTTGATATCATATTGACCCTGTACCATTTATTGAAAAGTTCTCACTGATGTACAGTGTCATTTTTGTCACAGATAAGCATCTACACATGTAGTAATTGTTCTTGGATCCTTTGTTCCATCCCATTAGTCTATTTATCTAGACATGTGCCAGTACTATACCAGATAAATTTACGTAGCTCTCTGATAAATATTGATTTCCAATAGAGTAAGTCTTCAACTTTGTTTTTTTTTTTTTTTTCAAGATTGTCTCAGCTGTTCATGACTCTTTATATTTGTATTTTAGAATTCGTTTGTCAGTTTTTACCAAAAAAAGGAGACTGTTGAGATACTGATTAGAATTACATTGACTTTAGGGGTGCCTGGCTGGCTCAGTCAGTAGAGCATGTGACTCTTGATCTCGGGGCTATGAGTTCAAGCCCCATCTTGGGCATAGAGATTACTTAAAAAAAGGAGAGAGAATTGCATTGATTTTATAGATCAGTTTTGGGACAAGTTAGTGTTTGTTATATTGAGTAGTCTAATCTATTTAGATGGTGTGTCCATCCATTTATTTAGGTCTTTCTTGATTCTTCTGAATGTGTGTTTCCAATATTTTATTTAAAAATTGAAACCTGTAGAGAAGTTGGAGGAATAGAACAATAGACACTCATATACCCTTCTACCAGAGGTCCGTGTTTTAGCACATTTGCCTCACCTATTTTTTGTCTGAAATATTTGAGAGCAAACCACAGATACTGTAATTCTTCATATGCAAATAATAACACACCTTATCTTCTAAGAACAGGGACATCCTGATGAATAACCACAATGAAACTATTAAACTCAGGATATCTAATGTTGAGATGATACTATCTAAATACAGGCCATATTTTGCCAAGCTTTCTAATACTGTCCTTTACAGATTTTTCTTTGTTTGTCTTTGCTTTTGTTCCCAGAGGAAATCTAAGACCAAACATTTTATTTCATTGTTATGTTTCCTTAATCTTCTTTACTCCGGGAGAGATCCTCAGCCTTTCATTGTTTTTCATGACACTGATATTTTTAAAGAGGACTACCTAGTTATTTTTGTAGAGACTCAATTTATGTTTGTGTTTGATTACTTAAATTCACGCTGAGGTTAATATTAAATATTTTGGGAAGAAATATTCCAAAAGTAACATTGAGTCTGCTGATAGGTTTGACCACTTCGTTAAAAGGTGGTATCTGACAGAAAACTTGGAAATTTTGTTAAACATCTTGTTCTCAACAGATGTTTACTCTGTAGATCCAGCATTCATTGATGATTATTACCCAAACGTTATTATTGTCAGTGGTTACAAATGGTGATTTTTAAGTCCTGTCAACTTTTCCAGATTAGTTGGCATCTTACTGTAAAGAAGCGTTTCTTGGGGTGCCTGGGTGGCTCAATCGGTTGAGCATCTGACTTCAGCTCAGGTCATGATCTTGCGGTTCATGAGTTTGAGCCCCACATCAGACTCACTGCTCTCAGTGCAGAGGCTGCTTCGGATCCTCTGTTGCCCTCTCTCTGCCCCTCCCCTTCTTGTGCTCTCTCAAAAATAAATAAACATTAAAAAAAAAAAAAAAGATTTTCCTTCCCCCTCCCTCCCTCCCTTCCTTTTGTTGTGCGAATATATACTTTGGGATTCTTCCAAAATTTTGGATTGTTTTTCAATTTTTTAAGGTTCATTATTTTCAGTTTTCATTTAGATTTTCAAAAATTCCAGTTTTGGCCAGTGGGAGCTGCGTTTCACTTATTCCTATGTCTTTTTCATGTGTCTCTTTGGTGTTTGAATATTTCCTTTCTTTCTTATAAAAGAGTACAGACTCATCTATACTTTTCCATCCCTATCGCCAGTTATTTCTACAAGAAGCCTAGTTTCTTTCAGTGAAAATGACAAATAGAGGTCAATATTTGAGTATCAGGCATAACTCTGTTACGGGGCTGTTCTTGATTGTAGCCATTTTTGGCAGACAGAACTAGCAACTATTAAAAGAATTTGTTTTAACTGATACCCCTACTTCCAAGGTAATAACATAACATTCTTTCTCTTTTTTCTTCTATTCCATATTTGTGCCTTTTTTCCTCTATGGTAACAAACCTGGTTTCCCATAAAATTAGTAAATGTACTCATTTCCTTAATCCAACAATACATACAAAATCTCTCTGTAATGTTTTATAATTCTCTGTGTAGAGGTCTTCATGCGTTTGTTATTAGATTTTTCCCTAAGTGTTTGATACTCTTTTGATTTTTAAATGTTTATTTATTTATTTTGAAGGGAGGGGAGGGGCAGAGAGAGAGAAGGGGAGAGAGAATTCCAAGCAGGCCCCACACGGCCAGCAAAGATCCAGACACGGGCCTTGATCCCACAATCTGTGAGATCATGACCTAAGCCGAAATCCAGAGTTGAACACTTAACCGACTGAGCCACCAGGCGCCCCAAGGGATCTGTCATTTTCCATTGGCATCCATGTAAGAGTAGTATCATTGCAATTTTTTAAAGCCTAGATTATTCAGAAGTATCATGTGTAATTCCCCAATATTTGGGGATTTTCTATTCCTTTGTTAGGTGTCAGATATTCTATATGAAAAGTTCTAGAACTCCTCTGAGCCTCTAGATGATGTTCTCTTCCCTCTGCGAGGATTGACTCTTTCCTTCTGACAGGTTGGGAGACTAGAAGCAGAGCATCCTAGTCCAATTAGAGCCAAATGAGCTTCAGACATTTGACGGCTGGTTCCTTTCAGAGTCATCTCTACCTCTGGGGAGTAGTTCTGCAGGGTTGTGTTTAAAAAAAAGCCCTGAGGTGTCTGTAAGGGCAACTTCTCTTTGGAAAGTCCAAGTCTGAAACCGCTTAGTTCTTCAGTCTTTTGAGCCATCTATTTTGTACTTGGCACTATCTTCAAGGGTAACAGGTAACCAGATACCAGTCCCACCTCTCTTGGCCTCTCTCCTCTCCCAGGTCATGGCCCATACATTCCTATTGTCTTTGAAGCCATTTGATGTTTTCAAAAAGATGGTTAAGAATATTGTATACAGCTTTTCCAGTTCTCTACTGGCTGAAACAACTTTGGCTTTGCTGCGAGCAGTACTGTCCTATGGTTGTTCTCCTTTAGGTCCATATCATATATTTAAGTTCCATTTCACCTGCTTGCTAGCTGTTTGGATAAATCAGCTAAACTCCCTATCTCAGTTTCCTCATTTGAAAATAAAGACAATAGCAGTATTTTTCTTATGGGTTTGCTGTGAGGGTTAAAAGGGTATACCTAAGTAAAGCATTAGGAACTGTGCTTCACATACAACATGTGCTAGATAAATTGTTGCCATTATTGTAATTACTATCCTTATTATTGTCACCCATAGGAAGCACTTAAGTAAGTCCTAGGCATGTTGTTAGCCATCCATAACTATTGTTTAGCTTTAGTTTTACACATACAACACTTAAACATGCACATAAAAGCCCTTCATAAGCCATAAGGAATGTAGGCTACTGTTGCAATGCTAAATTGGAAATTTAAAGATGATAATATCAAGATGCTGGCAGGCTGTGGTCTCTAGGGGCATTGTCACAGGTCGGTCACTCTAATTAGAAGTCTGGTTCTTAGCCCTACAAGTTCAGAATGTTATGATGTCACTAGAATTGGGGTTGATGACTCACACTAACCCAATTCAAAACAGACTGATGCATAAGCCAAAATTTCAGTGCATTAATTTACAATGAGACGTCTCCTTGTCATGCCTTCTAAAAATGCTTATATTAGTGTTGCCACTAATAGGCAGTTTAGTTGGGAAGCCAAATTGTAAGTAAAAAGCTATTTAGTGCACATGGATTATGGCAGGGAGAGAATTCTCCAGCTAGAAGAGCAGGAGGTACCCTTTCCCACCCTAGGACTGGTCTTTCCAGGGCAGATATGGCTCTAGTACAATGTTAGCAAGGCGCTGATGATAGTGTCTCTTTGATCTTACCTCTCCCACTTTCTCCCACCGTTCTTTGGATTTATTATTAAAATAATTGATGAGGATATGGTCCGAAGATTTTTTTTTTTCTGCTTCTAGAATCAGCGTAATATATATTGTTTTGCCAGGGGGATCTTATGGTCACATAGACCAGTGATCAAATGTCATCTCTCCCATTTGGTATGTGTGTGATCTTGGGCATATTTCTTCAATTTGTTGGCCCTCAGTTTCTTATCTGCAAAATGAAGCATAAGTCTGCCTCTTAGGCGTCTTGTGATGATTAAATTGCATCATTAATTTAAGGCATTTGGTCTCCTGATTTGGGTCAAGGAACTAGACCAGCTATTTATCTCTTTATGTATTTTTGACTATTATGTGTTAATTTATAATTTCCCTCTGTAGTGTCTGTCTCTAACCTCTCATCCTTGTACAATTGCAGATGTTTCTCCTTTGGGATTGGAGAAGGAGCCTCCACCAGCCTCATAAAAGGCATTGCCCGGGTAGGAGGTGGCACTTCAGAATTTATCACAGGCAAGGACAGGATGCAGGCCAAGGTGAGGACAGGCCTTGTGTTCAGAGGGCCTTGTGATCCAGAGGGAGTGTGGAGCGGGGGTCGGGGGGAGACACTGCCGCAAGGGCAGAGGCGACATCTTGACGCCAGAATTCATTTTCTTATATCCGTAACGCCTTGGGCTATAATACATAGTGGGGCTCCTTTTGACCTGATGTAAATGGGGCCTACTGCAGTTTCTGGAGAAATGGCATCTGGTCCTAGTAGTTGGAAGCCCAGAGACAAGATGCCAGAGGAGTTCAGGGCTTTGTGTTTAAGACCAGAAAGAAACTAAGGATTGTGACCGTCATGGTCCGGATTCTAGATGTGTGCTCAAGGAACACTTTGGTGCTCTATCCTATCCTCCATGCAAATGAGACGAAGAGAACAAGGGCGAAATGTAGTATGTCTGGTAGATTGGCAGAGGCAGTCAATTCATATTCCCATTTGATCAGTGCACACAAGGGAAGGCATCTTCTCCCTCTGCTTATGTTTGTAAGTTCCTCTTTCCGGGGTGCTGCCATCCTTTACTTTATCCTCCCTTACTCCTGCCGCCTCCTAGGACAATATTACGGAATAGGCATAACATATACAGTGTTGCATAGCACCTGGTGCATAATAAGTATTCAGCTGATAGTAGTTATTATTGCCGTTATTATTTTTTTGCTTAGTCTGTTCTCTGTTTTCCACCAGGCACTTAGGGCCCTGAAACATGCTCTACAGCCCGCAGTAGAGGACGTTTCTGTGAACTGGGATTTGCCTCGTGGTCTGTCTGCTAAAACGCTTTCACCAGAACAGACTGTCCTCTATAAGGGTCAGAGGTTAATTGTCTATGCCCAGTTGACTGGGACCATGCCGGTGAGTTCCAATTCTTGTTTGTTCCCCTAGTCAGGGTAGTTACGGCCCCGACCTCTGCTCTAGACAATTTTCTTAAAACTGGTGGAGCCTCATCAAATGATCACACTTGTCGGGTGGAGCCCACCTACCCCCTTCTCCATGATTTCAGTTTCTGATTCCCTGAGCTACCTGGGTCCTAGTCAGAAATTTTAATGTGTTGGGTTGGGAGCGGCCCCAGTTGTGACCTTTCTCTTGGTGACCTCTCCCTTCCATCACATCTACTCTTCTCTACTTTGCAGCCAGAAGAGGGAACAGGAGAAGTTTGCCTCAACTACACACTCCAGGGCAAGAGTTGTGAGAATAAGGTGACATTTTCCCTACAACCCAAGCTTGATGACAAGTGAGAATCCAGTTTTCCTTCACTGTTTTATTTTGTTTTGTTTTTTTTTTTTGGGTGGGGGAGGGTCTCTGCCATCCTTGAGGGTTGACTTCTCTCTCTTAATTTGGGCCTCAGTTGTGTCCCTACAAACACTTCTCCTTTCCGACCCATTCAAGTTTTCTCTTTCCCTTTATCTGGCTTTTTCGTCCCTTTGCCAAGGCTAACTTTTGAGGGCCCTGAGGAACTGGTATGTGTGTGCTCTTCCCTAAGTCACAGGGGTTCTTTTCTTCTAGCTTCACTATTCACCGCCTTGCTGCCAAGGCCTTTCTCCAGAGCATGGACATAGGCTTCGGGGAGACTCCAGCAAAAACTAAAAAAGATGTGCTGAAAGTCAGCATTGACTGTGGAGTCATAAGCTCCCACACAGCTTTCATTGCCATCAACAAGGATGTCAACAAGCCAGTTCAGGGGCCCCTGGCTTGTAGGGACATTCCAAGGCCGGTTCTGCTGGGTGCTGCTGCGCAGATGCCACAATGCAAAAGAGTTGGTGAGTGGGTTTTACCCCATTTGAACTCATGTGACACAAGGGGCCCTAGATACGTAAACACGTCATTTGAAGTAAAAGCTTGTGAACTTGAATTTTTTTTCCTTGCCTCTCCACATCTAGGATTTCTGGCTGCTGTGGTCCCTTTCTAGGGGACTAGAAAATATCCCACCGGCAAGGAGATTTTAAATAATCCAAGGGGGAAAAAAAACAAGAAAAATGAAAACAGAAAGTACACATACACATTGAGTATTCACACAGTCTAAATCTGAGGCTGATGTAGCCTATGGAGAATTCGATGGGTAATGATTATACAGGTGGCTGATGGTAGTGATTTGGTAGTGTTAGGGAATGGGTGTCTCAAGCGTCAGTCAGGTGGGCTTGAGTACAGATATTAGGGGCTTGAGGGTTAGGGTCAGGTAGAGAAATTCCCTGGGCAGGATTCTGTGGCCAGAGGGGAATGTGTGATGTTGGTTGTGGAGGCAGGCTTCAAGTTGCCCCCAGATTTTTGTTTTAGTGGTACCATTTATTTAAATAGAGTAACTAAAAAAACAGGAGCCAGTGTAGAGGGTGGTATGTTGAATTGTTTTTGAGCACTTTGAACTTGAGATCCCTATGGCATATTCATATGAAGATGTCCAGTAGAAAGATAGATAGATGGTTCTGCCATTCAGAGGAAAGCTCAGGGATGAAGATACACATTTGGCAATATTTAACATGTAAGTAATAACTAAAGTCATGAGAAGAGATGAGATTATCAGAAGGCATGTACAGAGTGAGACGAAAGGGGGACGAAATGGAAACACCGAAGAAAACCCAGTATCTAGGGATGGGTAGTAAGAGGATTCCCCACACCAGAATGAAAAGGAATGAAGTAGGATGAGAAGAAGTGAGTGCACATCCAAAACAAATGAAATATGATTTTAAAAAGTGGAATTATCAAAGTGTAAGATACTGCAGACAAGTCAAAGTAGAAACTGAAGGGGGACTATTGGGTTACTATCAGAGAAGTTCTTGCTGCTGTAATCAAGGGCGATTTCATTGGCTTCGGTCAGGAAAGAATCCATATTACAGGACGTTAAAGAGTAAAGAGAGGTAGGAAATGAATGTATAGACACTTTTGATAAACATGAAGCTGGAAAGGGAATGGAATAGAGAGTGGTGTCTACAGAAGTTGTAGAGTTGAGGTGGAATTTTGTGTGTTATTATCTCTTTAAAGTTTCAGAATGGGGGAGATTTGAGGATGCTGTAATGCCCAAGTCAGAGTGTCAGCAGGGAGGGCTGACACTTTTGAGGTGGGGGGAATGGGGTAGCTAACTGAGACGGGTGTCTGAGGAAGTGGGAGATGGTGACTTCTAGAGCAGCAGTGAAATCCAGGAAGGACAAGTATTAGGACACTCGCCCACTGTTGCCAGGAAGGAGAGGAAAGGTGGTGGAATTTGATTCCAGTTCACAAACTGAGAGGCAAGTGCTTAGAGTTTCCGTCTGATAGGTTTTCTATAGTTTTAGTGAAAGAGACCGCAAGACTAGCTACTGAGTCTGAGACAAAAAGAGGTAGAAGAGAGAGTTTGAGGAAAGGGTTTCAAGTAGCTCTGTGGACAATTAGTGCAATTCCCAGGGAAAAATAAAGCCTTTGCCCAGGAGTGTTGAGGGTCCAGTTTAGTTTTGATTCTTTGCCTTTTTTAGTGGCACCAAACTAGCAGAGAGGAGCACAGTCCATGTGATTCATTTTGGCAGGACTCAGCAGCTTTGGTGTAAGAACAAAGGCAGCAGGGTGTTGATGTACTTTCAGGGTTGGGGTATTACCAGATGGGTGTCATGAAAAGGAAATCAGGGACATGGCGTTGAAGAGAGTGGTTAGGTGTTGGACCTGGAACCGAAGCTAAATAGGAGAGAGACTGAAGATAAAAGGAAGGGGACTATAGGGAAAGAGCAGAGGAGACACAGATTTAGAGGTCCAGATGAAGTCAAAGACCAGGCAAAATAGAGATCTCTGAGTTAGAAGGCTCCAAAGATTGGATACTGTATTTAAAAAGTGGGATTTTTTTTTTCAATTTGCTTTTTTTTTTGTACAGGTGGAACAATTCTGCCGGATAACAAGATTCTGGCTTGGGAGGGAGTGGCTGAGGTTGAAGCCATTTGACTTGAGAAAGTTAAGACGCTTTGAATGAGGCTGCTGGATAGGTTATCTACAAGGGTACTGAAATCTCAAGATGATGGCAGGCTGTGCAATGAAGCGGGAGTCTAGAAACTAGCATTCAGATGCTTTTGTGAATAATGGGAAGTGACAGAGAAGGTTGGAGGTTGACAGCAGGAAGAGTATGAGGAAGGTAATCCAGGTGAGGGTGGAGGAGTAATGAGCTGGAAGCCACCTTTGTGACTAACGAGGTGGCCAGTCCCACCTCCCCAACCTGGGTACTTAGACTATGGTACCTCAGGAGAGCGCCATGTGAGAGGGACAGAGAGAGAACAGTTCTGGGAAGAAGAAGATTAGTTTTAAGTTAAGATAAGTAGTTGGAAGAAGCCTCCTGTAATGAAATGAAAGATGCAGGAAAGATCATTGTCGGGTATCGAGTGTTCAGAGGACACAGCAGGAAGGGCTCAGGAGGTAAGGGTATGTGCAGGAGGTGGGCTCACAGGAGAAGGAAAAAAGATGGTGGCTGAGGCAGGCATGCATAGGAGGACATGTATCCCACTTTCTCAGTGCCCTTTGCCTATATAGCAGAGAGCAGACGGTGCCTCAGTCTCAATGTCTATACTGGTGGTTTTCAGCTCGTTTAAAGGCCTCGTCCTCCTACCCGCCTCGTGCATCTCGGCCCACACGGACCAATCAGTACTTGAGCATGTCATGTCAGCTGAATGTTTACAAAAGCCTCCGTAAGCCCATGGTTAATGAGGGCCTGTGCTCTCCAGGTGAGCATGTTTCCAGGGACTTTTCCTCACCCATGTTTGTCTATCACATGTATAAGACTAGACACACTCAGCGCTCTGGGTCATAGTCGGAGAAGAAATGCATGTTTGTCAAAGAGACTTCTCCTGAGATGGAAAGAGCTCATTGTCCCACCAATAGGACCAACTTGGAGACTCACCCTACAGGTGAGATGGGACTCATTGCTCTGCTCTGATCTATGGGGACCAAAGAACTAATCTTCAACGCTTCTGCTTCCCTGGCTTTCTCTAGCCGGGAGGTAATCTGTTTGAAAAGTGGCAGGCAGAGGATGAGATTTGTCCCGTCCCTATCCTTGCTAGGGTCAGCCCACCTTCACTACTCTGCAATACAGGACCCTGAAACTACCCAGCAGAGTGTGGGTTAAGGCCTCGCTGAACGCACCCCCTTTGCCATCTCAGCTCATCCAGCTTGCCTGCAGAACTCTCCCACCCTCCCGCTGCAGAACTCTGCTGCCACCCTGTTTGGGTCCCCGCTGTACTGGTCAGTCTTTTGCAGGTTGGATTTGAGAGTAGATCTTCCTGATGCTGGCCACTCACTTTCTTTCTGTCACCAAAGGGTGTTCCTCGGAACACCAGCTGTGTTCCAAGCAGCCGGACTTCTCACGTACAGGACAAACTGAGTCAAAGTACATTTTGCCAGTAAGACGTGTCTTTTCTACTAAAATAGGCTTAAAGGCAACTTCTTTCTAGTCTCTGATTCTTGTAGCAAGAATTTGTGGTATACAGTTGTTTAATTGTTGAAACATCTTCATTGCCATTTACCCTCTACTTATTCATTCCCTTTAGGCTGCTAGTTAAAGAGAGGACTTTACGGTCTCAGGTGGAGCCAGATCCCTGTCCTCCCAACTACTGTGGGGTTGTAGGCAAATTAAATTCACTTCCCAGAGCCTTAGTTCCTTTAGCTGCACAACTACTGACCTCACAGGGTTGTCATGAGAAAATTCTTTTATTTATTTGTTTGTTTATTTATTTATTTATTTACATCCAAGTTAGTTAGCAGATAGTGCAACAATGATTTCAAGAGTAGATTCCTTAATGCCCCTTACCCATTTAGCCCATTCCCCTCCCACAACCCCTCTAAGCAACCCTCAGTTTGTTCTCCATATGTTCTCTGTATGTCTCTTATGTTTTGTCCCCCTCCGTTTTTATATTATTTTTGTTTCTCTTCACGTATGTTCATCTGTTTTGTATCTTAAATCTCTCATATGAGTGGAGTCATATGATATCTGTCTTTATCTGACTAATTTCGCTTCGCATAATACCCTCCAGTTCCATCCAAGTAGTTGCAAATGGCATGATTTCATTCTTTTTGATTGCCAAGTAATACTCCATTGTATATATACACCACATCTTTATCCATTCATCCATCAATGGACATTTGGGCTCTTTCTGTACTTTGGCTATTGTCAATAGCGCTGCTATAAACATTGGGATGCATGTGCCCCTTCGAAATAACACACCCGTGTCCCTTGGATAAATACCTAGTAGTTCAATTTCTGGGTTGTAGGGTAGTTCTATTTTTAATTTTTTGAGGAACCTCCATACTGTTTTCCAGAGTGGCTGCATCAGTTTGCATTCCCACCAGCAGTGCAAAAGAGATCCTCTTTCTCCGCATCCTCGCCAACATCAATTGTTGCCTGACTTGTCAATATTAGCCATTCTGACAGGTGTGAGGTGGTAGGTATCTCATTGTGGTTTTGGTTTGTATTTCCCTGAGGATGATTGATGTGGAGCATTTGTTCATGTGTCGGTTGGCCATCTGGATGTCTTCTTTGGAGAAGTGTCTATTCATGTCTTTTGCCCATTTCGTCACTGGCTTTTGATAAGTTCTTTATAGATTTTGGATACTAACCCTTTATCTGATATGTCGTTTGCAAATATCTACTCCCATTCCATCGGTTGCCTTTTAGTTTTGCAGATTGTTTCCTTCACTGTGCAGAAACTTTTTATTTTGATGAGGTCCCAATAGTTCACTTCTGCTTTGGTTTCCCTTGCCTCCAGAGACATGTTGAATAAGAAGTTGCTGCAGCTGAGATCAAAGAGGTTTTTGCTTGCTTTCTGCTCTAGGATTTTGATAGATTCCTGTCTTACACTTAGGTCTTTCATCCATTTTGAGTTTATTTTTGTGTACGGTATAAGAAAGTGGTCCAGGTTCATTTTTCTGCATGTTGCTGTCCAGTTTTCCCAGCACCACTTGCTGAAGAGACTGTCTTTTTTTTTTTCAATATATGAAATTTATTGTCAGATTGGTTTCCATAAAACACCCAGTGCTCATCCCAAAAGGTGCCCTCCTCAATACCCATCACCCACCCTCCCCTCCCTCCCACCCCCATCAACCCTCAGTTTGTTCTCAGTTTTTAAGAGTCTCTTATGCTTTGGCTCTCTCCCACTCTAACCTCTTTCCCCCCACCCCCCCATGGGTTTCTGTTAAGTTTCTCAGGATCCACATAAGAGTGAAAACATACGGTATCTGGGGCGCCTGGGTGGCTCAGTCGGTTAAGCGGCCACCTTGGCTCAGGTCATGATCTCGCGGTCCGTGAGTTCGAGCCCCGCGTCGGGCTCTGTGCTGACAGCTCAGAGCCTGGAGCCTGTTTCAGATTCTGTGTCTTCCCTCTCTCTGACCCTCCCCCGTTCATGCTCTGTCTCTCTCTGTCTCAAAAATAAATAAACATTAAAAAAAAATTAAAAAACAAAAAGAAAACATATGGTATCTGTCTTTCTCTGTATGGCTTATTTCACTTAGCATCACACTCTCCAGTTCCATCCACGTTGCTACAAAGGGCCATATTTCATGCTTTCTCATTGCCACATAGTACTCCATTGTGTATATAAACCACAATTTCTTTATCCATTCATCAGTTGATGGACATTTAGGCTCTTTCCATAATTTGGCTATTGTTGAAAGTGCTGCTATAAACATTGGGGTACAAGTGTCCCTATGCATCAGTACTCCTGTATCCCTTGGGTAAATTCCTAGCAGTGCTATTGCTGGGTCATAGGGTAGTTCTATTTTTAATTTTTTGAAGAACCTCCACACTGTTTTCCAGAGCTGCTGTACCAATTTGCATTCCCACCAACAGTGCAAGAGGGTTCCCGTTTCTCCATATCCTCTCCAGCATCTGTAGTCTCCTGATTTGTTCATTTTGGCCACTCTTGCTAGCGTGAGGTGATATCTGATTGTGGTTTTGATTTGTATTTCCCTGATGAGGAGCGACATTGAGCATCTTTTCATGTGCCTGTTGGCCATCCGGATGTGGACTGTCTTTATTCCATTGGATATCCTTTCCTGCCTTGTCAAAGATTAGTTGGCCATACATTTGTGGTTCCCTTTCTGGATTCTCTATTCTGTTCCATTGATCTGAGTTTCTGTTTTGGGGCTGGTACCATACTGTCTTTATGGTTACAGCTTTGTAATATAGCTTGAAGTCTCGGATTATGATGCCTCCAGCTTTGGTTTTCTTTTTCAAGATTGCTTTGGCTATTTGGGGTCTTTTCTGGTTCCATTCAAATTTTAGGATTGTTTGTTCTCGCTCTGTGAAGAATGCTGGTGTTATTTTGATAGGTAATGCATTGAATATGTAGACTGCTTTGGATAGTATTGACATTTTAACAATATTTGTTCTTCCTATTCAGGAGCATGGAATATTTTTTCCATTATTTTGTGTCTTCACTTTCTTTCATAAGCTTTCTGTAGTTTTTGGTGTATAGATTTTTCACCTCTTTGGTTAGATTTATTCCGAGGTATTTTATGGTTTTTGATGCAATTGTAAATGGGATTGGTTCCTTGATTTTCTGTTGCTTCATTGGTGTATAGGAATGCGACCGATTTCTGTGCATTGATTTTATACCCAGTGACTGCTGAATTCATGGATCGGTTCTAGCAGTTTTTTGGTGGAATCTTTTGGGTTTTCCATATAGAGTATCATGTCATCTGCGAAGAGTGAAGGTTTGACTTCCTCTTGGCTGATTTGGATGCCTTTAATCCTTTGTATTGTGTGATTGCTGGGGCTAAGACTTCCAATAGTATGTTGAATAACAGTGGTGAGAGTGGACATCCCTGTCTTGTTCCTGACCTTAGGGGGAAAGCTCTAAGTTTTTCCCCATTGACAATGATATTAGCAGTGGTTCTTTCATATGTGGTTTTAATGATCTTGAGGTAGGATCCTTCTATCCCTACTTTTTTGAGGGTTTTTATCAAGAAAGGATGCTGTATTTTGTCAGATGCTTTCTCTGCATCTATTGAGAGGATCATGTGGTTTCTGTCCTTTCTTTGATTGATGTGATGTATCACATTGATTGTTTTGTGAATATTGAACCAGCCCTGCATCACAGGTATAAATCCAGCTTGGTCGTGGTGAATAATTCTTTTAATGTATTGTTGGATCCAGTTGGCTAGTATCTTGTTGAGGATTTTTGCATCCATGTTCATCAGGGAAATTAGTCTGTAGTTCTCCTTTTTAGGGAGGTCTTTGGTTTTAGAATCAAGGTAATGCTGGCTTCATAGAAAGAGTGGAAGTTTTCCTTCCATTTCTATTTTTTGGAACAGCTTCAAGAGAATAGGTGTTAACTCTTCCTTAAATGTTTGGTAGAATTCCCCTGGAAAGCCATCCGGCCCTGGACTCTTGTTTTGGGGAGATTTTTGATTACTGATTTGATTTCTTTACTGGTTATGGGTCTGTTCAAATTTTCTATTTCTTCCTGTTTCAGTTTTGGTAGTTTATATGTCTCCAGGAATTTGTTCATTTCTTCATATTGCCCATCTTATTGGCTTATAATTGCTCATAATATTCTCTTATTATTTTTGTATTTCTGCTGTGTTGGTTGTAATCTCTCCTCTTTCATTCTTGATTTTATTTATTTGGGTCCTTTCCTTTTTATTTTTGATCAAACTGGCTAGGGGTTTATCAATTTTGTTAATCCTTTCAAAAAACCAGCTTATGGTTTCATTGATCTGTTCTACTGTTTTCTTTTTTTGTTTTTTTTTTTTTTTGGTTTTGATAGCATTGGTTTCTGCTACAATCTTCATTATTTCCTGTCTTCTGCTGGTTTTGGGTTTTATTTGGTGTTCTTTTTCCAGCTCTTTAAGGTGTAAGGTTAGGTTATGTATCTGAGACCATCTTCCTACTTCAGGAAGGCCTGAAGTATTGCTATATACTTCCCTCCTATGACTGCCTTTGCTGTGTCCCAGAGGTTTGGGGCTGTGGTGTTACCATTTTCATTGGCTTCCATGTACTTTTTAATTTATTCTTTAACTTCTTGGTTAGCCCATTCATGTTTTAGTTGGATGGTCTTTAGTCTCCAAGTATCTGTTATCTTTCCATATTTTTTTTCTTGTGGTTGATTTTGAGTTTCATAGCATTGTGGTCTGAAAATATGCACAGTGTGATCTTGATCTTTGTTGAAATTGTTGAGGGCTGATTTGTGTCCCCGTATGTGATCTATTCTGGAGAATGTTCCATGTGCACTGGAGAAGAATGTGTATTCCGCTGCTTTAGGATAAAATGTTCTTATATCTGTTAAGTCCATCTGGTCCAGTGTCATTCAAAGCCATTGTTTCCTTGTTGATCTTCTGTTTAGATGATCTGTCCATTGTTGTAAGTGGGGTGTTGAAGTCCCCTACTATGGTATTATTATCAAAGAGTTTCTTTATGTTTGTGTTAATTGATTTATATATTTGGGTGCCTCATGTTTGGAGTATACATGTTTACAATTGGTAGATATTCTTGGTGGATGGACCCCTTACTTATGATATAATGCCCTTCTTCATCTCTTATTACAGTCTTTATTTTAAAATCTAGATTGTCTGATATAAGTATGGCTACTCTGGCTTTCTTTTGGTGACCATTAGCATGATAGATGGTTCTCCATACCTTTACTTTCTATCAGAAGGTGTCTTTAGGTCTAAAATGGGTCTCTTGTAAACAGCATATAGATGGATATAGTTTTCTTATCCATTCTGTTACCCTATGTCTTTTGATTGCAGCATTTAGTCCACTGATATTTAGAGTGAGTACTGAAAGGTATGAATTTATTGCCTTATGTTGCCTGTAGAGTTGGAATTTCTGGTGGTGTTCCCTGGTCCTTTCTAGTCTTTGTCACTTTTGGTCTTTTTTTTTTTTTTTTTTTTTTTTTTTTTTTTTAGTTGTTTATTTATTTGTTTTCATCTTTTCTCCCCTCAGAGAGTCCCCCTTAAAATTTCTTGCAGGGCTGGTTTAGTGGTCACAAACTAGTTTTTGTTTGTCTTGGAAACTCTTTATTTCTGCTTCTGTTTTTGAATGGCAGCCTTTCTGGATAAATAATTCTTTGCTGCATATTTTTCTGATTCAGCACATTGAATATATCCTGCCACTCCTTTCTGACCTGCCAAGTTTCTTGTGGATAGGTCTGTTGCGAACCTGCTGTGTCTTCCCTTGTACGTTAAAGACTTTTTTTCCCCTTGCTGCTTTCATGATTCTTTCCTTGCCTAAGTATTTTGTGAATTTGACAATATGTCTTGTTGAGGGTTGGTTTTTGTTGAATCTAACGGGAGTCCTCTGTGCTTCCTGGATTTTGATGTCTGTGTCCTTCCCAAGGTTAGGAAAGTTTTCTGCTGTGATTTGCTCACATAAACCTTCTACCCCTTTTTCTCTCTCTTTATCTTCTGGGACTCCTATGATTCTGATGTTACTCCTTTTTAATGAGTCACTGAGTTCTCTAATTCTTAAATCGTGGTCTTTTGCCTTAGTCTCCGTCTTTCTGCTTCATTGTTCTCCATAAGTTTGTCCTCTATATCGCCGATTCACTGTTCTGCTTTATCTACTCTTCCATTCTTGCTGCTGTGGCAACCATTCGAGATTGCAGCTCAGTTATAGCATTTTTTATTTCATCCTGACTAGCTTTTACTTCTTTTATCTCCACAGAAAGGGATTCTAATCTATTTTCAACCCCAGCTAATATTATTATTGTGATTCTAAATTCTTGTCTAGACATCTTGCTTGTATCTGTGTTGATTAAACCCATGGCTGTCATTTCTTCCTGTTGTTCCTTTTGAGGTGAATTACTTCGTTTTGTCATTTTGAAGGAAGAAAAGGAATTAATAAACTAAAAAAAAAGTACAATTAAAAACAACACAAAGAAATCAAATAAAGGATGCTAGAAATTAGGTGTGTTTTGGTCTGGTTGTTGAAAGGAGCTTGATAAATTAGAGAAAAAAGGGAAATATAAGAAAAAAAAGAAAAAAGGAAAATGTTTGAAAATTTGAGAAAATGAATACAATAAAATAGAATAAAACGAGATGATGGAAGTAATAATTTTAAGAATTTACAAAAAAGTTAAAAATTTAGAAAAAAATTAAAGATATATTTTTAATAAAAATGGAAAATAAAAATAATTTTTTTCTCTTTCTGTATTCAAGAAAAGAAAAGAAAAAGAAAAAAAATTGAATAGATTGACCAGCAAACAGACTGAAATACGATTGAAATTACATCAGTCTCCCCTAGAAGTCGAACTGTGAATCACTTTATAGTCTATAGACTAAGCACATTGTGTTAGCTCTTGGTGTTCCTCAAGAGCTCTGTTGGCCCAGTTGGGCGGGGCTTAGTATAACAGCTCCATTCTCCAGTAGATGGCGCTGCTTACCTCACAGGGGTGGATTGTTGTGGCACATAGAGGCGTTTATGCCCATGTGCGGGAGGGATGAAAATGGCGTTGCCCAGCTACCTAGTCTCTAGTATTGGAGCTCTGTGCTCTCCCCGACTAGCAATCAAGCACCCCTCCTTTGTCTCCGGCTTCTGTTCACTTCTCGCTTTTACACTGTCTGTGACGAAGCTGTCAGGCTGCCAGGTGGCACCTCCCTCCTGAGTTTTATTTCAGATGGGGCTGTGTTTCCCAGCCCCTCACTTCTGAGAGACTGTGGCTTTGACCCATTCTGGCCTTCTGGAGGAGGGGCTGGCTGAGCAATGGCCTGGTGCCAGCCCTCCTCAAGGAATGTTCATGAGACTCTGCCGCTGCTGATGCTCAGAGACTGTGACTAGGCACCAGTCCACCCATGAAAAATTTCATGCAGTTGTGTAGCAGCAGCATTTCAGGGATTATGGCAAATCACAAAACACATCTGGCACCAGGCTTCCCTCTTAACATCCTTGTTCCAACACCAGTGAATGTGGTTGTTCTCCAGGGTCTGCTAGGATCTTTGGCTGTAGGTATGGTTCACAGCCTCCACCAAATATCTTCCAAGCAAGGGAACTGCCTGTCCAAGACATAATGCCCGAGGACTTGAAGGACCTTGAATCTGGCTCCTGGGGATTTGACCTTCCCACCAGAGCACCGCCAGGTATCGAGCTGTAGAGTTTCAGACTCTATGCTTCCCTGTTTATAGTGTCTTAATGGAATTTAAACACTCTCCTTTCTCCTTCCTCCTTTCTCCCTTTTTTGTTCAGTCCCTTGCATACTCTTCCTTTTCTCTCCAGCCGCTTTTGGCGGGGGGTGCTTTCCCATACTCTCCCCACCCCCCAATCTCCGTCTTCTCTCTGCAAGCAAAAACAGCTCTCTGCCCTCCACAGCTTCTCTCTCCACCAGTTCACCTCTCTGCACTGCGTACCTGCCAAGTTCTGTGGTTCAGGTTGTGCAGATTATTGTGTTAGTCCTCAAGTCAGTTTTCTAGGTGTGCAAGATGGTTTAGTGTTGATCTGGCTCCATTTCAGGGATGAGAGATGCAAAAGAACTTCCATGCTGTTCTGCCATCTTGGCCACTTTGAGAAAATTCTTCATGGTAGCCACAGAGTAGCTTTACTTTGTGTTGGTTTCCTAGGCCTTCCTCACTTAGAATATTCCAGCTCTGACCATCTTCTTAGCAAAGATGAAAGAAGTGTTACCTAGCAGTGGTGAGCTTCTGGTTTTTGTGAGCTATTTAGCAACTACTTTTTGTATGGAGCCAAGGAAGGGCCTTCCATACTTTTTGTACATTTTGAGTGTTAGCAAAGCTGAGGTTCAAACTAAGAGTGTTGAAATTCAGAGCTATAGATGTTTTCCCCCATTAGAGTAGAATTGTTTTCTAGTTATAGTTTTTCTCGCCTGCTAATTTCCAAGTTGCTCTAAGTACACCATCACATATGATAGGTAGGCAGATGTGAGATACTTTCTGTGTGGTCTTTAAGCAACTGTTGTAGCACCCAGATAAGACACTAGACTACACTTTGAGGTACGTTGCTAGGTGCTTCCTTTATATCTGCTTTCTTTTGAAAATTTTTATAATTAAAATTCAGGCTACACTGGTGTAGAATTTTTTTTAATATACATCAAGTTTTAAGGCCCATTTAAATAGGACTGGATAAAACTTTAAGCAGCATTATCATGTGGGTTCTTTAGTTCCTCGTATCTTTTCCTTGTTGCTAAATTTTTAAGTGTAGCTCCCCTAGATTTAGTATATCATTCAGGTGGCCTACATTGTCACAGAGAAAATACCTGCCTCCCAGGGGAAGGACTATGACAGGTATCTTGGTAGGATCTGCTTAGCTCTGTGCTGTCACTATAGCCTGTCTTTCTCAGGTATGCTAAGACCTGTCTTTCTCAGGTATACTAAGGGATCGTAGCTCTATAATTTGTCACGCTCTTTTTTTGTTCCCCAAAGTCTTTGGAGAGACTTATCTGGTGCAGCTGATATCCCTCCAAAATGCAGACGGTTCCTGGGATCTAGATGAAGATCTGGCCAGGATCCTAGGTATAAGTTTGAAAGACCTATGGTCTGCACTCCCTGTCAAGGTAAGATTCAGAGAAGAAAAAGGAGTGTGTATGTTTTTGAGGGGTTGGGGTCGGTCATGAGATTGGGGTGATTCATGACTCATCTGAGAAAGGAGACTGTAGGAGGCCATAGACTAAATTGATTTCTAATAAATAGATGTTGAAGATTTTTCTTGGTATGTTAGAGAAGAACGAACAAGGAACTAAGAGCCTAGTTGGTGGGAGTTGATGGATGACAAAGGGAAAGCAAACATCTTCTTTCACTTCATATTCCCTGTCAGTCATCTTAGTTAGAATAACTAACATTTTTTGAGCAATTACTCTCTGCCAGGCACCATGCTAAGCACTTAACATCCACTGACTTATTCATCATAATAATTAAAGTAAATCCTATTCACATTATTGCTATTTTATATAGAACCATAATACTGTGTCTGAGTTTTCCCAGCCAGTCAGTGGCAGAGCTGGATTCAGTTCTAGAACTATCTTCAGAATCTACATTGCTACTAATTTGTGCATGTGGCCCACAAATCAGCAAAATTTCACTGAAGTTAGGACAGGTATTAATAGGGAATCACCTAGTTATTTCAAATGTGTCTAAGTCTGCCAATGAGGACAAATTTCATTCCAGAATTTCAAGGCAACTTACCAAATCTTCTGAGAAATTGTTAAATATGGACAAAGACCAAAAGCCTGAAGGACAGGTGTTGTTCTGAATTTTCAAAATGGGAAAGGTGGTTAAATAAACCTCAGGGACACCTGGGTGGCTCAGTTGGTTGAGCATTGGGCTCTTGACTTTGGCTCAGGTCATGATCTCATGGTTCATGAGTTCAAGCCCCACACGGGTCTCTGCACTAACAGCGTAGAGCCTGCTTGGGATTCTCTCTCCCCTCTCTTTCTGCCCATACCCCACTCGTGCTCTCTCTCTCTCAAAATAAATAAGCTTAAAAGAAATTTTTTAAATGATTAAAAAAAAACCCTCAAAAATCCTATACCTGCATCAACTAATACAGTATCCACTTGTTCAATGGCTATTGAGCAATTGAAATATGGCTAATGCAAATGAGGAACCAAATTCTTAATTGAATTAAAATGGGATGTAATTGTGAAACACATGCTGATTTTAAGACTTACTGTAAAAAATGCAAATATTCATTAATAATTATTTTTATATTGATGTTAAAATGATATTTTTAATGTGTTAGGTTAAATAAAACATATTAGTAAAATAATTGTACCTGTTTATTTTTATATTTTTACATATGGCTACTAGGACATTTAGGACTATATGTGTGGGTGACATTATATTTCTATTAAAAAAAATTGTTCTAGAACAAATAATTAAAAGGATAATTTTTAAACCATTGGAAAAAGATATAAGAATCATGATGTTCTAACTCGGTTTTATTGGGAAACCAATGACATGTCAGACTAACATTTCCTTCTTTGACATGGTAACTGGGCCAACCAATCCAGGGAGTCAGGAACCCTGGAGTATCTGAATTTCATTAAGGAATTTGAATTTTTTAAACGATGAGTATATGGACTGAGAACAAACTCACTGAAAATTCATTGCACTGAATAATGAATTTTTTCAAACTTACAACAGATTTTTGGAGCCACCAGGCTCTGAATTCTCTGGAGGTTTATATTTTCAATGAAAATTTAGATCCAGTGCTTTCCTGTTTGTAAATTTGCCAAACTGGGAGATAGAACAGTAACAAAATTGAGATCCCAAAAGACCTTGAAAAATGAATGACTTGTAACTTTTCCTGGGGGGGAAGAAAAAACTTACTAGGAATCAAAATACTCTTTTTGCTTCTAAATCTTCAATTTTGTAAGCAGAGAATAGAAGCAAAATGACTTACGACCTGTTACAACATGGAGACTTGGGGTGACTGCAAACTTCATGTGAACCAACGCATGTGATATGTGATCAGTGGAAGGCACAGGATTTTCAGAAGAGCTGTGTGTGTTATGTATTTGGGGCTGCGGTCATAGAATTTCATAAGTTCACCGACCTCCAGATGTGACCACTTAAGGAAGTGTATTTTAGTTTTTATTTTTATTTTTTAAGTTGATTTATTTTGAGAGAGAGAGAGCAGCGAAGGGGCAGAGAGAGAGGGAGACAGAGAGAATCCCAAGTAGGCTTTACACTGTCAGTGCACAAAGCCTGATGCAGGCCTCGAACCTATGAACCGTGACTTCATGACCTGAGTCAAAATCAAGACTCGGATGCTTAACCAACTGAGCCACCCAAGTGCCCCTAAGGAGGTATATTTTAAACATCACTGTGATGTTTGTTTCTAGACTAGATCAAGCATGGGGATTCTTATTGCTTTGACATTAGCAGTTCTTTTAAAGAAGAATGAAAGGAATTGAGAATTTTGATTGACAGGACTCCTCACAGAGGACCTGATAGCTGTTTCCAAATTTTAAGGCTCATGATCTAAAAGAACAATTTTTCTTGATCTGTTGCATCTATAAACTGAAGGTGGGACCCTGGGTGAAAACTCATTTTCTTTCTTTTTTAAAAAAATATTTTTTTAATGTTTATTTATTTTTGAGAGAGACACAGAGTGTGAGCAGGGGAGGGGAAGAGAGAGAGAGGGAGGAAGAATCTGAAGCAGGCTCCAGGATCTGAGCTGTCAGCACAGAGCCCGACGTGGGGCTTGACCTCACTGTTGGTGAGGTCATGATCTGAGCCAAAGTCGGACCCTTAACCGACTGACCAACCCAGGCATCCCTAAAACTCATTTTCTGTTCTCTGCCTGAGACTCTCTCTTGAGTGAACAGTGTGACTCCAGTCCCAGCTGTGTCATTTGCTAGAAGGCCAACTTTGGGCAAATCATTTCACTTTCTTATGAATCAGTTTTCTGTCTCAAAAATGTCATTATTGGTGGGACGCTTGGGTGGCTCAGTGGTTAAGTGGCTGACTCTTGGTGTTGGCTCAGGTCATAATCTCACGGTTTTGTGAGTTCAAGCCCCACATGGGGCTCTGCACTGGCAGCCCAGAGACTGCTTGGGATTCCCTCTCTCTCTTTTTGTCTCTCTCTCTAGCTCTCTGCCCCTCCCCCACTCACGCTATCTCTGTCTCTCAAAATAAATAAATAAACTTAAAATTGTTTTTTTTTTAATTGAAAAATGTCATTATGGGTAATTCCTCTTTTTTTTTTTTTTTGGTTTGGCAAATATTCAAATAAAACGTTCAATACTTTATAAAAATATAAAGAAATTATGCACGTATTCTCTTATCATAGCTTGGGAATGCTTGTTGGGGATTTTGTAGGAGTTTTCAGCACCGCCCTTAAGACTCACAATATTTGCCCGGAGGTTCAGGGCCTGGCTTTACGCCTTGCAAGTAGCAGATGAGGTTCCGAGAGAACAGGTCGTCACATTTAACAGCAGTTTGGAGCAAAGTGAGTGAGGAGGTGTTTGCGTCCCCTCGAGGGGCCTCCTGCTCCAACTTGGAGGTTTCAGGGAAGTCTCCGTGTGTTGTACAGGATGCAGATTCCTCAAGCTGGGCCACAGTCCTGGCGGTGGTTTGGCTACATGCCAAGGCTAAGCACCAGAAGTGTGAGTGGGAACTTCTGGAAAAGAAGGCCAGAACCTGGATTAACAGTAATGCAGGTAGGAGTTCAGTCCTAAGACCCCATCTCCTTCCCTCCGTCGGAAGCTGGCCATCTTGCCAGGTGCTGAGCCTCCAAGCCTGCTAGAAGGTGACCGAGAGGGAGGCCCCGTGGTCCTCTCCCAGTTCAGACCTTTTCTGGACTCCCCCATAGTTCTTTCCTTGGGGGGTCTGAGAGTGCAGTCTTAAATGGGGGAGGGGGAGGTAAGTAAAGAGGGAAAGGGACAAGGATGGGGACTGTGAATTGTGAGAAGGAGATGACGTGGTGTTTATTCTCCTCACCATCTCGGTACTGTACCGAGTATAAGGCTGGGCTGGAGCTCTCACCCCTCGGGGGTTTATTAGCTCACTGCTGCTCAGTATTTCCGGGGTCTGAGAAGATGAAAGGGAATCTGGGCAGTAGGAAGAGAAAAGTCAGGGATGTTAAAGAAAGACAGGAGCCGGACTCCGGGGAGATGAGCAGGCCAGTTTAGGGGAGACTCGGGGAAGAGCGTTCACTCTCATTGTGATTCCTCAGCCTAATTCTTGTTTTCTCCTCCTGACAGGCTCCATCAAGAAAAAGCTTGTGAAAGCTGCTATTGCTTTTACCAAGTCCTCCGTGGACCCTGCTGTCTTTGGCATCTGAGGAGACTGTCCAGAGAAACAAGTGCCTCTCCCCTGCTGCTGCCCTTTCCTTTACGCTCTCCTGCTGTGGTGTGTTTTTGTCTTTTACACCTGGCCTGTCAGTTTCTTGACATACAAGTGAAGGATGCCCATCCCACCCTGCCTCTCTGTTCCCTGTTCCCTTTGGGTAGGGCGATCCACTGCCCCCCCAACATGTACCCTCAGCCAAGTGCCAATGGTCCCAGAACCTGTTCCCTTTGGAGGAATTTAAAGCATTTAGATATTTAGATATTTACATTCCTTCTGGGTTTTCCAGCATGACCACATGAACAACAGGTGACACAGACTCCACTAACGGGTACAGCACTGATGTAGGAGATCCCTAAATAAGAGAATTCAGTGCATTATATTCGCCTGTTCCCTTTGGTCTTTTTTTTTTTTTTTTTTTTTTTTTTTAGAGAGAGAGAGAAGTGGGGCTCACCCGAACTGGGGCTCGAGCTCACCTGAACTGGGGACTCCCAGTGTGGGAACTGTGAGATCATGATCTGAGCCGAAGTCAGATGCTTAATGACCGAGCCACCCAGGCACCCCTATTCCCTTCGATCTTACATACTCATCACGACCAGACTGCTGAGCTATCCAATTTTCTATTCTAAGATAGGACAAAGAGTTGGAAGGGAGGTTGAAAGCCAGCATCGGGATCAGTATAACCTCAAGATCACAAAGAGAGAGACTCCACGGGTCCTCTGTGAGAGGCGGCACTGCTGGTGGCCTTCCTGGTTGATTCCACTTGGATTTTGCTAACCAGTATCACATGCCTTCCCTCCCACTGCCTAAGAGATGGGACTGAATCATACCTTTTGGGGACAGATGTTTCTCCTTAATTGTTAAACTTTTTTTTTTTTAAGTTTCTTTATTTTGAAAGAGAGAGGGTGAGAGGGTGAGCTAGGGAGGGCCAGAGAGAGAGGGAGAGAGAGATCCCACGCAGGCTCTGTGCTGTCACTGTGGGGCCTGACACAGGACTTGATCTCATGAGCCATGAGATCCTGAGCCAAAATAAAGAGTCGGATGCTTCACTGACTGAGCCACCCAGGCACCCCTTAATTGTTAAACATCTTAGTAAGAAGCCAATAATGGAATCTTTCGTCTTGGCCTGAACCCACGAGGCCTAAAGTCAGGCTCTATAATCTATAATAAAGGAAAAAGTGGGTTTAAAGGTACCTTTGCCTGAGACCTGAGACTGGATCACTCAGCCCATGAGGAAGAAAGGGGCTCCCCATGCTTGTTTCTGACCTTCATGTCCCACATACTCTGTCCTAGTGGTAATGACCCTATTTGACGTGGTGTCCCCTATGATACTATTGTATCAATATTAAAATGGCTGTCTCTACACTGCACTTTCTTGGGTCTGATCTTTTGTGGACTTATTTTTTGAACCTGCCTTGGTTTTATTATCCCTTATTTTCCCTCTCAACGTTGCTGATGCCTGCACTGGGTCCTGTCCCCTCATCTTCCGTTGTAGGCTGATTTCCTGACTCACATGAGGCAAGGAAAGGACACTGATCAGAGAACCACTAGTAGAATCCTGACAATACACTTAAATAGTTATGTGATAATGGACAAATGATTTAACCCCCAGGAGCTCAGTATCCCTATATGCAAAACTGGGATGACACTCGAATTCCATTGTCACTTTCATCTTGAATATTCAAGAATACTGAGGAGGACCTCAGTATCTGTTCACTTATGTAGAGAATGGCCTAGACCTGAGTTCTGTTGAGCTGTTGAGTGAACCTCAGAACATTAGCCTGACTTGCATAGTGGAGACCGATCTCCCAGGATTTTCTCACAAGTCTGCTTATGGCTGAATGTCACCTGTGGAATAGGGCTGTGGCATCACCTGGAAGCTTGCTAGAAATGCAGAGTTTTAGGCAACCCCAAGAACTACCATATTAAAGTCTGCCTTTTAACAAGGTCTCCAGGTAATTCACGTGGACATTAGAGTTTCAGAAGTGAGGGCTTAGTCTTTATAAAATAGCTTGTTTATATCCATGACTGCCATCTAGATAGGTCCTATTGATGTTGTGACAAGAGACAGCTTCCTAAAGACCATGCAACTTGTAGAACTACCCTGTGCTCATAAAAACATGGCCCTTTACATTTATTGTACAGATCATTTTTTTTTTTTTTAATTACATGTATTATTCCCTTCCCTTTTTCTTACCCTTCAGCTTGTGGACTAGGCTAGAGCGAAAAACAAAACAAAACAATAACAACAAAAGCAATCTTCCATGTGTCTTCTTTAACATACAGAACTGACTATAGTTTTAAAGTAGTATGGTTTTATTTTTCCATTCGAGCTCATGCAGTAACATGTTGTGCCAACTGTAAATTCCTCAAATTTAAACAAGTGTCGGTCTTCATAATCAACAAGTATGTTTTGGCACATTTATCGAAGCCCACTTTCAAGGCTGGTGCCTCATGTTTTTGGAAAATATAAAGCACCATCTGTACTTTCAGGAACTGATGATCTGGGCAAGGAGCCCAGGAGAGAAACTGAGCTCAACTCCCATTGGGCGTCCTCACCCTGCAGCTCTTTCCGGGCTGCAGAGACTTGGCCACAGGAGGATGGCAGATAGGACTACCTCGAGATTCTCCACTCACACTGAGCCCAGTACCTTCCAGAGCAGGGTACCCTACTGCGCATAGACTTAATGAAACCCAGTGCCTCTTTTCCCCAGTTGCAGCATAGTCACGCTGGGATCATGTAGCGTGTGCCGTTCCTCTCCCAATCGAGCCGTTGCTTCCTCAAAAAACAGTCCATGTGCTTCTAGTATCTGATTGACTAGAAGAAAACCAAGAAAAATCTCATGCAATGAGCTAAGCCCATGTACTGTTTCTCCTACCAGCTTCATCAGTTTTTGCCTCAGGTATTTCGATGATCTCTTGTTAGATTGTGTACACGTTTAAGATTATTTCATCTTCTTGGAGAATTCACCCTTTCATCATTATGTAACACCTATATCCCTGATGGGTTTCCTGGTTCTGAAATCTGCTTTGTTTGAAATGAGTATAGCCGCATCAGGTTTCTTTCTTTCTTTTAAAATTTTTTTGTAGTGTTTATTTTTGAGAGAGAGAGAGAGAGAGAGAGTGAGCTGGGTAGGGGCAGAGAGAGAGGGAAAGAGATAATGCCAAGCAGGCTCTGTGCTGTCAGCACAGAGCCCAACGTGGGGCTTGATCTCACGAAGCCGTGAGATCATGACCTCAGCTGAAACCAAGAGTCAGATGCTTAACTGACTGATCTCATGAACCCGTGAGATCATGACCTGAGCTGAAACCAAGAGTTGGACGCTTAACTGAGCCACCCAGGCACCCTGTGCCAGCTTTCTTTTGATTAGCATTAGCATGGTGTGTGTTTCTTCACCCCTTTAATCTATGTACATCTTTATGTTCAAAGTAGGTTTCCTGTAGACAGCATATATACTTGGAGCTCGTTTTTTTTTAATTTGCTCTGACAATCTTTATCTTTTAATTGACATACTTACCATATTTAAAGTAATTATTAATATAATTGGATTTATATCTATCGTGTTTAACTGTTTTCTATATGTTGCATTCTCCCCTCCCCCTTTTTATTTTGCCTTCTCTGGTTTGAATTAAGCATTTTATGTGACTTCCTTTTATCTCTACTCTTAACATCAATTATATTTCTTATTTTTTAAAATTGTTGCCCTGGAACTTGCAATATACATTTGAAACTAACTTGAAGTTCATCTTCGAATAGCACTATACCACTTTCTGTGTAGTGTAGGCACCTTATAACAGAATTTTCTTAACCTCCACTCCCACCACTATGGTATAGCTGCTATTCATTTCTCTTACCCATATATATATAATGATTACCCGGGACGCCTGGGTGGCTCAGTTGGTTGGGTGACTGACTTCGGCTCGGGTCATGATCTCACAGTTCATGGGTTCAAGCCCCGCATCGGGCTCTGTGCTGACAGCTCAGAGCCTAGAGCCTTCTTCTGATTCTGTGTCTCCCTCTCTCTGCCCCTCCCCTGCTCATGCTCTGTCTCTCTCTGACTCTCAAAAAATAAATAAATGTTAATGATTACCCAATGCTTTGTTATTGTTATTGTTTTAAATTGATCTTCTAAATCAATTAAGAGAAAACATTTATTCCACTTTTATTTATTTATTCTCCAACACTCTTTTTTTTTTTTTTATGTTGATCTGAATTTCTGACCTAGATCCTTTTCCTTCTTCCTGAAGGATCCCTTGTAACATTCCTTGCAGAACAGGTGTGCCGGAAATGGGTTCCTTCAATTTTTGTTTGGGAAAGTTTTTATTTCTTCACTTTTGAAGGGAAAGTTTACTGGAAGAATTTTATATCCTATACCTTATTTTTTTAATTTAAATTTTAGTTAGTTTACAGTGCAATATTGGTTTCAGTATATCCTATGCTCTTCAAACATTTTAACACTTTAAATATTTCACCCCACTCTTGTCTTGCTTGTGTCGTTTTTGATAAGAAATCTACCATAATTCTTCTTCTTTTTTTTAATGGGTAAGGTGTTTCTCCCCCACTCAGGCTTCTTTCAAGTTGTTTCTTCGTCTTTGGGTTTTCTTTATATATATAATATATATTTATTTGTACATATGTACATATGTATATACATATACATATGTATATATTTTAATATATTTTTTATTTTTAATATATTATTTATTTTTTAAATTATATATATATAATTATATAATTTTAATATATTATTTATTTTTAATATATATTTTAATATATATTTATTTGTACATATGTACATATGTATATACATATACATATGTATATATTTTAATATATATATATATTTTCTTTATTCCCCCTTTTGTAAGGAAGCTATACTGTCTCTTCTAGGATACATGTTGTTTACTAGAAAGTTTACTTTTCTTGAACCTTGACCTACTTATATGCTTATCCCATGGAAATTGGATACTGTAGTTTGCTTGGCAGATGGGGCTATATCTCAGACCCTGCTAGATTAGTGATAATTCCACTAATATCTGTCTGCTATCTCTGATCCAGAAGCTGTTCCAGTATTCTAACCTGATGTGGCTACCTGAACCATGTCCCAGGAGTTCATAGGCTTTGATAATGGGAGTGGGGACCAGATACAAGCATGTGAAATCACTTAGGAATTGGTAATGACTGAGGACACCAAATCATTCAAGAAAGTTCCATGTATTCAAGTCCCTGATATTTCTATCATTCCCATCTCTCCACCACCAAAGATGTAGAAACTATGAGTTTTATTCCTACATTTATTACTTTAACTCCTCTATTAGGTGGATCACATCTCTTTCATAGAAACCATTAAATTGTCAAGAGGTCAAACAAAGAAACTGAGCACTTTCCTACTAGAAGAAAAAAGAAAAGGAAAGAAAAGAAAGAATGAAAGAAAGAAAGGAAAGGAAAAAAATATCAGCCTTAAGAAATTTATCACCCTTTAGCCATCATCCTACTCTTTTCCATTTTTGGCTCATAGTTCAATTCTTCCCCAGAGTTTTTGCAGTAAGGGAAGAAATTTTCACTTGGCCATTTCCCCCAGACCCCAGTCCTGCCAACAAACAATAAAGCACCTGTCACTGGACCAAGAATGCCTAGACTTAGCCTTGCTATTTATAATCAGGAAGTTCTGCTGAATGATTAGTTGAGAAACCAGTTGTTTCTGGAATATGCCAGTGACTTACTTAAATTCCTGGAGTAGAGGAAAAAAAGGAGTTAAACAAGGTTTTCTCTGATTTAAACAAGGATGCTTTCAATATAAGGGAAATTTCCCTGCAAATATACCATAGCAAGACATCTCTCTTGTGGAATAGCTACTGAACTTTCTGGGACTCCTACCCTATGAAATAGGACATGAGCTGAACAAGCTGCTCTCTGTCACTCTCTCACTTTCTCCCATAGCGTACGGCCATAATCTTGTCAGAAAACACTACATAAAAACAGTAATGACTGTGAGGGTATACATAAGCCTCCTCTAAATCTCGAGAATGAATCTACTGTTAACTCTCCTCTTACACAGGGACAGCTGCTGTCTGTATGGAGTCATTTTTGGAAGCAGTAATGATGTAGTGGAAAGACGGCTCAGCCTGGGAATGCCTGGATTCCTTTGTGGTCTAACTTTTGGAAAGTCACAGATGCTCTGAGTTCCAACCTCCTCATTTGTAAAACAGGGCTCATAAGGGCCACCTTACAAAGTTCTTGAGAGAATTAATTAAAATGACATAAAAGTGCACCAGAAAACTGAAACAATCACACAAGGAAAGTGATATTAGTTATGAATAAGTATTTGAAAGTCAGAATTAGTTCTGAACATTTTTCTTGATAACCGAAAGGAAAGAGTCATGTTATCTTGGATTTGAGATGCAGCTCTACCACTGACCAACTTCATTACCTTGATTAAATTGCTTAAACCCTATGAGGCTAAATCTCCTACTAGAAATGGGGGAAATAATACTACGTGCCTAATAGAGTTCTAGGGAGAACTGAAAGAGATAATACATGTAGACCAGTCAACACAATTCTAGCACATACGCACAATAAATGTTAGCTTTTATTAAAACTGTAGTCTAAAAATAAAAAAATCTGTGGTCTGTTCACTATGACATCTCAACAGGCCACTCTCATCTTGTGAGACCCTGCCTGAGTAGCATCTGAACTCGCTCCATGACCTATGTTTCTCCTTTCAAAAAAAATGTTTTCACAGCAGTCTTGGTATTACAATAGTTACTTCTGTAACCACTACGGGCATATTTGTCATTTCTTTTGTATAGGGGTTAGTAGAATTACCATCATTAAATAAACATTCCACTTTTATTGTGTTAGGTCATTATCATTGAAAAGTTTTACAGTATAAACAAAACCAAATAATTTCATAATTAGTAAGAACATTGATTCAAGTTATTCATCCAAATTGACAATATTCTTTTTTTTTTTAATCTTTTTAACATTTATTTATTTTTGACACAGAGAGAGAGCATGAACAGGGGAGGGTCAGAGAAAGAGGGAGACACAGAATCTGAAACAGGCTCCAGGCTCTGAGCCGTCAGCACAGAGCCGGACGCGGGGCTCGAACTCACAGACCGCGAGATCACGACCTGAGCCGAAGTCGGACACTTAGCCGACTGAGCCACCCAGGCGCCCCCAAATTGACAATATTTTTAATGGCACACCTACAAGATGATTCTCTCCACACCTTGGATATTTCCAGCGACAAGGAGCTAATCATCTCATAAGCTTGTGTATTTCACCTATGTACATTTTCTAATAATTAAACACTTTCTATTCTGAAAATAAATCTTTCTACCATATCTGCCTATGATTCCTGAGTCATCACATGGAACAGCGTATATCAAGACTACCAGCCATGCAAGCACTTGAGGACCACATTATATCTTTGTTTCTGTTTCAGTACAAAACTCAGATCTCTGGCATTCATCAAAGCATAATGCTTGAAAGCCTTGGCTTTGCAATTAGAATCTCAATTCAGTTTCTTTCTAGCTGTGTAATCTTCAAGATATTTCATCTACTTTTCAGTTTCTTTGTCAAATGCCACCTACTTTATAAGGTTTCTATTGGAGATTAAAAGTAATAATGAATGTAAAATTTAGCATAGCACTTAGCTTGAGGTAAATGTTTACTATGGATTAACTGAGTATTAGCTATTCAATCATTTTTCTCAATCATTTTGAGAAGGTTTATAGCCTGCTCCTTTATATAAAATTTTTTTAATGTTTATTAATTTTTGAGAGAAAGAGAGACAGAATATGACTGAGCAAGGGGCAGAGAGACAGAGAGAAGGAGACACAGAATTCAACACAGGCTACAGGCTCTGAGCTGTCAGCACGTAGCCCCATGTGGGGCTTGAACTCATGAATGGTGAGATCATGACCTGAGCCAAAGTCAGACGCTTGACCAACTGAGCCACCCAGATGCCCTATAGCCAACCCCTTTATTTATACGGGTCCTCTGCTATGGATGCATCTAGTATGTAAATATTTCTCTTTAGGATTACTGACCTGAAGGACACATCATGATAGGAGATGCATAATAAATAATCATTAACTGATGAGGTTTCTGTCTTTAATAGTAATGTTTATTAGAGATAACTGTATAGTCACATGAATGTACAGATAACCTCAAAAGCAACTGACAGGTAATATAATAAAGCCTTGAGAGTGTAAAAGACAACTAAAAAAAATGATAGAATTGAAGCTCATTCTACCATGTAAGTGATCTTGAAGGAACATTGTTATTTCCCACTTTACAGCATCTCTTTCTGATGATTTTATTGCTATTATTTCATAGCTGGATGATAAATAAGGTTAAAAAACTAATTGCTCCCTCAGAGCTATCTCTATACCTCAAGTATGACGTAAGGGAATCTAAAAAAATTTCCAAGGAAGCAATCCAGGGAGAGTGAGTGAGTGTAGATCTTGATTGTACAAACCCTATGAGACTCGGTTCTTTATAAGGAGGAGAACTGAAGCTCCTTTGGTTAGAGCACTCTGTGTTCTGCTCAGAGACAGTAAAGGTGAGGTCTTGTTATGACACTTTGGCAAACTTGACTGTGTTCTCAGGTGGACTATGTGAATGTCCAGACTGCTCCAGAATGTATCTGACTGCTCACCTCTGCCCCTCACACATGAGCGGGTCCACACACAGGAGCTTTTCTGGTCTCTGGGAACATCTTTTTCCTAAAATAGACTTATAAATCAAACAGGATTATAGAATTATAGAATATCCAACTGTAAGTAAGGACCAAAGACCTCTGAGAGCCTTTTTTTGACCAAGAAGAGGTGATCCAGAACTCATAAAAATTCAGCATTGCTAGGAGACACTCTTCAGGTATGACTAGAATGTGTAATAAGAAGCAGGTTGTCAATAGCCTCTCTCCCCCAGGATGTCACTGTTTCCCTCTCTGCTATCTTCAATTTTGTCTCAGTTGCAGGGTGGTATATGAATGACTCATTTTGGTTTGGTCATTCTCTTTGGCGTGTTTTTCAGTGTCACTTGCCACAGTTTATGATTGGAATCCCCATGTTGCATGTGACTCTATCACTTGAAAGCTCTTTTTTTTTTTTTCAATATATGAAGTTTATTGTCAAATTGGCTTCCATACAACACCCAGTGCTCATCCCAACAGGTGCCCTCCTCAATACTCATCACCTACCCTCCCCTCCCTCCCACCCCCCATCAATCCTCTGTTCTCAGTTTTTAAGAGTCTCTTATGCTTTGGCTCTCTCCCACTCTAACCTCTTTTTTTTTTTTTTTCCTTCTCTTCCCCCATGGGTTTCTGTTAAGTTTCTCAGGTTGAAAGCTCTTGTAGTGGGGCTGATATTAAGTTCTAGGGTCAAAAGGATAGAAAAAGTCTGTTGTCTGATCTCTAAAACTGAATTCTATTTTAACTAGGTGTGCTGTAAAGTCAAGGCTGGAAATAACCAGGAAGAAGGAAGACAAGAAGGCTTGTCCTATCTTACTATAAAATGATGTGAACCCATCTAGAAGAGTGTCATTGCTTGCAGTGGATCAGGCTGTCTTAAAAGCAGAGGCAGAAGGCAGTTTTCCTAGTGATTAGGAGTACGAAGCAGCCTGAGTGAAATGAAACCCGTCTGGGTCTCAGCTCTGTCACATATTAGCTTAGTAACCTTCGGCAACTTGCTGAACTTTTCCAAGCTTCAGTTCCTTGATTTGTAGATGAGGATAGTAGTAATAGCTTCTTCTTATAGGTTTACTTAAATGAGTCACATTTGGAAAGTGTTGGGCACAGTCCTTGGAGCACAGTAAATATTCATTAAATGGTATGTATGTATATGCACGTGTCTGTGTATTATTATTGTTGTTGTTATTAAATGAGTAGTGGCAGGAAGAAGTCTCTGTGTCTTCCAGGCACCATACCCTGCTCTTGAATTGTTTGAGCTGTTCTTTGACTTTCCACTGTAAGGGTCCCTGTATTTCTTCATCACGGTAACATGAAATTGATGCTTTCTTGCCGTTACTATTTCTTTTGCTTAGTATTTCAGAGTTGCCTCAAGTCTCCTTAGGAAAAGTTAAAGCACCAGAAGAACCAGAGCAGTATCACCCAAAAGATATGGGGTTATAAGACCTTTCAAGTCGGGAGGGATGTAATCTGAAGAGGATATGGTCTAAGTCTTTTCAATAATTTGTTTCATAAAACATTTATTTACAAATAGTTACAGAATGCCATCACCAAAGGAAAGCACTTAAAGAAGGAAGTTTAAGATACATACGGGGCGCCTGGGTGGCTCAGTCGGTTGGGCGTCAGCTCAGCTTCAGTTCAGGTCATGATCTCGCGGTTTGTGGGTGTGAGTCCCACGTAGGGCTCTGTGCCGGCAGCTCAGACCCTAGAGCCTGCTTCGGATTCTCTGTCTCCCCCTCTCTCTGCCCCTCCCCTGCTCACATTCTGTGTCTCTCTGTCTCTCAATAATAAACAAATGTTAAAAAATTTTATTAAAAATAAAAAAGATACATAAAATGAGCACTTATTATTAGGGTTTATGTTTTTGCCAGATGCCCTCACAGACATCTCATAAACTTTACTAAGACAGCCAGGATTTAAATGAAATGCTCTGATTTCTAACACATTTCCCCCTCCCCCTCCCCACCTGCTGATTTTTCTAAAGGATAATGAATAGTGGAAGTTTGTTACTCAAAGATATCATGAGACTATAAAAATACAAAGACGCCTAAGGAGAGGAAATACTAACGAGAGAACTGAACAAACTGAAAAAGTTTTCTCAGCAGGAGAATATTTTGTATATACTCTAAACCTCTGATCTCATCATAGAGAACAACCATCAGCCTCTCTAAAACACTCCTTCCAGGAGTGGGATGGAGTGTGGTGCTGAAATTGGCATTTCTTACTACCTGATATTTTGATATACATCTTGCCATTCATAAGAAGGCTGGTGTTGCCTGTTAAAAACACAATCAAAGCATTCATCAGTGAAAAGCTTGATAATTTGATGTTGGTGTTCAGACTTTGGTGTTGTGGGTTCCGTTCAGAGGTCTGCCTTTCTCACAGCTATGAAGAATCTCTCAGCAGTGACTGAGTTCATCCTGCTGGGCATCCCACACACGGAGGACCTGGAGACCATGCTCTTTGTCCTGTTTTTGGGCTGCTACGTCTTCACTCTTATGGGGAACCTGCTCATCCTACTGGCGATTGTCTCCTCCACTCGGCTTCACACCCCCATGTACTTCTTCCTGTGTCAACTGTCTGTGTGTGACATATTTTTCCCTTCTGTGAGCTCCCCCAAGATGCTCTTCTACCTCTCGGGGAGCAGCCGGGCCATCTCCTATGCGGGCTGCGTGTCCCAGCTCTTCTTCTACCACTTCCTGGGCTGTACCGAGTGCTTCCTGTACACGGTGATGGCCTATGACCGCTTTGTCGCCATCTGTTACCCTCTCCGCTACACGGTAATCATGAGCCACAGGGTGTGTGCCATCCTGGCCGTGGGGACCTCTTTTTTTGGCTGCATTCAGGCCACCTTTCTAACCACTCTCACCTTCCAGTTGCCCTACTGTGGCCCCAATGAGGTGGATTACTTCTTCTGTGATATCCCGGTGATGCTGAAGCTGGCTTGTGCTGACACCTCAGCCCTGGAGAGGGTGGGGTTCGTCAGCGTGGGCCTCATGCCCCTCAGCTGCTTCCTTCTCATCCTCACCTCCTACAGCCGCATTGTCTGCTCCATCCTGCAGATCCGCTCTAGTGAAGGCAGACGCCGTGCCTTCTCCACCTGCAGTGCCCACCTCACCGCCATCCTGCTTTTCTACATGCCGGTGGTCCTCATCTACCTCAGGCCCACCCCAAGCCCCTGGCTGGATGCAACCGTTCAGATCCTGAATAACCTGGTCACCCCCATGCTGAACCCCTTGATTTACAGCCTCAGGAACAAGGAAGTAAAATCCTCTCTGGGGAAGGTGCTACATCACTTGGGCTTCCTTGCTAACCAATTGTACAGAGAGAACACTAGTTAAGGCTTCAGCTGAACTTTGTAGCGTATATAACAATTTTACGTAGTTGACACACATATTTTTGAATCTGAAAAGACAGGCGTTATACCATTTATATAAAATGGATTGTCTCCATTTTACAGTGTGGGGACTAAGATTCTGAGACCTTAAAGTGACTTCTCGAAGGACCCATAAAGACTGAATGGCAGAATGAGACTCTAGGGCTGGTTTCCTGACCCTGGGACTTTTACTGTCTTGAGGAGTTCATACTGCTGATGAAGGAAGGAGGCAACTCTCCCCAGGAGGCCGAACAACCTGGACCTTCTGCTTCCCAATATTTATCTTCTGCCTCCTCCTACACTTCCTCCTCTTCTTCTTTCCCCCTCACCCTGGCACTTCTTCCTCCTGGCTGCGGTGATTGTCTCCTCAAATGCCACATTGGTTAAGCCCTCGCTTTATTGGTCTAGGAGTTGTTGAAACAAAATGGGAGGGGTGCATGCCCAAGGTTTCAAGTAACACCGTAAGAAAACATAAACATGTTGTGCAAAGAGAAAATCTTCCGTCTGGGGGCTGAGGCAGGTCTCTGTGCGAAGCAGAGGTACTTACTGGTGTACCGTCCCCTACAAACCCTATCTGTCAGGCTTAGACCCGGAGCAGCATTTTGATGGGATGAGGATTTGGAAAAGAAAGACGGGGAATCCATGGAGGGGTGACTGTGCTGTGATTCCCTTTGAACTTGGCTTTGTATTGCTCACCACCACCAGGGGGCCATGCTGGGTCCACACTGTCATTGTGTGGTGTCTTTGGCTTTTCTGTTTACCGAAAAGTTTGGACTTTGGTCCCCATTCCTACAATTCTTCATTTGGTGGCTGAAATATGCTAAGAATGAAAAATGCGCTATTTCAATATAGTAGACTATTGTTTGTATGACTGGATGCAATGAGAACAAGATTCCACTTGGGGAATACAGTTGCTTTGATGTTTATTCTAACGGTGATGTAGAGAGAGAAGACCACTGGGCAGAGGGCAATGGAAGAGGAGGGACAGAGGCAGAGACCAGTTCTCTTCTCCCATCTGTACTTCTCAGAATCAGAGAGCAGCCACGGAACTTGCCAGACCAGATCAGTGCCACTGGGTGTGTGTGCCCTCTACCTGTGGCTGAGCCAGTACATGCTCCCATGGCAGAGTAAACTCTTGCCTACTCTCTTCTCGTAGGCTCCTAAAATCCCTCTCAGTGTTCTCCCTTGTTTCTCAGCAAACAAAAGCTTAAAAGGGAAGGCGGAAATACATCTGAAGTAATTCCAAATCTAGTGTATCCCAAAGCCTTTTCAAGCCTCTCTGAGTCCATTTGAAGATCTCTTCCCTTTCCTCAGTTTCCTGGTTGTAGCTGCTCAGATCATCAAAGTAGAATAATTTGTAAGAATAAAAGATGAGACACAATGCTGTTTCATTTTCACTCATTCAGATGTCATTCGAGGACTAACTCTGTGCCAGGGGTGGGGAATGCAGAGCTGAACAAGACACGATTCTACCTGAAAGAATTTAGAGTCCACTAGAGAAAATAAACAGATTTTCAACTAATTAGAACATCCCCTGATAATGCTGGCAGCTCTTGTGTCTGTAGGTAATGTCTAACATCTTTCCGCCTAAGCAGGGCCCAGCCTGGGGTGTGGAGGCCCAGGGTAGGTTTGATGGTGGAATGAGACTTTTCTGTATTCTATGATTAAAGGGACAATGTAAGGAGAACTTGAGAAAAAATATCAATTTGAGAAACCCCGAATCAGGTAGGCCACTTAGCAAAATATTTAATCCACAGGGGCAAAGACAGAGAATCAAGATCCAAGAGAGCGAAGCCAGAGAAGAACAAGAATTTTAAAGCAGAGGTCCAGAGAATGTTTTGAGCAGAGTGGGCTACAGCAGCAAGATCATGTGAAACACTGGACCCAAGCATGGGCCAGGAGTGGCACCCAAGACCTGACTCCAGGTGGATTCTAGATTCTTGAAAGGTGTCCCTGTTCATCTCAACCCTTTTTGCAACACACCATTATAGTCTCCAGTCACTTTTGGCTCCTTTCTAAATTTGTTTTACATATAGCCGATGCCCATCGTGAATTTCACTTACGTATTTTGTTTTACCTACAGTTCCTGGCGAGAGAAACTACGATGTGGGCATCACAAGTGGACACCTATGATATGGACATTAACAGTGGAGCTGAGCTGATGGCTCTTACCAGCACTGGGGGGATGTGAAGACAGGTGTTCAAGGGCATGTTCACAGGAGTAGTCCTGTTCTGTGTGTTCCTTGCTCTCCCTGGGCCCCTGCTGATTTGTTGTAAATCAAATTGATTGAAATAAAAAAAAAAGTCAGAAATTAATGCTTTCAATACTTGACTTGCAATTTTTGGTATGTCAAAAACACTGGCTTTACCTTTACAAAAATAATTATTCAAGCTAAAAGAGTATTTATGTTTTGCTAGTTCATCTGGGGTAAGAAGAACATTAGTGCCTGTGGTTATTGGACTTCTAAATTGGTGAGAAATAACCTGTTGACATCAAATGACATCATCATCAATGGCAACATCAAAAAGACATCATCATCTCGTTAGGACTATTTTTAACATGTTTTTATTAAATAGTAAAAATTTAGAAAATAATTAAAAATATGTAAAGTATAAGGAACTCTGATACAATGAACACCTGGGTCCTACTACCTAGTTTAAGGCAGAGAGCAGTGTCAGTGCCTTGAATGTTCTCAGTAGACCCCAGCCTGATTCCTTACCCTCACTCCCTCTAGAAGTCATCACTCTCTTGAGTTTTGTGGTTATTATTCCTTTGTTTTTCTTTAGGTTTCACCCCTATATTTGTGTCTCTCAACAGCCTATGGCAATATTTGAACTTTATATTAACTTAATTCTACTGAAATTTGCTATTTTTCATTTAATGTCACTCTTTTGACATTAATGTCTTTGCATGGGAAGTTAATTCATTACCGCCAAGGTGCAGAATTCCGTTGTATGAATATATCAACATTTATTCTCTGTTGTTGTTTTTTACATATAACTTAAATGTGAATTTCCAGAATATAAGAAAGCTTTTCTTTTAAACAGCCACAGTGTTTGGTGGGTTCTTTATACCTTTCAGTACATATAGATATGACACAAAGATACCATCACCAGCCTCCCTTTATGATTTCCTTCTATCAGGGAAAAGAGAAAATGAAAATTTTATTTAGTTGGGATTTTCCCAATAGCAGACCCTGAGACAAAGGTTTGAAGATAAACAATTTATCTGGAAGATGATTCCAGAAAACATGATAAAAGAGAGGGAAAGTGACACAGGGAAAGGACAGTCAATCAAGCAAGTGTCAATGAATGGGTTACCCCTGTGAGGAACTGTGGCTCAACAGCACAAGGGATCCTCTGAAAAATGGTGTTTAGCAACCTCTGAATTGTCCTACTGAGTTGCAAAGGAATCTGGAGTATTTTTATGCCAATTCCTGCCCCACTTTTGTTGGTGGATTAATTATCGCACGTGTCTGGTCCGCCCCATGTATGTTGATTGAATAAAGTTCCTTGGCCAGAGACTATTCCCAGGGAGAAGGCATGGGGAGTCCACAAAACCTAAGGGCACTATCTGAAGGAGGCCTCTGGAGTGGGGTGAGGGAATGTGGACCAAGGTGCTAGAAATGTTATGGTCATAATTATTTCACTTCTAAACTAGCATCTTTCCAAAATGCAAACCACACAATACTACCCTGCTTTTTTCAAAAAAAAAAAATTAATGTTTATTTTTGAGTGAGAGAGGGAGAAAGAAGGGAGGAAGGAAGGGACGGAGGGTCCAAAGTGTCAGCTGTGCCCATAGCCTGATGCAGGGCTCAAACTCACGGACCATGAGATCATGACCTGAACAGGTCAGACACTTAACTGACTGAACCACCCTGGTGCCCCAATATTACTATGCTTCTGTTAAGACCTCCAACAATTGTTTATTGCTTATAGGTTAAGTTTTAATAACTTAGTAAAGTATCTGTAGAATTAACGATCAGATCCAACCCAACTCTTTAGTCTCCTCAAAGCCAGACATTCATCCAGTAACATATACATCTCTCTCTCTCATACACACTCTTTTCTAGCTAAACTTTCCTTGTCACCCCCTAAAGGTACTTCTTTACATTATCTGTTTATTGTCTTGTTCATTTAAACACATATGTATTGAGTAATTACTATGCTAAGCACTGGAATTATGAATATCTCTAAGTCATATTCTTAAGAAGCTCATAGCTAAACATGGGAGGTAGATATACACATGATTAAAATAAAATATAGTAAAAAGGGAGAGGGAAACGAACCGAAAGAGACTCTTAATTATAGAGAACAAACTGAGGGTTGATGGAAGGGGGGAGGTGGGGTATGGGTTAGACGGGTGATGGGTACTAAGGAGGGCACTTGTTATGATGAGCTCTGGGTGTTGTATGTAAGTGGTGAACCACTGAATTCTACTCCTGAAACCAATATTGCACTGTATGTAAACTAACGAATTTAAATGAAAAATTGAAAAAATATATAATAGATATTTAATGAAAAATATAAACTAGACTACTAAAATGAAAACAGAAATGATTAATCTTGTACAGATGTTGAAGAAGCTTCCAAAAAAAACATTTCAAATATACTCATTCATAATTTTGTGCCTTCATAAATATATTCTCCCGTCTTGGGATGCCCTTCCCTGATTCCTCTGCTAAAAAAACTTCTACTCATCCTTCATAGCCCAAGCTGAATAATCACTTTCTTTGTGAAATTTCTTTATCTTAGACGCAATTAAGTTCCTATTTCTCTGTGTTTCAATTTTAGATTATGACATAAAGTATCACTTCATCATGTAGAAAAAAAAAGATTGGCAAAGTGACCCTAAAGGGTTAACAGCTAACGACATGTAGAGAGGTGAAGAAAGGGAGACAGATGGCTACTTACAGTTCAGAATTATCCAACCCCTCATTTGTTGCATTAATAAATCAAAGTGTGACGTCTAGATGACATTTTGTCATTGGCTAGGACCTCAGTCTATGTATGTGGTTAGATGTTATTAAGCATCTGCTAGGAACAGACTCACGTTCTACTTTGAGAAAAATGGCAACAGTATATGCCAACAGAAGTAAGGGAATCAGATATGGTTTAAATTTTATCTTACCATGTAGGCACTTCATGTCTTTTAAGTTACTTAACTAACTTAAATTGTTAGATTCTAATTGGTAAGTGGAGATACTTAAGCCTACTTCACTGAATTGTAAAGATTGACTTGGATGTGTCTTCAAATCACCTCACACTGTATCTGGAACATGATAAATATGTTACCTTCTCCTTTTTGTCTCTTAAAAAATGCATTTCTTTAAAAGAGCAGGGTTCACACCTTTTGGGATGAGCACTGGGTGTGGTATGGAAACCAATTTGACAAAAAATTTCATATATTGAAAAAATTTTTCTTTAAATAAAAATAGGAAAAAAATAAAAAAAATAAAAGAGCAGGGTTCAGTGTACGGTTTTTCTTTGGAAACAATTCTTCAAGACTATTAATGGCAGAGAGCAGTGTTTAAGAACAGTGTTTGAGAGTGTGCTGGTCTTTGTAGCCAGGCAGATCAGGGTTTAATTTCCCTGCTGGCCACTTGTCATTGGTGCGGTGTCAGGCAAGCCCTCTTCAAATGTAATGTGAGAAAGATATAAGTACCCAACTCAGAAGGTCACTGTAAAGATTCAATGGTGTCATCCATGCAAAGGGCTTAGTGTAGGGCTTAGCATGTAATAAGTTCATGGTAAAAGCCAATACTGTGTATAATATGGCATTTTAATTTAATGTAATACACTCATTTCATACATTAATTTTCAGTTATGTAATATTTTGGATTGAGGCAAAATTGATGAGGTTTTTGTTTCCAATTCTGGTTCTCACAATTATTTTTTTGTTCATTTGAAGTCACTGAACTGTTGACCCTTGAGTATATGATCTCAAAAAAGCTGTAGATAACGGAATTAATATCAGAATTACACAGTTTATCTCAATCTAATAGCTATTTGGGCTTTGGCTACAGCTAACAAATTGTAGGCAGATATAAACAAAAGACTTAGGAAGGGAGACAAAACAAAACGAAACAAAACATCCTGTTCCCAATTTGCCAAAAAAGTAAACAAGACACAAAGCACTCAGGAAATATCAGCAATGCCGCTGCTGCTTCTAAATACTACCCAGAAATTGAGAATCTGTGGAAGCAATTTAAAAGAACCAAAAATATAGGGTCAAAGGTTATATTAGCTTAATTTTTTTTAATGTTTTTATTTATTTTTGAGACAGAGAGAAACAAAGCGTGAGCAGGGGAGGGGCAGAGAGAGAGGGAGACACAGAATCCAAAGCAGGATCTGGGCTCTGAGCTGTCAACACAGAGCCCGACACGGGGCTCGAACCCACGAACCACGAGATCATGACCTGAGCTGAAGTCGGACGCTCCACCAGCTGAGCCACCCAGGTGCCCCAATGGATTAAATGGGACTTAGATGAAAGAAGAAAGCTGATAGACTTACTACATTATAACCATACAATGGAAAGGATGAACTGAAACTTCCATCAGGAAATGTTTGAGATACCAAGAAAACGTAAAAGCTTGCTGTGATTAGCTGAGATTTATAGAGCCTTTGTGGTGAGCTAAGCACCGGGCTGGGTCCTCTGCATGCCCAACTCATTTCATTTGTACAGTAACCTATGAAGTGACAGCTCGTTATTATCCCTATTCTATGGTTCAGAAAAATGAGATGGAGAGCTTGAGCAGCCCGGTCAAAATCATATGTGTCGTGTATGCATACTCCAGCTAGCTAACTGTGTCTCTTCTCCGTTATGGGCTCAATTGTCTTCTCCCAAAATTCAATATGTTGCAGCGCTAACCCCCGAGTACCTCAAAATGTGACTGTGTTTGGAGTTAGGACCTCTACAGAGATGACTCAGTTTAATGCGGCTGTTAGGGTCAGCCCTAATCCAATGTGACTGGTGTCTTTAGGACACAAGAAAAGCTGGAGACACAGAGACACCCAGGGATATACCTGCAGAGGAGTGACCACAGGAAGGGACAGTGGAGGGATGGCCACCTACAAGCCAAGGAGAGAGGCAGGAACTGATCCCTCTGTGTCCCCTCAGTGGAAATCAAACTTTCCAGCCCTTTGATCTTAGATTTCTATCCTTCAGAACTGTGAGAAAATAAATTTTCTGCTGTTTAAGCCACCCAGTCTGTAGTGCTTGGTTCCCATAGCTCTGGCAACCCAATACACGTTCAAGCCCAGCTCAGCTCTAATGCCCCTTTTGTACAATGTATCGTTTTGTGACTGACAAAAACACGTCCTTTTTGTGTTCATGCCTATTAACATCATTGTTTGAAACTCAGAAAATGGTCCTTATTTCTCAAAGTAGGTAATGGAAAGTTCCAGAAAAGAAACACATTTTCAAAACTTTTCTTATGCTTACCTCAAACTACAAGATTTCTCGAAGGGAATTTTGAGACGAGAACATTTTAGCTAATTAATCTCCAAGGAAGTCATTCCTATGAGATGCTTCTCATGCTCATTATCACTTCGGCTTTTTTTTTTTTTTTTTTTGCCCTCTAATTTTTGTTTCCCACTTGTGAGTGATGTAATAGGGAAATGTGAATTAATGAGACAGGAAACTGGCTTAGGAACTGCAGAAGCCTTATTAGAGTGTTTATGGCCTTGGGTCCCCTCTGCAATTATTATTCCAAGGAAAAACTAAGTGTGAGCACCACACACATAACATGCATACACACACAGAGAACTCACAGCCTCCTTGCTAAACATGTACTCACGCACAACTTCATTCACATCAGTTTTTTTAGCATCTCCAAGATGAGGCTGATTCCTCCTAAATCACTGAAATGATTGATTGAGAGAGAGAGAGACCATATGACATTATCTTCCTTGTGAGAGTTAGTGATAAAAGGCCACTTGCCAGTTAGGATGAGTTAAACAGTCTTCACGGACAGTGAAAACATGGGCTCTTTAATGTCAAGGCTTTAAATGCCTACCTATCCTAAGTGCAGAATCTTCTTACTTAAAGAAGCATCAGTGGAATCTGTCAATCACATTTCAGTGCTCAGAGCTGGCTTTGCCCAGCGCAGGGTGAAAAGCATGAATTAAAACAAGGCAGTTAGACTGAACAGCAGGGCCAGAGTAAGCAATTTGACACTCTGAGTGAAGTTCAAGAGGGAATGCAGAAGGCTGAATTTAGCGACTGTGACAGTTCTCATGGCTTGAATTAACTGGCTCCTTGCTGACTGTTTCCATCAGTGTGCACTGTGAGGGTTCATCATCTCGCATGTCTCTGCCCTGCCGATTTTGAAATCGGATTTAGGAGCACTTTACATTCTTAGTTATTTTTAGGGCACTAAGGAATATGTCGTTACCTTAAACACACACAAAGAAACACACATCTGCACGCACACATATAATTAATGGGAACAATGATAATTTTGATAAAATACTGATTGAATGAAATCTGTGGTTTTTAAATGTTTATGCATTTATTTTGAGAGAGAGCGTGTGCACAAGTTGGGGAGGAACAGAGAGAAAGGGAGAGAGAGAACCCCAAGCAGGTTCCGTGCGGTCAGCACAGAGTCTGATGCGGGGCTCAATCTCCCGAACCTTGAGACCATGACCTGAGCTGAAACCAAGAGTCAGGCACTCAATTGACTGAGCCACCCAGGCACCCCAAAATCTGTCCTTTTTTTAAGTTTATTTTTGTTCATTTTGAAAGAGAGAGATAGGAGGCGGGGGGAGGGACAGAGAGCGAGAGACAGAATCCCAAGCAGGCCCCACGTGCTATCAGCACAGAGCCCCACTCAGGCCTCAAACTCACAAACCTTGAGATCATGACCTGAGCTGAATTCAAGAGTCAGATGCTTTACCGACTGAGCCACCCAGGCACCCCTGAAATCTGTTAGTTTTAACTAAGTATCATAAAAATCCAATAAACAAACTATCACTAGCAAGATAAAGAGATGGTCTTAACGTCCCTTTAAGAGGCTAGAGATGGATGAGACCTTAAGTATCACATAAGGTAATTATGTTATTTTATGTATGATGAAACAGTAGGACCCAGAGAGGCCAAACGACATACATAAAACAACGCGGGACCAACCAGTGAGAACAAAGTGAGGGGCTCTGCTATTTAGAGTTGCTTCACTCAAAGGAATGGATTGGGATATAGGATTTAATGGATTTAGGATTTAAATCTTCCATTGATCTTGTCTGCCTTAGAATGATTTTTTACAATGATCTCTGTATTTGTCTCATCCACCCCATAGATTGCTGATGCCCGGAGAACAGGCTCTGTATGCCTCCTATGTCTTATACCTCTGGTCCCATGCAGTGGTTCGGCCCAGGCCTGAGCACAGCGGAAAGACGATCACTGTTTGTAATATTGAATTGGATATCCCCATGTTAATGATATCCCTATGTAGCCTGGGCCTCAGTCCTCTGCCAATTTCATTGTCTACAGAGTTAAGTGTATCTACTTGGAAACCAATGGCAAATAGAATTAATGGGGAAAAATTTAGACTGGATCACACAAGAAAAGGTGGTCTAAACGCATCACAATTATATCTTAGTTGTATATCATAATTATTAAATCGAACTTTTGAGCTGGAAGGGAACTCAGGCCTCCTTATATAAATACTTCTCCCAAAAATGAGGAAAGAGACCTAGGTAGTTAAATGAGTACATGGAAATGAGTGTACTAAATTGGGAATTTTGTTCTCCATCCAGGGATCTGAAGCCTAAATAGATTTTCTCCTATTTTAATTCAATTAGGTATTAATTTAGCAAACATTCTTTGAGACTCTGTTAAGTACTTTACCAGATGCGATGGAGAATAAAAAATGAAAGTGACAGAGGTCTTTATGTATTTTATATATTAACTATAAAACAAATTATATATTACCTGTCAAGAAAAATAAAGTTTAAATATTAAGTAGGTTCAAATGAGAGAGGTTAATTTGATGTGGGAATATCAGGGTGAGCCTGAAGGAGGGGACAACATATAAACTGAGTCTTACTGGCTAATAGGATTTGAAAATTTGGGCATGGAGTAACCATTAGAGGAAAATTTAGGAGAGGCTAAGTAAGGCATAGAAATGTCAAGAAAATGAGAAAAATGCTATTCTTTTTTTTCTTTAGCTAAAAAAATCAGTAATATATAATATTTAACATTGTATTATATATTTATAATAAGTGTCTTATTACAAAATAATGTGAATTATTCTTATATATCATATTGTATGTATATACAATGTATGTATACATATATAATAATATTATACATTATTTTTATTTTATACTAAATATAGTGTGGTATTTTTATAGTATTTAAAATGTTTATGGCATAGTGTTATGTAACATATTTATATTCACTTGGCAGAAGCCATATGCTAAAAGCATTAGGTCTGTTGTAAGAACCTAAGGAAAAAGAAACAGCAGGTTTAAAATTAATTGCTAGGCTATCTCTCTGTGTGCTCTTTTCTACCCTTGGTTTCCATGGAGACCATCTAGAGAGGACCCAGTGAGTCAGCAACAGACCCAAGCTGGTTTGCCCAAGCCTGTGAAATGAGGTATAAGCTTTTAGGTCAGTGAAAATGTTGCAAGTAAAATAACACACTGGTCAGACAATTTTCAAAGTTTATTAAACTTAATTAGATCTATTATCTTCCCTTGTAATTCTACTCCCAGCCATCGTGTTCTCAGGTCTTTGAATCACTAGGTATACACATATAACTGATGTCACTGTCTCTTGGGGAGCCACAGTTTAAGGTGATTTCAAACATACTAAGAGGCTATGTGGAGGATAAACTGTAGTTTATGCTACAAACTAACTTCCTCCCTCCCTCCCTTCCTTCCTTCCTTTTTTGCCATTCTGTATACAATGTGCAAAATGTCACTTCCTTTACTTTCCTTTAACTAAGCTTATTTTTATCTTGAACCTCCATTTCTACCAAATGCTAGAAAAAATATTCTAGTTACATTCAAGCCAGTGACATTCAAGTCGCATTTGTTATATTCAAGTTGCGAAGTTGTTATATTCAAGTTACAAACCCAGTCTATTTATTATTTAAATTAATTTTTTTAGAGAGAGAGAGAGTGTGTGAGCGGAGAGATGGGCAGAGAGAGAGAGAGAGAGAGAGAGAGAGGATCTTAAACAGGCTCCACACTCAGCCCAGATCCCAATGCGGGGCTCAATCCCACCGCCCTAGGATCATGACCCCAGGTGAAGTATGACCAAGAGTCAGACGCTCAACTGACTGAGCCACCCAGGTGCCCCAAACCCAGTCTATTTTAAACTTTCTGCCCTCATCCTTCATTTTCTCAGAATTGATTCTAAACTTTGGGACTTTTTTTTTTTTTTTTCTTTGGTGGGGCGGGAAGGGACTTACTTAACACTATAGCATTGGTGGGGAGGAAGGTCCACTCCTCCACTTTGATACCCCTTCTCTTGGTCTCCTTTGATATGCACAATGCCCTGTGGTTGTCATCTATATCTGTCTCCACAACTACTAGGATTGATCCATTCTTCTTATGATTTTTTTTTTTTTTTAAACAGGCTTTACTTTATTTTTCTTGTATAAAACTATGTTGTGGCCACAGCTGGAGCCTGGGTCCTCTATGCGGAGACTCTGGTGTGGGTCTTTACAAGATGGTCAGTGAATTCCTGATAAGGAGACTTGGTGAATACAGTCTCTTTCCAGAGGTGAGGGGTGAGACAGCTGTATGTCTTGAAAATGGAATCGGAAGTGACCTTGGTGAAGCTGCCCAGGATGGCAGTGCAGCCCCTGGCCAAGCTGTGGCAGTCGTCAATACCGGCCATCATCAGTAGCTTCTTGGGCACAGGGGTTGAGACAATGCCAGTGCCTCTAGGGGCAGGGATGCAGTGTACCAACACAGAGCCCCAGTGGCTGGTCATCTTGCAAGGGACAGTGGGGGGCTTTCTGATCTTGTTCCCCAGCAGCTTCCACATTGACATCCAATACAGAGACTGCTTTGAATTGATGACTTTTCTTCAAAATTTAATCATTATAGTTACTTTAAAATTTCATTAATTAACCAGTAAACATAATCTACTGATAATTTTAAAGGTTCATTTAATTTATTTTTTATTTTTAAATGTTTATTTGTTTTTGAGAGAGAGACACACACAGAACACGAGCGGGGAAGGGGCAGAGGGAGAGAGGGAGACACAGAATCCAAAGCAAGCTCCAGGCTCGGAGCTGTCAGCACAGAGCCCGCCCCGGGGCTCAACCCCCGAACCGTGAGATCATGACCTGAGCCAAAGTTGACTGTTCAACCCACTGAGCCACCCAGGTGCCCCCAAAATAAAGTTTATATGTGCCTTCTCTGTTTTTTCCAGTAATCATCTTTACAGATGTATATCTCTTCTCTTAGTCTTTTCAGAGAGCCAGATTTTAGCATTGCTGATCCCTTTTCCTTTTGCTTTCTCTCCTTCTACAATTTATGCTTATTTGATTTTATTATTTTATTTTATTTTTTTTGGTTCTTTGAAAACTATAACGCTCTTGTACATGAAAGGTGAACAATTCTCACATTTCAAGCATCTGGTCTCAAGTGGCAAGTTTCTTGATTACCCCTCCTAGAAGAGAAATTCCAGATTCTGCAAATGTGTCTTGGGCATAGTGGTAAAAATTCTTAATAAATATTTGTTGTTTAATATGTTAATATCATTCCAGAAAACCCATGTGGAGAACAAGTCCTAGTTGAGGGAAGCCAGCTTTGCCAATTGACAGAGCTGCTTGTTGGAGAGTCTGATCATGGACATTATATTTCTAAATCAAAATACTAGAAAACAACACCTGAAAGTTAGGAGAAGAGCTATGGAGAACAATTCAAGAGAAAGTACTTGAAACTGGATATTTAAAAGCCTGAGCTATAATATAGTTGTTACTTCTAATTCTACTACTATACCCTGAAACTGGGAAAATGCTTTCTACATTTGTCCTAATACTGAGCTGTACTCCTCTGCTTTTCTCTCACTTCCTTAGGTCAACCACAGAAAGAGAAAGTACAGATAAGATTCTATCTTGTTCACCTTGCAGTAATCTCACAAGGGGCAACATGAGCATATTCTGTTTCAACTAGGTCATTTATTTACTTCTAATTACTCCTTTTATTCAACAACCCCTTGAATCAGAATTCACTCAGGAAATGGGATCCCAAGGGCCTCCAAGGGCATTTATATTTCCACGTAAGAGAAAACAATGTAGCTACTAGTGTCTTGGAATAAATCTTTGAAGAAGACAGAGGTACATTTCAGCTTTATGTCATTTAACCTGAGTTTATTTCACTAAGAAGAAAGGGATTCTCAGATAATGGGAGGAGATCCCTGACCCAGGTTTACCATGTGACATCAAAGGCAAATTTGGGCAGAAGATCCTGGAGAGACAGATGGTGAAAGGATCAAATCTCCTCCTTGTCAGTAACGTTAATAAGTGCTATCTTCATCTTATTCTTTCTACTCCTCTTTACTTTCTCATATGTCCAGGGGAGAGAAGAACTTGGAGTCCTTGCTTTACAAATGGTCTCAGAGTTCAGGATGAATAGGAACATGGAGCTATTAAGCACAAAAATAGGACATTATTTGCTTGGTTTGTCTTTCACCTCATCATGTTGGCCCACCAACTCAAAAACTCCACCCTTGTTATTGCCTTTATAACCAATGATTTGGACTTGATTCAAAATGATTATAAAAGATTAGATATTCTAAATGAGCCTAGACCTGGACACCTTCAGTCAAGAGGAGTCACTGTAATATATGACTCCTCTTGACAAAACATCCAGGACTTTGGGGGAGGTAGTATAGATTATGTGCAGCTCTTATCTCGGGTCTGGTCACCTATTAGAGTACAGTGCAGAACTTCTTCCTGGGTACAGATGCCATGAAGGTCAACAGAGAAATTCTAAATATTCAGAAGAATAGGGCCAAGCAGGAACAAGTATATGAGCATGCTTCTTTTTTTTATTAAAAAAATTTTTTTTAATGTTTATTTATTTTTGAGAGAGAGACGGAGTGTGAGTGGGAAAGGGGCAGAGAGAGGGAGACACAGAATCCAAAGTGGGATCCAGGCTCTGAGCTGTCAGCACGGAGCCTGATGTGGGGCTTGAACTCATGAACCGTGAGATCATGACCTGAGCTGAAGTCGGACACTCAACCGACTGAGCCACCCAGATGCCCCTATGATTGTGCTTCTTTACAAGGTTGTATGGGCACTAATATCTGATGGTTTCATGTAAGTCCTTAGACAAGACAAAATAACTGAATGTTATCCAATTTTACCAACCATTGAGTGAGTCAGTTCACTGCTTCATTCATCAAGCGTTTATTAAGAACCTACTCTGTGCTAGGCATGGTTTTCTGCACTGAGGATACAGCAGTGCACATCAAGAAGTGTTTACTCCCCAGACTTTGTATCTTAGTGCCTAGGTGGTGGTGTTGGTGTTGCAAGATGGGGAGACAGGTTGGCTTTCCATTGCTTTCTAAGGAGGATCAGGAACATTTTTTCAGAGCCTGGTGACATCCACAGGAAAACTGTGAATAACCCTGGGACAAAATTTGACAAGACCAGTGATGTCACAGTCCACCACAGATGCATCTGGTGGAAAGACTGATGGTGTCAGGAGAAAAAACACATTTAGATCCCGAGTTCTGCCATTTCTAACAACCTCAATTTAGAAGAGGTGTTTATGGTCAGATGTTTTCTTTTCTATAGATTCATGTCAAAAACTTAAAGTGAGGGTTCAATGAACTGAGATCATGGTGTGTCAGCATTTCCAGCAGTAAAGCCGTGATTGTTCCACCCTTATGGCTCTCAAAAAAAAAAAAAAAAAAAAAAAGAGAGAGGGAGAGAAAATATAATGTTGCCTATAGTAGTGACAATAAATACAGCGACTCTCAAGTTGTAGTTTATATCGCGAGATACGAAATGCCCCTGGTTGATTCTGAGGGTTCTTACATCTCTGAGGGAGCACACGTCTGTGTGGGCCCTGTCCTTCCCTTTGAAAATCTTTGCTCTAAGATGCTTTTTTAATTAATCTTTATTCATTTTTGAGAGAGAGAGAGAGAGAGAGAGAGAGCAAGTGGGAGAGGGGCAGAGAGAGAGGAACACACAGAATCTGAGCAGGTTCCAGGTTCCACACTGCCTACACAGAGCCCGACATGGAGCTTGAACCCACAAACTGTGAAATCATGACCTGAGCCACGTTTGGATGCTTAACCAACTGAGCCATCCAGGCACTCCTAAGATGCTTGTGTTTTAAATATTGTTTTAATAAGGGATCTTTACATTTAGAATCAGCATAATAAAAATTTTTGGTACAGAAACTATTAAGTTTTCTGTGGGAACTATATTCTAGTTAAAATGTCTTGTAGTATGGACCATAAGCAATTTTCCCTTAATTTGGAACCAAAATGCCATCATTTCAATTACTTATTTCATTTCCCCAGTATGTTTGCTGACATCATGTCCTCTGCTTCCTTTTCAAAAACTCCCCTAGAACCGGCTCTCATGGAGAAGAATTGCTTGGTGGTGACCGAATTCATCCTGTTGGGAATTCCACACACAGAGGGGTTGGAGACTATAGTTTTTGTCTTGTTCTTGCCCTTCTATGCCTGCACCCTGCTGGGAAATGTGTCTATCCTCATGGCTGTTCTTTCTTCCACTCGCCTTCATGCGCCCATGTATTTTTTCCTGGGGAACTTGTCTGTTTTTGACATGAGTTTCTCTTCTGTGACCTGTCCTAAAATGCCACCGTACCTTACTGGCCCCCTCATTTTGTATAAGAACTGTGTCTCCCAGGTCTCCTTCTTCCATTTCCTTGGCAGCATTGAATGCTTCTTGTATACTGTGATGGCCTATGGCCACTTTGCTGCTGTCTGTTACCCTCTGTGGTCCGCAGCCATCATGAACCGTAGACTCTGTGGGGCCCCGGCTGTGGGCACATGAGTGTTGGGGTATATCCATTCCAGCATTTTGACTTTGCTCACCTTCACTTTGCCATGCTGTGGTCCCAATAAGTGGACCACTTCTTCTGTGATATTCCAGCACTCCTGCCATTGGCCTGTGCTGATACATCCTTAGCCCAGAGGGTGAGTTTCACCAATGTTGGCTTGGTATCTCTCCTCTGCTTTTTTCTAATCCTTCTATCCCGCGTCACCATCTCCATCTTGCATATTCGTTCAACCGAGGGCCGCCGCCGGGCCTTCTCCACTTGCAGTGCCCACCTCATTGCCATCCTTTGTGCCTATGGGCCCATCATCACTGTCTACCTGCGGCCCACACCCAACCCCATGCTGGGAACTGAGGTTCAAATTCTGATGAATCTCGTAGGACCAATGCTGAACCTTTTAATCTATACCTTGAGGAATAAGGAGGTTAAAACAGCCCTGAAAACAATTTTGCACAGGACAAACCACGTTTCTGAGAGATAGTAAGAGTGGATGGATGGGTTGACGACATGGAATTCTTCCTGGCCCAACATGCGAAATACTTTTCTGGAATCCTCACATGGATTGCTGAAATTTCAGCACATGCTGAATGGCATGGCTCACTCTATCACAATACTTCATTGCTTTGTCTATTTGATTTTCTTGTATTACCTAAGTCCCGTCTCCCTGGTCTGTGTTGCTGTGGTTTTGCCTTTTTTCGGTGGAGAACCTTCTGCCACTACAAGGAAGACAGTTGGTCTTTGCCACTGCAGCATTTTGTCTACCTTTTCCAGGTCATGTCCCTCTAAACTATGTGTCAGATGAAGCTTATGAGGAAAGACAATAAATAGAAGAACGGGATTTTAAGTGACTGATTGAGGGAGCATAATAGGATCTTGCCTCCTTCAGCGTTAGCAGACTAAATGTTTTCTCTTTCTTTCTCAACTGTATAAAAGCGGAATAACTTAGAATTTATCAACAAAGATGTTTTTCTCTCCATCCCGTGATTGTCCTCATTCCCATTTTCTCCACTCGTAGGTACTTAGGCAAATGTGATTAGCTCCCACCTATGCAAGGAAAGTGAAAGCTTTGCGACTAGTGTCCCAGAGTAGACGTTTCCATTTCACGACCTCATAGCTCATAGTGTGATTAAAAGTGTGATAAAACAGTGGGTTTATAAGGCAAGTTATTAGACTGAACCAGTGGTTTTCCAAGGAAGACTCAAAGAGCCCCAGGTCTCCAGCGAATTTATTTTAAGTCTTCCAAGTTAAGTAAAGTGAGGACTTCCCTTTTATGTACTTTATCTATTAGATATCTGGGCAAAATTCCATTGGAAAAAGTCTGACAGCTTTTGGAGTATGTGAGCTGCATGGTTCCTTCTGAAGCTAAAAACCGTGATGTGGATTCTCTTCAACATTCCCTTGGACTTACTACACTTGTTAAAATTGCAAGGTTCATTCCGTAGTCTGCCAAACAATTCTGCTTTTTCAATAAAAACAATTATAAATGAAATATTTATTATTATACTTGGTCTTATGTAATATCTTCCTTATTTGATATACATCAAAGATACCTACTTTGGTTCACAGATGGCTGCACGGAAGCATGGTGATTGTATCTGAAGTGTTATAGAAGGCAAAGGTGGATTTTGCTGGATCTGTCATATTAACTGCCTAAAGTACACATAATTTCACCTCGACCCTTTGCACCTCTGACTTAAACACTATACTCGAAAATGTCTTGATTCATTGGTATATTACACAAGTTCACCTCCACAATCCCCTCCCAAGAAACCCTAGACATGACTCCTAATGGCAATGTTTCCTTCCAGAATTTTCTGAATCCTTGGAAATACCAAGTATATAATTGCTTTAAATAGCCTCTTTACCGATTGTTCCTCCAGTTTCCGTCTTTGGGTCAATAGTATGAAGGTTATTATTTATATAGCCCTTACTATTTGTCAGATACTATGCTAAATGCTATACAAAATGATCCCATTGAATACTCAAAACAATCTTGTGCTTTTTGTGTTATCATTCCCATTTTATTGATGAATTCCTAAGGCTTAGAAGAAAAAACATGTTTCTCATTCAAGATTTCACAACTGGAACATGATGGGGCCAGGTTATGAGGCTGAGGCTTTTGTTGTTAAATATTAAGAAACTGCTTTTCAGATGCTTAGGAATCTTCCAGTTAAGAACAGACAGGTACTAAGTAAGAGCACTTACTTTTATTAATGCCAACCCATGAAAATAAAATATCCTGGGAAAGGACATTTTTTTCTCACCCTTAATGAAAGAAATAGTAACCAGGGCCGTCAGTGCTGTGTTTAGCACACCAACATACATGGCAGAGGGCTCTGGTCCCATAGTGAGATATGATGGGACATACCATCTAGGAACCAGCTGGGACACAGCAACAGAAAAGCAAGAAAGAAGGGCCACACAGCAATAAGAAGTCTCACATCTTTCTCCATATCTTTTTCCAGAATAAAAGAGTACAGGACTATAAATGAAAGAACTGGAATCTTTGAGTGTATATGTATACATATGTATACATATGTATATGTATATGTATATGTATAAGTATATGTGTATGATTTAAAAGTGAAGACAAATGCTGCATCCATTTTTAAAGGAATGCTAAGCCATCATCACAATATCCCTTTTTAAAAATTTTTTTATTTAATTTATTTTTATTTTATCTATTTTATTTTACTTATTTCATTTCATTTCATTTCATTTCATTTATTTTTTTTAGAGAGAGAGGGAGAGAGAGAGCGCATATGACTGACTGAGCTGTCAGCACAGAGCCTGATGTGGGGCTCCAACCCACAAACTGTGAGATCATGACCTGAGCTGAAGTCGGCAGCTTATCCGACTGAACCACCCAGGTGCCCCATCACAATAACTCTTTTGCTTTCTTCTTTTTTTTTTTTTTAATTTTAAAAATTTATTTATTTTGAGAGAGAGAGAGAGAGCATGTGTAGGGGAGGGGCAGAGAGAAGGAGGGACAGAATCTCAAGGAGGCTCCGCGCCATCAATGCAGAATCCAACTGGGGGCTCAAACTCATGACTGTGAGATCATGCCCTGAGCCAAGATCAAGAGTCTGCTGCTTGACCAACTGCGCCACCCAGGCACCCCTCTCTTTTGCTATCTGTTACTGCTTAACCAAATCTGATTTTACTCACAGCTTATGTAAATTAATTTTGACCCCATTTTTAATGGGAGAAGCCTTTGGGATTTTAAAAGTTTCTTATTAGCGAATTATGAATTCGTAGCTTGGTAGTACTATTGTTTAAACATTTAATTCACGCATTTCTTGCAACATTCCCTAAAGCTAGGCTTCCTGTACAAATCTGTCTGAGACTGTTCACCATCACAACAGAAAAGCTCCTCTGTGTTCCTGGTTGTTCCCTTTTGCTGGAGCAAAGGCAGAGTGAGTGGCACTCTAGGCTTTAACTCCTCCTTCCTCTTTATTTGTTAATTAGAAGCAAATTTTTCTGAGTCAACCAGCACTTTGGCTCTCTTTTCAGTTGAGCTGTTCCCTTTATTCAATAATTAGTTTCAGGAAGAAGAGCCAGACCTCACAACTCCCAGAGATCTTTTCCGTTCCCTCCCGCAATACCCTGGAGGAAACTGAAAGGTTTTAAAGTAAAAACAACTTTTACTTTAGGGATACTGAAATTCATGTTAACAAAATATTTACAAGATACATTTATTGAGCCTACTCACGTATTGAGCTCTGAATGCCCAATTAGGAGATAGTGGGAGGCAGGACACCTGCCGCCTGCCAGTCTATGATGGAAGCAATAAAATACAGCCTACTAATGTTCCTTAAAGAGGATTCAGATCCTGTGAACTCATTAAAAATTTGTTTTAATGTTTATTTATTTTGAAAGAGAGAAAGCTAGGGTGTGTGGCGGTGAGGGGAGGGCCAGAGAGAGGGAGACAGAGAAGCCTAAGCAGGCTCTGTGCTGTCAGCACAGATCCCTGTCGTGGGGCTTGAACTCACAAACCATGAGATCATGACTGGAGCTAAATCAAGAGTCTGACGCTCAACCAACTGAGCCACCCATGCTCCCCCCTCCCGTTAACATGCTTCCTAGTATAATAAAACAAGGAAGGTGAACACAAAATGTGTACACTGAGCCACCTTTAAAGTCTCCGTAAAAGTATAGTCTCAATCATGCTGGTCAGAACACCTGTTCCAAAGTATTTCATCTTTTTCATGCCGGGAATTCTGCCATTAAAAAATGAATTTCTTCCCAAATTCTATATTCGCTTTTTAAATGCAAATTTCCCCCTGAAGTAACAGAAAGGAGATGAGAGGTGTCTGTTTATGGTTGAGGGAAAGAGAAACAAAAAGGCAGATGAGAAGATACATAGAAACAGTTCTCTAGATTTTGATTTGACTGAAGATCAGCCCAATACCCTCAAATCTCTCTCTCCCTCAAGACACCCTGGAGAAGTAATTCAGTCGGTATTTGTTAAATGTCTGTTTAGACATTTAGACATAGAAGCAATTCTAATGGGTGGGAAGAAAAAATTCTGTAGAATGGGATGAGGAGGGAAGATGGTTAACTTGAAATTATCTGCATTAATCTTAGAGATTTTCTAAGCTTCCATTTTATGTTAATTTCACTTAAAAGTTTGATTAATGAATATTTTATTCTCTTCCATAGTAACATCATTTCTATTTTTCATCCTCAAAATTCCCAGTCATTCCGACTTCATAAAGATAAACCCTATTAATTCTGTTGCATCAAGAACCCAAGCTCACCTTGGATTAATCCTTGTCCACATCAGTTTGAAAGGCAGGGCTCTACCTTCCTCTCAATGTGGTCACTGTGCACTTTATTTATTTTAATTTTAATTAATTAATTAATTAATTATTTTAGTTTTTGAGAAAGAGAGAGTGAGCATGAGCAGGGGAGAGCAGAGGGAGAGGGAGAGAGAGAATCCCAAGTAGGCTCCACACCCAACATGGAGCCCAGTGCAGGGCTCGATCCCACGACTCTGAGATCATGACCTGAGCCAAAATCAAGAGTTGGGTGCTCAACCAGCTGAGCCACCCAGGCACCCCAAATGTGTTCATTTTAAAAGAAATTCACTTTTTCTTCTTTCCTTTTCTTTCTCTCTCTCTTTCTACATGCATACTCCTACTCACTTCCTTATCTTCACCTAGTATTCAGGACCTCCAGTCTGGACTTAAATGGTTAAAAGTTTTGTCCTGCACCTTACTCCCCATGACCTATCCCCTTCTCACCCACTGGTCCCGAGCAAGTTTTTCTGGCTCATATCCTGGAATGAGTTCTGAATGTTATGAAAAAAAAAAGAAAAAAAAAAAAAGGATATATATACACATATTTGCAAAACAACGCTAAACACACTATTGAAACTAATTATGGCTTATGTGATATTACCAGAAAAAAATGCTTTCTTCTTTGCATTTTTCTATATTTTCCTATTTCATGCATTAGTTTCATAATCATAAGAAGACAATAAAAGTTGCTATTTAAACACAAAATCAGTTTTGGAGAAAACGGAAATGCTTATAATTCTATTACTGGAGAAAGAGAAGAAGAGAAGGGCTGCCTGGGTGGCTCAGTCGGTTAAGCATCTTGACTTTGGCTCAGGTCGTGATCGCGTAGTTTGTGGATTCAAGCCCCGCATCGGGCTCTGTGCTGACAGCTCAGAGCCTGGAGCCTGTTTCAGATTCTGTGTCTCCCTCTCTCTGCCCCTCCCCGGCTCTCACTCCTGTCTGCCTCTCTCAAAAATAAACATTAAAAAAAAAAAGAAAGAAAGAAAGAAAGAAAGAAAAAGAGAAGGAAAAACCTCTTCCTCCTCTCCCCCACTCCAATAAAACTTTCATGTATCCTTTCTTTTTTTAAGTGTGCAGTTCAGGAGTATTAAATACGTTCACATTGTGCAGCTGTCACTCTCTACCCCACAGCTCTTTTTATCGTGTAAAATGAAACTCCTGACCTATTAAAAAATACCCCCCACTCACTCCTCCCCTCAGACCCTGGCAACTACTATTACATTTTCTGTCTTTATGACTTTGACTTCCTCAGGTAAAGTGGAATCAGGTAGTATTTGTCTCTTTGTGGCTAACTTAATTCATTTAGCATCATGACCTTCTGCCCGTGTTGTAGCATACTGAGAATTTACTTTCTTTTTAAGGCTGCGTAATATCCAATTGTATGCATATGCCAGTCCTTGATCTATGGATGGACACACAGTTTCCACATTGTAACTATTGTGAATAATGCTACTATAGACATGGGTGTACAACTATCTCTTTGAGACCCTGCTTTCAATTCTTTTGGATATGTACCCAGAAGTGGAATTGCTGGGTCATAGGTTAGTCCTGGTTTTAATTTTTCAAGAACTCTCCATACCATTTTCCACAACGGCTGTACCATTTTACATTCATTACCACCAACAGAGCACGAGGGTTCCAATTTCCCCCCATATCCTTTTAATGTGAATTGTTTCATAATCGACGAGCTACGAAATCCTATTTTTCCCTTAACGTAACACTATATGCATTTTCTGTATCTCGACACAGTTTTCGAATTTCTTATTGAATAATACTTTTGCCTTTTTAATGTTTATACAGATTTCCATTGAATAAATGTATCTGAATATACCCTCATTTGCCCTGTGACTTGCCTACGAAATGACTTAGCAAGTTCTGATGTGATTTCTGTGAATTTATGTGAATGACCAAATATATTCCTGAATGATCAGGAACTTTGTCCCCAGTTCCTGGCTCACAGGTCCCCAAACTCTTGGAATTTCCTGAGAGATAAGAGCAATGGGGGCATCGTTTGTTATATTTGGTCCCTCATCCACAGTTCCTGAGATCACTTCAGAGCATAGAGGTGAAATGGGTGTCTCGTTACTTCTAACAAACCCCTTTCCACACACCATATCTGTTAATGAGCTGACTTTTGGAAAGCACCTAACGATGGGGGCTGGTTGCCAAGGGAGCCAACAATGAATAAATGGTTGCAACTTTTAGTCTTACACTCTGATTTCTACAGAGAGAAGAGAGCTTAGAGGTGGAGTGAGTCAGCACTGGCCAAGGATTTCATCAATCGTGGCTCAGTGATGAAGCCTCCATAAAACCCCAGAAGGACGGGGTTTGGAAAGCTTCCAGGTTGTTGAACGCCTGTAGTTGCAAGGAAAGTGGCATGTCTGGAGAGGGTATGGGCACTCTGTGCACTATCCCCACACCTTGCCCTATGCAGCTTTTCCATCTGGATGTTCCTGAGTTCTGTCCTTTTATAACAAACTGGTCATCCAGTAAGTAAGATATTTCCCTGAGTTCTGTGAGCTGCTCTAATAAATGAATTGAACCCCCAAAAGGGGGGGGCCATGGGAACCTCCAACCTGTAGCCAGCTGGTCAGAAGCCCAGGTAACAACCCAGACTTGCAATTGGCCTCCAAAATGTGTGTATGTGGGAGAACTTATCATGTGGGATTTGATGTCATCTCCAGGTAGATAGTGTCAGAACTGAGCTGGATTTTGTAGGACACCCGGCTAATGTCAGAGAATTGCTTGGATGTGTGAGGACATCATTCTCTTCCCACCTCCTTTTGGAAACTGGGTTCAGAACAACAAGTAGTCAAACAGCAGGCACACATCCTTGATCCATTTCTACTTGCTATACCAATGCTCCCATTCGGTTCCTACCATCGCCTGGCTCCAGCCTTTTGACTGTTTTTCTGTTTACCGAAACTTAAATTCCCTTTGAATTAATTTTTTTTGCTTGTTGCTCTCTCTGACTTTTAGACTCACTCCAAAGACTTAACTCATACTTGTCTTACTGGAGACTATTGCTTTTTGCTGTCTTGAGCAAAATGCTTAACGCAGAAGTACATCAGGTTCTCTGCCAGGCTCAAAGCTGCATAAAAGCAGGAACAATTTAGCTGTCTTTCTAAAATCAGTCTATCCCCATTTAGCTGTCTTTCTAAAATCAGTCTAACCCCACGGCCTTGTGCAGGGCCAAAGACTAGGTAGTCAAGATAATTTGTAGACTTTGATTAGTTGAGTGAACATTTTTGTTTGTTTTGTTTCTTTGCTTTTACCAAATCCATTTTCTGGGAAGATGTCTGTTGTTATAGCAACAGGCACAAATTGTCATGGCAACAGGCTCAGGTGTCAATTTCAGTTACCTGTAAAACACAAATGCTTGTCTGATTCAAAACAAGCAAGAGAGCCAGACTTAAACTCTCAGGTTCTCTACTTCACCTCTGGCAACAACTCAACTATCAATTTTTGAAACAAAATGGAGTAATCTGAAAGACTTGTCCAATATTTTTAAGCAGCTAACGAAATTTATTGGCTTTCAGATCCCTCAATTTGTGAATGAGCATTCAAGGTGACATTTTTGGCAACCTACTCTTGATGGACATAGAAGGACAGGTGGATTTACTTATGAAATCCAGAAACCCTGCTTGGGTAGACTGAATGTTCCTGATGATCCTTAGGAGCATGTTTAACATTCCTGTCCAGGAAGAATTGACTAATGATGGAATCAGAATGCTCAGCAGGGGAGAAACCTATCAGCTGGTCTGGTAGGCAGATTAATGCTTCCCGAAGATATCCGTGTTCTAATCCCCAGATCCTGTGCATATGTTAGGTTAGTGGCAAAGGGGAATCAAGGATGTAGATAGAGTTAAGGTTGCTAATTAGCTGACTTAAAAAAATTTTTTTTTAAATATTATTTATTTTTGAAGGAGAGACAGAATGTGAGCAGGGGAGGGGCAGAGAGAGAGAGGGAGACACAAAATCTGAAGCAGGCTCCAGGCTCCCAGCTGTCAGCAGAGAGCCTGACGCAGGGGCTCAGACTCATGAACCGTGAGATCGACCTGAGCCAAAGTCAGACGCTTATCTGACTGAGCCGCCCAGGCACCCCGCTAATTAGCTGACGTTTAGATTAGGAGATTCTCCTAGATGATGGCAGTAAGTGCAATGTAATTACAAATGTTCTTACGAGTGCAAGAGGGAGGTAGGAGAGGAAAATGGAGAAATGGTGGCTGAGGAGGAGCCCAGCCCTGTCAACACCTTGATTTTAGCACAGGGAGACTCATTTTGGACCTTTAACCTCCAAAGCTCTAAGACAATAAATTGGCATGGTTTTATGCCATTACATTTGTGGTAATTTCTTACAGGCTGTTCCGAGGGCTGTACGGACAGATAAGGTCTTGTGAATCTGTCTGCCTTGCAGAGAATATTGGCATGTCAGACTAGAAGCGCACAGGAGGACAAAAACCCTAGCTACTCAGTGGGACAGGTCTTAGAAAGACATTGGGGTAAATCCTTACCTTGGGTAAACCCAAGCCTTGCAATTGTATGTTGGTCTTGAGCAGATGTCCCTCAGCCTTACAAGACGAGTGTAGTTTCAGTGCTAGAGGTCCTGGCTCTCAGAGAATATGAAGAAAAAAAATTTAACAATGAATGATCGCACCCTCCACATGGCCCAGAAGACTTCCAGCATCATTCGTTAAAACCAGGGGTAGCTATTTACTGATTGGAAATCAGCACACCAATCCCTTAAAAAGGATTCAGAGCGATTAAAAAGAAAAACAAAAAACAAAGAACAAACATGTGTTAGAACTTAATATTTAAAGGAGTGCTTGCCTTAAAACAATGCACTGGGTGGCCCAGTTGGTTAAGCATCTGACTTCAGTTTAGGTCATGATCTCAGGGTTCCTGGGTTAGTGAGTTCGAGCCCCACATCAGCCCCACATTGGGCTCTCTGCTGTCAGTGCAAGCGCCCTTCAGATCCTTGCTTCCCCCTCTCCCTGCTCCTCCCCTGCTCTCTCTCTCTCTCTCTCTCAAAAAACGAACAAAAAAAACAATGAAAAAGAAAGGCTTATTATTTTTAAAATGTGGAAAATTGATTTTGGGAGGAAAACATCTAAACTCACAATATGTACCCAAATGGGTGCGCCTGGGTGGCTCAGTCAGTTAAGCGTCCGACTTTGGCTCAGGTCATGATCTTGCGGTTCACAAGTTCGAGCCCCACGTCGTACTCTGTGCAGACAGATCAGAGCCTGCAGCCTGTTTCAGATTCTGTGTGTCCCTCTCTCTCTGCCACTCTCTCTTTCTCAAAAATAAAGAAACATTAAAAAAATTACAATATGTATCCAAATGAATATCAGATGGAGGAAGACTTAAACAGTAAAAGGGAAACAAAATCCCATAATCTGATGAAGAAAATTCATCTGTACATCTTTACTCATCTGCTAAAGAAGAAAAGGAAACTTTCAAAAAACCCACTGTAAAAAGGAACCAATTACCATGTGTTGCCAAATTCACCCAAACCATCAACATTCCCAATACTTAAATATCCTACACATTTCATTGTGGAAATATCCATGACTGGAAATTTGTACCACCTCTAGGATTAACACAGTTTACAGTTATATAAATACATAACACAAAATACCATCTGCCTTGCCTTTATTTGGGGAAAATAGAGTAATTTTGTTCTGTGGTAAGTTTTGAATACTTCAGGCTTAGTTCCAAATTTCTTTTAACAAAGATACTCAGAATGCGGTCCAAGAACTCCATCAACAAATTTTAATTTCTAACCACTTTATTTTATTTGTGGCCACTAATGAATATAGCAGAGAGCAGCTGACCCCACTCACCCCACTTACCCCATTCTGAGAGCTTTCCTGATTGAGAGTTTTGACCCCTTAATGGTGTAGGTACTGTTTATAACTATATAACATAGTAATAAAATTGTATTACTTTGTTCCTATTTTTGGAGAACAAAATTTATTTAAGTCTGTGGAACGCTTGGAATGCATTTCTGTCTCAAACTGCCTTTGTTCATTAAATTCAAGATGGAGGAAATGACTCCAAATACGATAGAAGTCCAACACATTTCCACTGTAGACCCATTAATAACTATAGTAGCAAAAATTAACTTCAATGTTGCGCTGAGAATAGAGAACACAAATGAAGGCCCAGGAAACCACAGTATCAGGTAGACTGGTCCCTCTCAGACACAGGCACATAGAAAGTTCTTTCTTTAAATCACAAATTCTCCTGTAGCCTCTCTGATCGTGTTGCAAGTGTCACTATCGGTTCTAAGTGCACTTCTTATAAATGTATGTGCTGTGACCTAGGCATTGAGTATTCACTACAGAAATAATCTTTTTTTTATTTTTATTTATTTATTTATTTATTTATTTATTTTTTTTTTTTAACGTTTATTTATTTTTGAGACAGAGAGAGACAGAGCATGAACGGGGGAGGGGCAGAGAGAGAGGGAGACACAGAACCGGAAGCAGGCTCCAGGCTCTGAGCCATCAGCCCAGAGCCTGACGCGGGGCTCGAACTCACGGACCGCGAGATCGTGACCTGAGCCGAAGTCTGACGCTTAACCGACTGAGCCACCCAGGCGCCCCTATTTTTATTTTTATTTTTAACGTTTATTTATTTTTGAGACAGAGAGAGACAGAGCACGAACGGGGGAGGGTCAGAGAGAGAGAGAGGGAGACACAGAATCTGAAACAGGCTCCAGGCTCCGAGCTGTCAGCACAGAGCCCGACGCCGGGCTTGAACTGACGAACCGCGAGATCATGACCTGAACCGAAGTCTGACGCTTAACCGACTGAGCCACCCAGAAGCCCCATCACTATAGAAATAATCTTGAGAATGATCCTCTTATTAAAGAAAACTGGGATGCCATTCAAGTAGGGTAGCAAAAACTCAACTCTTGAAAGTACTTAGGTGAAAAATCAAAATCCATCGTTTTTTTTTTTTTTTTTGATGACATGATTATAATTATAGAAAATTGAAAAGGAGGAATTACATTTCATTTCCTAAGGAAGCTTGCTACTGCTGGCCTCACACCATCCTAAGATACTTTCTTCATAACAGGTTATTAAAATATATAGCTTTAAGATTTGATGATATCACATTATTTACCATTCCTTTTGAGAGATGAAATATCTAAAAACTTCCAATCTAATGACTCTTCTGAAAACCAATATTTTTTGGATAATTGAATAAAATATATATATATGGAAATTAAAGGTATAACTTTATTAAAGATAAAGACGAACATATATGTATAGTTTTTAGCCACTGTATACACATATATACATATATGTATCTGTATATAATGACTATCATAAATATTTATGACATATATGCCTCTCTATGTATACAGAGATAGAGATTCTCAGAGGAAGAAGTCTTTGTACATACCTAATTCACTGAGATAAGTTCTCTTTTGAGTATAATTCAAGATTAGAGAAGGGCTTGACCAGTCAGGATTCTATTCCATTTTCCCCCCCTTAAGTAATTAAGTCAGATTAAAGGTAGTCAACTTTGTTCTTCAATCAAGAGATTTCAACATTTTTAACTTTTAAGCCACTTTTATCCAATGCGTTTTTCTGAAAAGAGTTAGTAATTGTTTACATTATTCAATCATGCTTTCATGTGTGTATTTTCAGTTCATCTTTCAGTGCTTCTATGAAATTAAATAAAGGAAATCTCATTTAGCATGGAGTCGGGGGAGGCCAGAAAGGGGAGCTCTCACTCCGTACCACTCCTCATTAATTGCAGACTCCCCCAGGAAGAAACAGACCTTGCGTTCCAACTGGAAGAAGCCTACTATACTACTCCAGCAGGAAGAAGAGAGAATTTCTCCTCTCCTGGCAATAAGCTTAGCCAATCAGAAAATACCACAACTCCACTGTCACATTTCATGAGAAACCCTCACCCCCTTGATCTCTAGCTTTCCTCCAATGGACTTTGATTCAAAGCAGCCCCTCCTAACGTCATCCTTTTCTCTATAAACTAACTTTCCTATCCTTTGATCTCCAGACTTGCCTATGGTTTGTCATAGCTTGTGTGTCCAAAATTGCAATTCCTCTCCTATTCCTGAATAAAGCCATTTTGCTGGTAAAGTAACTGGCTGTTTTACTTTTAAGGTTGACCGATCCACTCTGATTTTATTCTTTTATATAAACTTCTTTATTCTTAGCAGGGATTCATTCCAATGCATCAGTTATTCAGCTTATTTTAAAAAACCTTTGTCATCTTATTTCCCTCCCCTCATGCTTTTTCCTCAACTTAGTAGTAGTGGTTAGGAGTGCTATCTGTACTTCCAAGGAAGAGACTTCGAGAAGAAAAGCTAGTAAAAACAAGATAAAAGGGTCTGGCCAGATTCCCGAAGCTGGATGCTCCCATTGCACGCTTCTGGTTTCTGTAATCTTCTTTGTCCCCTGTGTCCACCAACTGCCTGGAGCACCACCAGTAAGTGCCCCCTCCCCTTTTTCTTTTGTCTCTCAACTCCCTACCATCCCAGCCATAAAAGGAGGCCGATGCCAAGGTTTGGGACTCAGCCTTTGGAGGTGACTCTGCTGGGCCAGCAGTCTTTTCTGATTCCCCAAATGCGTCTCTTCCTGGGCACTGAGTATTTGCTGTAACAACTTCAGAGTAGAGACACTCTTAGCTTGGAATATCAAGGAAGGTTTTGTTTGGATAGTGTCCTGAAAGATGAGAATGAATTGGATCTACAAAGAAGAATGAAAGTGATATAACACAGAAGGAACAAAACCAAGACTCAAGAGTCAACAAAGGAGGGCGCGGGTGAGAAATGCACTAAAATTCACGATCTATGGCCCAGCATAGTGTGAAACATGGCCTCATACAGCAATAGAATATTGTAAGTAAGGGTTGTGCTGGAGAAGTTTGCGGCTCTGTTTTGAGGAATTCTGAAGTAATTTAGGTCGGCCCGTGGAAAAGTCATGTGTGAAAGGGAAATACTAACAAGGCTGGTGATTCAACTTTGGAGCAGATCCCGAAAGGTTTTGAATATCAAACAACACGCCAGCCTTGGACTCAATAGAAAATGGAAACATACTAATGCAATTTTTAGCAAGGGAGCAAAATAATTATGTCAACGTTCTACAAAGTTTCACAGACCTTATTGTAGAATAAATGAGATTCAGTTTTAGCAAATCATAAGAAAGGTTTGAAATACACTCATAAACTCTCATAAGCTGTTACATTTAGTGATGAAGGAGCATAAGGCAAGCTGAGGGCAAAGCAGAAACTAACCCCCACCCCCCACCCCCAACTCCACCTGCCCACGGGATATGGGTGATAGTCTTCAGGCACTCCTGGTTGCCCAAGAACAAAGGTAAGGACAGAAAACAAATGGTTGAAAGGATAGAGGTCACAGGAGCTGAGTCTCCATTAGCTTACAAATATCTTAGTAAAGTACAAAAAAAGGCAATCTTATCAATAGCCTAACCTCCAGGACTCCCTACTGTCTTAATGCTAATGCTTTGCTAGAGGGAAAAACAACCTTAGCTTGACAATAGCTAGGCTTCCAGTAATTTGTGTCTTTTTTTTAGCATATGCAAATCCCTTTAAGAAACTTCCTCTTGACTTTACCTCCCCCAACTCCATAGTATATAAACGGTTACCCCTCACACTTATAATGCTGCTCTTTCTGCCCACAGTGCCTATCCCTGTGCTTTAATAAAGTCACCATTTTTGCAACAAAGACCTCTCAAGACTTCTTTCTTGGCTGTCGGCCCTGGACCCCCAACACTCCAAAACCCCGTCATTTAGGATGCCATAAAAATTAGAGACATTTATTGGTAACTGACCCATAGTGGTCATGACAATTATGGAAACAATAGTCACCATCTGAATGTGTTTACATTCAGTATGACTAAACTAAATGCTTTATTTTAGGGAATGATCATCTTTCATAAGTTTTCCTAAAGTTATATTTATGATTGTGTGTGTATTTGAGTAAAAGAGAAGTAATAAACATACAGGGTGTGTTAAATAGTACATTTTAAATCTATAATGAATCTGAGATAGATTTGTGCTAATTTGTAAGCCCTGGTCATATGAATGTTTTCCTATGTTTTGATTCTTAGCAACCTCAGGAACTGGAGAACTTGGAAATTCTCTTTGACCAATATGTAAGTAATGGGACTTAATCCCTCCCTCTTTTGAGTCTCCAGTTACTGTAATCTGAGCAAAGGACTGGCTGCATTAGGCTGTGTGCCTCCAGGCTGTATTTAGACAGTCTGCTTTATAAAGTCAAGGAAATGCAAAAAATTTGGAGGTCCAAGGTCACAGTGATCTCACTTGTGACCTACTTTATCAAAATGAAAGGAAATCATTGGTTCAATCTCCATTTGAAACTCTGAAAGGTGTAAGAATGGGTAATTCACTTTTGTCCTCTCCTTGCATGTTGGGCTGGTGCTCAAAAAGAATGAGACATCCAGAGTCCCTTCCAATTCTTTAAGTCATTCCTGGATCTTTTGATCTGTATGCCCCGATTTCTCCCTGTGTGAAGACAGAAGCTATGGTCACTTTCTCCTTTTGAACAAATAACAGACAACAAGGGTTCTGGCAGTATCTTGGATGTGTGATGCAGTCTAATAAGTCAGCAACTCTAGACATAAATTACTCCAGCCTGGAAACTACGGAAATGTAATATTTTGCAAACTGTGCTCTGTCGCCCTCTGGTGGATGTAGAAACATTTCCCAATCACTGAGTTAAAGGTTCTCCCTGACTAGCACTTATCAGGGTGTTTGACATTGAAGGCACAATGATAGAGGAGGAAATGTGTTTTATAAGTTACTTGATAATTTGGCGGAGACAACAACCTCTGCATAAATATTTGTGTACAAAGATGTGCACTACCATATTATTTATAAGATCTTTTTAAAAATTGGAAACAATCGAAATATTGAATGATGGTGTTAAAATAATGATGGGACTCAATTAATTGGATTTTGAGTACCTCTGATATGAATTACTTTAATTACAATAAATATGTGTGATTATTGTTGCAACCTGATAAAAAATGTTTTCTATAACTAATAAGGCTGTTGAATAAAATTAACTATGTAAAAAAATCTGTTTTATCTGTTTATATTCTGAAAAATCCAGAAATAGAAAAAATTAAAACCACCAAATCAATAAATAGCAGTTAGCAGAAGTTTACTGTGCATGTAGAACAGTTCACAAACTAAGGGCTTCAAAGACTGATATGAAGCTCAAGGGCATGAAGTTAAAGGATGTCTTAGAAAGTGAAAATAAAGAAGTTGTTTAATTTTGACAATGACTGATAGTTACAAAGGGGATTTCCAGACAGCAGGGGATTGGTTAAAAGTGACTTCATACAATTTTTAGGAAGATAGTTTCAGTTTCTTTTATGATTATCAGAGGCATTTACAAGAAATAACCTAAATTCATGACCTAAGCTTTTAGTTTTGGTTACATGGCTTAGAAACAGTTTGCTCAAGGAATTTCATTTTGTATTTAATGTTAACAATGTGAAAGCACAATTGATGGTATTATCCCCATGTCTTAAAATTTTTTGTCTCCCCATTCATAAATTTCAGAATAAAATACACTTTTTAATATAAACACTATGATATTTATAATCTAGCTGTACCTAAATATCCAGCCTCATTGTCTATCTCCCCCACCTCCCCCACTGACCTTGAGTCCAGAATTGTGAAATTATTTGTCATTTCTCTAAAACTCTATCAAAATTAGGTGCCTTTGGATATGCTGTTACCACTCTGAAATACAATTTATTCTTTTTTCATGTGTCAAAATTTCTCTGTAAAAAGTCTGACCTGGTTCTTACAAAAAACATAGACTGTGTTTCCTTTTTGCTCTAATTTTAGGTGGTAAGTACCATAATGTTGCCTGTCACATTATATTGTATTCTCTAAGCTTCTTGGAAGTCTGGATTGTGGTTTTGATTTTTATATTTGTTATGGCTTCATATATGGTGGGTTCACAGATGGAATTCAATTAAAGGAAGATGAATTGAACACACATTAGCAAATAGTGGAGAAGCAGACATAATTCAGCATATTTCAAATCTTTCACGTGGTTAAATAAAAAAATCACAGATGGGTTAAAATTGAGTAGAATAAGAAGTACCACACCAGTAGAATAAGAATAAGAAGTATAAGAATAAGAAGTAGAATAGGTTAAAATTGAGTAGAATAAGAATAAGAATAAGAAGTATATATATTTCAAACATATAATGAAATAAATTTCACATAAGAGGAAACTACAATAATAAGCATAGATTGTTAACTTGGCTATTAATTTTTATTTTAATTTATTTGTTTATTTTTGAGAGAGAGAGCATGCGTGTGTGCAAGTGGAGGAGGGGCAGAGAGAAAGGGGGACAGAGGATCTGAAGCGGCTCTGTGCGCACAGCAGAGAGTCCAATAAGGGCTGGAACTCACCAACAGTGAGATCATGACCTGAGCCAAAGTCCAATACTTAACGAACTGAGTCACCCAAAAGCCCCATGACTATTAATTTTTAAAAAGTTGGGGCACCTGGGTGGCTCAGTGAGTTAAGGTTCTGACTTTCAGTTTTATCTCAGGTCATGATCTCATGGTTTTGTGAGTTCAAGCCCCCCATGGGTCTCTTCGCTGACAGTGCAGAGCCTGCTTGGGGTTCTCTCTATCCCACCCTCTACGCCCCTCCCCCGCTCAAGCTGTCTCTGTCTCTCTCAAAATTAAATAAGTTAAAACTTAAAAAAAATTATAAAAAGTATAGTCAATGGGACATTTTACATCTATTCAATTAGCAAAATAATATAAAAGAATCAAACATATATTAAGGTGCTATAGAAACTTGGCAACACCCATAAATTATTGGGAACCTGTATTGATTTATATATTCACCCAACAAGTGCTTATTGAGTATCAATTTTATATGTTGTATAGTGACAGGAGCTGGGTTTATAAGTTAAATAAGCCATTGATCCCGTCCTGAAGATTATTACAATGATACATGAACACGTAGGATTTTATGAGAGCACTGAAGAGGGACATGTATTTTAAAATATTTCAAACAATAAAAAAATAAAAAATGGAAGAAATATCAAGAAAAATTTCCAGTGAGAAAAGAAATCTTAAATGTAAATAGAAAATAAGAGCTAACTCTTCAAGTCTAGTCGTGAAGAGATCAAGTGGGCAAGGTTAATGAAAACACAAAAGAATGCAGCATGATTCCTGGAAGGGCTTAAGGTAGATTGGTGCATCCTTTAGAAAAGCAATTTTATAATCCAAATCAAGATAAATAAATATATGTGTTCAAATACTTTGGTACTGATATGCCCCGATTCGAGAGACCCCCCGAAAACAAACCACCAGAGTCCAGAGCCAAAGCCAAGCGGCAAGGGTCGTTTATTGCAGGTTCGAACCCGGTCCTCCGTGCACTCATTGCCGGTGACGCAAGAGGCCCCGAGCAAGGATCTTACAGCTTCTTTTATAGACAGGCACAAACAAGTTAGGGATTTTTTTTGAGGTTACAGAGTTGTTATAGGTTGACATTTAAATTTGAACGCTCAGCAGAACTTGATTGGTTCCCGCCTTTATTTCAAACCATTCAGCAGAACTTGATTGGTTCCCGCCTTTATGTCAGACTACGACAGGGCGCGCCCTGGCTGGTTTCGGGAACAGCGGGGGAAGGGAAAGATCTTTTCTTTGCAGTTGTGAGTACACCTGGTAATTTTTCTCTAAGCCTCTCAGTACAGCAAGGTGAATGTTGAGAAACCATCATACCAAATGTTCCAAAGGAAAATACTTTATAATGCCAGCTCACTTCAAATAGCGACAGAAAAAGGAAATAGCCTAAATGTGTAGACGTGGATAATGTTAGATAAATTGTAACATTGAGTTAATATAATATTATATGGTTCTCAAAATTGCCAACTATTAAAATTATGTAGCAGCACGAGAAAAAGACTACAAAATAATGTAAGGAAAAAGGGCAAAACACTACATTTGGGATACCAGCTCATTAAAATCATCTTTTATGTTTTCTTCTAGAAGCTTTAGAGCCTTTCTTTTCTATTTAGATCTGTGATTAATTTAGACCTAAATTAGTTTTTGTGCTCCATGGCCTGGAGCAAAGATTGAGGTTGTTTTGTCCCCATATTGCTATTTAATTTTCAGAATAATTTCTTGAAGAGATTTTCTTTCCTACTGAATTGCTATGAGGTCATGGTAAAACAATGAAATTTGAGTCTATTTTGGACTTTTTTTCATATTTATTTGATATAGCTGTCTAGCCTTATACCCATTTCTCATTACATTGATTCTAGAGAATCTGGGTTGGGCAGTCCATCTGTCAACATTGTTCTTTTTCAACATTGTTTTATCTATTCTAGGTTCTCTACAGTGTCATATTAATTTTGAAATCAGCTCATCAATTTCCATTAACAAAAGAAATACTTGCTAGGATGATTATTGGTATTAATTAGAATATATAGGTGAATTTTCAAAAATAAAAAATATTTTTTTAAATTTATTTATCTATTTTGAGAGAAAGAGCACAAGCAGGGGCAGAGAGAGAGGGAGAAGAAAATCTCAAGCAAGTTTTGCAATATTAGTGCAGAGCCCCATGTGGGACTTGAACCCACGAACTGTGAGATCATGATCTGAGCTTAAATCAGGGGCTGGATGCCTAACTGATTGAGCCACCCCGGCACCCCAGCAAAAATAAATCTAACTGAATTTTCATATCCATGAATATGGAATATCTCTGCACTTACTTAGGTCTCCTTTAATTATTCTCAACAATGTTTTATAATTTTTATTATTGAGGTCTTGCATTTCTTTCCTTAAGTTTACTTTGAAGTAATTGATATGTTTTGATGTTATTATAAATATAA